>NC_035441.2:43958153-44586182 GCF_002127325.2 Helianthus annuus
AACAGTGTTTCGCACGTTATATTTGAAAATCAAGTCATTTTATCCGTGAAAACTTGTTTAATTTTGAAAAATGTGTAAAAGAAGGTGTAGAAATCAGAATTTTCAGCTGAAATGGTAAGAACTCTTCCTCCTGAGCTCTGATACCACTTGTAGGATCGTTCGCACGACCAAACGAGTCGTTCAGAAGAGATCCCGTCCAATACAAAAGGGAAACAGACGTATCGGAGTTATTTCAGCTGTTTTGCACACAAAAATGGAGGCTATTTCATGCGAAATGAAAAGTTGATCTCGTGCGAAATGGTAGCAAACTCAAACGATCTGGCACCAATTCGTGCGAAATGGAGCTGACGTCACACTTTCGGACAGTTTTTGTTAAAATTGATCATGTTTTAAGCTGATTTAAGGTCTGATTCTTTCAAGGGTTGGTTAAAACAGTGTTTCGCACGTTATATTTGAAAATCAAGTCATTTTATCCGTGAAAACTTGTTTAATTTTGAAAAATGTATAAAAGAAGGTGTAGAAATCAGAATTTTCAGCTGAAATGGTAAGAACTCTTCCTCCTGAGCTCTGATACCACTTGTAGGATCGTTCGCACGACCAAACGAGTCGTTCAGAAGAGATCCCGTCCAATACAAAAGGCGGAAACAGACGTATCGGAGTTATTTCAGCTGGTTTGCACACAAAATCACTTAAAATGTCTCTTGTATTGATATCAGATCGTTTTACAATGCTGGAGACACTTCGGTAGAGCTTCGCTACCGGAATCAGAACGTTACAAATGAAATGGACAAGGCACATATATATAGGCTCACCATTTCGCACGAAACAGTCTCACACGAAATGGCTTCACCATGTCGTGCGAAATGGCCCTTCCCATTTCGTGGGAAATGGTCATATCCCATATGTTTCACATTTTCTCGTAAAACATGCCCTGATCTATCTAATCTAATACAAGACTCGATACAAGACGAAGTCGACAGACATATGCACCAACATAATTCTTAATAGACAGTTATAAATAGTTTCTTTTATTGTATATGCACCAAATGCAACATATAAATTATATCAAATAAGATATAAAATCAACTCTTTTTTGAATACTTTTGATTTTCAAGATTAAAAGAGCTTTAATGTACAAAAGGAACAAATTAACAGCAAAAACCAGCATAAATACAAAAGAAGGGAAGTTGATACATTATACCGACCCTCCGAGCTTCACCCCAAGACCAAAAACAACGAATCAGAAGACAAGCCCATGGACGTGCCATCAAGACATGGGATCGTGCCCCACTCAACATTCTAAAGAGAAAAAGACAAATAGAAGTAGACAAGATACACGGCGTCGTGTCCCATGGACACGGGCTGTAGTCAACTCCCAGATATGCAAATCTTGGATAATACAGTAAGTACAATGGTCACGGGGTCGTGCCGTTGACACATGGGTTGTGCAAGCATCCGACTGACATAACTCATTAAATGAAGACAGAGAAGAAGGGGGCATGGGGCTGTGCCCACTAGGCACGGGGCCGTGTAAACTGTCTATTCCCAGCTATAAATAGGGGTGCTTGGTTCAATTGCAATACATCCCTTAGCAAACCACTTCTCCTACTTGTGCCATCCTTTGGTAGCCTCTTCTGACCACTCCAACACTATCATCCACCTCAATTGTTAGAGTTTAGAATGTGTAGTAGTCTCGGGATCCAAGATCGATCATAAGAGCCTTTGTCAAACTATGACCATACTTGGCTAATCCCGTACATCATTTGGTGAAGACAAAATCTTTTATATATTACTTTTGATTTCTAAGCTTTGGTTATCTTTTTAATTAGGTTTATATTAATGTCTTTAATATCAAGTTTTTATATTGAAAGTGAACTTTATTCTAACTTTTCTTCATGTTTTGTTGATTCACTCATTCGTGTCTTTACGGTCTATATAAAGCGTGTTACCTATCAGGAAGGGGGTTAGAAGGGTGGTTTGGGTAAAGTTCTTACCTCGTTCAGTGTGTAGATCCTACGAGGACTTGATTCAAGCTTATCAGTACTTCCTTTGAGGCAGATAGCATCAAATCGGGGGGAGTAAGAATGGCTTGAATCCCTTATAAATAAACTACTATTAAAACTTTAAACCAGCGTTGCGGGACTGTATCCCTGCTGACTAAGACCAATATGGCTGAGGGTAGTGTCGCCTCCAAAAGAGGGACATGCCACATTTTGCATTAATAATTTACTTAATTATCTTTCAATATTCTAGCCTTGCAGGACTGTATCCCAGCAAACTCAGACCAATATGGCTGAGGGCAGCGTTACCTCCAAAAGAGGGACATGCCACTATAACTAAGATAATCTCTTAAAAAACCCAAAGTGCGGAAATTAACAAATGATACATAAAAGATGAGTCAGAACCAAGTGATTCTATCTTGTCTATTTTTTTCTTTTATTTCTTTAGTTTCTTTCTTTATTTTAGTTTTTATAAACCTTTTCTCAAAAGTTGGTTAGATTAGACGTTGAAGATATTCCGGTATTAAAAGCTCTTGTATCCTTGGACGACCTTGGTAGCTTACCATCACTATACTACACCAACGATGGGTGTACTTGCCCTAAGCGTGTTGTAGAGAGTGATAGTGTTATATCGTCTTTTATAAATTTAAAGCTTGATAAACGAGCAAATAGTACTTAAAATATATTAAAAATATACACACCCTCGCTCACGTAAAGTTTTTGGCGCTGTTACCGGGGATACAAGCATTTTAAGAAAGTTTAAAATCAACGGCCTAGTCATTTTCTTTAGTTTTTTTGTCCAAATTCTTCTTCGTTTTTTTTTAAATTTCAGTTTCAGAAGCTTTACATGGGGCCGTGTCTAATATGCAGTAACAGAAAAGCAATAAAACTTTTTCACAGAAGGCTCACACGGGGCCGTGTTTCATTTGAAACGAGATCGTGTTAAAAACGCCCAGTACCAAATAAAACACACTCCTAAGCACAGGGCTGCGTCCGAACGGCACGAGCCGTGTAAACCTTCTGTGTTCACAAAAATTTTAATTCCCAAGAGCCGTAATCTTCTGGATATTATCCAATCAATGGATTACTACATGGGAGATTACGACTACTACCATTATGATGACTATGGGGAATCATATTGTATCATATGTGGTGAATCCCATTCAGTACAAAATTGTTACCTTTTTTAACCATCAACCTCATACACAAAATATGAGGAAACAAGGTTTGTGCTTCCAAAACCAAGCATTGATTGGGCACTCCAGCAGTCGAAAGGTATGAGACACCGCCTACAATCGTCCCTGAAGCCGAAAGCCTCATACAAAGTTTCAAGAACTTAGAATTCTTGATCAAGAAATCTCGTGCAAAAGAAGAGACCAATTGTACCAAGGTGGTGATCATAGAAGAGCTAAAACCTTAAGAGCCGATGAAAGAGGAATCACTCAAAGAAAACCCAACACATGAAGATGAGAGACCCGAACCAAGCCATTTGGAAGGTTAGTCTTTATAGGCAAATTTCGAAGAGGAACAACAAGACCTCCAAGAAATACACATCCTACAACCATCTCTTAAAAATCATAGTTTGGTTCCATCTCATGCTATGTTTTTGAAAGAGTTAACCACTAATCCTTACATCAAAGAAATACCAAGTTATAATTTAACTAAGGATCAAACCTCACTAATACAAGATGAAAAAAATTGAATTAAACATAAAACCGGTAACATGTTTTATTCAAAACATATATATTAGTAACATTTCGATAGACACAGATCTTTATGTTAACATAATGCTGTAAGTGTACCTTTGGATGGTAAATGCTGGATGTTGCTACTTGAAGATTCTTCAAGGTCTATATTGTAACTGTCGTTTATAAACAAATTCGGATAGCTTGGTGCTTGTGTCGCAACCCTGACCCCTACTCTGGGAGCGGGAGCGGCAAGACACGAGCCGGGGTATCGGTGTTTATTAATTTGGTTGCGGAATTAAAACATCAGGATCGTAGTTAGGAAATAAATTTCAGAGTTTCAAAACACCAAACTTTTATATTAAACAAATGGGGTAAAACCCATGTTTCATTGATAATATCTTTATAGGGATAAGCCATAGTTGCTGAAAACATAAATTGTTTATTTAGGTAACTTTATAGCCACTTTCTTTAAGCCTTCAGTGCTGCATAGCTGGCTTCTTATAACTTCACATTAAGTTACCTGAAACGCATTTTAAAAATATTTTATCAGCAAGAAATACTGGCGAGTACATTCCAGTTTATAAAAATGAGATTTTATAACAGTACAGTATTAAGAGCGATTACAATGTTTATATCTACCCAATTACTCATTCAGTATTTGTCACGTTGGCAGTTACAATGACTGTGGTCATATTACTATTTGCTAACCCTTTGTCCAATAGTAACGCTTGATTAGTAGTGTATACAAAACCCCACATACCGGCAGTAATTATAGAATACAAAGACTCAATCACTGTAGGTATAACTGAAAATATTTGAGATTTTGTAACACAGTTTGGTAGAAAAAGAGAATGACTCACATTGTAAACTTATGTATTTCTAGGGGCTTTCCGGTGATAATACATGATTATTATCTTGAGTTTCTAATAGAAATATACGATGCACGCGTGTTAGTAAAATAACCCAAGTCACATTAGCCATATAACACGAGACAGAACCCCAACGAACTTAGTCAGGCAGAGCCTTGACATGTGTTGGTGGGTCCTAAATCAATCGGGTAGGTTAATGAATTAGTGATCGGGGGTTAAAATACTTACAACGGGGCAGAGCTTCGTGTTTTAGGGGTATAATATCGAGCTATTTTCGAGCTATATAGAGTGTTGGTGCACGAAATGTCTGTTGACTTCGTCTACATTATGTCTTAGGTCAAGTTAGGTCAAAATAGGAGTTTGAAAGTCAAAATTAGTTTTTATTTAGAGGTTTCGCTTATATGAACATTTGTATAGGTGGTTTCGCTTATGTGTCATTAGAGGTTTCGCTCATTGGGTTTCAAGGAGGTTTCGCTTATTTGTCAGGTCATATGAGCGAAATATATCATGGTATACATAGTCACCATGAGCGAAACCAGTTCATTCAGTCTGTACGTTGGAGCGAAACTATGTCATGCTTTGTGTAACCAAACTCTGTCAAAATTGATTCAGAAAGCAGTAATATAGAAGGAATTAAAGAGGAAAAGCTGTGTAACTTCATGTGCATTGATTCCGCCTTTGTATTTGAAGATGAACTACCTTGACTGACTTTTCAGGGTCATAGAACGGTCCAACAAGTGGTATCAGAGCTCAGAACGAGGAGTTCATACTACTACAGCTTGATTCTACAAGATTCTCTCATTTCTACTCACTTCTTCTCATACTTTTTCGATTTGAACTGTTTCCTACGGTTGAAATGGCCTGATTTTTGAATATAACGTGTAAACCATACAATTAACAAACCCTAGAAAGATTCAGGTTAAAACACGGCTTAAAAATGGTAAAAACTGGTTAAAAACTGGGTTTCGCTTATTTGGACATCGAGGAGATTTCGTTCATAGAGACATCTTGCTATTTCGCTCATTGAGACATCTTGGTATTTCGCTTATAGGGACATCTTGATATTTCGCTCATACGGACATACCTTGTTTCGCTCATAAGAACATTGATATTTCGCTTATATGTCAAGTGTGATTTCGCTTATTTGACACTTAGCTATTTCGCTTACCAGTCACTCAGACTGATTTCGCTCATTTGTCATAGTTTTCAAAAAATTTCAAAAATTTGTCTAAGTGTTTGCTGATTTTGCAGGTACATTCAAGATGGATAACATATTCTTGAACCCGTTTAGCGACATGTACGCATTTGCTGGAAATTCGGGAGACGATTCATCTACAAGTAACAAGACTGAGAATCTGCCGAATGCGAAGAAAAAGGAAGCCTGGGAATCTGAAAGTGCCTTTGGAACCTTCAATAAACCTCCAAAGCTAATGGCTATCGAGGAATACAGTCGGTGGTCAAGAAAGTTTGAAGATTAGTTGATGGCATTTGCATTTCCCAGCTGGAGGAGTCTGAAAACTGGTTATCAAGATGGAAACAAAAATGGTGAAACTTTAACATCAGCTGAGGAGATTGAATCATTTGTGGCTGAGCAAAAATGTGTAGCTTTGTTATTTCAGTCCGTCCGAGAAGACATAATCTCATTGATCGATTATTCAAATGCAAAAGATCTCTGGAAAAATGTGACATCTGTGCCTCCAAGACCATCGAACAAATACCAAACCAATGAAATTTTGTGTTTCATACTTGGGATTTGTGAAAATATGTGTATCGTTTGCACATATCAAATTCTTGTTCGATTTCGAGCTCTAAATCGCTTTCTGGAAAGTTATACGCAAACTGGTGTGTAAACGCAGTCAGTTTAATGCGACAAACACTCCGGAATAGTGAAATAGGCTTAACATACCTTAAATAACCTTCAAATAACTTAGAAATAAGTTTTGGATGGTTTGGTGTGTCGAAAACAAGTTTATTCGATCGCAGGGACTATTTGTGTCAAACTGCGAAACTATACCGATTCGTATGGTGTCGAACAGTCCGGAACTTGATCATAAGTTAAACATACCATATATAACCTAAAAATGGCTTAGAAATAAGCTTTGATAGGTTCGGTGTGCGAAAACATGCTTATATGATCTTACAGGGACTAAAAGTGTCAAAAACGGCGTAAGTTTGCATTTTCGCGCGTATCTTACGTTCTGGACACATCTGGACATCCAAAATTTTTGTACACACTAAAATATTTTTATTTT
Organism: Helianthus annuus; assembly: GCF_002127325.2. Taxonomy (NCBI): domain Eukaryota; kingdom Viridiplantae; phylum Streptophyta; class Magnoliopsida; order Asterales; family Asteraceae; genus Helianthus; species Helianthus annuus. Next base: position 43,964,963 of record NC_035441.2, read on the forward strand.
AGTGATCGCCATGCAAAAATTCCATTCGTCGCTTAATTTGGGTCGATTTTTGCGTTCGTTACGACTTCCGTCGTAATTAACCGAACAACGCGATCGTACGACCAAACGAACTGACATCCGAGATGTTTTCGAGCATATTTCAGGTCCCCTATGCTTTAACTTCATTTTAGAGCCTTGAAATGAGGTTAACGGGGTTTAAACGCATCAAAAAAGGCTTTAAACACGTGCAGGGACCATTTCTGTCAATTTTGAAACTTTGCTGAACCTGATACATGCTAGCGTAGCGCGAGCCCTAAGGCCTATGCCCTAGCGCTACGCGAGTGCCTCATCTGGACAGAATGTTCATTTTCAGCAACAGTTTGCAAATTCAGGGGCTGTTTGTGCAATTTCTTTGTGTGGTGGGCAAGTTTGTGTGTTCACCAAGGCTTCTAATCAGCTTGTAACACATGTATGGCTAGGATTAATGCTTAATGACCAAGCAAAACACTTGTGATGATCCTATTAACTCACCACAAGTATAAATAGCCATCCAAACTTCTCATTTCATTGCTCATTCTCATTTCTCTTCTCTTCAATCTGCTTTGGAGCTCTCTCTCAAGCATTTGGGACTTGTCTTCTTTGTAGAAAAGATAGCAAGGACTTGGGTGAGCCTTCTTTCATTCTTTTAGTTGCTTTTTCCTTATGTAGTGCAGAAAGTCAAACAGTGTTTGACTTTCGGTTTTGACCATCAATTGGTCAAGTCAAAGTTCAATTGAACTTTGACACGTGATTGTAATCACGATAGTTATAATCCTTCGTGATTATAACCGCTGATTACCACGTTATCTAGTTGTAGTGTCGAGTCAAAGTTTCGGTCAAAATGCGTTTTAGCACGCATTTTGCAACGGAACTACTTTAGGGTATCAAAACACTTTGTTTTGATACCAAATCAGTAGGTTAGACATGTTTTGACATGTCTAACTCGACACTATTAGTTTGTGCTTGTTTAGGGTCGTAAGATAAGCGGTCTAAACAACCGCTTATACTTCCGAACCCGACCCGTCTGGTCGATCTTTGGATCCGACCAAGCTTAGTTAGTGATCATAATTGCATAGGGAATAACCACTGAGGTTATACCTTATGATCACGTAGGATCGGTTAGTCATTTGCTAGTTAGCTTGTATGCCCATAGGAAATGACCAAAATGCCCTTTTGAAGCTAAAATCCGTAATTTGACTATGTGAACATATTTTTGACTTGTAATCTGATTTAATAACATGTTTAGGGATAATTGGGCATGTAAGACTTGGCATAGCACATAGATTACCGTCCGAACATAGTTTTACGCTAACGACGCATTATAGTGGCTTATGTTACCATAATGGGTCGAAACGGGTCAAAAGCACTTAGGTAGGCTTTCCAATCAGAATGTTGGGACTATTAAATCATACCATATGAGTTTAATTACTCATTTGATTTATAGAACCTCATTCCATCCTATCTCCCGATTTAGGTGTCGATTTTATTTATCTAGCGATCCGATACTAGGTACCACTTGATTCCTTGATTGCCCGTGCATCGATAGTTCACAAAATCAAGGATACCCTACAATCTCAAGTGAGTACATAGTCCCCCTATTTTACTGTTTTCAATTATTTTGGGGTGAATCATATGTACAAAACGATTTTCAAGGTTTAAACGATGATTTCAAAAACGATTAAGTTGGTTTATACAAAACTAAGAACGATTTCAATAAGGTGAACAAGACTTGTTGGTTGTAATTACATAACGAATGACATTCATTAGCTCTGATCAAGCTGACCAGTATTAGGTTATCGTACCATAGGATCTGACAAATCCCGTTATCAGACTACACCCATGGTTATGTGTGGGGGTTATGTAGGTAACGACCGAACCTGATGATTGTTAACTTACCCTTTGGTGGTTTGTTAATGCGAAACGAGGAACGAGTTAAACGAGTCACAAAGGTTTGAATGTTGTTAACGAGACGACCAAAAGTATCTTTTTCACTATTAAAACGAATACGATTTTGGGTCGAGTTAAACGATTTGAAACGAGATACACGATTTGAAACGAGATAAACGAATTAAACGATTGGCTTTGGGTAGTGATTAAATAATGGGATGGGTGTAGTATGATAGAATCATGGTAGATACGCCGCTGGTACTTCTTATATATAAGTGATTCTATCATATTACATTGCGTGTCATTATTTAGTGCACTTCGGAAAACGATTTGAAACGATATCACACAACGAGGTTTTCGAAACGATATAAACCATACGAGTTTTATTAACGAGCTTTTACGAGGTGTTTCCAAATTATTTTACTAAAACAAATGTTTTTGGGTTAAGACTCATGGCTACGAGATTTTATAAACTATAACCAATTTGATTTGAGTTGGTTAATTATGTTGCAATACACTTTTCAAAACGAGGTTTGTATTTTTTACTTTTGTAGTCTAACGAGGTACTGCAACATAAAAACGAGCCATGAATCCAATACTCCCACAAAACCTATGTACTCGCCAGCAATTTCTTTGCTGACTTTACTTTTTACATATGTTTCAGGTGATATTGCTTGATGATGCTTGCTAGGAAGTTTGTGTCACATAGGACCTGGACGAGGCCTTAGTGACTTAAAAACAGTCATAACAATATGTAGTTTGTTTGTTTTGATTTAAAGACAATGTACATTACATAATAATTCAATAAAACAAAACGTTTGGTTACCATGGTTGTGAAACAATAATTCTGTTACAACACTCCCCGACGTTTCCGCCACGGTTTGTTGTTTTAACGTGGTCGGGGTGTGACAGAAAAGTTGGTATCAGAGCCAATGGTTATAGGGAATTAGGTTATTAGCATTGCTTTGACCTAGACTATAACTTTAGGACCCTAACACAAGTTTACTTGTGTTTAGAAATTTTAAAACAATACTGTCACCTATCCTTAGGTGATAACCACAACAAGAACACAATAACGAATCCGCTTCGAAAATTAATCATCTATCCTTAGATGATTGATTACTAGGTTTTGAACCTTCTATTATAAGGTTTTGAACCCTTCCAGTCTGATTCATCTTTGGCTTTGTGCCTTTCGAGTTTTCAAAATCTCGTCAAAGTTTGGGTTTAAATAATGTGAACACGTGCAAACTGGAAGAGTGAATGCCTGTACCCTGAGTTTTCTGTCTAAGGCTAGAGTGTTCGTACAAATCCGCATTATCGGACCAGTCACTCTTACCTGGGAACTCTTGGGGTGAGTGTTCACTTATAGGCGAGCATGTCTTCGCGATACATTATTTTAACCTATTTACTTTGATTTGTCACTGCATGTCGTTTGTTTGTTCAAGGTAACGAACAAATGATCGCCTTCCTTGTGTGGTGTCGATATTTTCAATACCTCTTTTGTTCCTCCAATTGTCAACCTCACACGTTTCCCATGTTTCCTTTTTAGACAATGCCTCCACGACGCAATACTCAACCCGATGCTCGAACTTATACTGCTGAGGAACTCGCAGCCCTTGTCTCTCAACAAATGGCTGCTGTGCTTCCAGGCATTGTGACCCAAATCCACGAGCTATACAATAACAATAATAACAATAACAATGCACCGTGTAATTTCAAGAATTTCAATTCTGCGAAGCCGCTTAAGTTTTCTGGGTCACAAGGAGCAACCGCACTCCTGCAATGGTTTGAGAGTATCGAGAGCACATTCAGACATGTGCAGTGTCCGAATGCGCGCAAAGTTGAGTTTGCTTCAAGCGTATTTGAAAAGCGAGCTCTTACATGGTGGAACGGAGTAATGCGTGATAGGGGTGCTGAAGTGGCACTAGCACAAACTTGGGATGAGCTCCGAGCTCTCATGATGAGAGAGTTCTGTCCCCGACACGAGATTCGAGTGTTGGAACGAGAATTCGACGATTTGAAACAAATCGGGGGAGAACACCGTGCTTATACGGATCGATTTGAGGAACTTAGTTTGTTGTGTCCCACGATGGTTACTCTGTTGGATAAGGCAATTGAGAGGTATATCGATGGTTTACCCGACTCCATTCAGGACATCCTGACTGGCGTTAATCCTACTACCGTTCGTCAAGCGATCGAGTTGTCTGCTACCCTGACTGAATCTCAAGTCAGGAAGGGTAAACTCACCCGCAAGGGTGATAAAAAGAAGTCAACCGATTCTAAAAAGGGTAAGGGTGAAAAGCAGGATGAGGCATCAAAGAAATCAAGGAAGCGCAAGGCTTCCCAAAACTTCGCTGTCACCAATCAGACTGCACAGAACCCTCAGAACCCACCGACTCAACCTCCTGCAAAGAAAGCATATGCTGGTACCGCACCTCACTGCACTCGATGTAATGGTCACCATGTTGCCCAACAGGCCTGTAAACAGTGTGCTACGTGTGGTAGGCTTGGGCATTTGGCCAATACTTGTCGTTTTGGTCAAAATCAGGCTGCCCAGGTCCCAGCACAAGCTCAAGGGAACGCTGCGAGATTCCCACCTGGTTCATGTTTCAATTGCGGAGAAATGGGTCATTTTCGCAACAATTGCCCGAGATTGGTAAATGCGAATGCGAATGTTAATCCAAATACGAACGCGAACGTGAATGTGAATCCCGCTCGTGGACGAGTGTTTAACATCAACGAGGCGATCGACGATGCAGCTTTAAACAATTAGTATTTTGTATTTCTTCTGGTTGTTATCTTTTAAACATTTAACAGACAATGCGGTTGTTATATAAATAAAATTTGTGGTTTTATTTTAAACTACTGCAATTGCATGAATGTTTGAAGCAACCTTGTAATGTCAACACAAAGACAAACTGCTCGTGTGGTTCTGTCAATCCCATGATCACTTGTGATCTCCCCTAGAACCTTAAACGCTCTTTTCTTTTAAAAAAAAAACCATTTGAGAAAAGGATTCATCTGTCCGAGCTTTTTCACCTTGGGGAGCTCCTGCCCTCTTTGTGAGAAGAAAAGATGGATCTTTTTGTATGTGTATCTATTATCGTAAGCTTGATAAGCTTACCATCAAGAACCGAATTCCTATTAAGATCTTCCTATATTCATAGTTAGACTCTTGGAAATATTTAAAGTGCCAAATGAAATCCACGGATTGGATTCCTGGTGTACTTTAAATACCCGGGTCCAAAGATAACAAATTAAAGGTCGAATTAATCAATTATGCGATTTTGTGATTATGTGTTTATGTGTTCTCCTTTGTGTTTTGTGCGATCCGATTTGTTTTTGAAATCCTCATAGAAATCTCCCATATCTTTATATGAGGGATTCATAGTAGGATATTCAGAGGTACTACCTTAAATCCTTAATGGGCTTCTACGTGGTAGTTAAGACCCTTGGATTATATAAGTGCCATTTCATATTTCGAAAAAGACCCCTTGAGTGGTCTAGTTAAAGATTGATTCAACATCTGGTCAGGAATGAAATGTGATATAGCTGGAAAGACTTCTAGGTAGTCTGTTTTAAAAGATCATTTATTGATCTACAGGACTCAATGATGGTCTGGTCACGCTCATCACAGGTTCATTCATTTGGTTCTTCCCTACACATTATCAAATACACTACGGGGACTATGCAAGGAATTACGTAATTATGGACGCGTACATAATTATGAAATTCAGTGCACAGAAACCACAGTAAGATTTATCATGTGTAAGAACTGATAGTGGCAACAATGACGGAATGTGAACAATGTAATGGAGGTACGGTGGACGCACCAGTGACACTTCATATACTTGTATATAAGTGTCCCTCTTACACTGCAAGCATAATGTTATTAAAGTTACTAGAAGTTCAGAACCCAACCAGTATTGTCTTATCTTTCCGACTTCATGTTTCGAGCTCTCACAAGTTTCCTCTGATTAAATTTCGGGACGAAATTTCCTGAAGTAGGGGAGACTGTGACATCTGTGCCTCTAAGACCATCGAACAAATACCAAACCAATGAAATTTTGTGTTTCATACTTGGGATTTGTGAAAATATGTGTATCGTTTGCACATATCAAATTCTTGTTCGATTTCGAGCTCTAAATCGCTTTCTGGAAAGTTATACGCAAACTGGTGTGTAAACGCAGTCAGTTTAATGCGACAAACACTCCGGAATAGTGAAATAGGCTTAACATACCTTAAATAACCTTCAAATAACTTAGAAATAAGTTTTGGATGGTTTGGTGTGTCGAAAACAAGTTTATTCGATCGCAGGGACTATTTGTGTCAAACTGCGAAACTATACCGATTCGTATGGTGTCGAACAGTCCGGAACTTGATCATAAGTTAAACATACCATATATAACCTAAAAATGGCTTAGAAATAAGCTTTGATAGGTTCGGTGTGCGAAAACATGCTTATATGATCTTACAGGGACTAAAAGTGTCAAAAACGGCGTAAGTTTGCATTTTCGCGCGTATCTTACGTTCTGGACACATCTGGACATCCAAAATTTTTGTACACACTAAAATATTTTTATTTTAGTGATCGCCATGCAAAAATTCCATTCGTCGCTTAATTTGGGTCGATTTTTGCGTTCGTTACGACTTCCGTCGTAATTAACCGAACAACGCGATCGTACGACCAAACGAACTGACATCCGAGATGTTTTCGAGCATATTTCAGGTCCCCTATGCTTTAACTTCATTTTAGAGCCTTGAAATGAGGTTAACGGGGTTTAAACGCATCGAAAAAGGCTTTAAACACGTGCAGGGACCATTTCTGTCAATTTTGAAACTTTGCTGAACCTGATACATGCTAGCGTAGCGCGAGCCCTAAGGCCTATGCCCTAGCGCTACGCGAGTGCCTCATCTGGACAGAATGTTCATTTTCAGCAACAGTTTGCAAATTCAGGGGCTGTTTGTGCAATTTCTTTGTGTGGTGGGCAAGTTTGTGTGTTCACCAAGGCTTCTAATCAGCTTGTAACACATGTATGGCTAGGATTAATGCTTAATGATCAAGCAAAACACTTGTGATGATCCTATTAACTCACCACAAGTATAAATAGCCATCCAAACTTCTCATTTCATTGCTCATTCTCATTTCTCTTCTCTTCAATCTGCTTTGGAGCTCTCTCTCAAGCATTTGGGACTTGTCTTCTTTGTAGAAAAGATAGCAAGGACTTGGGTGAGCCTTCTTTCATTCTTTTAGTTGCTTTTTCCTTATGTAGTGCAGAAAGTCAAACATTGTTTGACTTTCGGTTTTGACCATCAATTGGTCAAGTCAAAGTTCAATTGAACTTTGACACGTGATTGTAATCACGATAGTTATAATCCTTCGTGATTATAACCGTTGATTACCACGTTATCTAGTTGTAGTGTCGAGTCAAAGTTTCGGTCAAAATGCGTTTTAGCACGCATTTTGCAACGGAACTACTTTAGGGTATCAAAACACTTTGTTTTGATACCAAATCAGTAGGTTAGACATGTTTTGACATGTCTAACTCGACACTATTAGTTTGTGCTTGTTTAGGGTCGTAAGATAAGCGGTCTAAACAACCGCTTATACTTCCGAACCCGACCCGTCTGGTCGATCTTTGGATCCGACCAAGCTTAGTTAGTGATCATAATTGCATAGGGAATAACCACTGAGGTTATACCTTATGATCACGTAGGATCGGTTAGTCATTTGCTAGTTAGCTTGTATGCCCATAGGAAATGACCAAAATGCCCTTTTGAAGCTAAAATCCGTAATTTGACTATGTGAACATATTTTTGACTTGTAATCTGATTTAGTAACATGTTTAGGGATAATTGGGCATGTAAGACTTGGCATAGCACATAGATTACCGTCCGAACATAGTTTTACGCTAACGACGCATTATAGTGGCTTATGTTACCATAATGGGTCGAAACGGGTCAAAAGCACTTAGGTAGGCTTTCCAATCAGAATGTTGGGACTATTAAATCATACCATATGAGTTTAATTACTCATTTGATTTATAGAACCTCATTCCATCCTATCTCCCGATTTAGGTGTCGATTTTATTTATCTAGCGATCCGATACTAGGTACCACTTGATTCCTTGATTGCCCGTGCATCGATAGTTCACAAAATCAAGGATACCCTACAATCTCAAGTGAGTACATAGTCCCCCTATTTTACTGTTTTCAATTGTTTTGGGGTGAATCATATGTACAAAACGATTTTCAAGGTTTAAACGGTGATTTCAAAAACGATTAAGATGGTTTATACAAAACTAAGAACGATTTCAATAAGGTGAACAAGACTTGTTGGTTGTAATTACATAACGAATGACATTCATTAGCTCTGATCAAGCCGACCAGTATTAGGTTATGGTACCATAGGATCTGACAAATCCCGTTATCAGACTACACCCATGGTTATGTGTGGGGGTTATGTAGGTAACGACCGAACCTGATGATTGTTAACTTACCCTTTGGTGGTTTGTTAATGCGAAATGAGGAACGAGTTAAACGAGTCACAAAGGTTTGAATGTTGTTAACGAGACGACCAAAAGTATCTTTTTCACTATTAAAACGAATACGATTTTGGGTCGAGTTAAACGATTTGAAACGAGATACACGATTTGAAACGAGATAAACGAATTAAACGATTGGCTTTGGGTAGTGATTAAATAATGGGATGGGTGTAGTATGATAGAATCATGGTAGATACGCCGCTGGTACTTCTTATATATAAGTGATTCTATCATATTACATTGCGTGTCATTATTTAGTGCACTTGGGAAAACGATTTGAAACGATATCACACAACGAGGTTTTCGAAACGATATAAACCATACGAGTTTTATTAACGAGCTTTTACGAGGTGTTTCCAAATTATTTTACTAAAACAAATGTTTTTGGGTTAAGACTCATGGCTACGAGATTTTATAAACTATAACCAATTTGATTTGAGTTGGTTAATTATGTTGCAATACACTTTTCAAAAAGAGGTTTGTATTTTTTACTTTTGTAGTCTAACGAGGTACTGCAACATAAAAACGAGCCATGAATCCAATACTCCCACAAAACCTATGTACTCGCCAGCAATTTCTTTGCTGACTTTACTTTTTACATATGTTTCAGGTGATATTGCTTGATGATGCTTGCTAGGAAGTTTGTGTCACATAGGACCTGGACGAGGCCTTAGTGACTTAAAAACAGTCATAACAATATGTAGTTTGTTTGTTTTGATTTAAAGACAATGTACATTACATAATAATTCAATAAAACAAAACGTTTGGTTACCATGGTTGTGAAACAATAATTCTGTTACAACACTCCCCGACGTTTCCGCCACGGTTTGTTGTTTTAACGTGGTCGGGGTGTGACAAAAAAGCTAGAAACAAAATGTCTAGGAAGTGCTGAAATTGTGAAAAGTAAAAAAAAAAACTTCTTAGGAAAGAATTTGATTTGTTTGGCTGTCTAAAGAATGAATCAGTGTCAAAGATGATCAAGAGGTTTGGACATTTGAAACTGGAGCTAGCTAGGCATGAAATTACATATTCGAACGATGAGCTAGTAGACAAGTTGTTCGATTCATTACCAGACGAGATGGATTGGAGATATTATGCGCTGATGCTGAAGAACACTATCGAGCCTGCAAAGTTGACTGTGGATTTGTTCACTGAGAGACTTGAAAGTCACGAGCTGGAACTGAAGAAGACATACAAAGTCAATCACTTATCCTACCAGCAGAATTTGGATTTGTATTATCCAAAAAGCATGCTGCCAAAAGCAAATTGTCCAAAGACTGCGTTTTTTGCTGAGAATGTGTCCACAACTAGAAAAGAAAGTCAAAGTAGTCAAAGTAGTCAAAGCAGTGGAAATCACAGTGGTTATCATAGTGGATCTTCATCATCTGCAACTCATTCTGATGCAAATAATCGTTTTCAATGCAACATCGCAATAGACTTAAAGAATGCTCAGAATATTGATGAGGAGTCGGCTAAATAGCAGATGATCTTTCTAGCATCTGTGTTGGAATCGTATGAAGGGTTAGTAGCAGGGAAGATAGGCAACACCAACTTAACGAAAGAGGACTATGATCAAATAGATCCTGAAGAAATGGAATTAATCGACCTTCGTTGGTGCATGGCCAGTGCTGTTCGTCGAGCGTAGCGTTTCATGGAAATCACCGGCAGGAAGACAATTGGTGGTCCATCTACCAAGCTGGGTTTTGATAAGTCCAAGGTGACGTGCTTCAAGTGTAAGCAGAAAGGTCACTTCAAGCGAGAATGCAGAAACGCATATGCTGATGAATCGGAGAACCCTTTTAGAGAAGACTATTACAAGAAGGCGATATATCATCAGAATAAATCCGAGCCTCCTAGATTGAAGCAGGTTGAAGATAACAAAGAGAAATCTAGAGCTCTTGCTGTGATTTATGATGATGAGGGTTATGATTGGAGTAAAGAGGTTCTACCGGAGGAAGATGCGGTTGGCTACGCATTCATGGCAAAAACCGAACCTATTCCTTGGAAAGATAACCGAACTGAAGAGCAGAAGTATAAACATAGAAAAATGTTGGCTGAAAACAGAATAATTCGAATATCTGGTATCTATTTAGAAGCGAAGAGAGCGAGAAGATGGGATTCGGACAGGGAGTGTTATCTTGACCCATATGGAAATATTGTAGTTGATGACAAAACTCTTGATCTGGAAGCCATAATCAAGGAGTTCAAAGATGAGGATGAGTATTAGCAAAATAAATGGTGGGGAACTGGAGACGAGAAGGAGAAAGAAGAGAAAGAGAAAAAGGAGAAAGAAGAGAACGAGAAGGCAAAGAAAGTTGACACTGGGGTTATTGACACAACGCAGGAGTTAACTGCTGAAAATCTCGGAAAATGGCTGACAAAGTGCTGGCTGCTAAGGCACTTGAGGTAGACTCTAACTCCGTGTCTGAGTCAAAAGACCAGGTCAGTTCAAACTTGTCAACAAATGCGTCAGGTAAGAAAATTGATGGAAATGTTGATTGCAAAAATTGCAACAAAGAATGCAAATTTTGTAATATTGTCACGTATCTCAACGGAAAGAAAGTTGAGGATCTGACAGCAAAAGTCAGAAGCGTTGAGAATCAAATTCTTCAGCGTGACAAAAGAGTTAAAGCTTCAACTGAACGGATAAGAGAATTAACTAGCCAAATTGAAAATGATAAAATTGATCATGAAAGAGTTAAAAAGGAAAATGAAAAGTTAATTCTTGAAAACCGTCAGATTTCTGAGAAGTTTGAAAAACTCAAAAGCACAATGAAAGATAATGATGATCGAAATGGTAAAACTTACAAAGAAAACGTTCAATTAAAAGCAGTGCTCAGAGTAAAAGAAGAATCAATCAACCAACAACTGGATGAAATCGCTAAACTGAAACTTAAATTTCAAGAGGCTGAAATTGAAAACAAGCGAATCCAGTTGAAGCTTAACAGTTACAGCTCCGCAAGCTTTGTTTTGCAACACATTGTTCCCAAACCCATCGGGAAAAACAAAGCTGGCGAAGATGTTTATTCTGATGGAACCGGGGTGGGTTTTCATAGAGTTCCACCGCCGATTTTGGATAGTTACATGAAAAAGCAATCTCGGTTGGTTGAAATAGAAGAAGAAAGTGAAATGAATCTTCCGGATTCAATTGATGTCACGTTCAGGTCTTCCAATGACGATAGTGTCCAAAATGATATTGTAAAAGGTGTTGTTGAAAATGTGCTAAAAATGGATAGTGACACTACTGAGGAAGATAGGTGTTTCTTGGACAAATACATTCCGAAACAAAAGTCCAAGAACAACTTAAATGATGAACCTACTCTTGTCATGTACAAGATGTCGGGATCTGATAAGTTGTTTTCGGATTCTGAGTTTCCGATTGAGAATGTAAATGTGAACAAATTGACAAATGTTTCAAGTTGGTCGAAGTCGAGTTGTCAGAAGTGAACAATCTGAGTCAAACAAAGAGACAATTGAAAGATAAAGCTTACTACAAGAAACCTGTAGTTCCACCGCGTTTTTATAACAACAAGAACCGAAACAATTGGTCGGGTGGTTATCAGGGGGGGGGGGGGGTAAGTCTTATCAGAAGAGAAATGTTCAAAACAAGAAGTTTATGGAGAAGAAAAAGTTTGTGAACAGTTCGAGTTCACTTGCTGATGAAGAGAAAGAAATTTTTCAAAATCAAATGAAGAGTTCTTTGAGAAAAGAGCTTCACAGGCTCAGTCTGAAGGCTCAAGTCGAGTTGTTGATACTCGAACATGCTTCAGATGTAATCAAGTTGGTCACATTGCACAAAAGTGTACCAACGGGAAGCCTAAGACTGAAACTGTGAAGGTTCAACAGAAGAAAGTTGATGTGAAAGGTAAAACACCAATCGTTGTTGAGAAAAAGTATGTGAAAAATGACAACAACAAAGTGAAAATGAACTCGTAAAGAAGTCGGTAATTAAAAATGACAAATTTTACACACGGGTTGCATTATCTCAACAAGTTTGGAAACCAAAAATTGAGAAAAAGATTTCACCTTCTGAGGATTCAATTTCAATTGATTATGATGCAAATTTTCCACCTCTTATGGCTGAAAATTTCAAAATTCAAATTGCGAGAGTCAAGGTTATACCCAAGGCTGATGAGGCCTGGGTAGACACCATGTTTGAATAAACAATTTGAATTGCCGGAGCTTCCTGGATCGCGAAGCATGAATCGACATCTTTATTGAAGTTGGTTAAGTCAAAATTTGTTATGTGCAGGATCTTCCAAAACTTGTATCCAGATGGATCATGTATAGTGGAGCTTCAAGACATATGACAGGGAAGACCGCGTTGCTGTATGATGTGAGAAACATAAATGGAGCATACGTAAGTTTTGCGGGTAATCAAGAAGGAAGGATTATTGGTGAAGGAACGTTATCCAACGGGATTGTGACGTTTGAAAGAGTTAACTACATTGCTGAGCTGGAGAATAATCTGCTGAGTATCTCCCAGATCTGTGATAGGATGTATACTACTCACTTCACTGACAAAGAATGTTTGATCTTGAAACCAGGATTTGTAATACCTGAGGAATGGATTATCATGAGGGCACCGAGAGTTAATGATCTGTACGTGTTGGACATGAGTGTAGCTACTACAACCACGGGTCAGGCTGATTGTTTTGTGTCCAGAGCAACTGAGAAAGAATCGAGATTATGGCACCGCAAGATGGGGCATATTCACCTAAGGAAAATGAATCACTTGATGCACAATGATTTGGTTACAGGAGTTAATGTCAAAGGTTTTCATCTGGAAGGGGAGTGCATAAGCTGTTTCAAAGGCAAGCAGAAGAAAAAGTCACACCCTACAAAGCAAGTCAATTCAGTTTCGAGACCTCTAGAAAGACTTCACATGGATTTATTTGGTCCTGTGAATGTCAAAAGTATTACAGGAAATTACTACTGTTTGGTCGTAACTGATGATTATTCCAGATTTTCGTGGGTTTCTTTCTTTAAGACAAAAGACGAAACATTTGACAGTTTGATGGCATTGTTCAAAAGAATTGAGAATCTGTACCAAAGGCGTATCAAAAGAATTCGAAGTGATAATGGTACTGAATTCAAGAACAGCAAGATGGAAGAATTTTCTGATGAAAGAGGTATATTGCATGAGTTTAGTGCTCCGTACACTCCACAGCAGAATGGAGTCGCAGAACGCAAAAACCGGACACTAATCGAGGCGGCTAGAACTATGCTCGCAGATTCAAAGTTACCTATAAATTTTTGGGCTGAAGCTGTTTCTGCTGCATGCTATACGCTCAACAGGGTTCTCATTGTCAAGAAGTTCAACAAAACGTGTTTTGAGCTAATCAATAACCGCAAACCGAATTTGAAGTATCTAGAACCGTTCGGGTCACCCTGTACTGTTATAGAGCCTCATGGAAAGTTTGGTCCGAAGTGCATTGAGGGAATATTTGTTGGCTATGCAAATCCGATGCGACTTGTCTTCGTTCCAAGTAAGAAGCAGATTATTGAAGTTGGAAACGTTGAATGTCAAGGTTATACTATGCCGCCGCAGAATCCTGGAGATTCATGGCGTTATCATTATGACAAACTATGGGATTCGTTTGACATGAGAGAAGAATCAAAGGATGATGAAGATTTCTTTGATGAGCTGGATATTTTGCGAGAGTATGAGTTGCAGCAAAGGTTCCCAGCTGAGTATTCTAGAAGACCTTGGGAAACTTCAAATGATGATGAAGCAGGTCCTAGCAATGCTGGTGAACATGATGATGAAGTTGCTCCTGGTAATCAGTCGGTAATGAATGATGATCATGAAACTGATAACATGCCAGTATTTGATCATGGTGATTCAGATTCTGAGGGGGAGCAAATCCAGATTTCAAGTCAAACAAACCAAGTTAGTGAACAAGATGCAGATCATAATATTACTAATCTGGAGGGCAATGTAGATGATCCAAGCGAAGTAATGCCGCGAACTCTTTCATATCATCCAGAGGAGTTGATCATAAGAGAATTGCAAGCAGGCGTTCGCACGAGATGTCAAATTGACCAGGGCCTTACATGTTTTTATTCTACAGTAGCACCTTTACAAACTGAATTTTCATTAAGTTGTTTCATTTCGCAGATCGAACCAAGAACTTACAAAGAGGCGCTTACTGAAGACTCTAGGGTCATTGCGATGCAAGAAGAGTTAAGTCAGTTTGAAAAGTTAGGAGTGTGGAAGCTAGTGGATTTGCCAGATGGTCATAGAAAAATCAATACGAAATGGGTATTTAAGTGTAAGAGAGACGACAAAGGAGTTGTTGTAAGGAACAAAGCTCGACTCGTTGTTCAGGGATTTAGTCAACAGGAGGGGATTGATTTTACTGAAGTCTATGCTCCTGTGGCAAGACTAGAAGCAATCATAATTTTTCTTGCATTTACATCTTGGAAGAACTTCAAAGTATATCAGCTAGATGTAAAATCGGCGTTTCTTTATGGGAAGGTCAAAGAGGAGGTTTATGTCGGACAGCCGCCGGGCTTTACTCACCCAATCCACAAAAACAAGGTTTACTTATTAGACAAAGCGCTGTATGGTTTACACCAGGCCCCGAGAGCTTGGTACGAGACTTTGTCTCAACACCTACTAGCCAACAGTTTCATACGTGGAAAAGTGGATGCCACTCTCTTCACTAAAGAGGTCGACGGTCATCTTCTGATAGTACAGATTTATGTGGACGATATAATTTTTGGGTCAACAAATGAGAGTCTGTGCAAAGACTTTGAATCAGTGATGAAGCAAAACTTCGAAATGTCATCAATGGGGGAGATGAAATTCTTTCTGGGTCTACAAGTTGAACAGCTACCTGAGGGAATTTTCATTCACCAGACGAAGTACGTTCGTGATATTCTAGAGAAATTTGGGATGTCAAGTTCTACTCCAGCTGCTACACCACTTGCAACAAATCCTGGGATTCACCCAGATCTCACCGGAGGCAGGGCTGATGAAAAGTTCTACCGATCCATGATAGGTTCTTTGATGTATCTAACTGCTTCACGTCCTGATATCATGTACCCAACGTGCCTCGCAGCAAGATATCAATCTAACCCAAGAGCTTCGCACATGATTATTGTGAAGAGGATATTGTGCTACCTGAAAGGAACTCCTTCATTGGGGTTGTGGTATCCTAGGAAAGGCGACTTTACGCTCGAAGGGTATTCCGATTCGGATTTCGGATGCTGCAAAGTCAATGAAAAATCAACAACTGCAGGATGCCAGTTCTTTGGACCTAGATTGGTTACCTGGCAGTGTAAGAAACAAACGTCTGTGGCGTTATCTACATGTGAAGCGGAGTATGTGTCTGCTAGCAGTTGCTGCTCTCAGATTCTATGGATACAGCAACAGATGCGCGACTACGGTTTGCAGTTTCTTTAGACACCTCTTTTTGTTGATAATGAGGCCACTATAAATATAACAAAGAATCCAGTACATCACACTAAAACTAAACACATAGAAATTCGTCCTCACTTTATTCGCGATTGTTTCGAGAAAAAGTTGATACGAATTGAGAAAATCCACACTGACGAACAGAAAGCTGATTTACATACCAAAGGTTTTGATAAAAATCGGTTTAAATATTTGTTACAACTGAATGGTATGAAGCTTCTTTCGGTGTCAGATGGAATTGTGGGCGTTGATGAGAGTACTGTTGCGGATGAAGATGAGAAACAATCTACAATGGTTTGTCGATTTTTTACTTGTTTTGGTATTTAGGGGGAGTAGATGTATATAGTTTATTTTCAGAAAATACAAAAACAGTAAAAAATGCAAAACTACAAAAACATGATAAAATTTCAAAATCCAAAAAACAATATAAAATCTGAGAAAGAGCTTGTGTATATAGGGAAAATGATAGTACATCGGCTAGACAATTACAGTATGCTAAAGAATTGTAAAGTCTAAATGAGTTAAACAGTCTCAGTAATGATGTGTCGATAGGTTTTCGCACATTTAGTAGATTTATTCGGGATATAAACCTAAAATTTCAAACTTGCGAAATTCGTGGGGAACACTACTTGGATATATAGGTAACCCCTGAAATCTCGTTTGAAAGGTCTCGTATTCTGATATACTAGGTTTTTATACTCAATGATGTCTGGGGTATTATTCCGGGACTTCTGCTGAATGGAAGTTCTGACCTAGTCCTTGGATAATACTTTCTGCAAATGCTTGAAACATAGCATAAAGCCTCAGCATGCTGATGAAACAATAAAATTGATAGTCGCTGCTGTTGTAACTAAAAGATCCTTTAAAGGGGACATACCGTAAAGTCGAAGCTGATATCTCTCTGCGCCTACGGAAGTATCGACCTGAGATCCCTCGGCCCTCGCATTACCTTATTTATGTACAGATATCATTGTAGTATACTCACCTGTAAGACTGAATATTGGGATTCTGGATACGGGAGTATATTCAAGAGGTGGGACACATGAATGAGCTAAGTTCATAAGACATCTAAATCGTATCCTGAATAGATTGAAGTCTGTATGAGAATTTAAGATGGATCAGTATATCGACAATCGAGGTGAATTGTTTAAGTCTGAGCATGAAATGAAGCTTAACGGTACTTGTAATTTGTCTGAAAAGCTGATATGATTCCCTGACACGCTCGCCAAAAATAAGTTTGTAAATAGTTTATTTTGTTTACTTTCTGCAATTTAAGTTTTCTGCATTTAATTTCTTAGTTTAGAACACATTATAAAAATCCAAAAAGGTTTTATTTCTGCTTTATTTTTGACAAACCAAAGTGGAGATTTGATTGTTGGATTCTCGAAGAATGAAGCAGATGCAGGAAAAATTCTGGACTGGAGAATGAGGAGAGCTTGTCTTGTTGAAGTTTGATTTATTGAGAAGTCAAAAACAAGTTCATTAACTTGATACTTGTTATTTTTAGAAAATGTGAAAATTGTTGTTTTAAATCAGTCTGATTCGTCTAATGATCAACCAAGGTTATTAGATTGAACTTGGTAGATTAATTGAGTAATCAGGGTTATTAACTTGGACCTGAATACTTGAGTGGATTGCTAAAGCTGATTAAGTTTGTGATTTATTGTTGAAAAGTTAGAAGTGTAATGTTTGATGTTTGAGACACAGGTTTTGGATTTCATTATTCCCACGGAAATTAAATGTCAAAGCTTGAACCAGATCAAGACCTCAGATTCTAGCATATTGAGAGGGGGAGTCTGTGAAAGGGGGAGTCTGGATCAACAGCTAAAGGGAAGTCTGAAGATGAAGCCAGGACAAGATTGTGAACCTGTGAAGATAGAATGCTTATGATGTGAAGACAGAGAGTAGGAGAAAAGACCAAGACTAAATACTCGGAGCTGAAGACTTCGTCAACATCCAAGGGGGAGTCTGTTGGTGCACGAAATGTCTGTTGACTTCCACTACATTATGTCTTATGTCAAGTTAGGTCAAAATAGGAGTTTGAAAGTCAAAATTAGTTTTTATGTTAGAGGTTCGCTTATATGAACATTTGTATAGGTGGTTTCGCTTATGTGTCATTAGAGGTTTCGCTCATTGGGTTTCAAGGAGGTTTCACTTATTTGTCAGGTCATATGAGCGAAATATGTCATGGTATAAATAGTCACCATGAGCGAAACCAGTTCATTCAGTCTGTACGTTGGAGCGAAACTATGTCATGCTTTGTGTAACCAAACTCTGTCAAAATTGATTCAGAGAGCAGTAATAGAGAAGGAATTAAAGAGGAAAAGCTGTGTAACTTCATGTGCATTGATTCCGCATTTGTATTTGAAGATGAACTACCTTGACTGACTTTTCAGGGTCATAGAACGGTCCAACATAGAGAGAAAGAAAGAAAATGTTGAGCGAATTCGAACGGCTGAATGTCTGCTCAATTTATAGGTGAAATTGAGGTCTCTCACGCCCCGCAACTGGAGGAGGCCTGGCCTCTCGCGGCCCGTAAGGGCACCCTAGCTACGGCTAGGGTTGCCGGGTGGCCCCATAGGTCCAACACACCGCTCGACACGTGTCGCTTTGGATGTCCAGCAAGGAATGGGCCCGTCACGCCCCGCGACACACCCCTTTAATTCTGTCGCGGCCAGCGAGCGACATAAAAAAATTATTTTATTTGATTTTTAATAAAAATAATGTTTAGACGGGTTCATTTGCGGACATACGGGTTAATTTAGGGTGGTTTTCGAAGGTTGTTATATCCTCCCCACCTTGATTTAAATCTCGTCCTCGAGATTCACGGGAATAGGTGTGGATACTTCTTTTGCATTTCTGACTCTAGCTCCCATGTATACTCTTGTCCTTTCTTTGAATCCCATTTCACTTTGACCAGAACTAATATCTTGTGTTTGAGATTCTTGATCTTTCTATTTTCAATCTGAATTGGCTTCTCTACAAATTTAAGTTTCTCATTTACCTCTATATCTTGAAGAGGTATTACTAGTGATTCATCTGCTAAGCACTTCTTGAGGTTACATACATGAAATACGTCATGTATTCCTGCCGTTTTTTCTGGCAATTGTAGCTGATAAGCTACTGGTCCTATTCTCTTGATAATTTCAAAAGGTCCAACATACCTTAGGCTTAGCTTTCCTCTTTTACCGAATCTGACAACTCCTTCCATGGAGAAACATTTAACAATACCTTGTCTCCAACTTGAAATTCCAATGGTGTTCGTCTGTTATCGGCATAACTCTTTTGACGATCTCTAGTTGTTTTCAGTCTTTCCTTGACTTGAATAATTTTGTCAGTTTTTTCTTGTACAATCTTAGGTCCAGATAGTTGCTTTTCTCCGATCTCTACCTAACAGACTGGGGTTCAGCATTTTCGTCAATCGAGTGCTTCAAATGGTGCCGCATTGATGCTGGTATGATAGCTATTATTGTAGGAAAACTCTATTAAAGGTAAATGTTCATCCTAATTTCCTCCAAAATCAATTACACAGGCTCTAAGTATATCTTCCATTTGGGCCATCTGTTTGAGGATGATAAGCGGTACTTAGATTTAATCTAGTTCCCATTGCTTTTTGGAAACTTGTCCAAAACTGAGAAGTAAAACGGCTGTCTCTGTCAGACAAAATAGTAAAAGGAATTCCTTGTATTGAAACTATTTCATTTACATACAGCTTGGGTAATTGTTCCATACTAAAAGTTTCTTTCATTGGTAAGAAATGAGCAGATTTGGTTAATCTATCTACAATCACCAAGATTGTGTCATTACCTTTTCGTGTCTTAGGTAATTTGGTAACAAAATCCATTATTATCAACTCTCATTTCCAAATTGGCATTTCCAATTGTTGCAATAATCTTGTAGGTTTCTGGTGTTCAGCTTTAACCTGGGAACAGGTTAGACATTTAGCAACATAATTTGCTATATCCTTTTTCATTCCTATCCACTAGAAATTCTTTCTTAAGTCTTGATACATCTTATCACTTCTAGGATGCATTGTATACTAAGACTTGTGGGCTTCTTCCAAAATTCGGTTTCGTAGGTTTCCTTGAATAGGTATCCAAACCCTTTTCTTATGCAATCTGCAAATTCCATCTGTTCCTTTCTCTAATTCCTTAATCATTCCTTTCAATCCTTCAGCATCGTCCTTGAATGTTGTTTCCTGTATCTGTTTAAGTTGCTCATTTAAATCTATCTGCAGGTTTAGTCTAAGAGAGCGTACTCTTTTCGGCTTTTCATGGTACTTGCGACTTAGGGCATCAGCTACAACATTAGCTTTTCCTGCATGATACTGGATATCACAATCATAATCACTAAGAATTTCCATCCAACGTCTCTGCCTCATGTTTAATTCTTTTTGTCCAAAGACATATCTTATACTCTTATGATCCGTGAGTAAAACGAACTTACTACCGTAAAGATAGTGTCTCAAATTTTAAGCGCAAAAATTATCGCTCCAAACTCTAGATCCTAGGTTGTATAATTCTCTTCATGTTTCTTAAGCTGTCTAGAGGCATAAGGAATTACCTTCTGACGTTGCATCAACACACACCCATATCGTAACTTAGACGCATCACAATAAACTATGAAGTCTTCAATTCCTTCGGGCAAAGCGAGTATTGGTGCGCTGGTTAACTTTTGCTTCAAAATACTGAATGCTTCTTCCTGTTTTGGTCCCCATTCAAAGTTAACTGATTTGCGAGTCTGTTTGGTAATGGAATGACTATTCTAGAAAAATCTCGAATAAAACGTATATAATATATGTCAATCCAAGAAAATGTCTCACTTCTGTTGGTGACTCAGGGACTTTCCATTTGGTAATCACCTCGATCTTTGTGGGATCCACATGAATTCCTTTATGATTAACCAACTGTCCAAGAAATTGCACTTCTTGCAACCAGAATTCACATTTTGAGAATTTAACATAAAGCTTCTCTTTTCTCAACAATGTTAGGATTATACGCAAATGCTCAGCATGTTCCTCCTTATTCTTAGAGTAAATTAGAATATCATCTATAAAGACAATATGAATTTATCCAGGTATGGTTTACATATCCTATTCATCAAGTCCATAAATGCAGCTGGGGCATTGGTTAAACCAAATGGCATGACAGTAAATTCATAATGATTGTACCTCGTTCTGAAAGCAGTTTTGGGAATATCCTCTTCCTGTACTTTCAGTGGATGATATCCTAAGCGTAAATCGATCTTAGAAAAGAATCGAGCTCCTTGAAGTTGATCGAACAGATTATCGATTCTCGGTAGTGGTTACCGATTTTTAATCGTAACCTTATTCAATTCTCGGTAATCAATGCATATACGCATCGATCCGTCTTTCTTCTTGACAGATAACACCGGTGCTCCCCGTGGGAATGAATTAGGTTGTATGAAACCTTTCTCAAGTAGTTCGTCAATTTGTTTCTTCAATTCCTGCATCTCCGTTGGCGCTAGTCGATAGGGTGCTTTGGCAATCGGTGTCGTTCCTGGTATTAGGTGAGTTCTAAATTCAACCTCTCTATCTAGCGGTAATCCAGGTAACTCTCCTAGAAAGACATCGGAGAATTTAGATATTATGGGAATATCTTTTAATTCTTTTCCTTTAGTGTTAATGATTATGGAAATCATATACACCATTTCTCTTTTCCGTGCGCAACTTGCAGCTTTCATCACAGAGATGAACTTTGTTGATCTTGTTGACTTATCTCCTTTAATTGTGATTCTTTCGCAAGTTGGCGTACTTACTTGTACGAACGTTCGATCACATAATATTCGCGCTTGATTGGCTACCAACCAATCCATTCCTAACACGACATCGAATCCAGCTAGATCCATTGGAAAAAGGTTAGCAGTAAAGTTATGGTTTAAAATTTCTATCCTCGCTCCCTGCAGGATTTCACTTATCTTGATAGAAGTTCCATTTGCCGTCTCCACCAGATAGTCTTGCTGAAGTTGAGTTAATGGTTGATTGAGAAGTTTGCAGAAAGAAGTATTGATAAAACTTTGGTTTGCACCAGAGTCAAATAATACTTTAGCATAAACATCATTAACTAAAAACTTACCGGCAATCACATCCGAAATCATCTTGGCTTCTTCGGCGGTTAGAACGAATGCTCTAGCATTCTTCTTGGGTCCTTTGGTTTCTTTTGCTTTGTTTTTTGCCGCTAGAGCTAGTTTTGGACTGTTCGGTTTAATATGACCAGCTTCTCCACAATTGTAGCATATTCTAATGTTAGCTTTCTTCCTGTAGTCTTCTTCCTTATGCCCTAATATTTTGCAGAAGTTGCAGTATATCTATCATTTTCCTGAGTGTTTCCTTTTACAGTACTTGCATGGGGGTGAAGAGGAAGAACATGTTCCTTTCCCGCGATAGGAATTACCATAACATAGTTCCCGGGTAATCTTTTGAGCTAAGTTCTTTTTCTGGTTTTTCCTCTTGCGTCTGTTCCAATTCATCTGTCAAGGTGTTAGCAAGTTCTACTACTTCTTCTATGGTTTGTGGTCTAGCTGCCTTTACTACATGTCTAATTTCATTGATTAATACCCAGATATAACGGGAGATTAATGTTGGTTCTGGTGAGGCTAGTGTTGGTACTATCCTAGCATATTCAAAGAATGTGGTAGTCTGTTCCCTGCAATCTACCCCAATCATTCTATGATTTAGGAACTTATTAGTAATCTGTTCCTTTTCATTAGGAGGACAAAATTTTCTTTCAACTATTTCCTTAAAGTTGTTCCATTCCATACTATAAACCCTGTCACTTCCTCTGGACTGAAGAATGGTATTCCACCACTCTAAGGCCGCATTCTTAAAAAGATTAGAAGCATACATGATCCTATCTTCATCTGCATACTTATTTCTAAAACTGCTTCTGTCCTGTCACACCCCAAAATACCACATGCGGATACGCTGCGGGACGTGTGACGTACTAGGATCCAAGCCACCAATCACAATGAACTATAATAAATATTTAAGCAAAACATTCCATTTATTTCATAATATAAATTCCATGTCATAAGTTAAAACCAAGTAAACGTTCAGAGGAAGCATAATGTAAATTGTCAATCAACTGTTTCAAAGCAGGTGTTAAAAACCAACAAAACAAGTATCCAAGAGTCTCGACCCATAACCACTCCAGCACTCCCAGATAGCAAGTTCCATCCATAAATTCTATCGACATGCAAGCATGCAGACAAGTGTGTCAGACGATGCTGGTAAGTTCAAAGTTTGTTAACATGTTTTAGTTACCAGATATAAGTATAAAACGTTTCAATGATTTGATGTTGTTAATAACTCGATTACCGCAGATGGCTCCAGATTATTTGCCCTATTCCCCAAAGCCTCTATCAAAGCAATGGTCAAGATTGGGGTCATTAGTTCACTCCCGACCTTCCCTGGTGCTGTGTTGTCACACCCTGGCTTTTGCGGAAGCGTGGGTTTAATTGGTGTGACTTCTTAATACCATAGCACAATCATAATAATGCTATATGAAATTAAGACACATGATGATCATCCATTCATTAAATTTTAAAAGTTACCACAACAGCATTGTTTAAAATGTCGACACATAAAACAAAATACAACCATGACATAATTAAAAACGTGTTCACTTGACACAACAAAAGACTTGAATAAAAACATGGTTTAAGACTTGTAACCCGTCCAGGAAGGGGTCAAACCTCCTAAACCTGGATGACATCATTATTCCATACGCAGCTTGACACAATTGCACACTTCGCCAGATCCACTAATTTCCTGAAATACATGTAGTTTGAAAAATCAACAAAAGTTGAGCGAGTTCATGTAAAAGTGAGTTTGAATAAACCTTTCATGTATGAATAAAAGTCCCTGGTATGTAGCAATAAGGAAAAACAGATCACCAATGGGTTGCAAAGCCACTGGTATGTGAGAGAAGGTGCAGGAAAACTCAAACCTAGCAAATTTGTTACCGGGCTTCGGCGGTAAGACACAGTCACCTCTGTGGGCCGCCCCGGCCTCACGGGTGTGGGCTCGCTACACCCAAATAGATCTATCACTCTTGTGTCCCTCGGTCCTAACAACGAGGATTAATGGCCTTAAGTGTTGTACCCACCCCTCACATGATCTAGTAGTAAACCCTCCCTACGCTAACCATACCAGGTAAATAAATGTTTATAATAATTGTCGCATGTATTTCACCCCCGAAGTATAAAACTGAAAACAGTAAAGAGAAAATGGGGACATGAACTCATAGAAGTGTGTATCCTGTAACGTCAACCTCAAACTCGATCTCCTGTGCGACGACCTACACGTACTAATGTCGATTAGACGAACGAGTCGTGCCCTGACTTAGGGTTTAGTGTTTTGAGTTGCATTACTTTGATATTATACTTGTTAAAATAATAATAATTATTTTAACTTAACTTTTGTTTTTAGGAAAAATAGTTAGGCAACTATTTCGTATCCACACTTCTCAAGTATTTTATACATGTACACTTGTAATTTCCGAAAAATATATTTTAAGTCCAACTTAGAAAATATATTTAAATTATTTGTCTAAAACATCTTAATTCAAAATATACATATTTTTCCCAAAAATATTATATTTTACTTTATAGATTTTTCCAAAATAGTATTTTACCAAAAATATACGTATAAGATTCTTTTTCCGAAATATTACATAAGTCACGTTTTAGCGTTTCGTATCGCAATAATAATTGCGTAACTTAAATATTTATTTCGTGAAAGTTTTGGTATTATTTTGGAGTCATAATTTCATGGTATATAATAGTTATATTATTTCACCCTAAAAATAATATAACTAGTTCAAAAAATAAACAAGTAATCACAAAAGAGTTTTAGTATAAAATATATATTCTAAATATATATTTATCAAATTTTATTACGAAAATCAACCTCCGGTACTTAGTATTTTTGTAATAAAAATCATGGCGAAGTTTATTTTGAAAACAAGGTTAAAAATATATTCGTAAGCACTTGCTAGAAAAATATTTTCTAAGTCTTGTGATTTTTGGAAAATTTCACCAGAGTTTCCCCTAAAAACGGAGGTGTCCATGCTATTAAGCATATCATTTTCTTTTCAAAATCAATCAACAACAACCCTTGAATCATTTTTACATTACCAAGAGCAAAATATATGCGTTACACACTAATCATGAACTTGATATATCTCGAAAACGCGTAGTAACTCGGTAAGGCTTTTAGTAGACCTAGTTACCTTCCGAAACATATTTATTTCTTTAAAAATCATTCTCTTAAAATAATTTAGTGTTCACAACTTGTAAGTAAATTTTTACAAGAATTTAACTCTTGAACTCTTCTTGTAAATAAAAGCTTTTTACACTTATTTTACTTACAAAAATTATGTAAGAGTTAGAGGGGGCAATTCTGACCCAAATAGAACACAATGGGTCAGTCTGGGTCATTTTTAGATTATATTGGGTGAATTTGGGTGAGGAAGTTTAGACAAGGGGGTCAAAGTGGGTTATTTAAAAAATAAAAAGTTTTACTTACGGGTCATAATGGGTTGAGAAACTAGGACGCGCGGGTCAGTTAGGGTTGAAAAAAAAAAGAACGCACGGGTGAACAATGGGTCATCTTCTTCGATCTGATTGAATCAACGCCTCCAGTCCTCTGCCTTCTCCTCCGCCATCTCCTCTGCCACAGACCTCCGCCGTCAATACATCATCTTCAATCTTCAACCTCTCCTTCAAGAAATCCTTCTTCGTTCGTTAATTTCTCGGTCTGCATCAACAATTTCTTCACATCGAATCGGGCACAGGTTCAAAACCCTAATCTTTGCTTCTTCTGTACCAAATTAGAGTTGAACTTGATGTTTTCTGCGTGTTAATCGAACTGGGTTTTCATTTGTTCGAAATCGGTATGCCATGATTCTTGTTAATTTGTTTTGATTTTGTTGAAAGATGTTAAAATCTGATGCATTTATGCCTAAATATCTTCAGTTCTGTTGTAGTTATTTCAAGATATTGTCATGCTTCTTTTTCATATTGATATGGTTTACTTTTGCTCAATCATCAAAATCTTGAATTTATGCCTAAATATTAAGAAAATGGAAAAGTGAAATTCAAGAATATTGGATGTTCTGCTGTTCACTATAGCTATGGTTTACTTGTTCATTCATATTGGGATTTGGTGACATCTGTTTAGTGGTAAGTGCTATGAATAATGAGGATTTACTTTTTGAAAATACACCACTAATCAGAAACATCAGCTGCTGAACAGAACCTTCATTCGCCGAAATTTGTCGTTTTGCGCAGAATCCTGTCATTTACACTGCAGATTTTTTTTCGCTACAGAAATCGTTGAAACTGCATTTACACTTGCAGAATCGACAGTTTTCCACAGAATATGTTCGACGGATCTGTTTCGCTGATTATTTGTTCAAGGTTTGTTTGATCGAAAACAACGATAAGGGATTGAAACTGGTTGTTTGTTTGATCGTAATCAGCCGCTGTAGAAATCGTTGACTGCAGATCTGTTGTTGTTGTTCAGTCCATACGCTGTTATTTGAAATCAGTCCGCACTGCACAGATCTGAGTTTCGCGCATTCTGTTCTAATTTGGTCTGATTTAACAGTTGAATATGCAGTTGAATGGCTTAATCATACTTCATAGTTACATGTTAATGGAACCGGCATCTGAAGAAGAGAAGGAAATGAGAATCAAGCTAGGACTCGCAAAATACGCATGATGTATAAATCACTTGCTGCTAGTAACGTTAACGTATCGGCAAAGTAATGAATCTTTCTTGGTTAAGATACTCTATTTATAAGTTGACATGAGGGCAACATTGAACATTCTATTTTGTAATGATCGTTAATGGGCAAATCGTTAATAGGCATAGGAATCCTTTTAAAAAATGGAAAGTGTTGCATTTTTTTAGTGTAAGGCGTATCGACAAACCTTAGAAAGCAAGAATGCGATGAAGATATAAGTAAAACAGCCAAAATTTGTTTTTTTTTTTCTGTTCTTTAGTTAAATTAGTATATTTCAGGTGATTAAAAATGCAGAGCTGTGCAGATCAATAGACGAGTTACTTGACAAAGAGAACAATGGAGTACAGCACGAGGTTTTAAAGGAATTGATGCAGAAGGTCATATACATTAAACTTTACTGATAACAAGGAAAGCTTTTGTATAATGATTTTTGTCTTCGTTATGTGTGTGTACATGTTTTATCATGTTTTATCATCAAGGTTGTTTGCGGCTGATTGTTTGCTACAAGTGATAAAACATTTCTTCAAAAAAAAAAAAAAAAAAACTGACCCGATCCGACCCGAAACCCGTTCTGACCCGGACCCGACCCGACCCGAAACCCGTTCTGACCCGGACCCGTTCTGACCCGGACCCGTTTCGACCCGAACCAAATCAACCCTTTTTTATAATTGACCCATTTTGACCCGAACCCGTTTTGACCCGAACCCGTTTTGACCCATGACCCGACCCGACCCAACCCGTTTGCCAGGTCTAGTAAGAGTATGTAAAAGTCATAAACTTTAAGAGATCGTTTCTTGAACTTGGTTTGTTTAAAAATCTTTTGTAAAACTTGGATTAGCATGATCATCTATCAACTTGTCCATTTATATTTTAAGAAAATTATTTTTATTCAAGTTCATGATCAAACTAGAAGGTGGTTATTTATGTATTACATTACCACTTTCTATTCTTGTTAAACCATGTTCCTAAACATCATTTAACAAGATCTTATGGTGATTAACATCACACAAGTAAGAATCATCATAAAACTAACAACATACTCAGTATAACATCAAACTAGTAGCATTTTTCCTCTTCAAGTAAACTTTTAATGTAAGATTTCATGTAAAGTTTCATGTTCATCTTTTAGTGTTCTTGTTTCTTTAGTGATTTGAACATACTAAACATACTACAACTTTTGATCACAACAACAAGATGAACAAGGGTGTACAAGTAACTTACTACTAGCACAAGGCTAGGGTAGAATCTAGTGAAGAAGGTGATGAGAAAAAGATGATGAACAAGCAAGAACAAGGCTCCTTTTAAGTTCCACAAGTAGCAAGCCTTCTTGTATCAACCTTTAAGCTTGAATGGGACTTGAAGATGGAAGATGATGGTTGTGAAATGGTGGTGGTGGTGGCGGTCAAGTATGGCCGAGAGAGAGGAGGGAGAGAGTGAGTGAGGAAGTGTGATCTTGTGAATGATGGTGGTGATCTATGTTCCATACTTATAAGATATGTCTTCATCTTTTGGTCACCTCCACAAGTAACATCAAATAAACAAATGGAATTAAATCTATTAGGAGATAATGGAGTATGGTGTGGAAATTGAGTGGGTCTACATGGGGACCGATTTCGGCTAGGGGGTGGGGGGGTTGGATGTAAAATTTGTAACTAATATGCAATGGATGGTTAGATTTCAAGTGTTGTGATAATATAGGTTAGTTAGTTGCTTTTTAGTGAGTGTTAGGGTGTTCGGGGATCACAACAAGCCAAGAAATAGTAAAACAATGTCTTTTTTCAAAAATTTAGTGTTCCGGGTAATGTCCGGTTATCCGGTTGGATACCGTTCCATTAAAGTGTTTAATTATTCCTTAAAGTGACTTTTATATATATTTTTGCATCACAATTAGTCCCCGGCACTTAGGAAAGTATACAGGACCATTCTGACATATTTTTGCACTTCACTAGTATTTTAAAATGCTGAATTTTATTAATGAGTGCAGAATTCTGCATTTAAAGTGTGTTTTAGGCACTTCACGACATTGTAACTAACACCTAGTGACGCAGTTTTATGGTCCTCATTTCCTTACACTCCATACTAGTGTAATATCCTGTCCCTGGCCCATACTGGGCCTTACAGACACTGTCTGTCTATTGCTGGCATTGTCAGCATATTTCTGAATTATCCGTTCAGTGTGCTAACTGTGCTTTGTACATCAAGTATGTCACTAAAGTTTGTGTGTAATATACGGAGTGACAGTATGAAATATGATGCATATGTATGTATGATGCAGAAATCATAAAGCAGTTTAGGTTGTCATTTGTAATCAAGCACAGTCATTAAGCACATAATTGAAATTAATTAATTGTATAGATTCCTGTAAATGTGAGGGTTGTCACATTCTTCCCCCGTTAAGAAAATTTTGTCCCAAAATTTTAGGTTCTGCTTCTAGTTGCAGGGGTCTTGGGAAATAAATGGGGGTATTTCTCCTTCATACGAGCCTCACGTTCCCACGTGAATTCTGGGCCGTGTCGTGCATTCCATCGAACTTTGACGAGCTTGACACTACTCCTGCGTGTCTTGTTAATCTTCCAATCGGTAACCTCAACTGGTTCTTCAACAAAGTGGAGCGTGTCGTCGATATGAACTTCGTCAGCAGGAATGAAAACCGTCTCCTGAGTTGGACTCTTTTTCAGGTTTGATACATGGAATGTATCATGAACGCTATTAAGTTCAGCAGGTATGTCCAATTTATATGCTACAAGCCCAATCCTTTGCAGGATTCTGAATGGGCCAATGTAACGTGGATTCAACTTTCAACGCTTTCCAAAGCGTGCCACACCCTTCCAGGGTGAAACCTTCAATAACACCATATCTCCTACCTCAAACTCCAGAGGTTTTCTTCTTCGGTCCGCATAACACTTTTGTCGATCGCGAGCCGCTTTGATGCGCTCTCGGATTTGTGCAATCTTGTCTGTCGTTTCTTGAACTAACTCTGGACCAACTAGTTGTCTATCACCTGCGTCAGCCTAGCAAATCGGTGATCGACATTTGCGTCCATAAAGAGCTTCGAACGGTGCGGCTTGAATACTTGCATGATAACTGTTATTGTATGAAAATTCAACCAATGGTAGGTGAGTGTCCCAACTTCCACCTAAATCCATTACGCAAGCTCGCAGCATGTCTTCTAATGTCTGAATCGTTCGTTCACTCTGTCCATCAGTTTGCAGGTGAAATGTTGTACTCAGATTCAACTGAGAACCAAACGCTTCTTGAAAGGATTGCCAAATCCTTGACACGAATCTTCCATCCCTATCTGAGATGATTGAGAGAGGCACTCCATGACGTGCAACAATCTCTCTCGTGTATATCTCAGCTAGTTTACTCATGTTGTCTTTTTCCCTGATTGGCAAGAGGTGCACAAATTTTGTGAAACGGTCTACTATTACCCAAATCGTATCGTGACCTTTGGGCGTCCTTGGCAATTTCGTTATGAAATCCATTGAAATCTGTTCCTATTTCCATTTGGGTATTTCAGGTTGCTGTAGAAGACCTGAAGGCTTTTGGTACTCGGCTTTCACTTTGGCGCAAGTTAAAAACTTGCCAACATATACCGCAACATCGCCTTTCATCCTTGGCCACCAATAGAAATCCTTATGGTCTTGGTACATTTTATCCGCTCCTGGATGGATCGAGTACCGCGACTTGTGAGCCTCATCAAAAATGACCTTTCTCAATCCACCAAACAGAGGAACCCAAATTCGTTTCATGAAACATAAAGTTCCTTCCTTGTTTGGTACTAACTGCTTCTCCATCCCACGGAGATACTCGTCCTCAATATTCCTTTCTTTGAGAGCTTCTCTCTGCGCGGCACGAATGCGCAATGAGAGGTCTGTCTGGATAATCATTTCCAAAGCCCCAACCCTTATGGGCTTGATCCTTTCCTTTGGACTTAGGGCATCGGCGACCACATTCGCCTTCCCTGGATGATACTTGATCTCACAATCGTAGTCGTTCAACAGTTCAACCCAGCGTCTTTGTCTCATGTTAAGCTCCTTCTGGTCAAATATGTGCTGCAGGCTCTTATGATCCGTGAAGATTGTACATCGCGTACCATACAAATAATGTCGCCAGATCTTCAACGCAAATACCACTGCGCCTAATTCCAAGTCGTGCGTGGTATAATTTTTCTCATGGACCTTCAACCGGCGAGAAGCATATGCTATAACCTTCTGTCGCTGCATCAATACGCAACCCAAACCTTGACGCGAGGCGTCACAATATACCACGAAATCATCCGTTCCTTCGGGTAGTGATAAGATCGGTGCGTCACAAAGCTTGTTCTTCAACAACTGAAACGCTTCTTCTTGTTTGTCTCCCCTATCAAACTTCTTGTCTTTCTGAGTAAGAGAAGTCAAAGGTTGAGCGATTTTCGAGAAATCCTCAATGAACCTTCGATAATAACCAGCCAAACCTAAGAACTGTCGGATCTCGGTTGGCGTCTTTGGAGTCTCCCAATTCTTTATTGCTTCGATCTTTGTAGGATCCACATGGATTCCATTTCCATTAACCACATGTCCTAGAAATTGGACTTCGCGTAACCAGAACTCGCACTTCAAGAACTTGGCATACAACTTCTCCTTTTTAAGTAGCTCCAAAATAGCTATTAAATGCTGTTCGTGCTCATCCTTCGTCTTCGAGTAGATCAAAATGTCATCGATGAACACAATCACAAACTTGTCGAGGTACGGCTTACAAACTTTGTTCATCAAATCCATAAAAACGGCTGGCATGTTTGTCAACCCAAGCGGCATTACCAGAAACTCGTAATGTCCATATCGAGTTCTAAAAGCAGTCTTGGGAATACTTTCCTCTTGTATCCTCAGTTGATGATATCCTGATCGCAAATCGATCTTTGAGTAGAAACTTGAACCTTGCAATTGATCAAATAGGTCGTCAATTCTCGGCAGAGGATATCTAGATAGTCAACTTGTTCAGTTCTCGGTAGTCGATACACATGCGGAAACTACCATCCTTCTTCTTAACAAACAAAACTGGAGCTCCCCAAGGTGAGAAGCTTAGCCTGATGAATCCTTTGTCTAACAGCTCCTGAAGTTGCGTTGACAACTCCTGCATCTCCGAAGGCGCAAGTCGGTAGGGTGCCTTAGCCACAGGCGCTGAGCCTGGGACTAAGTCGATGTGGAACTCGACTTGTCTTTGCGGCGGTAATCCTGGCAAGTTTTCTGGAAAGACTTCAGGATATTCCTTTACGACTGGAATATCCTCGATCTTTGGCTCAACAGCTTCTTTATCCACGATGTGTGCCAAGAAGGCAACACATCCCTTCTGTAAACACTTCCTAGCTTTTAGACAGCTAATGATTCTCAGAGGCGTATCGCGCTTTTCTCCATGGACTACGATCGTCACTCCATCTTCTATTGGGATGCGAATGGTCTTTTCATGACAAACAATCTCGGCTTTGTTGCTTGACAACCAATCCATCCCTACTACCACGTCAAAACGTCCCAACTCGACTGGTAGTAGATCCAAAGTGAACTCGCATTCTCCCAGCTCAATTACACATCCTCGAACGACTTCATTCGCTTCAACTAGCTTTCCATTAGCCAGTTCAATTGAGTACGGAACGTCTAACTTACTAGCAGTTAACCCAAGCATATTCTTAAATTCTAACGATACGAAACTATAATCGGCACCAGCATCAAACAGAACAGATGCAAAGCGTTGATTTATAGGGAACGTACCAGTGACAACGTTTGGATCCTGGCGCGCTTCCCTTGCGCCGATGTTGAATACTCTCCCACGGGCTTGATTCAGTTTCGGACATTCCCTCTTAAAGTGCCCAACATCCCCACAATTGAAACATCCCGGTCCACGACCATTACCATTTCCATTTCCACCTTGAGTGTTGTTTTGGTTGTGATTTCCACTCCCAGCTTGGTTCGCAACATTCCCACGGTTTCCATTTCCGCCATTTCCTCCTTGTTGGCGGTTTCCATTACCATTCCCATAACCTCGATTACCAACACGCCCAGCACCAGTTCCGGCCCAACACGTATCCTTCGTGTGGCCGTTCTTTCCACATGACTCGCATTTTCTCAATCTGCACTGGCCAGAAAGATGGCGCTGGCACGTATCACATTTGGGCAGAGTGCCCATGTAACCCTTTCCTTTGTTTTCGACACCGGTTGTGGCTCTGGACGGTGTGCCCGACTCACCATTCTTGCACACGTTACTGGTACCTTGCTTGAAGTTGGAAAATTTTCGTTTGTTTTCACCAGAAGAATCCACATGAGTCTCTTTCTTCCTCGATTCAGATACTGAAAACTTGATCAATCTAATAGCCTCCTCAGTAAGTGCCACGCTGAGATCGATGGCTTCTGTGATCGTTGCAGGCTTGGACGTGGTAACCATGCTCATGATCTGGGGCGCCAATCCCCAGATGAAGCGCTCAACACGTTTAAACTCGGGCGTGACCATATACGACACCACTTGGGATAAATCGTGAAACCTTTGAACATATTCCGCAATCTTAGAACCTTCCATCCTTAGGTGCCAGAACTCAGTTTCTAACTTCTGTATTTCAGCACCGAACAATACTTCATCCTCATGAGCTCCTTCAGTTCATTCCATGATAACGCATACGCTGCCGCTTCGCCTAAAGTTTGCACTTGCAGATTCCACCACGATAAGGCACCATCCAGAAACAACCCTGAGATGTAGGTCACTTGTTGCTCAGGAGCACACTTGCTCCTTAGGACAGAGTCTGTCTTTTCAGCCCATTTGACAAACGCAACAGCACCTCCAGTGCCGTCGAAATTCACGGGTTTACAGTCGAGGAATTGTTTGTAGGTGCACCCTGTACATACGTTTAGAATATACAAATGGTATTAGCGGACGTGCTAGAAATATCCAAATGTATCGTAATATATCTCAAATGACTTAACATTACCATTGGGTGGATTGTTATTGCCGTTGTTGTTCGAGATATTTGCGCTTGTTACTCCATGGGAGGCCGCATACTGAGCTATTGCCGTGGCGATTATATTATCCCTTGGAGTTCCGCCTCAGTAGTGGGCATGTGCGGGTCGCGTCGTGGAGGCATCATCTAAAAGATGATCATGATGTCATAGTAAGTATAATAATATGCGTACGTAATAACATTCATCAATCACATAACATCACATGTTATAACATAAAGTAAATAACTCAACAAAGCATGTAGTGAGAACGTTGCCATTGAGCTTTTCATTAATCATGGCCACCATATTGTTTTTACAAGTTTAACAGTTCATCAAAAATCAAAATAAGCTCATGGGGTTACATCACCCCCAAAATACAAATCTATCTACATAAATCATGTACAAAAGTGTGGTCTCTCAAAAATCTTCGTATGCTGGCTCAATCGCGACTTTCTCACCAAAATATCGACCTGCATCAAACCAAAAATATCTATGCTGATGGCGGAGGAGGATGAGGAGGAGGAAAATGAGAGAAAAGCAAGCGACGCATGTGCATCCAGTCCTCCTCTAAGGCACGACAGACGCGCAGCAAATATGCAATCTGCTGCTTCGATGTCAAGAAACGAACATCTGAATCGGGGGAAAGCGGACGGGGAGTGTGTGGTGCTGCAAAGGGGGTCTGACAGTGACAAGGCAGACGTGGAGCTCTCTCCAACTCCTGAATACGACGGCTCAGTGCGTCCTGCTGTAGCTCCAGTGACGCAAGTATATCCTCCGTAGTGTACCCCACATGAAATGGGTGGTACGGGTCAGATAATGGCATAACATGCGGCGTAGTCCACAAAAATGGCTCACCCGATGGTACGAATGATGGTGCAGTAGGTGGTGCAACATGAGGAAACTGTGACAGGAACGGAAAAGATGATGACAGTATGGGTGGAACAGAAACAGGCGGCTGCCTCGATGAACCCTCTCCAGGACGAGGTGGCGGTATGTCCTTGAGGAATGTGATGGTAAGATCAGTGCGATGGACATCAGTGGTGTGTGGGTGGAACAATGGGAACTCGGTGGGTGCAGAAACAGGTGCTACGGGAGGAGTGACAGGTAGCACAAACGGTGGGTGTCAGCCTAACGAGGATCTATGTGAGCGGCGAAAGGTGCACGGTCAACCAATACCGGCACGGGATCGGGTAAAGGTGCAACAACAACAGGATCATCCACCAATGGTGGTGCAACAATGGGAAGGTCAGCAATGGGTGGTGCAAGAGCTGGTGCATCATCAAGAACAGGGTCTTGCTCTGGTGCATGATCAGGAGCAACAACAGGTTCGGGGGCCATGACGGGCTCAGGGTCAACAAGATCCATATGAAAATCGGCAAAGATGTCAAACATCGGATCAATGGGAGCCACTGGCGCCTCTAAGGGCTGGTCCATATGAATAAACTCGATATCATGGTCAGGATCAAAGTCAGGAGGAAAAACTGGATCAAAATCGTGATCGATCTCATGGTCAAACTCAAACTCGTGTGGCGGACCAGGTGCAGCTGACATCGCTACGTCGGGGTCAGCGTCAGGAGAGTGATGCTGCACACCCTGGTCGTGCAGGGACGCGGATGCTACAGACTCCAACGAGTCTGGGACAGGGGAACCAAGAGGAGCCTCCTCTACAGGGGCCTCAGCAATAGGAAGGATAGCATCAACATCGATCGGGACCCCGCCCTCATAGTCGTCCTCAGGGGGACCCTCCTCGAACAGATCAATGTCATCATCATATACGACATCGGGTGGCACATCCGCCACGGGGAAAGCAGCAAGCGGAACGGGATCACCACAAGAGGTAGATCCCCAGCAGGAATGCCATCAGCAGACTGTATCTCAACTCCGATGTCTGGAAGAGCGAACGGCTGAAAATCATCGTCATCTGTACTCGTGGTGTCTGATGTCTGGAATGCCATCAGCAGACTGTCTCCCTCTGATGGTATCTCATCGTTTGACACAACCGCCATGGGGTCCACTGTGTCTGATACTCCTGTGTGGGAAGAAGAATGTCACACCCCCAAAATCCACCTGCGGAGTATCATCGCTTGGGAGCGTGACTGACCAGGATCAAGCCACCAATCATATAGAACAATATATATAGTAAAAGTAGTTGCTATTAAACTAAACCCAATCCATATGAAAGGTGTTCCAAAAACATAAATAAGTTATCATTGTTTAGCGGAAGCGTATAAATAAAACCCATCGTAATAAAGTATCAAGTATCATAAGTGTTCAACAAGATAAATACAATCCAAGCCCACAACGACCAGCTCCTCCCTGTGCAAGCTCCATGTATCTAACGACCTGCAAGGCATGTAACAGAGGATCAACAACTAGTTGAGCGAGTTCACAGAAAGTAAATGTGTATTGGTAGTTTTGTTTGTAACATGTGGCTCTACTGGGCCGATAGTACGTTCTATTGGTGGGGGCTTCCCATGTTGTACATCCACTAGACTAATCGTAACCATATGTGTTCTTCACAATCCGAGAACAGTAGTAAGTATAGGTTCACGTAGGTCTTACGTGAGTATCCTTCACATCCGAGGATAGTAATTAAGTATAAGTATCCTTCACAACCGAGGATAGTAATATGTATAAGTATCCTTCACAACCGAGGATAGTAATATGTATAAGTATCCTTCACAACCGAGGAGAGTAATATGTATAAGTATCCTTCTCAACCGAGGATAGTCGTAAGTAAATGTGTACGTAGATTGCACGTATGTGTCCTGCATAACCGAGGACGATGGTATGGTAGTCTAGTAATAGTGTCAGTACGAATCTATTCAACCTTATTCCTTTAAAACCCATTCCCAAGCCCTTGGGAATCCCATGCCTAAGTAAGAGTGTGAACTCACCTTGATTTGCTCGGTATGTTATTGCTTCTAAGGTTGGTTAATCGTCTAAGTCCGTTACACACGACCTAGGACATATTGCACATGATTCGATGTAAGTGTTTGCATCAAATTAGGGTTTACACATCTTTGATATCCAAGCGATTGTGTTGTGTGTGTTTATTGTGTACCTGATGATATCACATAGAATGTTCACGCACGTAGAATCATATAGTTGCATTCAGTATCAAATGATTATGCACATAGAATCATACATCATGTAATCAGTTCATCGTATTCACATATTTCATGCGTCACATCTTTATTTTCACCTTTCAGTCTAACATATAGGTTAACGTATGTGTCACTGTTAACATACTTCGTATATTCAACGGCGTTGATAGACTTAACAAGTTTAACCGAGTCAGCGGCTTAAGAATGTGACATACACTTCCTAACAGACTCAATCATTATATATACACGTTCAGGGCCTCATATTAAACACACATCAGATTCAATACTCAGACAAGTGTGGGGGGGAGGGGGTTTCCCCTGTTTACAAGTCGGATAGCACATGAGGGTTTCAAAACTTGGGCAACATAAGTTTTACACATGAAATCGGACCATGGAGTTTACAAAACTTGACACATGCATCCCCTAGTGAAACTCAGACCAAGGGCTTCAATTCCTTGGCCAAAAGTCGGACTAAGGGGTATCCCCTTCACAACCTCGGACAAGGGGTATCCCCCTTCACAAACTCGGACACTAGACATGATAAAAAGGTCGGACCAAGGCCTTGTGGCCCTAAACTCGGACTCCATGTGATAAGCAGGAAACTCGGACATGCATTATCAAAGAAGGTCGGACAACATTACAAGTGTGAAACTCGGACATGGTCCATCTTTGTAAACTCGGACCAAGAGTTGGTTAATTAAACTCGGACCTATGCTTCATGAATGAAACTCGGATCATAGTTCATAACTGAAACTCGGATCATAGTTCATGAACGAAACTCGGGCATTTATATGGTAATGAAAGTCGGACTTAAGTGTATCATGAAACCTCGGCCTAAGTATTCTATGAAACTCAGACTAATTTATTCAATCCTCGGACTAACATATCAAATCAAACTCAGACAAACATAATCACAATCGTAACAGTTACACACACATACATTCCATCAGTTACGTTCTCAAATCTACGATCTGGAAACCTAGATTTCATTGCAAACATCAGTTCACATCCAACCATTCTATCATTCACAGACAACCGATTAAACAATCATTCAATATCATTATCATCACAATCCGAATCAAATCAAGAATCGTAGAGTATTATATGAAGCACTAGGGTTTTTATGAGCACTTAATCAAGAATCAGGGATTGATAATAATCAAGAAATCAATTAGGGTTTACAAATATTACAATGATCAATAACAATTACCTTGAATAATTTTAGAGGAAGAGAGGAATCAAACTTGTGATGTCTTGCCAATGATTTGGTGATGATTGCCAGAGAATTGTGAACTACGTGCTTGGATTTTTGTGTGTGTGATTTAGTGAAGGATTAGGGTTAATATGATTAGAGTTTCACTAATTTCTCTATACATCCCTAAGTATCATATTTTACCCAAATACACCATCCCACAACAATTTCACAGTTTCACCACCAAGTATATGCATTTGACAAGTCTTTCATAATTAACAAACAACCAAGTACAATCACACACTACGATTTATTACACCAAAGCGTATACAATTCCATAGCAACTAGTTGTGCAAATAAACAACTAACAATAAATGAACGTGCAATAAATGCGAAATATAAATCTTAGAAATTCGAGTTGTCACATTATCCCCAACTTAAAAGAAATTTCGTCCCGAAATTTGGTACGCACTCACTGAGAAAGCTAGGTAAGCTGTATCGTTCACTGGTTTTCCTGGGGTGTCACATCATCCCCCCGTTGATTTGGAATTTCGTCCCGAAATTCAGTAGTAGTAGCTTCAGCCTCAGTAGTGGTTGCATTGGTTTCGAATAATTAGGGGTACTTTTCTGTCATCTGGTCTTCGCGTTCCCAGGTGTACTCTGGGCCACGTCGAGAGTTCCAACGAACTCGAACAAGAGGGATTCTCTTGTGTTTGAGGACCTTAACATCCCGGTCCGTGATTTCAACTGGTTCCTCGACGAACTGCAACCGCTCGTCGATAGTGAGTTCCGTAAAAGGAACTATGAGGGTCTCCTCTGATAGGCACTTCTTCAGATTCGACACGTGGAATACATTGTGAACTGCACCGAGTTCAGCTGGTAGGTTCTGTCTGTAGGCTACTTGGCCTATTCTTTCAGTGAATTCGAACGGTCTAACATACCGTGGATTGAGTTTGCCTCTTTTATCAAAACTAACCACACCCTTCCGGGGTGAAACTTTGAGTAAAACCCGGTCCCCGACCTGAAATTCCAATGGCTTCCTACGCTTATCTGCGTAGCTTTTCTGGCGATCGCGAGCTGCCGCCATGCGTTGTCGTATCTGTGCAATTCGTTCAGTAGCGTCAACTACCATTTCTGGGCCTGCAATCTATCTATCCCCCACCTCTGCCCAACCGAGAGGTGACCGGAATTTACGTCCATACAATGCCTCGAATGGACCGGCTTGTATGCTGGTGTGATAACTGCTATTATATGAAAACTCCACCAAAGGGAGATGATGTTCCCAGCCGTTGCCGAAATCAATAACACATGCCCGAAGCATGTCTTCAAGAGTTTGGATTGTTCGCTCCGACTGCCCATCCGTCTGAGGATGATACGCTGGGCTCATGTCTAACCGTGAGCCGAAAGATTTGTGCATCGCTTGCCATAGCTCTGACGTGAATCGTGCATCCCGATCCGAAATAATAGAGGTGGGCACCCCGTGCCTCGAAACAACTTCTTTACGATAAACGTCTGCGAGAGTGGAGAACTTATCCGTTTCCTTAATAGCCAGGAAGTGTGCAGACTTGGTGAGTCGATCCACGATCACCCATATAGTATCATTCCCACGCTGGGATCTGGGTAGGCCTGTAACAAAATCCATGGAAATCTCTTCCCACTTCCATTGCGGTATCTTGGGCTGCTGAAGTAGGCCCGCTGGTTTCTGATACTCCACTTTGACCTTTGCACATGTCAAACACTTGCCGACGTAAGTTGCAATGTGGGTCTTCACGCTAGGCCACCAATATGTAGTTCTAATGTCGTGGTACATTTTATCCGACCCTGGATGTACCGAGTAGCGGGACTTGTGAGCTTCGTTCATTACAAGCTCTCGTAAGCCGCCATAAAGTGGGACCCAAATACGTCATGTTATATAGTAGGCGCCGTCTTCCCTTTGTTCTAATCGTTGCCTTGAGCCACGCAAAGCTTCATCCTTTACGTTTTCCGGTTTCAATGCTTCCACCTGAGCATCTCGTATTTATGCAGGAAGATCAGACTGAATAGTGAGCTGCAAAGCTCGCACGCGTCTAGGTAGAGTGTCCTTTCGACTGAGGGCGTCGGCCACAACATTGGCCTTGCCTGGATGATACTTGATAGCGCATTCGTAGTCGTTCAGTAGTTCAACCCATCTTCATTGACGCATGTTCAAATCCTTTTGCTTAAGAATATGCTCGAGACTCCTGTGATCGGTGTAAATTGTGCACTTGGTACCGTACAGGTAGTGTCGCCATATCTTGAGCGCGAAAACAACAGCTCCCAGCTCTAAATCATGCGTCGTGTAGTTCCGTTCATGAATCTTGAGTTGACGAGAGGCGTAGGCAATAACTTCATCCCGCTGCATCAATACACAACCAAGCCCCTGTATCGATGCGTCACAATAAACCACAAAGTCATCTATGCCCTCGGGCAGTGAGAGGATAGGTGCGCTGCATAGTCTATCCTTCAGGTACTGAAAAGCAGTTTCCTGCGTATTACCCCATCTGTAAACGACACCTTTCTGTGTCAGCATAGTAAGCGGCTGCGCGATCTTGGAGAAGTCTTTGATAAACCGCCTGTAGTATCCCGCGAAACCCAAGAATTGGCGTATTTCTGTTGGTGCGCGCGGTGCTGGCCAATTCCTGATCGAATCTACCTTGGATGGGTCGACATGAATCCCATCCTTGTTCACCACATGGCCTAGAAAGTGGACTTCACGAAGCCAGAAGTCACATTTTGAAAACTTTGCATACAGTTGCTCCTTTCGAAGAAGTTCCAAGATAAGACGTAAGTGCTGCTCGTGCTCCTCCTGACTTTTGGAGTAGATCAGAATGTCGTCGATGAAGACGATGACGAACTTATCAAAGTAGGGTTTGCACACCCTGTTCATAAGATCCATGAAGACTGCAGGCGCGTTCGTAAGCCCGAATGGCATGACAAGAAACTCGTAGTGACCGTAGCGAGTTCTGAATGCTGTCTTGGAGACGTCCTCATCCCGGACTCTCAGCTGATGGTAACCTGACCTCAGATCAATCTTAGAGTAGTAACTCGACCCTTGCAACTAGTCGAATAAGTCGTCAATGCGTGGAAGAGGGTAACGGTTCTTCACTGTGTCCTTGTTCAGTTCACGGTAATCAAACTCACATCCTGAAGGTGCCATCCTTCTTTTTCACAGATGAATGGTATCCAAGAGTTCTTGTAGCTCCCCAAGGCGAAGAGATAGGTCGGATAAATCCCTTATCCAAGATTTTTTGTAGCTGAGTCGATAGTTCTTCCGATTCTGGTGGAGCTAAGCGATACGGTGCTGGCGATTCCGATTTGCAGGCCGTGGACTCCTGAATGATAGCTGAACCCTTGCTGGAATACCCATCCCATTACCGCTTGTTGTCACTAGGGGTAGCGGGAGTAGCAGGAGTGGTGGCGGTAGTAATAGCACTGATACAACTAGGCAGCCTGTTCTGTTCCACTGCCTGATCCATGAGGCGATGAGCAAGACGCTGAATGTCTTGGATATTGTCGGGGTTAGCCGATGTAGCATGGCTCTGAATCTCTGAGCCTAGACCCTTGAGGTACAATTCGATACGCTTGCTTGGAGGGTCCACCATGGTTGAACACAAGATGGCCAGTTCGTTCGACCGTTTCGTATAAGCTTCAATTTCTGACCCCGTCATTTTCAAATGGTAAAGCTCCACTTCCAACTTGTGGATGTCATCACGCGTGCAATATTCCCTTTTAATGCGTTCTTTGAATTCGTTCCAGGGGTGGCGTGAGCAGCTGCCAGCCCTAATATCTGAACTTGCGCGTTCCACCAGGTTAGCGCGATTCCTTCCAACGTGCCAGTGGCGTACTTGACCCTGCGTGCCTCATGGCATTCACACATCTCGAATACTGACTGGAGCTTCCCAAACCAATGGAGTAGTCCCACTGCTCCTTCTGTGCCACTGGATGCGCTTGGACGACAGTCCATGAAGTTCTTGAATGTGCAGACAGGTTGCTATGCGTTCTGACCCATTGTGCGAGAAAGATAGGTCAAGGTTAAGCGCGAGAGTTGGGTCACGAGAGTAGGATCTAACATCCTAGGATAGGTCTGGAATAGCAGGTTATACCTCCTGCTTGTGCGGCTGCAAGTGCCGCAGCAACTTGTTCGTTAATGAGAGCCGTCAACCGGGCTTGAGTCATGTCAACACGTCCAGACATGATCGAACAGTAAAGGTAGCATAAGTATGAATGGTTCGCGAGTAGTGCGATGACAGAAAAGTGTAGGCACATAGGTGTTCTCAAGCAGTAACAAGTAGTGAGCAAAGTAATGTAAGCATACTACGAGCAAAGTTCTATGCAATTCTAGCATGTAGGCAATAAACATAGACCTTATTACCTAGGATGTCGAGTCTTGCACGTGGAGCGAAGCGTCGTTGTGGATCGTTGAGAGCACTGTTCTGGTTATAGTCTGGTTTTAATAAAAACGTTTTCTCATATTAAAACCAAGTTCTCTATAACCAATGGCTCTGATACCAATCTGTCACACCCCCAAAATCCACCTGCGGAGTATCATCGCTTGGGAGCGTGACTGACCAGGATCAAGCCACCAATCATATAGAACAATATATATAGTAAAAGTAGTTGCTATTAAACTAAACCCAATCCATATGAAAGGTGTTCCAAAAACATAAATAAGTTATCATTGTTTAGCGGAAGCGTATAAATAAAACCCATCGTAATAAAGTATCAAGTATCATAAGTGTTTAACAAGATAAATACAATCCAAGCCCACAACGACCAGCTCCTTCCTGTGCAAGCTCCATGTATCTAACGACCTGCAAGGCATGTAACAGAGGATCAACAACTAGTTGAGCGAGTTCACAGAAAGTAAATGTGTATTGGTAGTTTTGTTTGTAACATGTGGCTCTACTGGGCCGATAGTACGTTCTATTGGTGGGGGCTTCCCATGTTGTACATCCACTAGACTAATCGTAACCATATGTGTTCTTCACAATCCGAGAACAGTAGTAAGTATAGGTTCACGTAGGTCTTACGTGAGTATCCTTCACATCCGAGGATAGTAATTAAGTATAAGTATCCTTCACAACCGAGGATAGTAATATGTATAAGTATCCTTCACAACCGAGGATAGTAATATGTATAAGTATCCTTCACAACCGAGGATAGTAATATGTATAAGTATCCTTCTCAACCGAGGATAGTCGTAAGTAAATGTGTACGTAGATTGCACGTATGTGTCCTGCATAACCGAGGACGATGGTATGGTAGTCTAGTAATAGTGTCAGTACGAATCTATTCAACCTTATTCCTTTAAAACCCATTCCCAAGCCCTTGGGAATCCCATGCCTAAGTAAGAGTGTGAACTCACCTTGATTTGCTCGGTATGTTATTGCTTCTAAGGTTGGTTAATCGTCTAAGTCCGTTACACACGACCTAGGACATATTGCACATGATTCGATGTAAGTGTTTGCATCAAATTAGGGTTTACACATCTTTGATATCCAAGCGATTGTGTTGTGTGTGTTTATTGTGTACCTGATGATATCACATAGAATGTTCACGCACGTAGAATCATATAGTTGCATTCAGTATCAAATGATTATGCACATAGAATCATACATCATGTAATCAGTTCATCGTATTCACATATTTCATGCGTCACATCTTTATTTTCACCTTTCAGTCTAACATATAGGTTAACGTATGTGTCACTGTTAACATACTTCGTATATTCAACGGCGTTGATAGACTTAACAAGTTTAACCGAGTCAGCGGCTTAAGAATGTGACATACACTTCCTATCAGACTCAATCATTATATATACACGTTCAGGGCCTCATATTAAACACACATCAGATTCAATACTCAGACAAGTGTGGGGGGGAGGGGGTTTCCCCTGTTTACAAGTCGGATAGCACATGAGGGTTTCAAAACTTGGGCAACATAAGTTTTACACATGAAATCGGACCATGGAGTTTACAAAACTTGACACATGCATCCCCTAGTGAAACTCGGACCAAGGGCTTCAATTCCTTGGCCAAAAGTCGGACTAAGGGGTATCCCCTTCACAACCTCGGACAAGGGGTATCCCCCTTCACAAACTCGGACACTAGACATGATAAAAAGGTCGGACCAAGGCCTTGTGGCCCTAAACTCGGACTCCATGTGATAAGCAGTAAACTCGGACATGCATTATCAAAGAAGGTCGGACAACATTACAAGTGTGAAACTCGGACATGGTCCATCTTTGTAAACTCGGACCAAGAGTTGGTTAATTAAACTCGGACCTATGCTTCATGAATGAAACTCGGATCATAGTTCATAACTGAAACTCGGATCATAGTTCATGAACGAAACTCGGGCATTTATATGGTAATGAAAGTCGGACTTAAGTGTATCATGAAACCTCGGCCTAAGTATTCTATGAAACTCAGACTAATTTATTCAATCCTCGGACTAACATATCAAATCAAACTCAGACAAACATAATCACAATCGTAACAGTTACACACACATACATTCCATCAGTTACGTTCTCAAATCTACGATCTGGAAACCTAGATTTCATTGCAAACATCAGTTCACATCCAACCATTCTATCATTCACAGACAACCGATTAAACAATCATTCAATATCATTATCATCACAATCCGAATCAAATCAAGAATCGTAGAGTATTATATGAAGCACTAGGGTTTTTATGAGCACTTAATCAAGAATCAGGGATTGATAATAATCAAGAAATCAATTAGGGTTTACAAATATTACAATGATCAATAACAATTACCTTGAATAATTTTAGAGGAAGAGAGGA
Source organism: Helianthus annuus (assembly GCF_002127325.2). Lineage (NCBI taxonomy): Eukaryota > Viridiplantae > Streptophyta > Magnoliopsida > Asterales > Asteraceae > Helianthus > Helianthus annuus. The sequence continues at coordinate 44,009,696 of NC_035441.2, forward strand.
ATCAAACTTGTGATGTCTTGCCAATGATTTGGTGATGATTGCCAGAGAATTGTGAGCTACGTGCTTGGATTTTTGTGTGTGTGATTTAGTGAAGGATTAGGGTTAATATGATTAGAGTATCACTAATTTCTCTATACATCCCTAAGTATCATATTTTACACAAATACACCATCCCACAACAATTTCACAGTTTCACCACCAAGTATATGCATTTGACAAGTCTTTCATAATTAACAAACAACCAAGTACAATCACACACTACGATTTATTACACCAAAGCGTATACAATTCCATAGCAACTAGTTGTGCAAATAAACAACTAACAATAAATGAACGTGCAATAAATGCGAAATATAAATCTTAGAAATTCGAGTTGTCACAAAGAAACCATAGTGTCTGTAACACAACCACACATATGCATATATATCAACATAAAATCAAATAAACATGTAAGTCACAATAATGCAAGTAATCCTCCTAGTCTCCCTAGACTACCCTCCCAGTCTGTCAGACTGAACTCCCTAGCCTCTCAGACTAACTCCCTAGTCTTTAAGACCAACCTCCCAGTCTCTAAGACTAAACCTCCCCAATCTCTAAGATTGAACCCCTCAGTCTCTAAGACTGAACCTCCCTCAGCCTCTAAGACTGAACCTCCCCAGCCTATAAGGCTGAACTCCCTCAGTCTCTAAGACTGAACTCCCTCAATCTCTAAGACTGAACTCCCTCAATCTCTAAGACTGAAATATAATTTTTGAAAAAGTGTATTTGTGCCTTTCTATTTGTAAAAATGTTTTGTATCCTGGATCTAGACGTTTTTGTGTATGCAATGTAAAAATGTTTTCGTGAGAGCCCTAGTGATCATAGTCTAGACTCGAGAAAGAATCCTAGTTCGCTATGAACCTGGCTCTGATACCAAGTTGTCACATCCTGGCTTTTGCGGAAGCGTGGGTTTAATTGGTGTGACTTCTTAATACCATAGCACAATCATAATAATGCTATATGAAATTAAAACACATGATGATCATCCATTCATTAAATTTTAAAAGTTACCACAACAGCATTGTTTAAAATGTCGACACATAAAACAAAATACAACCATGACATAATTAAAAACGTGTTCACTTGACACAACAAAAGACTTGAATAAAAACATGGTTTAAGACTTGTAACCCGTCCAGGCAGGGGTCACACCTCCTAAACCTGGATGGCACCATTATTCCCTACGCAGCTTAACATAATTGCACACTTCGCCAGATCCACTGATTTCCTGAAATACATGTAGTTTGAAAAATCAATAAAAGTTAAGCGAGTTCATGTAAAGTGAGTATGAATAAACCATTCATGTATGAATAAAAGTCCCTGGTATGTAGCAATAAGGAAAAACATATCACCAATGGGTTGCAAAGCCACTGGTATGTGTGAGAAGGTGCAGGAAAACTCAAACCTAGCAAATTTGTTACCGGGCTTCGGCGGTAAGACACAGTCACCTCTATGGCCCGCCCCGGCCTCACGGGTGTGGGCTCGCTACACCCAAATAGATCTATCACTCTTGTGTCCCTCGGTCCTAACAACGAGGATTAATGGCCTTAAGTGTTGTACCCACCCCTCACATGATCTAGTAGTAAACCCTCCCTACGCTAACCATACCATGTAAATAAATGTTTATAATAATTATCGCATGTATTTCACCCCCGAAGTATAAAACTGAAAACAGTAAAGAGAAAAGGGGGACATGAACTCACAGAAGTGCGTATCCTGTAACATCAACCTCAAACTCGATCTGCTGCGCGACGACCTACACGTACTAATGTCTATTAGACGAACGGGCCGTGCCTTGACTTAGGGTTTAGTGTTTTGAGTTGTGTTACTTTGATATTATACTTGTTAAAATAATAATAATTATTTTAACTTAACTTTTGTTTTTAGGAAAAATAGTTAGGCAACTATTTCGTATCCACACTTCTCAAGTATTTTATACATGTACACTTGTAATTTCCGAAAAATATATTTTAAGTCCCACTTAGAAAATATATTTAAATTATTTGTCTAAAACATCTTAATTCAAAATATACATATTTTTCCCAAAAATATTATATTTTACTTCATACATTTTTCCAAAATAGTATTTTACAAAAAAATATACGTATAAGAGTATTTTTCCAAAATATTACATAAGTCACGTTTTAGCGTTTCGTATCGCAATAATAATTGCGTAACTTAAATATTTATTTCGTGAGAGTTTTGGTATTATTTTGGAGTCGTAATTTCATGGTATATAATAGCTGTAGGATCGTTGTTGGACCCGAATGAGTCGTTCAGAAGAGTTGTTAATCCGATTCAAAGGCGTAATCAATGAAACAGACGCTCAATGTAATTATAATGCCTCTTATATTGATTTAACACTGATTACAACCTGAGAACAGTTTGGCAGCACTTCGTTACAATTTTTGATTCCGTGCCAAATGTAACAAACAATGCAATATATATAGCTATACTAATTTCGCTCCAAATGATCCAAAGCCATTTCGGGCGAAATCAGAACCTTCTGATTTCGCTCCAAATGGTCTTGGACCATTTCGGGCGAAATCACTCACTAAACCACTTTCATCTGTTTCCCGATCCTCGTGCACTGTATATTCTAACCTATCCTATTACATGATACAAGACGAAGTTAATAGACGTGATGCACTAACAGACTCCCCCTCGGATATTGACGAAGTCTTCAGTGTCTAGTCTTTGTTATGACACCTCTTCAGTCTTGATCATTCTGCATTCTTACTCAGATTGTAACAGTATGACCATCCTTCAATCTTTATCTTTGATCAGCTTCACTCTTTGACTTTTAAACCAAAATCTCATCACTGACTCTATCATTAACAGCTTCATCATAAGGCTCCCCCTTTCGTCAAGCTTCCGTGCTTTTAGGGATCGACACCTAACTTTCCAGCTACAAGCTCTTCTTTACTTCCAGCTTGTCTTCAGACTCCCCCTTAGACTCAGCTCTCGGGATCGTAATCTGGACTATCTGCAATCACTCATACATTTATAAGTAATAACATTTTAAAAAAACCATTTTCCAAAAATCGCTTCTCATGAATTTGGCAGTTTCATCGAATCGTATCGGAAACTAGCTCTATAACAATATAAGCATCCAAATCCCCCACAATTAATCATCCAAGTCCAAACTAATGACCTTGGAGATATCACAAACTGTTTTTGAATTTTTAATTTTTAATATCAAGTTTCAAATTAATGAACTTGTTTTCTTTTCAGAAACACAATCAGCTTACTTAGATTTTGAAACTCAGCATCTCAGACATCGGTTGTCGAAAATAAAACAGAAATCAAAATCTTTTTGTATTTTCTGAAAATATAAAGCAGTAAAGAAATATGTACAAACATATTTACAAACAATGTTTTTGTTTGAGTATGCGTCAGAGGATCATATCGGTTTTTGACAAGTTACAAGTACCATTGAGCTTATTTTCACTTTAAGAATTAAACAATTCACCTAGATTGTCGAGATACTGGTCCACTTAAATTTTCATACAAACTTCAACTGATTCAGGATACATATAAGGTGACTTAAGAACTTAAACTCATTCATGTGTCCCACCTCTTGAATATACTCCCGTATCCAGAATCCCAATACTCAGTCTTACAGGTGAGTATACCACAGATGATATCTGTAAGGGGTTAAATGCGAGAGCCGTGAGAGATGACGGCTTCGACTTATCGGTGTGTCCCCTTTAGAGGATCTTTTTGTTTCAACAGCACACGATTAGCATTTTGCAATGTTTCATCGTTTTTTATGCTGAGGGCGATCCTATGTTTCAAGCAATGCGGAAAGTATTATTCGGGGACTAGGTCAGAACTTCCATTCAGCAGAAGTCCCAGAATAGTACCCCAGATATCACTGAGTATAAAGACCTAGTATTTCAGAATAAGGGACCTTTCAAACGAAATTTCAGGGGTTACCTATATATCCAAGTAGTGTTCCCCACAGAGTAAGCAAGTTTGAATTTAGGTTTATATCCCGAAAAAGTTTACTAAATGTATAAAAACCTATCGACATATCAACAGTGAGACTGTTTAACGCTATTTAATCATTACAATTCTTTAGCATACTGTAACTATCTACTGATGTACTATCATTTCCTCTTTTTACGCAAAACTCAAATTTTTGAATTTTATCATATTTTTTGCCTTTTTCAAATTTTCTAATGTTTTTGTACTTTCTGATGACAATTTTTCTCCCCCTAAAATGCAAAATCATTAAAAATTTGATAACCGATGTAGATAACTTTGTCTCGCCATCCATTTTCTGCATCTTGTGCTCTGTTTTATAGAAAAAAACAGTAATTATCCCCATGATTTACAAAAAAAATGACCTTTTACAGTTTGAAAACCATTTTTCAATCTGGTGAAAGTAATCATGTTTGTTCAGCCGTGAGGGTTTCGGCGTATTCAATCAACATTTTTTTTATATATACAGAAAAACAATCAAACTAAATTCCCTGTTCAACCAAACCAGGGTCCAGCAACCTCTTCCTTCTCTTCAAATGCCAGGCTGCTCTTGTTTTCATTCTCACAGTCTTTGGTGTTCTTGAGCATCTACACATGCAACAATTTGATCACTTGAACAACGCAACCCAAGCCTGTTTAGACTCAGGTAGTTGAACATGAATCTTTCCAGGTAAAACTGGATAGTTTCTTTCATTTTTCGCAAAAACATTATCAATTTTAATCTCAACTTTTTCATCTTTTACCGAATTGACATTTTTCTTAACAGACAATGTTTGACCTGTCGGTGTTCCTCGTTTGTAAAAATATGATTCTTTTTGAACACTTTGTTTCTAAACAACATTTGGTTTCCAAAACTGTTGAGGTTTTTTCATATCAAATGATGTCTTCCAACTTTGTGTTGTTCTGAATCTGGGTGTGTGAGAATTCCTGGTCTGTCTTAAATCGAACCTGTTCGGGTTTGATTTCCAAGTTTGATTTGAAGCAAACTTGTTTATATTGTACCTCCAAGTTTGTTTCGAATCAAATCTGGTTGACCTTTGTTTCACATCCTCAGATTTCTGTTGTTCAACATCAACAGGCTTTGGATTTGGACACTTTCGTGCAACATATCCAATTAGATCACATTTAAAACACACTTTCTTTGAAACATCCTTAGCCTGTTGTTGCATCTTTTTCTTAGCATCAAACTCCTCATTAGACTGTTGTCCAATTTTGAGTTTTTCCTCTTCTGCTAAGCTTTTTCCTTGAACAAAACTTGTTTTTGCCTGAACATTTTGTGTTTCATGTTTCTTCCAATTTTGTTTCTTTTTATAACCCAAACCAGCCTTCATGTTTTTCCTCTTAAAACCAGGTGTGTTATAAAAAGATTTATGACCTTTACCAGCAAACTTTGGAATCTCAGACTTCTCAATCTCAACCATTTTGAAAACTTTATCAACCTTTTCTGAAATCACATTCTGAATCGGGAAAACAACATCTAAGAATAATTTATCTGATCCAATCATGGTATAAACCAATCCCTTTGAACCATCATTCAAATTTTTCTCGGATTTTGTGTTTTTCAGATATCCATCATAAAGATTTCCTTCATCTTCATCCTATGATTCAGACTTACCTTTTGTAGACTCATCTTTCAAAACGCTTTCAACAACCTTACTTACCACCTCTGAATCATTAGCATCATCAGATTTGGAGTAAGTCACATCGATACTTTCAGGTAACTGGTCAGCTATGTTCAAACCCTTTGCCACCTTTTCCTCATCATAAAAAGTATAATTGTTTCTCAATGGTGGTGGTACCTGATGAAATTCTGAACCAATACCCTTTTTGTTCTTGTCAGTATCTTTTTCATCTGGTGTGATGTTGAAAATGCGTTCGAGAATGTACGAAGAGTTATGATAACTTTGAAGTTTGGTTACAACCTTTTCTTTTTCAGCCAAGACTTGTTTAAGATTAGCAATTTCATCAACACATTTATTCAATTCAAGTTGCTTTTCTTTAAACTTTCTTTCATACATTTCTTTAGTGACTAAAGTTTCAGACAATCTTTGATCAAAAACTTTTGACTTGGCTCTTCAAAGTATCATAAGCTTCTTGTACTCTCTGACTTGACCACTTTAAAGAATCATACTGTTTTTGTAAATCTTGAAATTTAGATTCTTTTTCAACACAATCAACACATTTAGCAGTACACTTTTCTTTCAAAATCTTATTTTCTTCTTCAAGACCATTACATTTCTGTCTTAACTTTTCAACTTTTAATTTCAAAATTTCTTCTTTTTCAACCATTTCTTTACATTTCATATTGAAAACATTTTCAAGTTTGTTTGTTTCTACTTTTTTTGTTTTTATAATGTCATCTTTTTCAGTACAAGCTTTGCACATTTCTATGCAATTCCTGCATTTGTTTACATTTTCATCAACAATTTCAGCATTTAACAAGTCAGAAGATTCATTTACCTCAATCTTTTTAGCACCGATTCTTCTGTCTCAGCTTTCTGATCTTCCTCTTTGTTCTCCTCTTGTCCTTCTTTCTGTTCTTCTTCTATCTTCTGTTCTTCTTCAACTTTCTGTTCCTCTTCAGCAGCAATCTTTGCGACAGTCTTCACTTCTTCAATCATCTTCTTCAATTCTTCTTCTTTTCTCTTCTTCATTTCTACCACCTTCGGTAGACTTGCTTCACAAACTTCTCTTATCTTGCTCTCCAAATCCGGCAGATATGTCTTATCAGATAACCTTCTTGTGTTGAAAGTAGCCTGTCTAGGAAGCAAACTTGTTATAGCTTCAAAATCCACTTTTGATGGGTCAACAACTGGATTACACCGTGGATCCATGTAACATTCCAAATCATCATTCCATCTTTTTGCTCTCTGGGCTTCTTTGAATGGCTCGTTTAATTTTCCGATTTCGCATCTTGCATATTCTGCTTTCCACCATCTATCAGGATCAGCATCAGCCACAGCATCTTCTTCAGGGCAAACTTGACTCTAGTCGTAACCTTCATCGTCATGAATAATTGCAAGAGCCCTTGATTTTTCTTCAGGCTGCTTCAATCTTGGAGGCTCAGACTTGTTCTGATGATAAATCGCTTTCTTGTAATAATCTTCTTTGAACGGGTTTTCAGAATTATCAGCATAATCATTTCTGCACTCGCGCTTAAAGTGACCTTTCTGTTTACATTTGAAATATGTCACCTTTGATTTGTCAAAGCCTAACTTGGTAGAGGGTCTGCCAATAGACTTTCTTCCAGTTATCTCCATGAAACGCTGTGCCCTCCTCACTACACTGGCCATGCACCATCTTATGTCAATCAATTCCATCTCCTCAGGATCGATTTGATCATAATCTTCTTTTGTCAGGTTGGTGTTGCCAATTTTCCCTGCAACGAGACTTTCATACGATTCAAGTACAGATGCCAAGAAAACCATCTGTTGTTTTGCTGACTCTTCACTGAAATTCTACCCATTCTTCAAATCCACTGCGATATTACCTTGAAATAAATTCTTGGAAGCAGATTGACTTGAAGTGTTTGAAGAAGATCCACTGTGAAAACCACTGTGAAGACTTTCATTGTTCACTGAGTTTGAGCTTTCTGCAGAAAACGTTGTTCTTGGAGACCCAGCCTGTGGTACATTTCCTCGCGGTAGTAAAGCTCCACATTCTGCTGATAAGCTGGACTGTTGACTTTAGATCTCTTTATCTCCAGCTCATGGATTTCAAGCCTTTCAATTAGCAAATCCACTGTTAAATTTTCAGGTTTGATTGTGTTTTTCAACATTAGAGCGAAGTATTGCCAATCTTGATCATTTGGCAATGAATTAAACAATTTATCCACCAGCTCCTCTTCAGTATATGTGATTTTGTGTCTGGCCAGCTCCATTTTCAGATGCCCAAATCTTTCGATCATTTTACAAACAGATTCATTTTTCAAGCAATTGAATAGATCAAACTCTTTACGCAACAATTTCTTTTTGTTTTTTACAATTTCATTACTTCCTACACATTTTCTCTCTAACGCTTCCCACAAACTCTTTGAAGTTTTTTCTTATTCAAGTAACGAAATAATATCCTCTCTCACTGACTGTTTGATTAATGTAATCATTTTATATTCAGATACAACTTCTTTTATATCTCTTTCTGTGAAATCCTTTTTATCTATTAACTCTCCTCCCTCTTTTACTGGTGCGGTATATCCATTTTTCAATTTTAACCAACTTTCAGGAGCGAAAGCTTTTACCCAACCCTCAAATCGGTTTTTCCACCAGTTATAATCTTCAACTTTCATTAGCTTCGGTGGTTTCTGTTGCCTTCCATACATGTTCTCAAACTTCAAATTCTCTGAAATCTCCTTCGAACACTCTCTCATCTCAGATCTTCTCTCTGTCGATTCTAAAGTAAACGCGTTGTAGAATGTGTTGAAAAATTCTTCACCGTTGCTTGACATCTTCAATCACCTGAGAACAAGCAAACAAACTCAATCAGTTTAAACACTATCAAATATTCTGAAATAAACCGACACTCAATCGTCGTGAAATGATCTTGACGCGAAAAATTCACTTTCGAGCGAAATATAACTCTTGAGCGAAATCAGATTTTAACCAAGTATTCCCTTTCGAGCGAAATCAGGCTTAGTCTTTTCGAGCGAAATCAGGTAGCAGTTTGGAGCGAAATAACAGTCTTGTCAATCTTATAGTTTAAAGTGTATCTTTGTATTGCTATTAGGAGCGAAATCAGAACAACACTTGGAGCGAAATTAAGATCTCGAGCGGAATTAGAAAACATTTTCGAGCGAAATCCCACAGTTCATTCGAGCGAAATTAGATCCGAGGTCAATTTTGGTCATTTTTATGTCGAATTTTGTCCTGTAACTTTCAAGGCTTTGTTAATATCCACTTATACACAGTCTGTGAAAAATTGAACTAGTTTTGACCGTTAAATTTTGTTCTGTTGAAGAAAGAAGGTGTAGAAGACAGAAATCTGATGCAAATGAGCTAAACTCTACTTCCTAAGCTCTGATACCACTTGTAGGATCGTTGTTGGACCCGAATGAGTCGTTCAGAAGAGTTGTTAATCCGATTCAAAGGCGGAATCAATGAAACGGACACTCAATGTAATTATAATGCCTCTTATATTGATTTAACACTGATTACAGCCTGAAAACAGTTTGGCAGCACTTCGTTACAATTTCTGATTCTGTGCCAAATGAAACAAACAATGCACTATATATAGCTATGCTAATTTCGCTCCAAATGATCCAAAGCCATTTCGGGCGAAATCAGAACCTTCTGATTTCGCTCCAAATGGTCTTGGACCATTTCGGGCGAAATCACTCACTAAACCACTTTCATCTGTTTCTCGATCCTCGTGCACTGTATATTCTAACCTATCCTATTATATGATACAAGACGAAGTCAATAGACGTGATGCACTAACAATAGTTATATTATTTCACCCTAAAAATAATATAACTAGTTCACAAAATAAACAAATAATCACACAAGAGTTTTAGTATAAAATATATATTCTAAATATATATTTATCAAATTTTATTACGAAAATCAACCTCCGGTACTTAGTATTTTTGCAATAAAAATCATGGCGAAGTTTATTTTGAAAACAAGGTTAAAAATATATTCGTAAGCACTTGCTAGAAAGATATTTTCTAAGTCTTGGGATTTTTGGACAATTTCGCCAACGTTTCCCCTAAAAACGGAGGTGTCCATGCTATTAAGCATATCATTTTCTTTTCAAAATCAATCAACAACAACCCTTGATTCATTTTTACATTACCAAGAGCAAAATATATGCGTTACACACTAGTCATGAACTTGATATATCTCGAAAACGCGTAGTAACTCGGTAAGGCTTTTAGTAGACCTAGTTACCTTCCGAAACATATTTATTTCTTTAAAAATCATTCTCTTAAAATAATTTAGTGTTTACAACTTGTAAGTAAATTTTTACAAGAATTTAACTCTTAAACTCTTCTTGTAAATAAAAGCTTTTTACACTTATTTTACTTACAAAAATTATGTAAGAGTTTGTAAAAGTCATAAACTTTTAGAGATCGTTTCTTGAACTTGGTTTGTTTAAAAACCTTTTGTAAAACTTGGATTAGCATGATCATCTATCAACTTGTCCATTTATATTTTAAGAAAATTATTTTTATTCAAGTTCATGATCAAACTCAAAGGTGGTTATTTATGTATCACATTACCACTTTCTATTCTTGTTAAACCATGTTCCTAAACATCATTTAACAAGATCTTATGGTGATTAACATCACACAAGCAAGAATCATCATAAAACTAACAACATACTCATTACAACATCAAACTAGTAGCATTTTTCCTCTTCAAGTAAACTTTTAACGTAAAATTTCATGTAAAGTTTCATGTTGATCTTTTAGTGTTCTGGTATCTTTAGTGATTTGAACATACTAAACATACTACAACTTTTGATCACAACAACAAGATGAACAAGGGTGTACAAGTAACTTACTACTAGCACAAGGCTAGGGTAGAATCTAGTGAAGAAGGTGATGAGAAAAAGATGATGAACAAGCAAGAACAAGGCTCCTTTGAAGTTCCACAAGTAGCAAGCCTTCTTATATCAACCTTAAAGCTTGAATGGGACTTAAAGATGGAAGATGATGGTTGTGAAATGGTGGTGGTGGTGGCGGTCAAGTGTGGCCGAGAGAGAGGAGGGAGAGAGTGAGTGAGGGAGTGTGATCTTGTGAATAATGGTGGTGATCTATGTTCCATACTTATAAGATGTGTCTTCATATTTTGGTCACCTCCACAAGTAATATCAAATAAACAAATGGAATTAAATCTATTAGGAGATTATGGAGTATGGTGTGGAAATTGAATGGGTCCACATGGGGACCGATTTCGGCTAAGGGGGTGGATGTAAAATTTGTAACTAATATGCAATGGATGGTTAGATTTCAAGTGTTGTGATAATATAGGTTAGTTAGTTGCTTTTTAGTGGGTGTTAGGGTGTTTGGGGATCACGACAAGCCAAGAAATAGTAAAACAATGTGTTTAGCAAAAATTTAGTGTTCCGGGTAATGTCTGGTTATCCGGTTGGATACCGTTCCGTTAAAGTGTTTAATTATTCCTTAAAGTGACTTTTATATATATTTTTGCATCACAATTAGTCCCCGGCACTTAGGAAAGTATACAGGACCATTCTGACATTTTTTTGCACTTCACTAGTATTTTAAAATGCTGAATTTTATTAATGAGTGCAGAATTCTGCATTTAAAGTGTGTTTTAGGCACTTCCCGGCACTGTAACTATCACCTAGTGACACAGTTTTATGGTCCTCATTTCCCTACACTCAATACTAGTGTAATATCCTGTCCCTAGCCCATACTGGGCCTTACAGACTCTGTCTGTCTATTGCTGGCATTGTCAGCATATTTCTGAATTATCCGTTCCGTGTGCTAACTGTGCTTTGTGCATCAAGTATGTCACTAAAGTTTGTGTGTAATATACGGAGTGACAGTATGAAATATGATGCATATGTATGTATGATGCAGAAATCATAAAGCAGTTTAGGATGTCATTTGTAATCAAGCACAGTCATTAAGCACATAATTGAAATTAATTAATTGTACAGATACCTGTAAATGTGAGGGTTGTCACAGGTATGAGGGTGCCAAACCTCAATAGTGCTATTAACTAATACCCCGTTGCCTCCTCAGCAACAATCGGTAGAAGGGACTTAAGTGATAGATATGAGTGTATTAACCAACATCCCAATAACCCGACATTCCTCCCCGGAACGCTTACTAGATGTCCCTCCCTGGGACGCATGCTTGGAAAAAGAGCAGTGAACTCAGCTTGGATTTGCTCGGTATTTAACAAGTTACCCATTTCCAAGTTAATCAACCAACCCTATCGTGGTTATCAGTAACAATCAGTTTCAAGGTCTATCAATTATGTCACGTATTTCAAAGATTACGTTCACACAAGTATCACTATACGTTACATAGCATATACTCAGTTCACACATGTATTCACATCCTATGCATAACATACTACAACAGTTAACTGAAAAGAATAGTTTACTGGGCTATCTACCAAAGCCCAAGCCCAAGCCATTTTCCCTAAGGCGAAATACCCCAACTGTTCGTCACAACCCTTCGACGAAACTCTCCCCCGACGAAGGATCCCTCCGACGAAACTCCCCATATTTCGTCGCATTTCATTTTTCGTCGAGGTCCTTCATCGTTGCCCTCATTCTCTATTACAGTTTACAGTTTCCAACAACATCAACCAATCCATGATTCAACATCCTAGTTCTGTTAATCATCGAGCATTCAGGTTTATATGATCATCACAGATTTTGGCATGCAAAGTCGATATTCAGTTTGGTCAAATTATATAGGTATCATGCAACCATAGAACCCTAACTCGTCATTATACGATCTAGACCGCACAATCAGATTTATCAAATTGTTGTTCCATATATTCATTACCCTAACACATGCCCGAACCCTAAGCCTTTGATTTAAACATCACGGTTAACCTCTAAATCCATGTTAACTATTATCATCACACACATCGATCTTGAATCCTAAGCGTAACTGTTTACAATTAACATCATAAATCATTATGCAAAGCAACATAAGAATCATTAACCCCAATCAATCATCTAGAATACAAGATCATTGTCGAAACCCTAATCAAGCATATAGCAAAACAATCACCAGGATCATAACATACAAAGAACAGGAGACACTAACTGTGATCTTGAGTAGATTTGTTTGATCTAGACACAGAGACTTCAAACAATAGAAACAGCCGTCGAGTATGCTTAGGGTTTGATGAAAAATCCTTAGGTTTACATACGTGAGTTTATATACTGCGAATAGGGCCGAGTTACCCAACTGGGCTTCTCTTGGGCCGTAAGTGACGAAAGACTCGTCTTTCGTCGAGCCTCTTTGTGGCGAAAGACTCCTCTTTCATCGAGACTCTTTGTGGCGAAAGACCCATCTTTCGTCGCAAAGGGTTATTCGTCACATGATGTTTTCATTAAACAATAATATTTAACTTTAAACAATAAACCACCAGTTAATATAATGATACAGTGTAAGATGAATTATAAAAACAGGATTGTAAAACAGGTGACACGAAAAGGAAAGGTCTCGAAATCTCGTGCCGAAATTTGATAAGCAATCCAAACAGCACAGCGTTAGATCAGGATGCCTGTACATTTTCTGTGGGTGCCACATTATCCCCAACTTGAATGGGAATTTCGTCCCGAAATTCACTAGTTGTATCAGATTTAGATTTGTCATTTGGGAATAACTAAGGGTACTTGAGCTTCATATGATCCTCGCGTTCCCATGTGAACTCTGGTCCCCGTCTTGAGTTCGAACGAACCCTCACGATTGGAACTCGACTATGCTTATGGACCTTGACCTCCTGGTCCATAATTTCTATTGGTTCTTTGACAAACTGCAACTTGTCGTCGATTTTCAGTTCTTGAAACGGTACCACAAGTGTTTCATCGGAAAAACACTTCTTTAGCTGGAAGACATGAAAGACATCATGGACGTTACCCAACTCAGCAGGTAACTCTAACTTGTAGGCCACTTTACCAATTTGCTCCAGAATTTTGAATGGCCCAACATAACGAGGGTTAAGCTTGTCGCGTTTTCCAAAACGCACCACACCCTTCCAGGGTGAGACCTTCAACATGACACGATCGCCTACAGCGAATTCCAAGGGTTTCCTACGCTTGTCAGCGTAGCTTTTCTGATGGTCGCGCGCAGCTGCCATACGATTCCTATTCTTAACAATCTTTTCTGAAGTTTCAAGCACCAGCTCTGGGCCTGTAATCTGGCTATCACCCACCTCAGCCCAACAAAGAAGTGAACGGCATTTCCGTCCGTACAATGCTTCGAATGGAGCTGCCTGAATACTGGTATGGTAGCTATTGTTATAAGAAAACTCTATCAAGGCAAGTGTTTCTCCCAACCCTTGTCAAAATCAATTACGCAGTCTCGTAACATATCCTCAAGTGTTTGGATGGTTCGCTCACTTTGACCATCCATCTGCGGGTGATAAGCAGTTCTTATGTTGAGAGGCGAGCCGAATGATTTGTGCGTCGACTGCCCCAAATCTGAGATGAAACGTGGGTCACGGTCAGAAATAACAGAGGTCGGCACCCCGTGCCTAGTAACCACTTCCTTCAAATAAACAGCTACAAGTTGTGAGAACTTATCCGTTTCCTTGATTGCTAGAAAATGTGCTGACTTCGTGAGACGATCAACAATCACCCAGATAGTATTGTTCCCGTTTTGAGTTCTAGGTAGCCCAGTGACAAAATCCATGGCAATTTGCTCCCACTTCCACATGGGTATCTCTAGTTGTTGAAGTAAGCCTAAAGGTTTCTGATATTCTACCTTGACTTTTGAGCATGTCAAACACTTACTCACATAAGTCGCAATGTGAGCTTTCATCTTCGGTCACCAATACAAGACTTTGAGGTCCTGATACATCTTATCCGAACCTGGGTGTACAGAGTATCGAGACTTGTGTGCTTCGTCCATCACAAGCTCTCTAAGGTTGCTAAACAAGGGAATCCATATCCGTTCCATGAAGTAGAGTATACCATCAGATCTCTCTACACGTCGTTTTTCCATGCCCCTTAAGTACTCTGCTTCAATGTTTTCCTCTTTCAACGCTTCGGTTTGTGCAGAACGGATCTGCTCTAGCAAGTTGGAATGGATGGTGAGCTGCAAGGCGCGAAGACATTTGGGTTTCGATTCCTTTCGAATGAGGGCATCAGCTACAACGTTAGCCTTCCTCAGATGATACTTGATTGCGCAATCGTAGTCATTTAAGAGTTCCACCCGGCGACGCTGTCGCATATTCAATTCCTTCTGGTCAAAGATATGCTGAAGGCTCCTGTGGTCGGTATAAATAGTGCATTTAGTACCGTACAGGTAGTGCCTCCAGATTTTAAGCGCAAACACCACGGCTCCCAACTCTAAGTCGTGTGTCATATAATTCCTCTCGTGAACCTTCAATTGTCGAGAGGCGTAGGCTATCACCTTCTCGTGTTGCATCAACACGCAACCGAGACCCTGAATGGAAGCATCACAATATACCGCAAAATCTTCTGTGCCTTCAGGTAAAGATAAGATCGGTGCGCTGCAGAGTTTCTGCTTCAACAACTGGAAAGCATCTTCTTGCTTCGTTCTCCACAAGTATACAACTCCTTTCTATGTTAACGTGGTGAGAGGTTGTGCGATCTTCGAAAAGTCCTTAATAAATCTGCGATAGTACCCAGCGAGACCAAGAAATTGTCGCACCTCTGAAGGAGTCTTCGGTGCCGCCCAATTTCTGATAGCATCAATATTAGCAGGATCCACGTGTATCCCTGATTCATTCACAATGTGGCCAAGGAAGTGTACCTCTCGAATCCAGAAGTCATACTTAGAAAATTTTGCGTATAGCTGCTCCTTCCTCAGAAGTTCCAAAATAAGACGCAGGTGTCGCTCGTGATCTTTATTACTCTTTGAATAGATCAGAATGTCGTCGATAAATACGATAACGAAGTCGTTGAGATACGGTTTGCATACACGGTTCATGAGGTCCATGAAGACCATTGGCGCGTTCTTCAACCCAAACGGCATAAGTAAAAACTCATAATGCCCATACCGCAGTCGAAAGCCATTTTAGGAATATCCTCCTCTCGGACTCTCATCTGATGATAGCCCCATCTTAAGT
Organism: Helianthus annuus; assembly: GCF_002127325.2. Lineage (NCBI taxonomy): Eukaryota > Viridiplantae > Streptophyta > Magnoliopsida > Asterales > Asteraceae > Helianthus > Helianthus annuus. Next base: position 44,025,472 of record NC_035441.2, read on the forward strand.
CGATCTTCGAGTAAAAACTGGACCCTTGCAACTAGTCAAATAAATCGTCGATACGTGGCAGAGGATAACGATTCTTAACTGTCACCTTGTTGAGTTCTCGATAATCTATGCACATGCGAAAGGACCCGTCTTTCTTCTTTACAAACAGAACTGGGGCTCCCCAAAGCGAAGAACTGGGCCGGATAAATCCTCTATCCAACAGCTCTTGAAGTTGATTAGATAACTCTTGCAACTCTCCAGGTGCAAGACGATAAGGAGCACACGCAATCGGAGCTGCTCCTGGCGTAAGATCAATCTGAAATTCCACTTGGTGGTGAGGAGGTAAACCAGGTAGTTCCTTAGGAAATACATCAGGAAACTCACGAACAACTGGCAGGGCTTCGATCTTGCTTTCTTCAGACGGAGTATCTGTAACAAGTGCTAGAATAGCAGGATACCCCTTTCATAGACACTTATGCGCTTGCATAGCCAAGATGATACCCAACATCGCACCACTGGGATGCCCCTGGACCGATAGAAATTCTCCACTGGGGAGCGGAATACGTACGATTTTCTCTTTACATAGAATCTCAGCTTGATGCTTTGACAACCAATCCATACCAACCACTACATCAAAACTACCGAGAGTAACAGGAAGGAGATCAATATCAAACACTTGACTCACAAGGTCTAGTCTACATCCCACAAAGACGTGTGAGGCTTCAATTGTCTTACCGTCAGCTAATTCCACTGCATGCTTAGCTTCTAAAGGTGTGGGAGTTAACCCTAATCGTTGACTGAACTCTAGGGACACATAACTCAAATCGGCACCGGAGTCAAATAACACAGAAGCAAAGAGGTTGTTCACAGTAAACGTACCAGTCACGACATTACCGTCGTTCCTAGCATCACCAGCACCAATCGTAAACACTCTTCCACGAGCACCATTGCCCCCATTGTTGCCATTGTTGTTGTTCCCAGCATTGTTGTTGTTGTTCTGACGGTTGTTGTTATCGTTGGCATTTTGATTTAGCTGAGGGCAATCCCGTTTAATATGACCCTCATCCCCACACTGGTAACACCCCTTCTTAAAGCCTTGGTTCTGATGGGGTTGCTGCCTTTGCTGTTATTGATGCTGCTGATTCTGCTGCTGGTTTTGCTGCTGCTGCTTCGGGTACGGAGCTCTACAGTCTTTTGCCATATGTCCCACCTTATCACACTGGTGGTAAGCTTGGACACACGGTCCATGATGATGATACCCACACTTGTTGCATTTTGGCTTCCTACCAACATAGGAGCCTTGACTCTGATTGCTACCCTTGCCTTGGTTAACTGAGGACGACTGACTGAAACTAGGGTTATTATTGTTGTCAGGCCTCTTCTGAGATTGACTTGCACTGGTTGCTTTGTCAGCATCATTCCATTTACGCTTGTTATCATTAGCAGGTGTGGTAGCTGTAGCAGCAGGGGTAGTAGCAGAAATACGAGGCGGTAGCGATCCACGCTCGACCTCCTGGTCAGTAATCTTGTGTGCTAAACGGATAATCTGAGGCAGATTGTTAAGGTTTGCAATAGTGACCAAACTCTTTACTGCTGGTGCCAGGCCTTTGTATATAGTTCAATTCTTCGCGGTGGGGGTCGAGACAGGTTAGGGCACATGTTTGCTAGCTCATGTGACCTCTTCGTGAACGCTTCAATTTCGGACCCCTCCATCTTCATATTGTAGTACTCGTTCTCAAGTTTCTGAATCTCATCACGAGGACAATACTCCTCCTGCATCAACTCCTTAAAATCATCCCAAGTTGTGGCATTAGCCATCTCGATGCCCAATATCTGCACTTTGGCATTCCACCAGGTTAAGGCGTCATCCTCCAATGTGCCTGTAGCATACTTCACCCGGTCCCCCTCGGGACAGTTACACATAGCGAACACTGACTCAGCTTTCTCGAACCATCGAAGTAGCCCCATAGCCCCTCCAGTCCCACTGAAAGTCAGTGGCTTACAATCCATAAATGTCTTAAACGTGCAAGCAGGCGGATTGTTCTGATTCTGATTCGCTTGCTAACCTAATAAACGAAAATGAAAGATATAGCACACGGGTAAGAGTTGGGCATGCGACACAAGAATAAAGAGTATTTGGCACATATCGTACCAGCTTGATAGGCTGCCAAAGCCTCAGCCACACGGGTGTTAATCAAGTTTGTCAGTTCGACCTGTGTCATCGCAATGTGACCACGCCCATGACCTCGTCCGCTCATGATTCTATATAAGGAAATAGGACAGGTTAAGAGTCGAGATAAGATAGGAGTCAAAGCTCACGAAGACTTCTACAGACTACTAAGTTTACATCAATCAACAGAGCGGAACCCTTTTCACACTCGTTAACGCTCACTGGGACTCACATGCATCCCACATTATTATTATGTGTGCACCCATAATAACAATGCGACTTGCATGTTTATCTTAGCTCCTCCCAATTTGTGCTAAAAGGTTCCTCAAATTCATGTAGCAAATCGGAAAACACCACAAAACATAAGTCACAAAAGTCTAACGGGATATCACACTGTGACTCTATCAACCACATAACCTAGGTGAATACACATGAATTCACTCTGTAGTGCTAAGTGTGTAATCACATGCAACATCATACATGAATGTATACTAATTACGCTATGCAATAAGAAAACGAGATACGAACCTTGCAATCTGGAGCTGAGTGTCATGGTCGATTTTTGAAACTGTTCGGTTATAGTCTGGTTTTATAAAAACGTTTTAAAACCTAGTTCACTGTAACCAGTGGCTCTGATACCAAACTATCACACCCCAAAATACCACATGCGAATACGCCGCGGGACGTGTGACATACCAGGATCCAAGCCACCAATCACATTGAACTATAATGAATATTTAAGCAAAACATTCCATTTATTTCATAATATAAATTCCATGTCATAAGTTAAAACCAAGTAAACGTTCAGCGGAAGCATAATGTAAATTGTCAATCAACTGTTTTAAAGCAAGTGTTCAAAACCAACAAAACAAGTATCCAAGAGTCTCGACCCATGACCACTCCAGCACTCCCAGATAGCATTTTCCATCCATAAAATCTATCGACCTGCAAGCATGCAGACAAGTGTGTCAGACGAAGCTGGTGAGTTCAAAGTTTGTTAACATGTTTTAGTTACCAGATATAAGTATAAAACGTTTCAATGATTTGATGTTGTTAATAACTCGATTATCGCAGATGGCTCCAGATTATTTGCCCTGTTCCCCAAAGCCTCTATCAAAGCAATGGTCAAGATTGGGGTCATTAGTTCACCCCCAACCTTCCCCGGTGCGGTGTGAGGGTGCCAAATCTAAATAGCGCTATTAACTAATACCCTGTTGCCTCCTCAGCAACAATCGGTAGAAGGGACTTAAGTGATAGATATGAGTGTGTTAACCAACATCCCAATAACCCGACATTCCTCCCCGGAATGTTTACCAGATGTCCCTCCCTAGGACGCATGCTTGGAAAAAGAGCAATGAACTCACCTTGGATTTGCTCGGTATTTAACAAGTTACCCGTTTCCAAGTTAATCAATCAACCCTATCGTGGTTATCAGTAACAATCAGTTTCAAGGTCTATCAATTATGTCACGTATTTCAAAGATTACATTCATCACAAGTATCACTGTACGTTACATAGCATATACTCAGTTCACACATGTATTCACATCCTATGCATAACATACTACAACATTTAAGTGACACAGAATAGTTTACTAGGCTATCTACCAAAGCCCAAGCCCAGGCCGTTTTCCGTTAGGCGAAATACCCCCAACTATTCGTCACAACCCTTCGACGAAACTCTCCCCCGACGAAGGATCTCTCCGAAGAAACTCCCTCCGATAAAACTCCCCATATTTCGTCGCATTACATTTTCGTCGAGGTCCTTCGCCGTTGCCCTCATTCTCTGTTACAGTTTACTGTTTCCAACAACATCAACCAGTCCACGATTCAACATCCTAGTTCTGCTAATCATCGTGCATTCAGGTTTATATGATCATCACAGAGTTTGGCATGCAAAGTCAATATTCAGTTTGGTCAAATTATATAAGTATCATGCAACCATAGAACCCTAACTCGCCGTTATACGGTCTAGACTGCACAATCAGATTTATCAAATTGTTGTTCCATATATTCATTACCCTAACACATGCCCGAACCCTAAGCCTTGGATTTAAACATCACGGTTAACCTCTAAATCCATGTTAACTATTATCATCACACACATCGATCTTGAATCCTAAGCATAACTGTTTACAATTAACATCATAAATCATTATGCAAAGCAACATAAGAATCATTAAACCCCATCGATCATCTAGAATACAAGATCATTGTCGAATCCCTAATCAAGCATATAGCAAAACAATCACCAGAATCATAACACACAAACAACAGGAGACACTAACCATGATCTTGAGTAAATTAGTTTGATCTAGACACAGAGACTTCAAACAATAGAAACAGCCATCGAGTATGCTTAGGGTTTGATGAAAAATCCTTAGGTTTACGTACGTGAGTTTATATACTGCGAATAGGGCCGAGTCACCCAATTGGGCTTCTCTTGGGCCGTAAGTGATGGAACACCCGTCTTTCGTCGAGCCTCTTTGTGGCAAAAGACTCCTCTTTCGTCGAGACTCTTTGTGGCGAAAGACCCATCTTTCGTCGCAAGGGTTATTCGTCACATGATGTTTTCATTAAACACTAATATTAAACTTTAAACAATAAACCACCAATTAATATAATGATAAAGTGTAAGATGAATTATAAAAACAGGATTGTAAAACAGGTGACACGAAAAGGAAAGGTCTCGAAATCTCGGGTTGTCACATTTTCTATCCAGTGCAAGGCTGAAATGGCTCCTTCATTGCCTGAGAATTCCATTGTTTTGCATGATAATTCTTTCTAAGAATGACCATATGAGATGGTTTTCTCCTTTTTGGAATCGGAGCTTTGATAGCTTGTACTGTTGTTACGCTTTCGACGTTCCTATCCTAGAATTTACCATCATTATCATCTCATGTTCTGACATTATATGTTGTCATCATTTTTGTGCTATTAATATTCTGCATTATTGACTTTCCATACTAGTATCATTTCCTATTATTGCTATTTCTTGTTATTACTGTTTCACATCATTACTATTTCACGACTACCTTTCCTCATAAAATGGGATGTGGGTATCGTCTCACTTATTTTTAGACTGACCCGTCCCTCATGACTATGGGATATAGGTACTACCATTATTTAGTCACGCCTCTTTTTGGTTTGAGACTTAAGTATCGTTTTCTGTGGTGTTGGTTATGTCTATTTAGTTAGTAGGTTTTAGGTTGACTCATTGCATAGAATCAAGCCAGACCCGATAACGAAACCGATGAAATTTGATTAGGACATGATGGATATGCCGCTTGTACTTCTTATATATAAGTGTCCCTGTCAAACTCACAAAAGGCTCGTTAGACTGATCAAGAGAAATTCTGTGTAGGCTGTATTTGTGTTGTTACTCATGATTTGAATAACGACGCCACTGAAAATTTGATTAGGACATAGTGGATACGCGGCTGGTACTTCTTATATATAAGTGTCCTTCTCAAAGTATCTAATGCCTCATTTGACTAGTCATGAGAAGTTCTGTATAGGTAGTGTTTTAGTCGTCGATCATGATTCGAATAACGACGTGGATGAAACTCTGGTAGAGACATGGTGGATACACCGCTGTTATTTCCTATATATAAGTGTCTCTGTCAAATTTTCAAAAGCAGCGTTAGACTAATCATGATAGATTTTGTGTATTTAATGTTTTTTCTTATTGGTTGAGTATTTGGTGTTCCATATTCTACGTCATAATCAAATGGCACCCCATTGCATATTATATGAATTCCTATAAGCAACACCTGCTAATTTCCTCTCTAATCCAAGAATTGAAGCAAGGATCTTCTTAAAAGCTTTGAACTTCAACACTTGATTACTTCCTCAATTTCTAAACAAATCAGGCAATTCCAAAGTCTATTATGTTTAGTTTTTGGAGCTTTACAAAACCCTCTATCCATTTCAGTGTAGAGGGTTGTACGAATTTTATTTCCTTTGTTTCTAGGGTTCTTAGTCATAGAAATTGGGTCTTTTGTCATAGGGTTGTGTTTTGATGAAATTAAACATACGATCCTTTTATTTTCATTCTGTATTTTTTGAGGATTGTTGAGTGTCTCATAGATTTTTATGAACTTTCGATGAAATTTTAAATTATAGAATATTGTATAAAAATTGGTTTCATCAAAATATACACCAATGGATGCTATTTTTCTGAATTTCTTCAATGAAAAGAACATATAATTTCTATAACATTCATGTTCTATGGAAAATTATGTTGGAATAAAAAGGACAAAATTAATACTAAATATAAATTTACCTTGGATTTCTACAAGGAATAAAATAAAATATGATTTTTGAACTTATATATATATAATGTAAGTATCTATGAAAAACCCATTTAATCTAGAAAACTTGGCAAACCTGAATTGTGTGGTGAAGATTGATCCACATCATATCTTTAAAACACATGTTAAAAGGGCAAATTAGTCATTTGTTCAAGCTATCATTTCACCCTCTTCCCCATCCAATCAAGTCATTTATTACCCATCATCTCATCACTTTTTTAAACCAAAAAATACATACAGAATCCATCTCTTTCTTCCTTCTTCATCCCCCATTCCTTTCTTCTTCAAAAACCCTAACTCCATTTCTTTCTCCCATTGATCATTCTCATCTCTTTCTCTCTCACACACAAACTCAAACACAGTGCTAGTTTTTATCGGTGTTTCATGGGTGACCCACATGACTTTGTGGATGATCTTAGTGCGTACTCTCCTAGACGTGCATTCTGGAACAACTTCATCGGTGATCGAAGCCACCAAATCTGAAGATCGAAGCCACCATTGAAGATCGAAGCCGCCATCAAAGTTCTCAAAGAAAAGGAAGCTCGGTGTCATTTTAATCACATCTTTGTTTCTGTTTTTTAGAGAGAGAAAGCTAATGTTTTGGAAGGAGAAACAACAATTTTCATCTTGTTCACCTAGACACCAAGAACACACGCACAAGTGTGTGAGAGAGAAACAGGTTTAAAGATCTTACTTTTGTCATTTATGTAATTTGTTTAGATTTATACTTTGTATAACGTTTGGTATATTTAAAATCAGAGCTAGTTTGTTTATTTTGTTTTTTAAATCAAGATCTAGAAGAAATTTTTGTATGTTGTATTTCTTTCTTCAAAGTGTATTGATATTTTTTATGAAGAATAATGTTAAATTTCTAAATTGTTTGTCAAGCGATTTTGAGTTAATGATTGCTTTTAGTTGGATTTTTTTTTTGTGTGTGGGGGGGGGGTGTGGGTGAGCTGGGTTTTTTTAGGGTTTATAAATTGGATTTGGTTTAATTTGTTTTCTGGTTTTGTTTAAATTCAGCATCACCATTGATGGTAGATAATTAGTTTGAAAATCCATAATTTTTACGATGTGTGTTTCAAATTTCTTTGTTGTTTAGTTGTTTTTTCAGTAAATTCACTCCGATGTTACATTTTCATTACCTTTAGAAAGTCCATAATTTAATCGGATATCGGGTTTGTTTTACAAATAGAAATTCGTGTTTTTACTGGCATAATTTGCTACATATGTTACATTTCTATCAGCTACATTTATGTGAAGAGTATACTGATATTTTTTACGAAGATTAATGTTGACTTTCTAAATTGTTTGTACAGAGTATATTGATATTTTTACGAAGATTAATGCTAAAATTTCTAAACTGTTTGTCATATATGTTGTAACACGTGTTACACTGCGGGTTACATATGTTGCATATAGGGTGTTACATGTGTTACACCCAGTGGGCTAGACATGTATACGCATGTTACATGTTGATGTTACCTGCGTTTATAGCCTCTTGTCTAACACATGAGTATACAGTTGTTAATGTAATTACGTTTTGTGGTTTTTTTATTTACCAATTCAATATCTAACATATAAAAGAAACATGTTTGTTAGCACATATGTTCTTTTTATTAAGTTTCATGAGAATGACAAGTGTTTATATGCAAATATAGTATAACATGATGTAATATGACGTGTACCTATTTATCCCTTTAATTTGTTACACTAGTCTCATATACTGCTAGTTACATATATTACTTATTTATCAATTGATGTGACGTTTTGGATGATGTAATATTGTTACATATGTAATTTTACTAAGTTTAAACTAACACTGACGGAGCTGCACATATGTAACATATGTTTGTAACATATGTTACGCTAGAGGATAACACATGTATAGCCACATTACACATGTTACATATGGTTGTTACATGTGCTACACAAGTGGGTTAGACATGTATACCCATGTTACACATGTTACATGTTGATGTTACCTACGTTTACAGCCTCTTGTCTAACACATGAGTATACACTTGTTAATGTGGTTTTTACAGCCTCTTGTCATACATTACTTGTTTACCAATTTAATGTGATGTTTTAGATGATGTAAAGTTGTTACATATGTAATTTCACTAGGTGTAACCCGACATAAAGAGGGTTGCACATATATAACATATAGAGGGTAACACATGTATAGCCACGTTACACATATTACATATAGTTGTTACATGTGTTACAACGTTAAGGTTACACATGAGTATACACAGTATATGTATTTCATATAGTTGTTACATGTGTTACAACATTAGGGTTCACATGAGTATGCATGTATACATTTTCATAAGTTTAAAGGTTTACCTTTTTTTCATTTCTGCATGTGTTCAACATGTATTGCCCCGAAGTGTAACACATGTTACAACATACAGGACAAACATTATAAAATGTAGCTGGCAGAAGTGTAACATATGTAACAAAATAAAGGGATAAATAGATTGTATATATTATAAAAAAACATTACCATCAAACTTAAACTTAACATAAGTGTTTTATATGAACTTAAATAAATAAAAATATCCAAAAACTATCACACAGGACAAACACTAGAGAGGTAACACATGTATAGCCACGTTACACATGTTACATAGGAGATTAATAAGTTTTAACTATAGAAGATTAATATTGATGTACTTGCTTTGTTCACAGGTGAAAAGATGTTTTGTGTTCAAGATGAAGATGGTTATCAAGAAGCGAAGCCCGTCGAAGGATTAAAACGCATCATCAGGTTTTCGTGGTGACGATAGTGTGTTTTTTGGTTGGCTACTATGTGTTGTGAAGATGGATGTTGTTGTGAAGACCATTTTTAGAAGCATTACAACTATTGATATAAAATTCATTTTTATTTTCATTGTTAGTATGCCCATTTTTGGATGAATACGGATGTTGTTGTGAAGGCAATTTTTTTTGATGCAACAACTATATGTAACATGTGTAACCTTGACGTTGTAACACATGTAACACCTATATGTAACATGTGTAAGATGGCTATACATGTGTTACATATGTTGCCCCATAGTGTAACATATATTATAAACATGTGTTACATATGTCAGTCCCTTTGGTGTCAATTTAAACTTAGCAAAATTACACATGTAACAACATTACATCATCCAAAATGTCATATCAATGAACAAACAAGTAATATATGTAACTATAAGTATATGAGACTAGCGTAACGAATTAAAGGGACAAACCATACACTTCATGTTACATATGTACCTAGAGTTGTTATTAACAATGTTATTAGAAGATAAAAAACTGCATTAACGTATATTTTTTACATTGAACCCAGCTTATTGGTCATAAGTCTTATACATGGCAAGAAGTTCTTCCAGTGTGACGTATGATTTAACAATAATAGGATGATATTGCTCGTTGACATTCGGTGTCCACAATTTAGTGCCATTATAAGACTCGTAAAGATGGTAACGTGGAGTATGTTCTAGATCATTTGTGGACATAGGGATGGATGTTAGTATAATTTTACGTGCGTTATGAACGTTGTAATACGTTTAGCACCCTAGGGTAACAAAAAAAGATCACACATGACACTTGTCGACATGTTACACATGTTAATTGTGCGTGCACATGTAACATCTTCTCTACAACGTGTGTAACATCCTTAAAAGTTGTGTTCCTACAATGTTTATATTTTTTAAGTATTTATAGGTAAACATGTTTTAAAGATACAACCTATAACATGTGTTACATCGAAATGTTACACAAGTGTTTCGAGTTTACACATGTTACATCTTGTGTAACTCTGCTTTATATTTTGTAAGTGTTTCCAGTTTCCAGTTTAAACATGTTTTAAAGATACAACCTGTAACATGTAAGTATTTATAGGTAAACATGTTTTAAAGATACAACCGTATCACCTTACAAGTTATATGTTTTGCTGACAAACGCCATGTCACACATGTTACACACTATAGAGTGAAACAACAGTATTGAACGCTGCTACACATTTCCCATTCTGTCGTAACATGTGTAACCTTTTTGAGGGTTTCGATGTTGTAGGTTTATACAGACTTAAATATATACAAATGATCCAAAAATGATCATACATGTGTTACCCTCTAGTGTAACATAAGTTACAAACATGTCTTACATATGTGCAGCCTCGATTTTTGGTAACAAAGGGGTTGAACATGCGTAACACATGTTTGTAACATGTGTTACACTAGAGGGTAACTTCTGTGCAATGTCAAAGGTACCCACCACCTGCCCTTCATCGACTTCTTGTTCTCATTCTTCATCGGTTTCTCCATCTACCTTCTTTCGCTTTATGGCCACCTTTTGTCGTATCCGATATTGTAGTTCTCTTTCTTCCTGCCAAGATCCCTTCTCGTTTGGTTGCAACTGCTATGGTCAAGTCGTAATAACACAAGTTACAGTCCAGTATTTTTAATCTACTAATTAAAAAAAATAGTAGTAACATAACTATCACTAGTTACCTTCTACCCAATTATGCCCTGAACTTGAAGACTCCCTAAATTTTGAGTTTTTATCTGCATCATTTCACACATAATGTTTTGTTAGGTTTCTTCCCAATCCAGTCCTGCCCAAGAAATGAAAAACACAAATATTAGTAGTCAGCAAAAGAGTACTTGCTAAGATGAGGATACAACAATTACCATTCACCATTTCAATATCCACTAATATCAAAACAAAATGTGTAACACCATGTATGCACAATATATTGTCCGAAAGTGTAACATATGTTACAACATACAGGACAAACAGTTTAGAATCTAACTAGCAGAAATGTAGCTGGCAGAAATGTAACATACGTAACTAGTTATGCCTGCAAAAAATTGAAACATTTAACACTGATTATAAAAAAGAACAATTTAACCAACAAAATTTTGAAACCTTTTCTGTAACAATTATGGATTTTCAAACTAATTATCTACCAATAATTCGGATGCCCAATTTAAACAAAAAACAGAAAACAAAATAAAGCAAATCCAATTCATAAAACCTAAAACAAACCCAACCCATAAATATTGGCAAACAAACTGAAAATATCAAAAAACTAAAAATGATTTTAACATAAAAACAAAAACCTGCAAAATACATGAACATTAACCCATTACTAGAACACTTTGAGCACACAAAAAGTTATTGACAACCATTTTAACAAAAAAATCAAGTGTGTTCTTGCTGTTGGTAGAACACTTATCGGATCTAGAACCGTCTGATGAACACGATGAAGATCTTCGAAAATGATTCTCTCTCACACACTTGTGCGTGTGTTCTAGATGAACATGATGTAGATTTGTACCATCGTACTGTGTTGGAGAGATCGAATGGGGGTGATGATGGTTTACTCTTTCCGGCGAATGTGAAGAGAGAGAGAGAGAGCATTAGAGATTTGGATGTTGCAGAGAGAGAATTAGAGATCTGGATGTGGATGAATGATGTTCTTGGTGTTCTAGATATTTTGAATTCTCAAAGAAGAAGAGAGAGAATGAGATATGGATGATGATGGTTTTGATGGTGACAATTATACAGAATAGAGAGAGTGAGATATGATATTTTTGACACAAATACCCTCCTGGCCCACTCATCAACATAAGTTATGTATTAAATTTAAATCAATAAACCATCAATTTTCCCTAACCCTTAGATGATGTTGATCAATGGTTATAAAGTGAGTTTCCTAGGTTTTCTTAGTACATATTTAAATTAAACATACGATATTTTTTATTTCCATTCTGTATTTTTTGAGGATTGTTGAGTGTCTCATAGATTTTTATGAACTTTCGATGAAATTTTAAATTATAGAATATTGTATAAAAATTGGTTTCATCAAAATATACATCAATGGATGCTATTTTTCTGAATTTCTTCAAAATGAAAAGGACATATAATTTCTATAACATTCATGTTCTATGGAAAATTATGTTGGAATAAAAAGGACAAAATAAATACTAAATATAAATTTACCTTGGATTTCTACAAGGAATAAAATAAAATATGATTTTTGAACTTACATATATATATATATATATATATATATATATATATATATATAGGGTAGGGTTCCAGCGTGAACAACCTCCCAAGCGTGAACTGCGTGAACTAATCTGGGCCATTGATTTCATTTTTAGTTGTTAAGGGTATGATTGTAATTATATAAAAAAATTAGATTTAAATCATTATTTTAATAATTGAATTAAGTTACATCTTTCCTATTTTAAATTCATTATCCACAATATCTTTTATTTCATTTTTAATTTTCAGATTTCGAATTCGAATTATGATTTTTAATATCCACGTAACCTTCATATTTCAACGGTGTACACATGTGTACTTGGGATTTTGAACAGTACACATGTGTACTCAGCATGGTACATATGTGTAATTAGCTACATAATACATACATATAAACAAACAAAACCTGTAAAACTAGTTTATATTAAGCAAATAACAAGTTACATAATGTTTGCCAAACCAAAAAAAAACATACAATTACAAGTTCCAGTTTCGTGAAAACAATAAACGCAACATAATCGGAAAAATAAAAAAGACATAGTCTTTTACAACTATTCGCCGCGTTGTATGCTGAATCATCCTTATCGACCAAGCAAACAAACATACGTGAATCATCCTTATCGACCTCATACGTGAATCATCCTTATCGACCTTCCATCTCTACTTTTCTCGTTTACGACGTCTCCTATAATAACACAAAAAAAACTCAGCAATTAGTACGTTGCATAATTCACAAGTGTACATCAACAACTTTACACATTCAATACACAAAAAAAATATGAGATATCACAAAAAACAGACGTTGTACACATGTGTACATCGCATTACAACAGAGCAAAATCAGAATACACATGTGTACAGCGCCTTAAAAACAGAGCAAAATGAAAATACATATGTGTACAGCGCCTTAAAACCAGAGTAAAATGAGAATACACATGTGTACACCGCCTAAAACACAGAGCACAATCAGAGCCTAATAGTCTGGTTGATAGATTTTTCTCAATTTCTGCTTGTAATCTTTTGAGAAACAACTTAAACGACACCATTGTTCCAAAATTAATAAAATCAAACTGAATAAAACTAAAAAGCTAGATAATAACAATTATGTATAAATAACTATAATCGAATAAGAATACCTTATCTGATTGCTTTCAATTACAAACATCCTCCTACTTGTAATCGAGGCGAATGAAAGCCTAGGCCTAGCCCTAGCCAACAACATTTTGGGCGGTGAGAAGTCCGGCGAAGTCCGGCGAATCGATTACAAACATCCTCCTACATCACAACTGAAATCTACAATAAAACAGGTGCTAATCATAATCGAAAGGAATCGGGTATTGTAGAAACTTACAGATCGATTGAAAGAGATAACAGATGATGACTAGGGTTTTTTATTGAGGCAGATAGATGAGCGATTGAGAGACGCGGCCTATCATTTCCGATCATGTTTACAACCTCCGTCATTGTCCCCGCTGTTTCGCCGGACGCCGCCACCAAAAGTAGTGGCCGGCGGTTATCTAGAGGCACAGAGAGAGAGGTAAAGCAGCGGGAGAAGAGACGGGGGGCAGGGCGATGTCTGCGACAATCTGGGTGGCAATGCAGTTCCGGCGACCTTCCATCTCCAATTTTCCCGTTGATGTCGACGGACCAGTTCTGGCGAGAGATCTATGTGGTGTGGGATTTTCGTTGGTGTCGGCTGTGATATGTGAGAGAGAAAGATGTGTGGGATTTTGAAACCTAATTGTAGATATAAAAGGAATTTATGCAATCAAGATGATATGGAAATTACACATATACCCTTATTCTCTTAATTAAATAGTAACAAATAACCAAATAATTACCATCATGCCATTCACTTAAAATCTCAAGATCATAAAAATCAAGGGCCCAGATTAGTTCACGCAGTTCACGCTGGAGAAATTGTTCACGTTTGAACCTAATCCTATATATATATATATATATATATATATATATATATATATATATATATATATATATATATAATGTAAGTATCTATGAAAAACCCATTTAATCTAGAAAACTTGGCAAACCTGAATTGTGTGGTGAATATTGATCCACATCATATCTTTAAAACACATGTTAAAAGGGAAAATTAGTCATTTGTTCAAGCTATCATTTCACCCTCTTCCCCATCCCATCAAGTCATTTATTACCCATCATCTCATCACTTTTTTAAACCAAAAAATACATACAGAATCCATCTCTTTCTTCCTTCTTCATCCCCCATTCATTTCTTCTTCAAAAACCCTAACTCCATTGCTTTCTCCCATTGATCATTCTCATTTCTTTCTCTCGCAGATGATAACCCACTAATATATATATATATATATGTATATATAGGGGATGGATTATGAGAAAACTAGTTTAAATGAGAAAACCAAAAAACTAACTAAAAAAGCCAAAAAAAATACCAAATTTTTTTTTTAAATTTTTATAAAAAATCAGAGGTTTTTATACATGGAAAAAAAATTTCAAAAAATAAAAAACAAAAAAAAAATTTTGTTGTATTGCACATGTGCACTATTACGGATATAGTGCACATGTGTAGTACAGGTGTAGTACACATATAATCATATATAATGCACATGTGCAGTACAACAAATTTTTTTTTTGAAAATTTTTTTATATATAAAAAGTAGCGATTTTTTTATAAAAAATTGGAAAAAAAAAATTTGGTATGTTTTTTTGGCTTTTTTTAGGTTTTTTAGTTAGTTTTCTAGTTTTCTCATTTAGATGTAGTTTTCTCATGATCCTCTCCCTATATATATAATTAAGGTAAAATGTTACTAAATGGTTCGAATTAATAATAAAATAAATTTGTTATTTATTTGTCCTCATAATTCCTTGTCACAATTTGGACCCTTCGATATGAATATATAAATTTGGACTACTGTATGTATTTGATGTTAAATGATTTCTAGACTTGACACATGTTATATATATAGTTAATGTAATTGTTAGAGATGCCATATTATTTTAGTTACATACACTAAATAGTTAAGTTAGTAATATTTTTTATAGTTTTAGCTTAGAGAAAAGCCCTGTTACATACACTAAATAGTTATGTTTGTAATATTTATTATAGTTTTAGGTTAGATAAAAGCCCAGAGTGTTAGGATGTATTTGATATAGTTTTGTTGGTTGTTTAGTATTTATTTTGGTATTATATACTTCAGAAAGGTGATTTTCACTATTTGGAATATTTTATCGAACACTCCTGAGGTTTTTGCTAACAATTAACGGAATGCAAATAATGAGTAGATCTACCTCTTTCCCCTTTTTATCACTTAATTTTTTTGAGTTGTATCATGCGTCTCATTTTTACGGTTTTCTATGTAAAGCAAATACATGCAAAACAATGTGTCGCTACGTGTTTCGCACTTATGTTTCTAGTGTTTCTAGTATCTATTATTGTATATATGTGTATCTATGTGTTTACTCACTTTGTGTCACAGGTTTATATTGTGGATCCACGGCTAACCGGTTCCCCACAGCAATGGGTTGAACTCGGTATCATTGCCATTTAGATTCACTCTTCGGGGCTTGAGTCTCATTGTGTCTATTGTTTCTATTATTTTTTATTCGCATTATATGTTATGGTTGTGGAGTTGTGGTGATTATCATTATTATGAGTTCTATGGTTATAACATTTACACTTGAGGATCCATGTTAATTTTCATTTTATAAATAAAAACAATAAGGTAAAAATACTTTATTTGGAACTTAGATCTATTCACCAACATTATGTTGACCCAAAACCCTTCTACACATGATAGAAGTATACAAGGTTGAAAGGATTGAAGGGAAGTCACTTAGGATGTGCCTTATTAATAATATGGACAATTGTTTATGTTTTTTATCTTTTGGATATTGTTTGAATTTTGTTGGATATTTCTATGATTATGTGTGATTATTTAATTTGGATGCTTTAATTCATTAAACTTTATAATAGTGTAATAATAAGCTATGAACAATCCCCATGCCCTATACCATATCTGTTGCGAGTCGGGGTGTGCCCCTCAATTTCTTCTTGTTGACTATATCCTTTGACCACTGGTCTTGCTTTGTTTCTTGATATGATCACTTGTTCATCAGATTTGTTTCTTAATACCCATTCTGAACTAAAAATAGATTTGTTTTTTGGTTTGGATACTTGGTTCCACACCTTGACTTTTCTCAAATTGGTCAAGCTCTACTTGTACCCTATCTGGATCTTTGAGAGCTCTATGAACAATCTTTGGTTCTATCATGCTTAAGAATCGTGCATAAAGACACTTATGTGTAGTGGTTGATCTTGTTTTTACTTCTTTTGGGTTTCCAGTGATGTTTTTAGTTGAATGACCCCTGTCCATATTTTGTTATTGAAAGGATTTATCAGTTCAGAATTTGGATTTCGTGAAGAACTTCCTTGTTCCCCTTGACTTGTCACAAGTTTTGAGTTTGAATGATAAGGAATTCTAATTGTTCTTATTTTCTAGTGAATGTTCTGAGTTCTTCTGATCCTAAGATTCTTGTAACCCTGGGATTGATTCCAAACTTTCTACATGGTTAGTGTTTGATTTATGTTTAGTTCTTATAATAATTACCCTGCAAATCAAACCCAATTAGTTTTTCAAACAATTCAATTAAAAGATGTAGATCGTTTTCTAGATTTTATTTATTTGTAAGCATTATACTATTATCAGAAATTTTCGTCTCTGATGTATCATCAAGTGATACATATAAAATTTCTCTTATATTCTTTGAAATGAGTGCAAATACTCTTTATGCTATTAATGTAAGATGACATTCAAGAAAAATTCCTTTTTTAGCTTTTCCATCAATTTTTTTTTCTAGAATATCAAAATCATTCAATATGAAACACCTGCAACCAAAACTATATAAGAATTTGACACCGGGTATCCTGTGATTAATAATGTGGTAGGGTGTTTTCTAATGTCTTTTGTTAATGATAGTGTTTTTTTGTGTTAAACATGCATTTGCTATTGTTTCTACCCAAAAGTAGGTAGGCATATTTGAATAAACAAGCATTATTCTTCCTGCTTCCACTAAAGTTCTGTTTCTTCTTTCAACTACCTATTTTTTTTAGGAGTTCTAGGTGCATAAAAATCATGAGATATTCCTCTGTTAATTAGAAGTGTCTCAAGTTTTGCATTTATAAATTCCATTGAATTATCTGATCTAATTTTTCTAACACTTAAAGAACCTTTCAATCTTTTAGACAAAATTTATGATCAGATCAAAAATCTCACTTTTATGTCTTAAAAATTCAACTCATGTGTACCTTGAGTAGTCATTAACAATGGCTAAAACGTGTTTCTTTCTAGAAAAAACTTTCAGTACTCACAGGTCTGCATAAATCCATATGCAAAAGTTCAAGAATTTGAGATATTGAAGATTCTGATACAGTTTTGTGTGACCCTCTTTTAGATTTTCCTAGATCAAAGGCTTCACAAAGTTTATCCTTTTTAGAAGAAATAAATGGTAAGCCTTTGACCAGAATTTTGTTTGCCAAATTGCTCAAAGTTTTAAAGTTTATGTGAATCAATCTCTTATGCCACAACTAACTACTTCCTTTATAATCTTTTGAAAACAAACATAGTTGAGGATGCTTAACTCTTTTATTACAATCAAAATAGAATTGATTTTATGATTCTTTTGCCACTAAAGTAAACTTTATTATCCTCTAAGCCAGTTAAAAAGACGAATATCAGGTAAAAATGTTACCTTAAAGCATTTGTCACAAAATTGTCCACAACATAAAAGATTATATTTCAAACCTTTCACATGTGCAAGTTTTTCAATTGTGAGTGCACCACATGAAATGCTACCATATCCTTGTATTCTTTCATTTACATCATTTCCAAAATTTACCAATTTACCCAACTTTCCTTTATAACTGTGAGTAAGCGCCTATCCCCTATCATGTGCTTGGAGCTACCTAAATCGAGTACCAAACCTGCTGCACATGAGGGTCCTCAAATGAAGTGGATAGAGATTTTCAGGTACCCAGACTTTCTTGGGTACTCTGTAAAGTGATGGTATTTCGGATTCCTTCACAGATCTCATCGGATGAATTATTATTTTTAGATTCTCTATTCAATGCTAAGTCGTTGACAGTTAGTTTGGTTTTTGATAAATTTTGTTGAAATAGTCTCTGAATTTCAATACACAGACAGTCCAAATATTGAAGGCACTGTTCCATGATTGAAAGTTTTCCATTTTAAGTTAATGTTTTAAACTTTGAAAACAGAGTATACAGAAAGATACACTCGAGCAATTGATCATTTGAAAATATGTTATTCAAGCGACTTGGATACCAATTTTGATCCCAGAAAAACACTTTTTAACTAAAATGTTAATTGATTTCAACAAAAATGGAAAATAATGTGCGGAATTAGAAATCAGACTTTCAAGAAATCAAAGTACATAATTTTCAAGTTTATATCACTTTGAAAAGCTTACAAGGTGATTGTGAGCTTATTTGCTAATACAAACGATTACTCAAAGAAATATTTATGAGTGAATCATATAAGGGCAGTGGAGTGTGTAGGATGTATTTTGTGACAACCCGTGATTTGAAGGGTTGTTTTCTTGTATGGATTTCTGGTTACTTGTGTGTACGTTTTCTAATAAGTTAAAATGTTTAATTGTAAGTGAATGATTATGATTGTATGTGTTTCAAGTATATACACGTATGCATGTAATTAACTGGTTATAGCTATCTAAACTGGAACGCAATTAATTGCAACCCAGGTCGAACTGTACGAGCATTCAACCCGATACCCGCTAGCGTGCGTGGCCCATTTGCGGCCCAACCTCCAAACTCAAAGCCTTTTGTTCTTAACCCAAACCACCACACTTGCCCACTTGGGATGGCAGTTCAATTTTATGGGCTTAAGCCCAGCTAACCTCTAGTATATTGTGCACGTATTATCCTTTTCATAACACAATTACAAAACAAAACCCTACCCTCCTCTCATGTGTGCGTGCAACAGTAGAAGACCCCCCCACCCTGTCGAGATCACCCTTCACTCACTCGCTCCGGTGCACCCTTCGCGATCTCTCGGTTAGTATAATCATTTGAGTGTTAAACCTTACCAATTGTTTTAATTGCATGTGAAGTTGTACGATCTGGTAAGCATATTGTCACGATGGATTTGATACATAACAGTACTCATCTTTCTTTGATGCTTGACTTGAATGTCATAGTGATAATAATGAATTAGTAATTGATGGAAAGTATGTTAAACATTATCTAAATTGTACAAATGATAACCTGATCCAACTAAGGCTTGTTATGATTGTAGAAGTCTCAATGAAAACAAGGTTATAGCCAACTGTGTGATCGATATAGGGTATGCTAGTTACTGTTAATGAATGATTTAGATCGATTGTTATTGTGTTCTGGATGCTTATGAATTATGGGTAGGAGAGAATAAGCGATTCATGGTTTAATTTGTATGATGAAAAGGTTCTTGAACAATGCATAAGAAAGATATAATGGTTAGATGATGGTTACGGATTTATGTGATATATGGAAGTTGTTTTGATTAATTTTAGGGTAATTGGTTTTGTAACTAACTCTATGATTGATAGTGGGCCGCCAATAAGTGTGGGTTATGTGGGCTGGCATCTTCAAAATAATCACCGATCTCAAATGGTTATAAAATGGAGGATAAGTGGGTGGAACATGGGGTAAATTCCCAAGGGTATCACAACTAGTAAACACGTGGATATGAATTGTGATCTATGAATTTGATGTGACCGAGTGGAAGGTTATTGACTGATTATTTTAGTGTTTGGTCGATTTTATGTGAATTTAAAACACGTATTATGTTGGATAAACAAGTAGTAACAATGGCAGCCCATGTGTTCCCATTTAATGTAGCCGGTGATAGTTACTAGTATTATGTGAACTAATTAATTGTGATGAACCAAGAAATTGTGACTGTTGTTGGGTATTTCGTCGGCATACCACTGTATGATCATGATTATGTATGTTAACATTTGTATATATTATTTGAGTGTATGATAGTGTGGGTTAAGGATTAGGAGCATGTTTTGACTCGGGTGACACTCACATGGATGTGTTGATTAGTATGGGAACGAAATACCTGTTATAGGTAATACTGTTTTTGGTGAACCATTAACTTGATTAAATTACACGCTTTGATATTAATGTATAAACTGTTACATGTTATGTGAATCTCTGGTACGCTACTGGTACAAAGTGTATGAAAGACATGTGATTTATGTGCGTGTAAAACTGATGTTGATTGGTAATCACGGTAGGGTTTGGTGGGCCAACTTGGAACGGGTAAAGTAACTTAATCTTACCGAGCAAACTAAGGTGAGTTCATCTCTCTCTTAAGCATGCGTCCCGGTGGTTGGGACAGTCTTTAGGTATCCCTGAGAGGGATTAGTTTTGGGTAAATCTGGGAATGTTAGATAATATACTCATCCTATCACCATTAAAGTCCCTCCGTGTTGTTTGGTTACCTAAGGGGTAACATGGTATTAGTTAGTAACGCTACTTAGGTTTGGCAACCTCACCCCATACCTGGGAGGACGGGTGTTGAGCAAATGACCTAGTCATGACCAATGCTTTGATAGGAGCATTGGAGAAAGGGCAAAATAATCAGAAGCCGTCTTGTATTCGGGGTATTATCAACATTACTTTCGTAATTTAAATTCAATGGATTAACTAAACACTTGGTAACCAACGTTTTCGTAAAACTATGAACTCACCAGCGTTGTCTGATACACTTGTTGCATGCTCGCAGGTCGTTAGATATCTTGGAATTGGGAACTTGTTGTCTGGAGTAGCTGGAGTGGTCATGGGTCGACTAGAGAGATTCATGTGATTGAATACTTGGCATTATACATTGATTTTGAAACAATTTAACTTTGGTTTACTATCTGCTTCCGCTGAACGTGTTGGTTTTCATTTAAACTTGTTGATGACATTTTTGATAATAATTGGGGATGTTAATTACAAACTGGGATGGGTTCCATGTAATTAGTGGCTCGCTGTTGGTACATCACACGCCTAACAGGGACAATCCCTAGGTGGTATTTGGGGGTGTGACAGTTTGGTATCAGAGCCACTGGTTATAGTGAACTTGGTTTTAAAACGTTTTCATAAAACCAGACTATAACCGAACAGTTCCGAAATCGAGCATGACACTCGGCTCCAGATTGCAAGGTTCGTTTCTTGTTTACTATTACATAGTATATCTAGTGTTTGCTTATAAATAACATCACACGTAAATACACACTTGGCACTATAGTATGAGTTTCTATGTTACCAACCCATGTTACGTGTTTTAAGTGTGCGACTCTTCTTGGACTTTCATGATCTATGTTGTGGCGTCATCTGTCTTATTGATCGAATTCGGGGAACCTTTTAGCGCGAGTTAAGAGGCACTGAGATAAGCATGCAAATTCACTTATTATTATGGGTGCACACATAATAATAATGTGGGGTGCATGTGAGTCCCAGTGGGGCTTAACGAGTGTGAGAGGGGTTCCGCTCTGTTAATTGATGTTATGTTAGAACGCAACAGTCTATAGGAGTCATAGCAGTGATTGTCTCCTACTCGAACATGACCTTTTCACCCCTTTCTGAATCCTTAAGAATCGCGATGCTATCGAGTATCACCTGATCACACATCTGAACGCCTAGCGAACTGTGTAGAATGTTAGGTGCTAGTACGAACGTCCCTGAGTTGGATGGCTCAGCGTCAAATGATTGGACTATACTTTCCTCACTTATCTTTGTTTGCTGGAACTTAGAGTGTTGACGCCTTAGATCCCGAAGTGCGATCACTTCTGCAACACTCTCGCGACATACCGTGTATTACTCAGTCAACTTGCAAGAACGATGGACAAGAGGGTAAACGTAGTACCTTACCGACTTCAGCATTTGAACGACCCTAGTTACCGGCAATGAACGATAGCGATTTGACTCCAATCGAATCCTTAACCCCAGCCAGTGACTCATGGGAGTCGACTCTTACGAACCAATCGGGACAAAATCGATGACGATAGGCGGTAGAGCAGACTGTGTAACCGCCCGCACCATGAGTAGTGCCTTAGGACGTGGCACGGAATGTGAAAAGATGGAACTTGTTGGTGACAGGACGCAGGACACCGTTACAGGCAACAATATTAGAGGCAACAGTCGCGGCAACATAAATGGTACTCGTGATCGTAGCTTACTGTATGGAAACAAAGGTGACCTCGACAAGGATTGACTGTGTTAAGTCAAGGTGACGACAACCAAGGGAACGATGGTAGTACTGGAAATTCTCGTGACGAAAACAACACTGGAAATGAAGCTCATGGAAGGACATTTAGTATTGGCATAGGCTATACCAGGCGTAATAGCAACACGATAGCTAGATGGGTAACTATTCGCTTCGTCTCTGTTCTGTTTAACCCTGATGCTTCTTGAAACCGAACCTGTTGTAGAGTCGGCTGATGCAAGTCAAGTGAAGCCTTATATGTTCGCTGGGATGCAAACTCGACCTTGGGGGACAGGTGTCCGACATCGACCTTCCTTCTACTACCCCTGATGGTTACAATGCAGTAGTTAGTGTGGATTGGTTATTCAGAAATCGCGCAGACATACCTTGTGAGGAGAAAATTTTGTGTGGAGAATCGTTATTTGTTCTAAAGCAACAGAGTGGTGCAAGGGTTAGCACCATATCAGCTATGAAGGCCCAGAAGTGTCTACGGAGGGATCACCCCGCTACGTAAGCAACCGTTACTAATGTTGAGGCTAAGGAAAAGAGGATCGAGGATCCACCAATTGTTCGTGATTTCTCTCAATGTGCTGCCCGAGGAGCTTACAGATTTACTTCCACCACTGTTAGGCAAAATCTCAGCTTGATCTCACGACAGGGGCAGCCCTGATTACTCGTGCTACATACCGTCTTGCACCAGGAGGGTTGCAAGGACTATCTACAGGAACTGTTGGACAGGAGTTTTATTGGACATAGTTTTTGATTCGCTTTGGGAAGCCCCAGCTATATTCGGGAAGATAAAACCTTTTCGTATGTGTACTGATTATCCAGAACTCAGCAAGGTGACAATCAAGAACTGTTTGCCTCGACCATGTATTGACGGAAGACCAAGAGGAGAATGTTCCTGAAACGGTGTATCGAACGTAATACGGCCATTGCGACTTTGTACACCATGACCATTGAGTTAATCAACACACCAGCAGCTTTATGGACCATATGAATCGACCGTATTTATGGATGACGTTCTGGATCATTTCCAAGAGGAAGGAACATCATGGGTGGCATTTGTATCTTATTTTAGGGCTCCTGAGGGAGGAGCCACTTCCCGCAAAGTTTTGTTAAAGGTAACTTCTGGATTCAAGAGATACCTTTTTGGTCATATGATCAACGAAGTAGGAATACACGTGGATCTCGCTAAAGACCCATTTCGTTAGATATTGTTCGGCACCAAAGATCCCTTCGAGGATGCAGCAATTTCTTGGTCACACTAGACTCTATCGCAGATTCATCACGGGATTTTCGAAGATCGCGCAGCTTAAATTTCTTTAACACAATAGGGTGTTGTGTTCGTGAAGGACAAAACAAGAGGACGTCTTTTCAGCTTTCGAATCCCAACTCTGCAATGTTTACATGCCGGCGCAACACGAGAAAGTGATGACTTACGTAATGGACTTACAGGAAGAACTGCACGAGTCACGACCTGCGGTGGAAGCCCTGGTCTTTGGATTTAAGTTGGAGGCATTACTTGGACGGTACCAAATGCACTACCTAGACCGATCACAAGGGCCTCCCGTGTGAGCTAAACATGTGATGGCACTGCTGGATGGAACTTTTGAATAAATATGACCGTGAAACCTGGACGTGCACGAGCTTTGCAGCCTGCTATCGACTCTAACTTACCTGGTCAGACTCGCTCTGTTCAAACTGGAGAACTGAAGAGAGAAGATTTTCAAGTTAAACCCATGCGGGGCATGGAGAAGCAACCGTTGGCAGGTCGAACGATATTCGCAACCTCATGAAATGAATGTGGGTCTCATTATACGGCAACTGCAGGAAACTTGTGAGGAGCAAAGCACACCGGCCTCGATATTCTAGTCGCCTGGGTTTTGATGAGAGACAATAGGATCTTTAAGATCTGGTACTGGTGATCGGGCATGAAGGCCCACCAGGCAATGTACGTGAATGATGATTGACTTGTGAGAAAGCCAAGGTGGAGTATTAGCAGCAAGAAACATCGAAACGGGAACAATATCACCTGGGTGAACGTTGATCGTCTTACGTAACCAGTGTGCTTTATTGCAACCAAGGACACTGACAAGTCGTCACAGCTGGTGAATATTCCTTTGGGAGAGGCAGCTTTTAGGCACGGGGTGCCAACTCTTGTTACCTCCGATTTTGAACTATACCTGATTGATGGCGGACAAAACACAACACCCACGACTCACGTCGAGACATAAGCATTATCTATCACCGTGGGACAAGCGATCTGAGTAAACGAACCATACTGACACTCGAAGACATGCTGCGAGCATGTGTATGGCTAACGTTAATAAAATTGGAAGGAGGCTTGCCTTTGGTTGAATTCTACTGCAGTAGTTACCATTCTAGTATTCACACAGCTTCGTTTGAGGCATTGCATGGACGATAATGCCAATCACCTTGATGGACTAAGGTGGGTGACAATCTAATCACAAGTTTAGAGCTCATACTCGAAATTTCTGAGAGGATTGTTTAAATCGGAAATCATATGGCAGCAGTGCATGACCGCCAGAAAGGCTGATAAGCGAAAGAAACCCTTAGAGTTCGCCGTAGGCAATCGTGTTATACTGAAAGTTTCACCATGGGAGGGTGTGGTGCACTTTGGGAAGCGCGGCAGCCTAAATACACAATACGATAGATCGAACAATGTTCGCACTGTTAATCACGTCTCAAATCTAAAGAAACGGTTGACTGACGAAACATTTACGATCCTTCTGCTAGAAGCATAGATCGATGATAACTTGTAGTTGTTGAGGAACCAAGTAACAGTCGAATTCCAGATACGAGGGTTCGTTGGAACTCAAGTTTAAGTACCCTTAGCTATTCAAAGCTGCTATATCTAATCTCGATGCGACTGACGAATTTCGGGACGAAATTCCCTTTCAAGTTGTGGATGATGTGGTACCTGGAAAAAAAATCCAGAGTTATCCTGACCTAACACCGCGCCGTTTTGGATTGTTTATCAAATTTCGGGACGAAATTTCTTTCAAGTTGGGGATGATGTGACAACCCGTGATTTGAAGGGTTGTTTTCTTGTATGGATTTCTGGTTACTTGTGTGTACGTTTTCTAATAAGTTAAAATGTTTAATTATAAGTGAATGATTATGATTGTATGTGTTTCAAGTATATACACGTATGCATGTAATTAACTGGTTATAGCTACCTAAAACGGAACGCAATTAATTGCAACCCAGGTCGAACTGTACGAGCATTCAACCCGATACCCGCTAGCGTGCGTGGCCCATTTGCGGCCCAACCTCCAAACTCAAAGCGTTTTGTTCTTAACCCAAACCACCACCCTTGCCCACTTGGCATGGCAGTTCAATTTTATGGGCTTAAGCCCAGCTAACCTCTAGTATATTGTGCACGTATTATCCTTTTCATAACACAATTACAAAACAAAACCCTACCCTCCTCTTATGTGTGCGTGCAACAGTAGAAGACCCCCCACCCTGTCAAGATCACCCTTCACTCACTCGCTCCGGTGCACCCTTCGCGATCTCTCGGTTAGTATAATCATTTGAGTGTTAAACCTTACCAATTGTTTTGATTTCATGTGAAGTTGTACGATCTGGTATGTATATTGTCACGATGGATTTGATACATAAAAGTACTCATCTTTTGTTTGATGCTTGACTTGAATGTCATAGTGATAATAATGAATTAGTAATTGATGGGAAATATGTTAAACATTATCTAAATTGTACAAATGATAACCTGATCCAACTAAGGCTTGTTATGATTGTAGAAGTCTCAATGAAAACAAGGTTATAGCCAACTGTGTGATCGATATAGGGTATGCTAGTTACTGTTAATGAATGATTTAGATCGATTGTTATTGTGTTCTGGATGCTTATGAATTATGGGTAGGAGAGAATAAGCGATTCATGGTTTAATTTGTATGATGAAAAGGTTCTTGAAGAATGCATAAGAAAGATATAATGGTTAGATGATGGTTACGGATTTATGTGATATATGGAAGTTGTTTTGATTAATTTTAGGGTAATTGGTTTTGTAACTAACTCTATGATTGATAGTGGGTCGCCAATAAGTGTGGGTTATGTGGGCTGGCATCTTCAAAATAATCACCGATCTTAAATGGTTATAAAATGGAGGATAAGTGGGTGGAACATGGGGTAAATTCCCAAGGGTATCACAACTAGTAAACACGTGGATATGAATTGTGATCTATGAATTTGATGTGACCGAGTGGAAGGTTATTGACTGATTATTTTAGTGTTTGGTCAATTATATGTGAATTTAAAACAAGTATTATGTTGGATAAACAAGTAGTAATAATGGCAGCCCATGTGTTCCCATTTAATGTAGCAGGTGATAGTTACTAGTATTATGTGAATTAATTAATTGTGATGAACCAAGAAATTGTGACTGTTGTTGGGTATTTTGTCGGCATACCACTGTATGATCATGATTATGTATGTTAACATTTGTGTATATTATTTGGGTGTATGATAGTGTGGGTTAAGGATTAGGAGCATGTTTTGACTCGGGTGACACTCACATGGATGTGTTGATTAGTATGGGAACGAAATACCTGTTATATGTAATACTGTTTTTGGTGAACCATTAACTTGATTAAATTACACGCTTTGATATTAATGTATAAATTGTTACATGTTATGTGAATCTCTGGTACGCTACTGGTACAAAGTGTATGAAAGACATGTGATTTATGTGCGTGTAAAACTGATGTTGATTGGTAATCACGGTAGGGTTTGGTGGGCCAACTTGGAACGGGTAAAGTAACTTAATCTTACCGAGCAAACTAAGGTGAGTTCATCTCTCTCTTGAACATGCGTCCCGGTGGTTGGGACAGTCTTTGGGTATCCCTGAGAGGGATTGGTTTTGGGTAAATCTGGGAATGTTGGATAATATACTCATCCTATCACCATTAAAGTCCCTCCGTGTTGTTTGGTTACCTGAGGGGTAACATGGTATTAGTTAGTAGCGCTACTTAGGTTTGGCAACCTCACCCCGTACCTGGGAGGACGGGTGTTGAACTAATGACCTAGTTATGACCAATGCTTTGATAGGAGCATTGGAGAAAGGGCAAAATAATCAGAAGCCGTCTTGTATTCGGGGTATTATCAACATTACTTTCGTAATTTAAATTCAATGGATTAACTAAACACTTGGTAACCAACGTTTTCGTAAAACTATGAACTCACCAGCGTTGTCTGATACACTTGTTGCATGCTCGCAGGTCGTTAGATATCTTGGAATTGGGAACTTGTTGTCTGGAGTAGCTGGAGTGGTCATGGGTCGACTAGAGAGATTCATGTGATTGAATACTTGACATTATACATTGATTTTGAAACAATTTAACTTTGGTTTACTATCTGCTTCCGCTGAACGTGTTGGTTTTCATTTAAACTTGTTGATGACATTTTTCATAATAATTGGGGATGTTAATTACAAACTGGGATGGGTTCCATGTAATTAGTGGCTCGTTGTTGGTACGTCACACGCCTAACAGGGACAATCCCTAGGTGGTATTTGGGGGTGTGACATATTTAATGTAAGGCACAACTCATTTACTCTTTATGGATTCTATTCTCTATTTACAGAGAATGTTTGACATGAATAAACATTTGTTTATTAATGCAATTTGACTTGTGAAAAGTATGTTTTTTGCATATTCATTGAATCTGTTACTTTCACTAGTTGTCTTGGGATCTGTGCATACCTTATGGAATATGCAAATGGGGTCATCAGAATTCTGAAAACTCCTTATCACAAAGATTTCTCTGATGATGTTATCTGATCACATTTGAGATTATCATTAGGTTAATCATAAACTTCTAATCCAACATTTTTCTTGAAATGTAGATGACTCTTTTGATCTTCCCTTGATGTTGATCTTCCCACGATGACAATCCTTCTTTAACTTGTCCTTTGTCATTTATCTTCTTTTGGTTTGACCTATTAACTTATTCAACATCAAATATGATCAGGATGATCAAATTCTTCATCATTTTTCTTCAACACTTACACAAATGAATAATGGGTTCTAACAAATTCTTATGTTTTAAAAAGTAAACCTACTATAATTACAATTCTTATTTTCAAAAAACTACTATAAAAAATAATACAAACTAAAAAACTAATTTATTAAAAATAAAAACATTACACGAACCATACAATTAAACATAAACACACCAGATTATTAAACAAACAAGTTGAGATAATTAAACCTAAAAAAGACGAGATAATTAAACCTAAACACGCCAGAAAATTAAACCTAAACAAGACGAGAAAATTAAAACTAGTCGTCAACCCCTCAACTGTCGGATTCGGCATCCGGAGGGGGAGCGGGTTACATACCGGGATTATTTCTTATTACTTGCTAGTCTTCCATGTACATAAATCTTTTATTTCGTACAATTTTGTATTCCTGATGGGCCCGGACGATCGCTTGTGCATCCATTATTTCGTCACCATGAGCCATCACGTGGTTGAAGTACGCATGAAATGTGTGAACCTCCCCGAATAGAATATAAAACCTTGGCAAAGTGGCGTTCGAATCGCAATTGGTTTCTCCAACACGTTGACAGAATCCTTCAAATAAGGGTTCTTTGATTGACCCCACTACTTATCTGTTGTTACATACGTCCATCCAAGAGCTGACCAGAGCCATCTCTTCTTCTTCGGTCCACCTGTTTCTTGCTATTTTTTAAAGAATCATTGTAGTGAATTATCAGTTGAGAAGCGTACATGTTACTTGAAATACGAATTGAATTTATAGCCAATATAAACTAGCCGTTTCAAAAGTAGTCGTTTGAAAAACTAGCCGTTGCAAAACAAGTCATTTGAAAAAGAGCCGTTGCAAAAATTAATATTTTTTTACTATTCTATTTGAATTTATATTAAATAAAAATACAAGATAAAAAAACAAATAATTTAGTTAAATATATTTTACGAGTTGTTTTTTAAATTTATTGAATAATAAAAATAATTATAATTATTAATTAAGTAAAATAAAAATAAACTATACAAAATATATATAAGTTAAATAAAATGAAAAGTAAGTGATGAATTAGAGGTTTGGAGTGGTTTACTGTTGGAGGAAAAAGTGAGGGTTTGTAGTAGTGGTGGTTTGGAATGATGTGCATGCTGATTAGGCAGTCTAGTGTTGAAGATCTTTTATCTCAAATGCCTTTAAGACCAGACGGAGTGGGCCTGAAAATATGGCATTGTGACCTCTCCAGGCCGGGCACACCGGCCCACGAACGGTGTGCAGGGCGGCATTGTGTGAGGGTGGCAAGATCTCCACCGACGTGGAGTGAAGTGGTGTGATGAGGTGGCGTGGTTCGATTGGTTTGGATTATAGCCGTTGGACCCCAACGGCTAATTTTAAAAAAAAATCAATTTTAAAAAAAAAATAATTAACTCACTTTATAAAAAACTGATCCCATTCCACTTATTTTACCACATTCTCTTCTACCCAACTCGAAAAATATATAACATCTCTCTACTTTTTTATAAAACAAATATGCATCCACACAACCGCACCTTCGATCCGGACAACCCCAATGGTGTAGGCGAAATACCGAACACTACTTGGCCTCAACCGACGCAACCCTGTTATCCTGATCCGAACATATTGGCGTTCGGTCATCTTCTTGCAAACCTATCTTTTATATTTCCGCAATAAATGCAAGCACAACAACAACCGCTCACTCCTCTATCCCAAACGCCCCTACACCCCAATCCGTACCCGAAACTCAAACTACACCCGAATCCTCTACGCAAAAAAAAAAACGAAACTATGGGAAGTAAACCGAGGCCGAGAAGGAAAAAGAAAAAGAGGATTGTCGCGTATATCCGTGGACAAATGACGAAGAGGTAATGTGGACGAAAGCTTGGCTTTCTATTTCGGAGAACTTGGTTCTAGGTATGATTTATTTTATATTAACTATAAAGTTATGTAATCTTTTTTTTATTTTAATAGTATATATTTTTTAATAGGTACCAATCAACATAGTGACGGTTTTTTATATCGAATAAACGACCTTTATCACCAAACGTTGAGACGAGCTTTCTATCGGAAAAATGATAGTCTCTCGTCAAAGTGGCGTGAAATAAATCAAGCCATGACCGCCTTCAACTGGAATTACAACAACCAAAAGAGCAGCGAAACCAATTCCGACTTGTTGATGTGTGCGATGAGCTTGTATTCAGAAGGAAAGAAAGGGGGACCTTTAAATTTATTCATTGTTGGGAACTTGCGAAGTACACCCCAAATTGGGCACGAGTACCTTTAGAAAGTCAATCTTCGTTCAAAGGGTCTATAACTAGTTCCTCTACTAATCGCTCGGATGGTCGTACCGAGTATGAGCTCAGCTTAAGCATCAATGACGTTGAACTAGAATGCCCACTTAGTAGAGATGAATCAAAAAAGATGGCGCAAAAATCATACACTTCGGGTGGGGAATACACCCCCACTTTAGCCAACATCAAAGAACAAATAGGTTTGTTCAATAGCATCCAACAAGAAAGAAACACCCAAAAAGAAAAAAGTTTTCGAGATTTTCAAGCGAAAAATAAATTTGAAAAACGGGAAGGACTTGGCGAAAGAAAAGCTATTGGATATGAAATTTCTCGCTATGAAAACCAATCACCTTGGAGACGAAATTAGAAAATTGTACGAGAAATTGAAAGAAAACGTCAAGGCAAAATATCGTAGCTAGTTTCGGTTTTCTTTTAGTTTTGTTCTTTTTTAATTATGTATTTTTTTTTATTAATGTTATTTATTATATTAGTATTAGTGATTATTTTTAAAATTTATTAGATTATACATAATTATTAAATATAAAATAACATCAAAAAGTGTGTGCCACGTGTCAAATAATGTCACTCACGCACCCTCCCACACCTTTTTTTGCACCATATCACTTTTCTGACGCGTAGTGATATGACTGTCACACAGATACAGATTGGCTAACATCCATTTTTTATGCTCTCTCTCCGTATATTCTAAAAGCAATCATTTATAACAAAACTTTTTGACCATCCACATCACTGATAAGTAAATACATAATCCACATTCTCAGCTTGCAGCGTTATACAAGAAACTATGATAATACCACGTAGTTGCAAAGCCATAAAGAGACATTTTTCACTCTTGGTATTTGTGCATATGATCAAGCTATTCACCTAATATTTCACATAGTATAATTTCAACAAACAGCTTTGATGACATAGGTGCCCCTGGATATTTCAACAGATGGTCACAGCATGTAATATTTATTTCATTTAACAATAGAGGATGTGAAATGATCCTTTTTCCTAAAGGATACACATCCATGATCCCAAAAGGCTGTCATAATATCGGTTCTTTGCATTGCACTCTGGTATGTAACATCACCATCTTAGCAAAAGAAAGTTAGTGCATGAAGAGACATTCTTAGTATCAACTTATAACTACAAAATGGAACAGCTTGTATGACAAAATAACACTATAAAAGACATCATATCAAACATTTAGGCTTTAGCTACCTATTTCAAGTTTTATCTATATAGGAATTGAAAGATCTAGCTTAAAGGCCCAGTTTACAGACTACTGACAACAAAACGCATCCAACACCTTGTTCTGTTCTTTAATGGTGAAATCAAACCCCACCACCGCTAATTTTCTCAAACATTTCATCAAATCCATCATGTTGTTCCCATGCGTGTTAAAGCTCAAAGAAGAAAAAAAAGCGCACAAAAACACATCGAACGCCTAGGGATTCAATACCCTAACCACCTCATCATCATCAGTTGTAGTACCGTTTTCATACAGAGAGCGACTCGTCATCCAATACTCCACCTGAAAGTTCCAAACAAACGGAACCGACGCAGGCATGGTTGTGAGAGCATGGGCGAAGCTTTTAAGGGGCGGGAGGGGGCGGCCGACCCCCGAACTTTTCGCTCAGTAGTGGAGAGTATGCAGTTTTGGTATAGAAATTTTGGGTATATACGTTTTCGACCCCCGGTTTTATAGAAATTTTTAGGTACGGTGACTTCCGCCCTCCCGGCCGTAAATCTCAAGCTTCACCACCGTGTGAGAGGGTGCCTCGCAGGCCTGGTGTGATACTCCTTCAACATCTTCCAACTATCGAAACATATTAAGTATTAATTGTACAAAAAAAAAAAAAGATTTTTAAAGGAAGTTCAAAAGTTTTAAATTGATTTTTTTTTTTTGAAAATAGAGCATGAAAAGTAAAGGAAAAAAAAGAGCGTACCCTTCAAACATAACATGTCAAATCTACTATAAAAGTAAAAATTGTAAGAATATATAATATGTGGGGAGGGTTCAAATAAAAATAATTTTTTTGTAAGAAGAAAAAAAGAAAAAGTTTCAACAAATAAGAATGATTCATTTATTTCATTTAATATTTGCATTTAGTTTTAATATAAGGGTATATTGGTAAACTTACATAAATCATTAATTTGTATTCTTCCTCTTTAATAACTAACTAAATTAAATTTGTAACTCCTTTTCAAAATATATACTTTTTTCCAAATTAAAAAACAACTTAATTTAAAGTGTAGAATAAATTACTAGTTGTTTAGGATAAAATAGGAGTTGTGTATGATATATTTCGAGGCGTGTAGGATAAATTTCGACTACGTAGGATAAAATTCTATAATGTGTAGGGTATATGTAGGAAAATTTTGATATGTGTAGGTTTTGTAGATTATATGTAGGATAATTAATGATTACTTGACTAATTAATTAAAGAGAGAAAAATTAATGATATGAGTTATAAATGAAATATTATTTTACAAATATACATTTTCTTCTTTTTCTTCTCATATTAAATTTCTTTTTAAATGAACCTTCCCCTATATAATATACCCTGTTTTACATTTGGAATACAACTCTCCGTTTCAGGTAAAATTTGTATTGGAATTTTGATTAATAAAAGAACTTAACCACTTGCTAGTCTTTCTTTAAAGTTAATCAACGGTAAATTATTAAAAAAAAATCAAATTAAATGATAAATAAACAAACTAAACTCATCAAGAATACAGTTTTATTCAAACTAGTGGGTTTTCCGGCACTTCGCGACGGGTTTCAGTGGGTATCTGTTCGATTCATTTCAAGGGTTGTTTGGCTAAGCTTTTCAAAAGAGCTTATTTGCTTATTTGCTTTCTGAAAAGCAAATAAGTCAATAAGCTGTTTTGAAAAGCTCCATTTTAAAGTTTTTCAAAAGAGCTTATTGACTTATTTGCTATTCAGAAAAGCAAATAAGCTGTTTTGAAAAGCTCAGCCAAACAGCCCCTCAGTATTGGTATGATACGAATACTCGATATAGCAATTGAGAGAGATAAAAAAGAATACATGTGCAAATACAACTCCGTTTTTGACTAAATTTTTACCGGTTGTGGGTAGCAGTAACCAACAAGAGTGTTACCCGTACCTATGTTATTTGATCCGAATTAGATCGATTTGTCGTGACACGGCAGAAAAATCGATAAAAGCATAAAAACAAATACCAATAGATATGTTGTGTTTAAAGGTATCGGTTAGTTACACTAAAGAAATAAAAGGTCAATTATATATATAATTTATTTATAATTGGAGAAAAAATATATAATTTATAATTGAACTAAAATATTATACTTGGTTTAATATATTTAGAAAATTGTACATTTCATCACATCCAGCAAATGAACCCATATTAAATCTCAACCAATCAAAGAGCTCGGATAGATTTTTATATGAGATGAACGTGGGCTGCAGGAATCTTTAATTATAAATTGAGTTGCTATTTATGAAGAGTATGTATTCATAATATAACTAGTGAGATTCCTTCCGTATTTCGTGGTGGAAATTCGGTTGATGTATCTTCTTTTCGTTATGGTACGAGTATTCGTAATAGCCTATAGTAATTCAAAGAGAAAACCTTACATCAAAAACAATAAAAACAAATATCTAATACTGGTACCAATGTTGTTCAATTAGTATCGGTTTGGTTGGTTTACGTTTTATGTATATTTATTTTATTCAACATTGCAATATAAATTTTATTGATAACGAATATTATGCCACTATCATACCATACCAAACCGAACCGAAACCGACTAAACAACATCTGTATCGGTAGTGGTATTTATTTTTTTATTGTTTTCCTTTCAATAAATTGACACCATATCGCTACCATGTCGTACCGAACCGAACAACATCGTTTTCGGTACATGAGTTTATTTATATTGTTTTTTCTTTTGATAATCTAACATCGTAT
The DNA here is from genome assembly GCF_002127325.2 of Helianthus annuus. Classification (NCBI taxonomy): domain Eukaryota; kingdom Viridiplantae; phylum Streptophyta; class Magnoliopsida; order Asterales; family Asteraceae; genus Helianthus; species Helianthus annuus. The sequence continues at coordinate 44,060,546 of NC_035441.2, forward strand.
TGCTACCGTACCACCGGTATCGATACCTGTATTCATTTTTTTGGTTTTCGGTTTCAAAACATTTTCATTTATACAACTCTATCTATTAGGATAAACGAATATGTTACCGATACCGTGCCACTTTGAATCGATCGGTTCCGTACGAACAACATTGGTGCCAATACCGGTATTCGTTTTTAACGTTTTCGCTCTTGTAAAATTTTGTTGATTTCTATACAAAATGCATGTATTGTACCAATATTGTAACGAATCGAATCAATACCGATCTAATTATTAAAGCTACTAATCAATCATCATCTTCTTCTTCTATAAAATACTTTAATAATTTTAAAACTAAAAAAATAACTAAAATTCATGCACTGTTCATCAAGAGTCTAAATTCATATATATATATATATATATATATATATATATATATATATATATATATATATATATATATATATATATATATATATATATATATATATATATATAATATAATATAATATAATATAATAATAAGTGAGATTCCCCGCTGTCGTACCAAATCGAACCGAAACATCTATATCGTGCCTGCTTTTTTTATGTTTTTGCTTTCGCTAAACAGACACTGTATCGCTGTCATATTGTACTGAACCAAACCAAACAACATTGATACAAGTATGTATTCATTTTCGTGGTTTTATGTTTGATAACAGATACCGTGGCGCTACCGTAGTGAACCGAACTAACAACATCTGGGCTCGGAAACACCACTTTTTTATTTTTTTATTTTCTTTTGATAAACTGACACTATATCATTACAGTACCGTAGCTAACAACATCGGTACCAGTACGGTAACAATCTGAACCAATTGATGTCGTACGAACAACATCGGTGCCGGTGACAATACCATCAAAGATGTAAATCACGTATTGATTTCCATACCGTATGCATATGTTGTATAAGTACTATAACAAACCATTAATAAAACGAAAGTAAACAATAAACAAAAGATTACTTAAAAATAAAAATAATAAACACTTTTAAATTATAAACTACTATTCAATTTGAATTTGAATTCATGCTAGTTTTTCCCTGTCCGTATTGTGAGGCACTAAGACGAATATTCTCTCTCAAAACATAGACGTCTCTGTTTCGGTTACCTGTACATACCACTCATAACACGATCTAAAAAAAATTACATCGAGTCAACAAATTAAAACAAAACACTAACATATTTTTACTAAAAAAACTAAAACAATGGAAAGACTATGATTTTAAACTGTGAACAAAATTGTAATTTTTCGGGAAAATGAGCGAATGGCAGATAGCCGCCTAGCACAAATAAAATTACACCTAGTAAAAAACGATGGCATGACTGCAATTTTACACTGGGGGCATAATCGTAATTTGGCTAGGAGAAAAAAAAAACAAAACCAATAGCAAAACAATAAATTTAAATGGGGCAAAATCGTTATTCTGGACCAATGGGGAAATGTCAGGCAACTGCCTGGCACTATTCCGCTCCATGTAGTTTAAACACTCATATAAAAATAGTTAACCAACAAAAAGATTTTTTTTTTCTAAAAACATAGGGGCTAAACACCAATATTAACGAAGTTGAAGGTTTAAAAGTAAAATACAAAAAACGACCATCAATTATTAAAAATAATAAAAGTAGAGAGACTAAACATGGACACTACTAAAGTTAAAGCAGAGACTAAACACACATAAAAACAAAGTTAACCGATAAAAAGAAAACTTTTTTTAAAATAAAGGGGCTGAACATGTATATCAGTGAATCTAAAGGTTTAAAAATTAAATAGAAAAGTAACGACCAATCATGAAATGCCAAGCAGTGCCTGACATTATTTGTGTGTTTTGTAGTCACATGTAATAATAGGTAACTAGTAGTAAGACCCGTGTGAACACACGGGTAAGTTTAATAACGATCGAAATCAAATACTAAAAAAGAGATTACAAATATATCATTTAAATTGTTCGTGTTTAGTTATATATGTTTATAAAACAATGTTAAAAACAGTATGTGTTAGTATTATAACTATAATGATAAAAGTTTTTGTCTACATCTATATGTAAAATATGATGTGAAATTATTTAATGAATTCACATTCTTATTATACTTATGAATTGACAACAACAGTTGCTTCAAACTTAACATCTTCTCAGTCACTCCGTATCAATGACAACGATGATTCAGCCAAATTCACAGACTAAACTGGCCACACGACCACCTGTAAAACAAAACACAGGAATCGGGTCCAAATGTCAATTTATATGACCGATCTACAAACGAAAAATTGGAAAACTTACCGGCGTCATCACATACAGCTAAATAGGCATCTCAGACCAACCAAACTCCATTTTCTTGTATACATGTGACAACAATTAGGGTATCCGGAGCACTCTCGGGGAGAGGGTGCGGTGACCACATTCCCCGATCGGGAACACCGCCGCCATCACCGCGGGGACCCGATTCGGGGAGGGGATTCGGCACTTGTTCACCGCGTTGAATTGGCACAATTTTTGAGGAACGACTATTTTTAAACGGTCAAATTTAAAAAAAAATTCACTTTTTAAACAAATATAAATAACCACACCAACCACTAATTTTTTATACTCTCAAACCACACCCACTTCACTAATTTTTTATACTCTCAAACCACACCCACTTCAAACCGAGCAATGGAGAACCAACCCCGCGAAGCCAAGATAAAAACTAAGGGACGGGGCTCGCAACCGTCTCGTGGTGGTTCGAGCGGTGCAAGTGCACAACCACAACCCCCTTTCGGATATACTTCACAACCCCCGTTTTTTTTCCAACAACCTTCACACCCCTCCTTTTACAACACCCAACCACCCAACCTTCAACCCAATTTCGGCTATTTTCAAAATTTGTTATCAATGGATCCTCCTCAATCCTCCGCCTTCGACCCATATGGTTTTCGTTCCCCACAAGTTCCATCTACACGAGGAAATGTTGAACGTCCTCTACCTATTTACGACGACGAGGACGAGGAGGTAGTGCCCGAAACTCAAAATTTGAGCGACGATGAAGATGACACCGGCGACGATGAATATAATGTGGATGAAGACGCAGGTAACGAAGAAGATGACGGTCGGGATAAAAAGGGAAAAATGGAGAGCAAAATTGGACAAAGGTCCAAGAAGAGGCGTTGGCGAAGGCGTGGGTACATTGCTCTATCAACAAAAAGAAGGGCAATCAACAAAACCGCGATAGTTTTTGGCGTAAGATTTTAGATCATTTTAACGCCACCGTTGGTGGAAGTAACCGGACCATGCATCAAATACGGTCTAAATGGGGCCCGATGATGACGAAAATAAACTTTTTCAACGGCCTCTACCAACAAGCGGTAAAAATTATATTTTTTAACGTTGTATATTTTTTAATTTTCTTTACTAAGTTCATATTTTTTTAACACTTATTATTTTATAATATGTAGGATCGCACACGAGGAAGCGGGTGTAACGATCTCGACGCGATGAAAGTCGCTTTAAAGGAATTTAAAGAGAGATATCCGAACGGTTTTCAACATGTCGAGGCATGGGAGGTCGTTCGAAAACACGACAAATGGGCCCAAGTCCCATTGTTGGGTGAGGAAGGGGAAGGTTCGGCACAAAAAAGAAAGCCCGTTGACGTGGACCTTTCCATACCCGATATGAACGAAGACCCCTCGCCACAAAGAACACAACGGCGAGACAAGCGTCAAGCGACATCGTCCGAGGGAAGCTCGGCCGAGTTGGCGGCACAATTCAAAGAGTACACCGCCATGAAAGAAGCGAAGCACGCGATGGAATTGGAGGCGATTGAATTGAGGAAGAAAAGAGAGTCGGAGGCTCGCGAGCTCATATCGGAACAACGCGAGACGATGAAAAACTACAATTACGATCGAGATATGAAAACATTCCTCAAGCCGCACGACGATGCTCCGCCAAATATGTTGCCGTTCATCCTCGCCCGAAAGCACGGCATCACTAACAAGTATGGGTGGCCGTGCGAGTTTTAAAATTTTTATTTTCTAGTTTGAATGTAATTTTAATTTTCTAGTTTGAATTTAATTTTTATTTTTATTTTCTACTTTGAAATGTCTTTTGTTAAATTTTATTTAATTATTATTAATATTTTCTATAAACATGCATAATTACAACAAATAAAAAAAAATAAAAAACCAAGTCCTCTAAGAGGGGAGTGCCGCCATCAAATTAGGGTGTGAGAAGAGTTGACGTGACATAACGTAATTGGTTGTGCGTAAGAGAGGGGACTCCCTAAAAGGGGAGTGCCCCTCTCACCCTTATACACGATCGCTTTTCAAAACTTTAGTCATCAACACAGCGTCAGCGAGGTCTGCAAAATTTTTGCACTGTCAGAAAAGTAACGATCAATCATGAAATGCCAAGCAGTGCCTGACATTATTTGTGTGCTTTGTAGTCACATGTAATAATAGGTAATAGATAATTATCGAGCGCAGTTCTTAGAAACAACTAAATAATATTATATATTAAGTTAATATAAAAACACTCATGATATTATTATGCTGGGCGATGTTATTTGTTGCCAGCATGAGATTTTTGATTATGAGTTTCAATGAAAGACAAAAAAACACTATGTATTTTACATACTAAAAGACAACCAAAAGCTAATGAAAGACCACAAAAAAACTATATACAGCGTAAAAGCTACGTCGTTTTATGTTTTAACTACATACTAAAAAACAACCTAAACGCTACTGGATATTTTTGTACTTTTGTGTTTTAACTACATATGTTTTGTTATTTTTTGCTTTTAGCGCACACTTGCTCTCTTTTAATATATTCATGTTATGTTTATTTTAATTAAAAAGCTCAAAAGTGGTTTTCATACTTTCTTTTCTTTTTATTTTCTACAAATTCGTTTCATATACGTATCATTTATCTTTTAACCATGTTATTTTGTCGCCAGCATGAGATTTTTGAATATGAGTTTCATTTAAATACTAAAAACGTTGAATGTGTTTTTAAAAAATATATATTTCTATATAAATATTTATATTGTTTTAGTAACTTTAGGATTGTTTTTATTCAATTTAACTAACTTTAGGATTGTTTTTATTCAATTTAACTAGCAAGTAGTTCATATTTGAAATTTGATGATTTTTAGAGAAAACAAGCTAAAAAAATGTGATTTATATTAAAACGAACTTAGCCAACAGAATTATGAAATTAAACTAATATTGGTGTTGCACCTAATTTAGCTCAAAGCTAACATGTGTATGGAATGAGTTTCAAGGTAAAAAATATATAACTGTTGTTTGCTTTAGTATTTTTTTTTTTTAATTAAACTTCATTAAAAAAACCGAAAGACTCCACAAAAAAGCAAGGACGAACCACTAAAGCATATACAGTGGATATTTACATCACTCTTTCCATACAACATTCTTATGCTTTGACCTACATTTTAACCAAAGAAACCCCAACCTCCAAATGTCCCTCATTATGTATTCGCTGCTCCCTCTTCCGTTTGAAAAAATCTTTGAGTTTCTCGCCTTCCAAATGCACCAGCTGTCACACCCTCAAATTCTATATACGGGGTTTTACCGTGAGGCGTGCGACTAACCAGGATCCAGCCACTGATCATATTGAACCAATTATTTAAGTTGTAAAAATCATCACCATCAACACGATTAGTGATCAACGTTTAAAAGTCCAAACCCCGTTTAAGTTAGCAGTGGAAAATAAAGTAAACCCATCATAAACTTAAAACCATAAGTTTAATAAATGTACGAAACATAAGGCTTTACGAACCACACACTCCAGCCGATTGCAACGTCTGTCCATAGCTGTACCTAACAACCTGCAAAGCATGCAGTAGTGTGTCAATATAAAATTGGCGAGTTCACAGATTTCAAAGTTGTTGTAAAAACAGGTTTGTTTAAATACTTTTGTTTTACAAGTCATGTCATGGGTAGCTAGCCCATCGTTAAGCTACTAAACTGTGTGGTACCGAAAGTTGACTGTTATAGTTGTTTGTGTCTCCTGTTAGTGTCTATCATCATTGACCAGTTGTCAAGGTAGAGTTAACGCCCGGCTCCCAGCACGGTATGAGCTTTGTCAATCCTAATAGCGCTATCAACTAATACCCAGTTCGCCAAACCCGGCGACTAATCGGTATAATGTGTGGGGACTTTTAGATAGAGTTCGTGTAGGATCGTTTGTCGATCTGACGAGTCGTTCAGAAGAGTGCTTAGACTAATTCAGAGGCAGAATTCATTGAATTAGTCTTCGTAAAGCTTGATTTCACTACTTAACGTCTCCTGTATTGATTAACTGTCAAATTACAAGCTCTTGGAGACAAACGGGCAGAGCTTCGCCGTTACACCTTGAAAAACACACACACGCTCTACTCTTGGAACCGCTCATATGACACCTATTTATGGGACATTCTGGTCCGCTCATTCAGACGGTCAAAAGAGCGATCCAGAAACAAACCAAATAAGCGAACCAGTCGCCCGACCGAATAAGCGGTCCATGACATTGCCGTTCGAGCGGTCCAGCCAAACTGCCGTTCGAGCGGTCCTAATCCTAATGGACTAATGAGCGGTCCTAATCCTAATTCTATACAATTTCACATTTTCTCGTATTTCATGCACAATACGATCTGCCCTACCCTAAGACTCGAACGAAGATGTAGTCGACAGACAACTGCACCAACAGTTCGTTTAGTCCGCTAAAGACATGAAATATAAATTTTCGGTATTTAAATAATAGCATTCCAAACTAGGAATAATAGGTTGTCCCAATCCAGGGATACTGTGGTCCACCTTCAGTGGATAGTTTGTTTCAATGGTTCCAATACAGGAACGCACGTGTAGCCCCAAACCAAGAGTACCGTATGTATTTCCCAAATCAGGTTTTAAGTGTGTTGTCCCAAACCAGGGACGCATGCTTTTTAAAAAGTTGTGAACTCACCTTAGCTGTCACACCCCAACCGATGGCGGAATCATCGGGGCATGGCACTGAGCGAAACAGATTGTCCAGAAGTTTCCATTACATTTATCATTACTATCCAATTTAAATAATATGTCCCATACCGTATCTCAAACAGTAAAATAAATTATTACAGACAAAATCCAGGCAAATATTCTGTTCCGACAACTCAGATTTAAATAACAGCAATTGTTTATCTGCTTCTTGAGACCCTTAATTTGACCATTACAGACAACTATTTGTTGGGCTCTAGAGCTTTATTCTAGCCTCGCTTTATTAGAAGATAAGCATCTTAAACACCTGTCACATACGTTAAAATAAAGTCAATACATAAAATGTAAAGGCGAGCATACAAGTATGATAATAGCATAATAGGGTTCGAAATAGTTTACGCATAACCAGCATGTACACAGAGGAAAACGAAGCATGTTAATTATCGACATGGATCCATCGATACCAATGACTGCGGGTTGACTGCCCGAGGCAGTTCGCAATACATGATTACTACCGTAATCCATGCAAGTAATTGTCCTTAACAACCCCCGTGTGAAGCATGTTAATTCTACGTGTAAACATAACAACAAGCATTCATTTAGTCACGTAATACATGCGGTAACGGTTAGCGTTTAAAATGTTGCGTAGTGTGTTCGATGTGATTTCGTATAAGTAACGTATGTAACACCCAAAAGTGATGAAAGAAAAAAGGGATCGAGTATACTCACAGCGGTTGATGGATTGAAGGGAGCGCTTGAGAGTAGGGTTAGCCTGAATAGTTCGATAGCATAATGATCAGCAACGTGAAAAAACGGAAACTAGCGTTGGAGGGTCGGACAGCTGGTCGATCGGACGGTACTCCGATCGGAGGGCTGACCGTTCGGTTGACAGCCCGTTCGGACAGTTGTCCGGTCGGTCGGTCGGTAGGCCGATCGGATGGCTGTTCGAGTGGATTGTTTCTTCCTTTGAGAAGGATGTGTTTGTGTATGATGGCTTGACTTTTGAAGTTTTCGTTGTAGCATTTGAAAACATTGAAGTATATTTAAACTTCAGGTCGGTCGATCAGACGGTCGTTCGATCGGCCGGCAACCCGATCGGTTAGGTACTTTTAGCAGGACAAGTTCTCAGCAGGGTGTCACCTGATCGGACGGCTGTTCGATCGGGTGGCACTCCTAGTGCATTGAACATGTTGAAAATCGACTAAGTGTTGAAGTATAGTATCTCATGATCCGAAGAGTAATCTGATCGAACGGTAGTCCAATCGAACAGCTGTTCGTTCAATACTAGTCTTCAAAATAAATTGATTAAGTGTGGGACCATGTGTTAGCCGATCAGCTGGCCAGTCGATCGGCTGACTGTCCAATCGGCTGGCTGTCCGTTCGGACAGCAGTCCGATCGGTCAGCATCATGACCTGATCAGCCTGTTCGTCTAACACTTGGTTGTTCTGATTGTTTGTCGTTATATCGAGGTGTTTTGACAACGAGTCGAACCATAGAACCCTCGTTCTTACTTGTTTCTCATGTTCGGACAGGAATCACCCAAATCCGGCCGGTGAACTGTTCGGAACAGATTTTAAAGTTTAACCCGAAATCGGTGAACCTCGTGGATAGAATCCGGATCTTGAGTCATGCAACCACCGGAATGATTAGCAAGTCGGCACAAGCTCCGTTTCTATCGGTTTTGAAGGCATTGAGTGTAAAAGAGTTGAAAGAAAGTTGGAAACCCATCTTTCAATCCTTTTCACTGTGTAAATGTTTAGATCTATGAAAGATCTTTGTTTGTTTATGTGGAAATCAGCTAGATCCAGGTTATTCTTGGTGGAGTGAGGCCAAAACATGGAGTTCTTCAAGAACACCAGGATGACATCATCCTAGAACACTTGAATCTTGATGATTTCATGGTTAACAGTTAAGATTTGAAAGATAGAAAGGTGTAGGAGTGCGTGTAGATCAAGAAACTACAAGATTTAGGACGAAATCTTACCGGAATCGAGAGAAATCTGAGAAAAGGATGAGCTAAGCGTGCTGGTCGGACATAGGTTTCCAAAAGTAGAAAGTTTTGACAATGACAGGGGTATTTATAGGATGCCAAAAGAGGTAAAGGCTGGCCGATCGGTCGGTCAGCACGATCGGACAGCCTGTCCAATTGGACAGCAGTCCGATCGGCTGGCTGTTCGATCGGCTGGTAGCCTGATCGATCAGCTGCCTGATTCGGGTGTTCGGTGTAACGATTTTTGATATTTCGAATACGATAGAGTTTCCTATTCAAATTACTTTTAATCCCAACTACTATATCAAGTTACAAGCATCTATATCTTGCACTGTCTCTTCTCCACCAATTATCATAATTCGATTTCGATTGAGTTCGATTGTGTTTCGATTTCGATTCGAGTTTCGATTGATTACCACACATAACATAAAGTAAAAATGCACAAGTAACACATAAGGCACACACACACGTATAATAACACCAAAGTTGCACAATTCGAGTTTCGAGTTCGATGATGATTAGATTAGTTAGATTACTGATTGATTGACTTTATCGCATTGTTACTTCCTACTATTCACAGTCGTAAAGCAGTTCACATCGAGAAATATACTTCGATTACTTCGATTGTAATTAATTACTCCACATAATACAACTAACGTAAACATAAATAGACTAACGACCGTCAAAGAAGTCAAACAGGGATTGAGCAAGGAGAGACAGATCGCAATTAGCGATCTTTTCTTCCTTTGACTTCAATCTTGACTTTGACTTTGACTTTGACTTTCGGAAACACAGGGTGTTACATTAGCTTAGCTCGGCAGATTAAAGTACTCGAGCTAGAATGGTCAACCACGTCCTATTATGGTTACTAATATCAGTAGAGTTTGTGTACGAATATATCACGTAAATTCTACACGTATCTAACAAGTAGCACACAAGCAAACTATCACATAGCTCGTAAATCACATGGGGTCATACATAGGTTCATAATAAAAGATACAAATTTTCATTCACATAACAAGCAATAGTGAGTTTGCGATATCAGTATAGGCATATGGGTGTGCGGTGTCAACATAGGCACATGAGTGTGCGGTGTAGTGTACGGTGTGTAACATTCCCAAAATTCTTATTTAAATAAAATATATAAAAACTTATGTTATTAAAAGGATGCATCATGGGTAAGTTGACCAATGGAAATATGAGATATTTTGGGCAAACATAGGAACCATTTAATAATTAAATTATAAAAATACATTATATTTGAACCTACTTTGTTTTTAATGAAACTCGGTTCAAAATGTAGATAAAAATATGCTCGTCCTAATAGCATATTCATTATTTTATAAAACGTCATATTTTAGAAGTTATAAGCGTCAAATGAGTGAAGTAGTTAAATTAATTATAATAATAATAATATAAATAATAAATTAAACTAAACAAATGGAAAACCTATGGATTGTGTACGTGTAGACTAAATGAAATCCAACATTTAATGCTGAGCCTTACGTGTCCAGGTGTTTCTTGATCCAAAAGTTTTGTTGCACTATATATAGACATTTCAACAGAAGCAGTTAAATTACCCCATCTTTCTCCCTCTCGATCTGTATGTATAAACCATAGATTTCTTTAATTCACCCCTAAATACTATTAAATTCATGCCTCGTTTTAAGTATTGTAGTCCCTGATCACTGGTACCCTGTCCGACTGACGTAGGGCCCCGTAACGCATGTCAAGGCTCTGCCTAAATTCGTTGGGGTCCTGTCTCGTGACGTAGGGATAAAGTAGAATTGGGTTACTATACTTAATATGAGTGCACTATATATTTATTAAATAACCCAAGAGTTATACTCAAAATATAACAAACCTCCTAAAACACCCCTGACACCCCTACACTTCCTAAAATACACCCCATATGTGAAAACCGAGCCCGAAATACAATATAGCATTAACAATAAGTGAAAAACAAGAAAAAGTAAGTTGAGGCGGGCTGCGTAGACCCCACCTCAACCTTACGCGGGCGGTTTAAAGGTTAGAACCTGACTTATGTGATTTTTAAGTTTAGGCGGGCCGCGTAAGTCACCCCGTTAGTTTACGCGGGCCGCGTGGGATCAAAAAGGTGGCGCAACCCGGTGATGACACGTGTCATCATCGTGGCGAGCCTAGTAGATGACCCGGACAAGCTACCCTGTTGACCAGGGTTGATGCGGGCCGCGTAGGCCCTGTGCTTGTGTTACGCGGGCGGCGAGAGGACCAGACTCAGCAACTATATAAGTAGGCCATCGGGTTTCATTCAGAATTCGTTCAAAATCAATTTCTTTCTCTCAAATTCTGATATAGGCTTTATTAAGCGGGTATTATACCCCCCTAATTAGCGAAGCTCTGCCTCGTTGTAAGTATCATAACCCCTGGATACGTATTAGATACTCTGCCTGATTGATCTAGGGTTCCGTAACGGCTGTCGTGGTTCTGCCCGACGTAGTCATTGGAATGCCGTCTCGGGGAGGGTATTACTAATGTTAAAATGGGTTATTATACTAACGCGTGTGCATTGTTTATTTACTTAGATTATAACGAGGGAATCACAAAGGAAAGCCCTATAATAGCAATGTGAGTTGATCCACTTTTTGTAAACCTTTTATTAATTGTTTTTACAAAACCTTAAATACCTTTCCATGCGAATAACACTTATTGAGTATTTGTAAGAATACAATTATCGTGGGTATGTTGGGGTTTTGTATACAAAATTTGTTACCACCTGGTCAAGGAGTAACATTTCCACAAGTCAGGTCTGACAGTACCAACGGGTGATAATTGGTATAACTTGGAAACAAATGTAACTGCGAGATCGCCCTCAATACTGTACACTGTGACTTTTTGCTTAAACTTGGTTAAACTGGGATTCACTCACCAGTATTTCTTGCTGATAAAATGTTTTAAACACGTGTTTCAGGTAACTTAGTGTGAAGCCAATAGAAGCCAGCTGGAGAGCACTGAAGGCTTGGAAAAGTGGCAATAAAGTTACCTAAAATAAAATAGATGTTTTTATTAAATAAAATAGGATTTATTCCTATGAAAACGTGTGTACTACAAAACTTGGGTTTTCCCCATGTAATTGTATTTATAAAATATGGTGGTATACTCTGATAAAATATTTCCTAACTACGGTCCTGATGAAAATTCCGCTGCCAAATTGATAAACAGCGATACCACCGAAACTGGCTCACGGCCGCCCGCTCCCGGGATAGGGGTCGGGGGTTGTGACACGGTGTGCGACACATAAGTGTGTAGTGACCACTTAAACCCCGTCGTAAGCTACGGTTCTCAACCGTAGCCTACAGTGCACACTTTCTAATCGAAACAACATTATATAAACATGATTGGATATTCTCAGCAGGTTAGGGTTTATTTATCATGGAATTAACATACCAACACATCAAAATCATAATCCTAATCCATGCATATTGGTCTACATGAACATATCAGAATTACGAAGCATTATATGCGGTGTACATAAACCTTGGTTTATCAAATACATCATAACCAATAGCCAAAACTAATTTAGGAATTCAATATCACTAGAAATCATCAAAACCTTAATATATAGAAATCCCTAGATCATCGATTAACATCATGAACAACTTCCAGATCATATATAAAAGTTTATGCTCACAAGAATTCTACAAAATCTTATCATCATACAAAACCCTAGTTATTAAATCAACATCCATACGATCAAAGCAATATTGAATCATGATTTCTAGTAAACCCTCAGCATTGTTCCTACGTTTTTGAAGACCCTAAGCGAACTACAAAGTGGAGGCACTTTTGCAAAATTATTATTTTCAACATATTTAGTAACAAAACTCACCTTCTTTACCCGGGCTTGGGACAGACAATTAAAAACAAAAAAAATATATAATTAGCGTAGTTAAAAAAATAAAAGTTACATGTTTTTATAGATATAGTTTATGTTCAAATAAAAATGATTTTTCTAGCTTTAATTGAGGCAAATTGTTTGATGAATTATCGTAATCAAGTTTTTCTAAAAAAACTTTTTCTATTGATATAATAGCTAATGATTGTAGGCCTTTCAATTTGGGTAATGGACTAATGGGCTGTTTCAATGCAATCCTTTTTAGTGGCATGTTCAGTGTATTATCTTGTAATAACTGAGCCTTATGTAAAGAAAGCACACAAAATTTTGGAGGCCTTTTAAATTGGGTGGCCCTAGGCCTGGGCCTAGGGTCTGAAGCCCTTTGGGCCGGCCCTGTAAACCCTAGATCATAATTAATCTCATGAATACCAATATTAATCAACAAACATAAACACAACCAAGTACAACAAAGAATGCTCAAATCAAATAATGATAAACACATAAACCAAAATATGGGATGCAAGAGGGGTGCTAGAACGAGAGGGATGGAGTTCCGAATGGGAGAAGGCGATCATCGCTGAGAGAGAGTGGGCGCTGAGAGTGTTTTAGTAATTCGTAAGGAGTGGGGCGATTAGGGTTTAGGTTAGTATTTATACACGAAGAATAGAGTAGGTTGCGAGTTTGTATAACAAGCCACAGGGGTCCAGGTTTACAATGGTGTGCGACCGAGATGTGTGTATCCGAGTTAACATATTGAACTATAAGTTCTGAATTTATAATGTGGGCCAAGGTTAGTTCGATTTGTTTAAACCAAGAGAGATTTTCTGAGTTTATAAGGGTTTGGAGTGTTTCCGAGTTTATGTGGTGTGCGGCTGATAAGTGGTGTGCGGCAGGGGGGTTGTTCCGAATTTATATATAATGTGTCTGAGTTTACATGAGTTTAGAGGGGTTTTTAGTTAGGCTTGGGGAGTTTGGGCCGAGAGCAAGGGAGTGTGCGGTCGAGGTAGTGGTGTGCGGCTGAGGTGTGTAGAAGTTGGGTATTATTGGGTCGCACACACCGTCAAAAGACAAGTGGTGTGCGGTTGGATTTTCAAATTTAGTTAACCATCTTCTAATTAATACATGCACACACACAATCCATTTATAACATAACCACGTTTAACACAAATAATCAAGTTCAGACAGCAGTATAACATAACGTGCAATACGACGTATAGTGGGACGTGAAGAGTAATGATACGTAGTTAAGGTTCACAAGTTTAGACAATGCTAACCTCGATATTTCGGGTTGTCACATCATCCCCAAGTTGAAAGAAATTTCGTCCCGAAATTTAGCATGTAGTCACTGAAGTAATTAGTGCAGTTAAGCGTTTTCGCGGGGTGTCACATCATCCCCAAGTTGATTTGGAATTTCATCCCGAAATTCAGTAGTAGCCTCAGCACTGGATGCATTACTCTTGAACAACTGAGGATATTAGCGCATCATCTGATTTTCTAGTTCATAAGTAAATTCTAGGCTACATCTTGAGTTCCAAATAACTAAAACAATAGGAATCTTGTTGCGCTTGGGTGTTTTGCTTTCTCGATCCATGATTTCAACTAGGTCCTCCATGAAACGGATCTGATCATCAATCGTGAGTTCTTTGAAAGGAACAATGAGTGCCTCATCTGATAAACATTTCTTCAGATTCGACACGTGGAAGACATTGTGCACACCACTAAGTTCTTCCGGTAAGTTCAGTCTATATGCCACTATGCCAATTCTTTCCGTGATTTCAAATGGTTCGACATAATGCGGATTTAGTGTGCCCCGTTTTCCAAAATGAACAACACCTTTCCAAGGTGAAACTTTTAACAACACCATGTCACCAACTTGGAATTCCGACGGGTTCCTATGCTTATCAGCGTAGCTTTCCTGATGATCACGAGATGCCACCATTCATTTCTAATTTAGGCAATCTTTTCCGACGTTTCAAGCATGAGTTCAGGGCCAATTATTTAACTATCTCCCACTTCAGCTCAACAAAGAGGTGATTGGCATTTCCGTCCGTACAACGTTTCAAACGATGCAGCCTGAATACTAGTGTGGTAACTATCATTATAAGAGAATTCTGCCAGAGGTAGGTGTCCTTCCCAGCCGTTACCAAAGTCGACATCACATGCTCGTAGCATGTCTTCAAGAGTTTGAATGGTGCGCTCGATTTGACCATCCGTTTGCGGGTGATAGGCGATGCTCATGTCTAGACGTGAGCCAAAGGATTTGTGCATAGCTTACCACAAACCAGACGCGAAACGCGGGTCACGATTGGAGATGGGCACTCCGTGCCTAGAAACTACCTCCTTCAAGTAGATGCTAGCAAGTTAGGTAAATTTGTTGGTTTCTTTGATCACGAGGAAGTGGGCATATTTAGTTAGGAGGTCCACAATCACCCAAATGGTGTCGATCCCGCTCTAAGTTCTGGGTAAAACGGTAATGAAATCCATGGAAATTTGAACCCATTTCCACATTGGTAGTTTCGGTCGTTACAGTAACCCTGATGGCTTTTGGTATTCTATCTTGACTCTAGCACATGCCAAGCACTTGTTAACATACTTTGCTAAAATTTCTTTCATGTTAGGCCACCAGTACAATGCCTTTTGAATCGTGATACATCTTGTTAGACTAGGATGTATTGAGTATCGAGACTTGTGTGCTTTGTCCATCACAAGCTCTCGCAGATTTCCATAGAATGGAATCCATATACGTTCTATGAGGTAATGAACGCCATTATCTTTGAGTTCAAGTTGTTTCTCCATGCCCCGCATGGATTCAGCTAGAAAGTTTTCCTCCTTTAGTGCTTCAACTTGAGCGTTGCGAATTTGCTCAGGAAGGTTCGAATGGATGGTAAGCTGTAACGCACGATCACGTTTAGGTTTGGTTTCTTTTCGACTGAGGGCGTCGGCTACAGTGTTTCCCTTGCCTTGATGGTATTTGATTGCGCACTCATAGTCGTTTAGAAGTTCGACCCACTATTGTTGTCACATGTTCAACTCCTTCTAGTCTTTGGGTACTTTAGTATTGTTGGAGAGACTGGGGGGAGATCCAACCTATATACTAGTGAGCTTTATTTGACATTAGGGATCCTTGGGAGAAGTTGATGAGACCGGGAGGAGACTCAACTTATCTTTAGTCTTTGAGTGTCGTATCATTAAACCTAGTTCCAACATGATTACCATTGCCTAGAGAAAAACCGATAGTCACAAATAGGATTCCAAACCCAGGTAGTGCTTTCTCATCCTTGATTTCCCCTACGTTTCCTAGTTGTGTCTTGGTAGTTAAATATCTTAGTTAAATCCATTAGTTTAAGTAATAAAACCCTCAAAAACCAAACCAGTCAAATGATTAGTTGAGTTAGAGTGTAATTAACATTTCTAGTGTCTTGTGGGTTCGATATCCGGACTTCCATTAGGCTTTACAACATTCGATAAGTACACTTGCCTTTCTTGTGGTCTAGCATTAGGAGAGTTTAGAGTAATATTAGAGAGTCTAGGTTAGCTTTAGTAAAGTAATTTTAGCAGACCATATTTACCAGATCAGCTATCTTGTCCTATGATTGATACTCGGTAACTTACCTAAACTATAATATGGTAATGATAGGTACACTTGTCTCTTATGTTTGCAGATAGTTTATATATGAGTTTTACCATAAAACTAGTACATGCATTAATTGATATTTATTTGTTAGTATTTGAGCACATTTAACTAGTTTTTAGCAACCTAAAACCCTAATTCTTTGTCTCTTCTCTCTGCGCCCCATACCCACTGTCGGTCCACCGTTATCACCGGCCTCATACTGCTAGCCAGACCACCACCGCACATGCACCATTTCCGCTCGCCTACGGTATAATATATCATTCGTTTTTAATGTGATTTAATTTTCGACCAGTAACCGACGAACTTAGGGTTTCGATAATACTCCTGTGGTGAAGTTTTTCGTGTTCCGGTTCTAGTGCCCGGAGTTGTTGAATCGAGTTGTCTCATAATTCACAATTTGCTACAACCATTTAACATACCTGTTCATGAAACATCCATAAATGTAATTGTTCTGCCACAGTAATGTGTTTTCTTAAATGCATGTACAAAACCCAGCATTCCTGACCTACTGAGATATCTCTATACTTTAAAAGAAAGTAGCTTTGGCAATTGTAATGGTAATCTCATTGGCATATTTATATTTAGAAGGCAAGAAACAATAAATTTTATAATGACTAACAAATTATAATCCAAAAGATGCGAGATGAAATAAAGGCTAATTATAATTCTCTCTATTGTGTAAAATTTTAGTTAATTTATAAAACACCAAATGAAAATGGTCAGACTAACTAAATTACACATAATTAGCAAGTGTACTGGTCGTGAAATAGTAAAGTCGGTAAGACCAAGTATCAATCCAAGGATACAATGGCGCAACTCTCAATACTAAACCTATAATGAGTCCTAGTTTAATAATGTTTAGTGATTTGTTTAGATTCTATCAATTACTAAAATAAGTAAGAATGCAAATACGAAAGAAATAAAACAGAGAACGAATATAGGTGAAATCAGATGTAGAGAAAGTAGCTACCTATGCAAGAATCATGTTAACTCGTCACAACTCTCAGGATTGGAGAAATGGATTTGGCTACCGGGATCTTAAAATACATTATTCTAGACCTAAGACTGGCTGGCGGATCAATTTCAAAACAGGACACAATCTAGTATCTAGGGAAGTGTGTAAACTCACCGGTCTGGGGTTCAGATCACCTCTTGGTCTCTTTAAAGTAAATGGAAGGGTACCCTCTGGATATCCTCTCCGTCTACCTGAAACAATACATCCGGAAAATGTAAGGGATGTACGTGATAATGAATCCAATAGGTTTCTATCACGGGATAACAAAGATCAAAAGATAAATAAAGGATAACTCACCCTCGTGCAAGTAACTCCCAAACCACCTAATAACATAGACTACCCTACAATCTATTACCTCTCGATATCTAGGATTGGTAGAACACTAAGTAGTTCTAAACTTTCAATCAATGTTCCTATAGATGGATTATAAATTAGTACAAAGCTTTCAAACACATTAAAATTTGTCTTAGAATCACACTTTACAAAAACATTGAGCCAAATCACAATTAAACCAAAACTGAAAAGATATGAAAAGTCAACAATTATTCATCCGTCTAGGTAGCTAAGCAAGAGGTTAGTCACTCATGTTCATAAACGAAACAAAAATGAGTTCAAAGTAACAAAATAAAAATAGTTGAGCCACTAGCCTGCTAGCTTAAATTAATTCACCTACTGCTTGGTATTAAATTTAGCTACCGCCTGCCTGCTTATTAGTTTTTTTTTGAACGGCCGACAAAATTTTTATTCATTGTAGCAAGATGCTACCCGCCAAATTTACAACAGTTTTTACACCATACAATAACCACCAAGCATATAAACTACTGCACTACAACAAAAACTTATTACCAAATTTAAACTGGCTCCAATCCTCCCATGTTAAAGACGTCGCTTTTGATCTAGACTTTACCCAAAGATACGCCATTGCTTTTATCTCATCCAACATCTTCACCCAGTTTGGAGTTGAGCTTCTAAAAAGAGCATCGTTCCTCATTTTCCATATGTTCCAAATTGCCACCAGCACCACAGCATGTATCGCTTTCCGCATTTTCTCCGAGCCCGAGATTGAACCATGTACCGTCAATAAATCTTTCAAACCAAAAGCAATGATAGGCGGCAACCCCCACCAAGTCACTAAATTTAGCCAGGTTACTTGAGCGAAGTGACATGACACGAGGATATGCTCCGACGTCTCAACGTAATCACCGCAAAACACGCACAACTGGTCTTGAATCTGCACATTCCGAGCCGCTAATGCTTGCTTAGTCGGCAACCTCTCCATATCCGCCCTCCAAGCCACCAAACCCACTTTTTTGGGTACCCAATTATTCCATTCAAACACACAATCAGGACTGGATCGATTATATGAGCTAAGCACTTTCTTAATACTTGCAACAGAAAAGTTACCATTTACATCATATTGCCATCTCCAATTATCATAGCCAACCGACATGTTAGGACAACCTATCAATGTGACTAGTTGCTGAAATTGATTTTGTTCCTCCAATCCAACTAATGGCCAGGCCCAAGCCCAGTTCAACACAGTATCATTATCGTCCATATGTATACGGTCAGCAATCAAACATTCTTTTACCGACTCTAACTTAAACAAAGCTGGGAATTTAAGATAGAGAGGTAGAGAATCTGCCCAAATATCTAGCCAAAAGGAAATGTTCTGCCCACCCGCTAAAACCGCTGATATAGCTTGTCTCAGGTCGATACCAGCATTCAAAAGAACCTGTCCAGTAACGATAATACACTTCCAAGGTCCAGCAATCGAGTTTTTTACCGGAATATCACACCAAAGCCTTGGCCAATGATGTATCACCCAAATAACCCTCCTCCACAATGCTTTTTTTTCCGTTTTAAAATGCCACCACCACTTTGCTAACATAGCTAAATTCGCATCTCTGAGAGACCCGAAGCCCAACCCACCAAATTCTACCGGAGCGATAGTTTTTTCCCATGCCACCCAATTCATCTTGGCCTTTTCTTCCGACCCACCCCAAAAGAACACCCTCCTAATTTTATCCAATGATTCTACAAATTTTAACGGTGATTTAAACAAAGAAAAGTAAAAAGTTGGAAGCGAGTTCAACACCGACTTAATTAGAGTAATCCTCCCACCATATGATAAAGTTTTGGCTTTCCATAGAGAAAGCCGATTTTTAAATATGCCGACCACAGTTTTCCAATTACGGACAAGATTCATATTGGCACCTACCAACAAACCCAAATGTTTAAAAGGAAAAGTACCTTGTTTGCAACCCAATAGAAGAGCCGTGTCTTGAATTTCCCGATCTTCCACCCCAATACCAAAAATACTACACTTAGCAAGGTTTATTTTTAACCCCGAAGCAAGATAAAAACATCTCATCATCCTCCGTAGATTAATTATGTTTGAAGGCGACCACTCGCCAATGAACATCACGTCATCCGCATAGATTAGATGAGATAAGGAAGGACCGTTACAGGAAACATCAATCCCTTTGAACAACCCGATTGAGGTGGCTTTTTTCATAATACCGGATAATGCTTCCATAGTAATAAGAAACAAGAAAGGGGACAACGGATCTCCTTGGCGAAGCCCCCGAGAACAATCGAATTCTCTTGTAGGAGAACCATTAACGAGAACGGACGCTCTAGCCGAGTATAAAGTGGCCATCACCCAATTTCTCCATTTACTCGGAAAATTCATTTGAGACATAATCGAGTTAAGGAACGCCCAGTTAACAGAATCATAGGCCTTATTAATGTCCACTTTGAAGAACATGCCTTTTCGCTTATGCTTCTTCAACCAACAAAGCACTTCATTGAGGACTAAGGGGCCATCCATGATATTTCTTCCCGCCAAAAAAGCCGATTGTTCTTCCGAGATAAGCTGTCATCACCCCTTTTAACCGGTTAACTAGGACCTTTGAGATCACTTTATTAACTACACCAATAAGACTAATTGGCCGAAAATCAGATGGACAAACCGGATCCTTAATTTTAGGAATCAGGGCAATAAATGAAGACGAGCAACACTTACTAAGAGAACCATCAACATAGAATTTGTTAAATAACCTAAAAAGGTCATCCTTTAGGCCAGACCAACACCTTTTAATAAATTTAAAATTAAACTCATCCGGTCCCGGTGCTCGATCTCCTTCACAATCCCAAACCGCGGCTTTAATTTCCTCCATAGAAAAAGGACTCACCAACATGGAAGCCTCTGAATTAGAGATGGTGGCCAGATTCGGACACACCATTTCCGGTCTAGAGGACATCGGCTCCGTAAACTGATGAGCAAAGAATGCAAATAAATGCTCTTTAATCGACAAAGGATTTGTCACCCATACACCATCAATCATCAGACCATTCAACCTGCTGGAACTAATGTTTGAATTAATAACCTGATGAAAAAAAGCAGAATTCTCGTCCCCATCAATAGCCCATCTAGACCTGGATTTTTGCCTCACATCTAGCAACTTTAATCTATCAAATTCTGCCATGAAGCATTTACATTCCACCCTCTCAGCCAATTCTTCATCCAACAGCACCCTTTCCTCGGCCTGATTCTCGATACAAGCTAACCTCCTCTTCTTACTACCATAAATCCCCTCTCTATTATCCTTTTCCACTTTCAGCCAGGATTTTATATTATTTTTCAACCATCGAAGTTTAATGGCCAAGGCAAGGTCTTCCGGCCCCGAGAAGTGAAACAGACCACACTTATGAAGAACAAACTCAAGAAAACCCGGAAGCTCGAACCATGAATTAAAGAAACGAAATGGGATATGGCCGAAATCAGTCTGGACAGTAGATAAAATTATCGGCCGATGATCAGAAGTTACCCAGTCCAAGGCAATCACCGAAGCATTAAGCCATCTCTCCATAAACCCTAAACAGACAAGATACCGATTCAATTTGCTCAGTTTTTTTTCCATTGTCAGAAATATACGTAAAATTTCCCCTACCTATATTGTATTCCACCAAGCCTGCCGATAGAATAAATTGATTGAAAGCATCTGCATTTGTTTCAATAAACTCAGAGTTCAATCGCTCATTTGCACTACGGACCTCATTGAAGTCACCCATTATAACCGATAAACCTTGTAACGAATTCCTGACCCCCAGTATTTCCATCCAAAGAGCTCGCCTACTAACCGCATCATTTGGGGCATATACATTGATAAGATTAAGCCTACAATCAGATTAAACAATGGAACCCGAGACAACAATAAAATTACGATTATGAATAATATTCTCACACCTGAATACTGTAGGACACCATAAACAAGCCAAACCGCCTCACCTGCCTTGCGAATTAACAACCGCAACTTTATTGTTTGCACCTTCTTCAGCAATTGCCTGCTCAGCCACCGATTCAAAACCATTTAAATCGACCCCAATTTGAGAACCGATATGAACTGTAGCCATCACCTCATCCCGAACAGCTTCACAGTTCAAAATACCATGACCCATACCGGAATAACCAGTCCTATGATCAATATTCGTAGTGCGATTTGGGGAATTACCATCGAAAATTTCTGTCACACCATTTACATCTTCCACAGAGCCTGACTCTGCCCTAACATGGGTATTCAGATCCAGCGATTCAATGTTAGTAGAGGCCGGTTGACAATAAGATCTTTGAGAAGGTCCTTGGATCGATCCAATTGACGGTGGGCTTCTGTCCTCTCTATTCCTCTTGCGAAAACAAACTAGTGGAGTTGGGCCCTCACCAACCAACTCAACAGCAGGCCCAAAGGAATTTGAGCCCGGTTGCACATGCTCCTCATTATTATTATTATTAAAATTATTGTCCCCCACATTAATGTCAACATTTCCCCCAACATTATTATTAAATATATTATCCCCCCCCCCATCAAATACAATATTACCTTTTGCATGCCCCGCCATAGTCTCTTCCCTATTCACATTTTGATTTTCCCCACTAGTATTAGCTACAACAGACGGTTGGTCTCCCAACGGCCCTTGGTTCTCCTGCGACCCTCCATTCTCCACTGGTGAAGATTCCGGCTTGTCGTTCATCAATTCATCCACCATGTTTGTCACCGGAATTTGGGCATCATCATGCCCACCTGCATTCCCTTGCTTGATTTCACCTTCCTCTAACTCCTCCCTATCATCTGAATCTTCTGAATCCCCATCCGAAATCCACTCCGATTCTGAGTCCGAATCCATTAAACTACCTGAATTCCGGCTGTTAAAACCAGATTGCCACTGCCGAAATGATTCTAAAACCCGGATGACCACACTTTTATTGTTCCACTTGACCACCACTGCCTCCTCTGTTCTGGAAAACTTGGAAGTAAGGACTGTAACTGAACCATGTGAATTGTCCTCCTCCTGCCAAGAAAAAGTCGATTGCTGTACTACCTCACCGAGCAATCCACCAATTCTGTCGTAAAGTTTATTATCTCTAATGATGAACGGCACACCGGATATGTTTAAACATGCAAGACGATTGAATGGGATATCTTCGCCGTTCCAGATAGAATATTTTGAAAAAATCTTGTCAAAAAACCGGGAATGTAAATCCATGCACGTGCTAGCATACAACTTATCCTTGAATGTTAAGATAAACGTCATACCCCCAACAAATGACAAACCAACGTCAGCCATTCCTTCTCCTTCAATTTCCTGCCGAATCTTTCCTAATGTCATGATCTCCTTGGCATATCCCAACACCGATCTGCCGATACAGTGTAGTGGGTAAAGTGAACCTTTCCCATCCACTGTAATTACCTTGGTACCATGGCCTCTATCATCCTTTTTACCCTTTAGCAAATCCGCATAAGATGTCCCTTCCAGAATGAATGCTGACCCAGTCGGTCCTTGACCCGACATTTGATTCTTCATAGGATATTGCTGGCCATTATTATTATCACCAACACAGTAATTATTGTAGTAGTTGGCTGTCCGATTACTATCCTTTGGTCGCCATTCACTTCTACCATGATTCACTGGAGCATAGTTGAAGTTTTTATGATCTTTATCATATTTGGCCAGGGAAACAATCACTTTCATATCAAACATCTTGACCGTGTTCATAACCACCAAAGTCTCCTTCACGTTTTCCACTCCAACATATCGGACGAAGCCAAAGCACCTCCCTCTGGCATCTCTCTTACGAGCCACGTATACATCTGAAATGAAGCCATACGGTTGAAAGGCCCGCCACAAAACGTTTCTTGTCACTCGGTCAGAGATATTTTGCACAAGAAAGGTCCGTTCCACACCACCCCCTCTACTTTTTCTGTTTTTACAGTACTGCACATCCGACCATGGTCCACCATTGTCATGGACTCCCTCTTCGTCAGCCATGGAAGCCATTTAGGAAACCACGGGAAATCTATACGGCGAATGGATTAGACAAGAGACCAGATAGAATGAAAGGTTAGATCAAGATGAACTCCAATGAGCCGATCGATTAAACCTCACACGCTAGCCAGAATCAGGCCATCATCGTCGAGCACGCATAACGAGTTCCGGGCGGCGAAATGGAAGAGGAAGAGAGAGCGTTTTTTTGCCTGCTTATTAGTTATTTTTGACTTTTGACGAGTGTACTAGCCGGCTTGTTACCTTTTTCGAATTGCCACCGTAGAACAATTGAGGTGCTTGGTCAGTTGCTTCTTTTCTTATTTATTTTATTTTTTAAAAGAAAATATTACATACCAATAATTCTTAAATATTTTCTTTACCCAGGTTTGAATTTGAGACCTTTAAGAGGTAGTAGACTATATAATATGGTTTAAACCTGGTATTCGTCCTCTCCTTAGTCTCCAATTAATTCCCTTCCAGTTCTCTCTTCTTTCAAAACCCTATACGACACATGTTTTGTTATTTTTTTCAACCGACTATTTTTTTTTTTTTTCTAATGGGCTTCTGATTTCATGTTTTAATCATTTAACCAATATGATGTCATCCCAATTTATTTATTATATATATTAAATTACATCTTGAAAACTACAGTTTACTTTTTTTACTTTTATGTTTTATAATAAATACAGGAATTTACAAATTATGTATGCGTAGGAATTCACAACTCATATATACATGTAATTAGTAATTCGGATAACTTACCTACACATGTGAATATGATTTGGATATGATGATTTATATGTTATTTTATAATTGTATAAAGAAAACATTAACATTAAATTTAAAATTTGTATATATAATAACAACTAGGTTATACACCCGTATTTTACACGGATTAAATAAAAGAAGTATTTCACGTAAGTAGGGTAACCTAAAACAACCGGTTAAATGTAAACTTAAGAAGCTACGCAAGTATCTTCTACAATAATGACCTACTTGAAGTGGGGTACCGGTATTTCCAATCTCTACTTCTCTATTATATTGCGCAATGCATTTCTGGATAATATTACTAATTTCGTTGGCATAAATAGTTACCCTGAGCATGTCTTAATTCTTTTCCAAAAAAAATAAAAAAAATCAACAATTTAATCTTCATCTACAACAATAAATTAGTATTAGATTTCATATATTGCATTTTATACACAGTGTTTACATTTAACCTGTTTTATTATAATTTTTTGTTTTACAAACATTATTATGTAAATGATATTAGATTACTAATCTCTGTCCTTTAATTTATTAATAATATTGTTAAATATTAATAACCCGTGTATTACACGATTTGGGTAAATGTAATTTTATATACTTACTAACAAAAAAACATGTTTTTTTAAAAAAAAACATGTATTGCTCGGGTGAATAAACATGTGTATTATACTAATGTGGCTATCAGATAATATTTAAAAATAATTTGATAATTTTTTTAGATAACTCATTTATCAATTTAGTGTCTTACATTATACTGTTAATAAAATTTTAAAAACTTGATACTTTATCAGTAACTATCGTTTGTATCCGAATAATATATTTTATATTATTAAGCTGGTATACTCTGTCAAATTGTCGATGTGTTTTTTGATCTGCATACTTTTTGACTATCTTAATACGTGAATAAAGAAAAAAATATTATTTAATATAATATACAAAAAAACATGGTTGATTAAAAAAAATCAAGATAGCCCAATAACATTGTTTTTTTATTAATTTCTACATGCTCTAATTATTTTTGCTCTGCTTACTTTTTGACTAACTTAATACGTGAATAAAGAAAAGCTATTATTTAATATAATATATAAAAAACATGGTTGATTTAAAAAAAAAAAATCAAGATAGCCCAATATCATTGTTTTTTCTTAATTTCTACTTGGTTTAATTAGAGTTAATTACATAGTCAGTCTATGTGGTTTGCATAAAGTAACATACTTAACAAGGTAATAACGAAGTTCTATGTTTCGAATTTACCTCCGAATTGCTCTTCTGTAGATCTGAAGGAGGTTTTTTGAGGTTTTGGTGTGTATGAAGGGTCGTATATTGCAAGGAAGCGTGACAGGTGGGGGAAAAGATTTGCATTTTTATCTTTTAGGGATGTTCATGATGTGAAAAGGTTGGAAGGGGATATGGTAGATGTATGGGTGGGATCGTACAAGTTGTTTGTGGCTTTAGCAAGATTCGTGGATGGGGATTCTATTGATAAATCCAAGTCTGATTTGAGAGGGAAGGCCAAGATGAAGGAACATGCATCTCATGCAAACCATATCGTAGAGGGAGAATATGATTCGGGACTTAATACGATTGTAAGGGCCTAATACGTATTAGACAAAAAGTCGCAGCGGAAATTCGTGCCATAAAATTTCTTTCATTACAAACGTCTTGACTTACTTGAAAGTTCGTTTTATATGTATCTTTTACAAAAATAAAGTATAAGTCTTGTTTACTAAAGTACATACTCAATTATTCCCATACAATCTATCTTGTGACTCGATCTTTGATCTCTATTCCCCGTGATTCGAACAACCTACACTCACCACATACATTCATAACATTAGTACACAATACATAAACAAGATTCAATCTCGTACACTTCCCATTTCGTTATCTTTCTAACTTTAAGCATTTCATATGCGTATCCATATCCTATCCTGGTGAGGCTTCAATAGTGTACCTGCATTACTTTTCATTCTCAAGGCACACCATTAATAACGTATTACTCGACGTATCTAAATAATGCATACATACATTCTTACGTTCATACATACACATCTACATACGTACATACCTTCCTATATCTCTACATACATGCATACACTCATACGTACCTTCATATATACCAAAATACACATCTACATATGTACATACATAACTACATCTCTACGTACATACATATACACATACGTATCTTCACATATACATAAATACACATCTACATACGTACATACATTACTACGTCTCTACTTACTTGCATACACTCATACGTACACGTTCAAGATCTTACATACCTCTTATATATCCATACATTAATTACGTGGTACATAGACATAGATTTATATCCCATAAACGTCGAAGGAACGATCAAAATCATGTTTGGGAGGCCCGCCGTGGTCCACGGATAGCAAACCGAAGCCTACTATTCCCAAATCAACTTAGATAACAAATTTCAGGTTTTCGAACATGGGGAGGCCGTCGGCGACGACCCTAGGGGCGTCGATCACGGCCCTTGCAAGTGCCCGTAGCCCAAAACTTCCGTAGACAGCCAAATAACCCGTCAGCCAAAAACTGACTTTCTAGAGCCCGTCGGCGACGCCTCTAGAAAATGCATTTTTCTGCAGCTCCGTTTCGTCGTCCGTACGCACTAAAACGCGCATCACTTTTGAACCGTTTACCCGTTTAACATCCCGTTTCTTCCTACATGCTTGTAAATTCACATTCTATCATATGAACTTGAAATCCAACATCTGGTTTAAGGAAAATATTCACTTAAAGCTCTCGGCTTTATATACCCGCTTTCACTTATTCGACCCGTTCATGTTTTCGTCAAACTACTCATTTGTTTTAACCCAAAACTTACATAAACGTTATAACTATAATACTTTTACATTATCCGGGGTTCGTACTTGGGATTTATACACTCGATACCCGGTATGCGTTAAACCTATTCATGTCATTCATTTATACGAAAACAAACTTTGTTAATACAATTTCGAATGCGAAATTGTTTGTCTATTAACCATGACTCACAACCGAGTCTTTAGACTATTAATCCGCGTCTCCGATTCTTGATTAACGTACTTATGTACAATTCTACCCATACCCGGTTATAGTACCGTAATCAATTACTTATACAACCCTTCCGGTATAGTAATAAAACCACATTTTTGACCCATTCTGCCTACTTAACGTAAATCATCAATTTCATACAACTCTTCATATTTGACTTCAATTATCATGCCTAATTAACTAGAACATAACCTTACTTAATAAACTAAGAAGTGATTCGGAAATCACTTACCTTGTGCATCCGTGTCTGTATCCACTTCCTTGTCTCCTCTTGACCCGTTAGCTTTTCATGCTTGACTCCATGCTAATGTGATTCCTATCCTTTCAAGTCATCACAATCACATCATGGTTAGCGTACGTGCTCATTCATATTAACATTCGTTTCTTTCCATTCATACATTACTTGACTTTTTATTAACCAAATACCATATACATAAGGCATAGACTAAAAGTCACCTTGGTCCATATTCACGCCACTCAATTATCATCATACACGACACGTAGATCATCTACTACGATACACATGACTTCTCTACTATTACAATCATGTCCGAAAGGCTAACATGCTATACATTCATTGTTGACTTTCAGGAAGTCAAACGTCCTATTTACACACTTTCAACTAATGAACATGTATCCATCTTAATAGGGTAGACCATAATATTACATTATACGCATTACACACTCGTATTGTATGACATCTGCAACTACATGATCACTTACTTATATACACATACTCATATACATACATAATCCATTCCATCCACGCTTGCATTCTCATATTTACATCTACATAGTGAGTTACTAACTCATCATTTCACCAATCCAAATCATTTTCATCATATGCATATGAAATCATGATGATCACACATTAGACAATACTCAAGCATTTCATCAAACACATGGCGTGCATAACATTAATAAAGCATAATGTACAAGTATCACATGCACATCTTCCCTAGTTCATATCAAGATCATCAAGTTTTCATACAACATTCATTCATAATTAATTCTCATCCAACAAATACTCATTGTAAGTAACTTCATACATGATTATGACACTAATTTGCACATAATTCGTCTCTTACACTACACAAAGGCGTTACCCCACGTGGGTTTTCACTTTTAATCATCAATTCACCCAATTTTAAGCATAAATCATGTTCTATGGTAAGATCCTAACTCAAAATCACTACATTCTTCATATGAACTCATGATTGGGTCAAAACCCACTTTCTACAAATCACCAAATCAGAAATTTCGACTTACCACTTGTTAGACAAGCATAGATGATCACTTATTCGGGCACATGCATAAGATTGGCATCAATTTCATCCTTCAATTTGATAATTTTGCAGATTTTTGTCTTAGTTAGGTTTGGTTCTCCTTCCCTCTTTCTCTTCTACGCACACACATACACACACAGACCTGCACTTTGTGTTTTATTTGTTTTAAAATAAACTTTCATTCACTTATGCACATTTAGTCCCTCTAGTTTCAACTGTTGTTTATTAACACAAAATCTTTCATTCCTTCAACACTAACATCACATTTCTTTAACTTATTTAGTCAACTAAAGTTATGACATTACATACTTAGAACGTTTAGGTAAAATAAATAAATTGATTATTTTTGGGGTGTTACAAGTCTACCGCCCTTAAAAGAAGGTTTCGTCCCCGAAACCTTTCTCGTTCCTACTTTTACCTTTCTATCGTACTCATTCAATGGGCACACTATAACATAATTCATTCGGGGTCTTTGCAAAAATCTTAATCATGAATAAATATAGTCGTACACATTGTCCCTATTTTCTTAAATTAGTAATTTACTTTCATAATCACACAAGGGTCAGGGTCTGATCCAGAGCTCTTATTAGTGTCTTTTACTTTATAATG
Organism: Helianthus annuus; assembly: GCF_002127325.2. NCBI lineage: Eukaryota > Viridiplantae > Streptophyta > Magnoliopsida > Asterales > Asteraceae > Helianthus > Helianthus annuus. The sequence goes on from NC_035441.2 coordinate 44,090,079, forward strand.
CTAGCTCCTAGCACATATCATCACTAGCGTTTCATTCATCGAATTTATTCCAATTGTATACAATTATTACTCGTATAAACCTAAGTCTACGGCTTGTTTCTAACTTCCTATTTAAGCATATTACATTCATACATTTGCTAATCGAAATAAATCGATTTATTTCGTACTACTCATACATCATATGCTATCTTTCATTTTGTTCACTAAGAGCCATCCTAAACATTCCATTACTAACATTACTTCTGATTACTTTTAAGCTCATAGGAGGGGTCGATATATTACCATACGCATACTATAGTCATTCAAAGACTTATTATTTCAACCAAATTCACCCTTCTTAAACTTACTTATCCGTACATAACACGAAGATTAAGCATTATTTCCATGGTTACTATTGTTATTTATGCCATGCGTATCTTTTCTACAATGTCTTGTTTAAATGAACATGGCCAACAAGCCGAGCATCAAAGTTAACATTTCTTAGCGATACTTGCTGTCTCGTATATCCTATCAGAATTTCCACAGTTACGAGCATTTAGGTTCAATACCACTCGCCGATCGTTACGAACATTTTGAAATTCACTCCACATTTTGCATTACGGTTTGTATATATACATTGTATTATGACACATCCATCTCTAGTCGAGTCATAACCTCCTATTAAAGTTACAACCCTTTTTATACATATCTGACGGAAGTAGATTACATTGATTTGTTATCCTTATCTTACGATGATCATTCCTTTCCGATTGGTGACATTGTGTGTCCATTCATCAAGCTTACCTATGAGTACAAAACTTAACAAATCAAAACGTTAACTACCAAGTTAAAATGGCGATCACCATCTGACCCGTATGACCCATTTATCCTTTCGACCATTCTTGCATGCAACGCATTTGCATAAATATATATATATATATATATATATATATATATATATATATGAAAGTTTAAACATAATTTGAATCATATCACTTAAGGAATATTTACTTGTTTGGTCCTTAATTACTTACACATTCGGATATTTTCATTCTTATCATTCTTTTGTTCATTTGCTTTACATTTACTTATATGACTTGTTTGACGCAAACATGGTCAAGCTATCGACTTCTTCTTATGTAGACTAGTTCTGTCTTTTATATCTTAAATCTGTTTCGCGGATTCGAAAACATTATTCATACCTTTCGTACCTTCTATGTTTTGAATCCGTCTCGCGGATTCAAACATATCTTTCATTCTTTGAATCCGTCTCGCGGATTCAAACATTGCATTCACATTTTTCATTCTTCGAATCCGTCCCGTGGATTCAAACATTTCATTCATGCCTTTCATTCCTTGAATCCGTCTCGCAGATTCAAGCATTGCATTCATATCTTTCATTACGGATTCAAACATTGCATTCACATCTTTCATTCTTTGAATCCATCTCGCGGATTCAAACATTTCATTCATACATTGTTGATCCGTACTTTCTTACGGATTCAACATTCTTCATTCTTATCATTCGCACGTTTCACTCTTACGTAGTACTCTCAATCTCCCAATAGTCTTACTACCCATTTCAGCCATACACCTACCTGCTACCCAATTCTAACGGACATACCTGTAACAATTATCGCGGTCTCACGAACGTCATACGTTTCTTGTGTACTGGCCAGGTACATAATCCACGTACTAGTTTCGTGTCTTCGCGTAATCGCCGCATTATGTCCGAAGAATTATGTTTCGGCACGTGTTACATTTTTAAAACTTCTTTACCATGTCGTTATTATATTCATTTAAAATTTTCTTTCACTTGCTTAATTATACCATTTTATACGTCCACGCGTTAAGTTTACGTACCAGGGGTCAATTCGTCTTATTACTTGCCTTGATGCTGGTCCTAGACCGCATTCACGGATCATCCCTTCTGAACAATTGTGCTTACCCTTCACATAACATACTATTAGTTCCCTTCAAATACATAATCTGATACATACTTACCTTTGCTTCTACCTTTAGATCTTGATCGAGTCTCGGATTGTACGGGTTTCTTGTTACAAGAGCACACCGGTTTGAGTTCAAGTATTCATCTCCTCATACTTGATTTCACTCAAACCAGGGCTCTGATACCAACTTGTAAGGCCCTAATACGTATTAGACAAAAAGTCGCAGCAGAAATTCGTGCCATAAAATTTCTTTCATTACAAACGTCTTGACTTACTTGAAAGTTCGTTTTATATGTATCTTTTACAAAAATAAAGTATAAGTCCTGTTTACTAAAGTACATACTCAATTATTTCCATACAATCTATCTTGTGACTCGATCTTTGATGTCTATTCCTCGTGATAACCGCACGTGATTCGAACAACTTGCACTCACCACCTACATTCATAACATTAGTACACAATACATAAACAAGATTCAATCTCGTACACTTCCCATTTCGCTATTTTTCTAACTTTAAGCATTTCATCTGCGTATCCATATCCTGGTGAGGCTTCAATAGTGTACCATTAATAACGTATTACTCGACGTATCTAAATCATGCATACATACATTCTTACGTTCATACATACACATCTACATACGTACATACCTTCCTATATCTCTACATACATGCATACACTCATACGTACCTTCATATATACCAAAATACACATCTACATATGTACATACATTACTACATCTCTACGTACATACATATACACATACGTATCTTCACATATACATAAATACACATCTACATACGTACATACATTACTACGTCTCTACTTACTTGCATACACTCATACGTACACGTTCAAGATCTTACATACCTCTTATATATCCATACATTAATTATGTGGTACATAGACTTAGATTTATATCCCATAAACGTCAAAGGAACGATCAAAATCATGTTTGGGAGGCCCGCCGTGGTCCACGGATAGCAAACCGAAGCCTACTATTCCCAAGTCAACTTAGATAACAAATTTCAGGTTTTCGAACATGGGGAGGCCGTCGGCGACGGCCCTAGGGGCGTCGATAACGGCCCTTGCAAGTGCCCATAGCCCAAAACTTCCGTAGACAGCCAAATAACCCGTCAGCCAAAAACTGACTTTCTAGAGCCCGTCAGCGACGCCTCTAGAAAATGCATTTTTCTGCAGCTCCGTTTCGTCGTCCGTACGCACTAAAACGCGCATAACTTTTGAACCGTTTACCTGTTTAACATCCCGTTTCTTCCTACATGCTTGTAAATTCACATTCTATCATATGAACTTGAAATCCAACATCCGGTTTAAGGAAAATATTCACTTAAAGCTCTCGGCTTTATATACCCGCTTTCACTTATTTGGCCCGTTCATGTTTTCGTCAAACTACTCATTTGTTTTAACCCAAAACTTACATAAACGTTATAACTATAATACCTTTACATTATCCGGGGGTTCATACTTGTGATTTATGCACTCGATACCCGGTATGAGTTAAACCTATTCATGTCATTCATTTATACGAAAACAAACTTTGTTAATACAATTTCGAATGCGAAATTGTTTGTCTATTAACCATGACTCACAACCGAGTCTTTAGACTATTAATCCGTGTCTCCGATTCTTGATTAATGTTAGGATCGGAGGCTGTAATGATTGTGCTCGTTTGTATAATTTTGACATAACAATGAATATAAAATGAGATTAAGTGCAGCGGAAATGAAAACAAACTTTGTGAACACAATCTGAAGAGAAAATAGTTTGGTAAACAAATGTTTTTCATTAAGTTGAATGATTGAAATACAAAGCAAATGATTACAAGCATGCTTACAGAACTAAGCTCCCCCTCAGGCTGATACCCCAAGGTTGGTTGCACAAGATGAAAGGATTGGACTGAAGAAGAAGAATCCACTTAGTCAATCAAATGTAACAGTACAGGGTACTGTTCCATTTATAGGCAGACCAAACCACTGAAGCATCTCAGCTGACGTCACCATGATAGTGACATCTAACAACCTAACAACCTATAAACACTGTTCTATACAAACTACTGATGTGTAACAACTGATTAGAAGTACAATACAAAACAAGAGATTACAACTGCTTCACGTTCCGCTGTTGTAGCCTGAGCACTGATGTTGAGCATCAGTGCTTTCTTCAAAGGTGACCAGTCCTTGAATGGGTAGTGCTTATGTCTTTAGCAGTACCTAGGGAACAACAGTAGATAGAGCAACAGTGTTTGTCTTTAGTAGTCTTTTGAGTTTCATCAGTGTTTGGTTCATCAATTGTTATAGTGAGCAGTACTTAAGATCTATCAGCTGTTAGATTACCACTATCAAGGGAAAAACCAAGTGTAAACAGCTGCTTATTTTGAGTCCACTGTTGTGATCCGGTTTTGGCTTTCCATATCTGTTCCTCTGGTAGGGTTCAATCCCAACAATCTCCCCCTGGAACAGATAATGCCAAAACCCTTCATTATTCTAGACCTTTATTCCTCATCAGAAGTTCCCTAGTTTGTCTTTTATATTCTGCTTCAAATTCCTTGGAACTCAAGTCACTTTCATCCCTACACAGTGTAAGTTCAAGGAGATCCTGCAAATCTTCAACACTAAGGCCTAGTGATTCTTTCCTTGATATGTACTTCACTTCACCATTGGATCTGACCAAGGTCAATACGTGGGTCTTTTGATCAAACGTCCACTTTAGTATTTTTAATCCTAATGGGTTTCTTGGGAGAGATTTATTCTTTGATGAGTTTGGAGATGTTGGCCTTGAGAACACTTGCAGACTTTCAGACATTCTTTTGAAGGCCAATTCAATGACATTGTTTGCTGCAGCTATGTCTTCTGCAGTTTCTTTTTCAATTAGCTCTTGCCTCTCAATGTTTGTCATGTCTGTTGAAGTGTTTGGTGATGCAGGTTTGGTTAATACCTTCTTAAAAAGGTTCTGAAGCTTTGTTGAGCTCTCTTCTTTTAGACCCATTTTCATGATGGTTTCTTTGAAGTACTCAGCTTCCCTTTTCTTTATCTCTTCTTTAGACAGTTGTTTTCCTTCTTCTTGGTTTGTCACAAGAATAAGATTATCTGCTGATTTGAATAGTTTTTGGAGATTTTCAATCTGCTGTTCAAGCTTTTTGTAGTCAGGCCTTTTTGAAGTGTCTGAGACAGTTATCCTTCTTTTCTTCAGCCTTTCATAAGCTTCATCAGTATGCTGTTTTGACCATTTTGCTATGGCATCAGCAGTGTCCACTTTAGCATCTATCAACTCCTGTTTCTTCTTTTTATATTCAGAAGTAAGATCAGCAATTAGCTTTTTATATTTGTTTCAATTTGGAGCTGTCTTCTTCTTACTTGGGTCACCTTTAATCCTTTCAATCCTGTTTGCTTCATGCTTCAGAGCAACTATTGGCCATTCTTCAAATTGGTTTTCTTCAGCTGGATAAAATTTTTCTTTCATGATATATGCAATAAGTTCTTTTCTCATCTCCTTTCCTTGATCTGTCTTTTCTTTGCTCAGAACTTGTGCATAATCTTTCATCAGCTTGACTTTTGTAAGTAAGAGTTCCAATTTTTCAGAAATGGCTTTATCACCTTGATCTTTGCATTCGAGTTTAGCTCGAATCTTTGCTTGCCTTGCTTTCATTTCGAGATATTCATCCATGTCTTCTGGAATGACGAAGCCTATGAGAGAAGGAAATCTTCTTTTTGAAGGATCATCCTCGGTGTAAAATTGTTTCATCTCATTTTTTACAGCATCTAGTTCCAATGGATATTTTGCTGCAACAGGATCATATTTTTCATCAGTGGCTTGAGTTGTTTCTCTTTTTCTTTTGTAAAGCTTTGTGGATGAAATGGATTTTGCTTGTAACGTAGGAATGGTGAGAGCAGTGGTGGATGATTGACTAACAGCTGTTGAAACTACTGGTGTTTCAACCGTTGTTGTCATTACAACTACTGATGTATCAGCAGATGTCTTTTGCTTTTGAGCAAGGGTTGTGATGGCAGGGGTTTGAGTGGTGATGAGTGACTGACTAACAGTAGTTGGAACAACTGGTGTTTCAACCACTGTTGTCATTACAGCAGATGTTGTAACATCTGCTGTCTTCTGCTTTTTGGTAGGAGGTGATGATGGGGTGGCTGTTTTTGATGGTGAAGTTGTTGTAGGTGATGTGATCACAGATGATGGTGGAGCAGTGGTTATGGTGGTGTGTGGTGATGTGGTGTGTGTTGATACTGCAGTTTTGGTTTGGCTATTTTCTGGTTCAATGTATATACCATCATCAATTCCCTTTTTCTTCCACTTGATCTTCTCCCCCTTTTTGGCATTATCTGGGAAGGGTTCATTCATGAAGAGAACAGTGGAAGGAATGTTTCCAGAGGCACTTTGAATGTGAACCTTGATAGCTTTGATATCTGCCTGAGTATCTTTGAACCTTGATTCCACCATATTTGTCAGCTTTTGAACATGTATATCATGCTGCTGATCTGCCATCTGCTTTTGTCTTTCCAGCTGTGGTTGGAACATGTTCCATAACTCATTTGCAGCAGGTGCCTGTTGTGCAGGTGCTTGAGTTGGAGCAACAATGGATTGGGCTTTCTGAGCTTTTAACAGCTGCTGCACCATATCCTTTATTTCAGCAACTGAGGTTTCCAGGTTTTCAACCCTGCCCGTCAATTCCTGATATTTTGAATCATCACCCAAGTTAATGGGATCATCTGAATCCCCACCAGTAGTGGTTGTACCAATGTGTGACTTAGGGACTGAATCCCAAAAATCATTCATTGATGCCCCTTGCTCTTGGTACTGGCGACTTCTTTCTTCAGCACTTGATAACCTTTTGATGTTGCCAGTGGTTAAAACAAACTCACTGGTGGTCCTCAGTGGTGCTATTGAAGAAATTGCCTTCAAGGGAGTCTTATGAATGTAATCACTGTCCAAATGTAAACCAGTGGGTTCAACATTTGTAGTGGCTGCTCCACTTGAACTACTGAAAGGAGTTACTTGTAACTCCTGCAGTGTAACCTCCTTAGTTGTTGCTGGGATAACAGGGATATCAACATCAGACCCAGTCACTTGTGGGAGTATACTCTCGGTGATAGGTGTTTGAGAGGAACTGGTTTGTGTCTAAGTAATACCAACTGTATGCAACAAGGGTGTTATGGATGGTGGTAATGTAGGGGGTGAGGGTAAAGGAGTTGAAAGAGACATGTCCTTGGGATCAGGACTGTGGAAGATGGATCCGAGTGGGTCCAGAGCTTCATATTGTGGGGTCCCTGTGTTTACAACCTGATCGTTTTGTGAGGATGCAGGAGGAGTTTGTGGCAAAGGTGGAGATCTTTCTTCCAACTGCTGTGAGGAAGTAGCAGCAGTGGTTATTGGTGACATTTATGTTGTCACTGGCAGTGGCTCTGGGATCTCATCTTCCAGAGGTGCCTTTGTTTTGGGTTTGGGGGGCTTTCTGGATGTTTTCTTTTTGGTCTTTTTGGTGGTGGCAGGTGTGGTTTTCAAAACAGTGGGTGTGCTGCTTTGATCACCTGGAGTAGTGGGCTCAGCAGCCGATACCTGAGGAGCAGTTTCATCTGCTAAATTCTGCTCAGGCACCTCTGCTTTTGTTTTTATTGGTGCCAACATTCTAGAGAATGTTTCAGGTGTTAAACAGTTTATTTTAAAAGAAGCACCTTGTTTGGGCAATTCTGCATCTTCCTTTACAAATTTTTGTTCAAAATAGTAGCTTAAAAATCTTGGAAAGAGCAGAAATGTTTTACTATCAACGTTTTTCACCAAATCATCAAATATTTCCTGGGAATAATTAAAATTTTCATTGTTTAAAATTGCATACCCCGGGCATTGAATTTTTGATGGTATTTCATTAAAAGACGTTGTTTTATTAGAAACACACATCAATAGAGTGTGAAACAAAAATCTGGGTGCAGAAGGGAAATAGCCTTTTTGTAAGGTATCCCTTTTTGGTTGCTCTGCATAGCCCCTGTTCATGAAATCCTTTTTCAACTCGGCTTTAGAAAATGAGGTTTTACCTTTCAAATCATCGAGTTTGAAGACTTCTGAAATGGATTGTGGAGTGATTTGGATCTTTTTACCCTGTATCGAGGAGTTGATGGCTGTGACAGTTTCTCCTTGTTTTTCAAGGGTAGCCTTGTTCCAGAACTCTCTCTGGGTTTGTAGATAAATGGGAGCGTCTGCTGTTATCAAAGTTTTATACTTTGATGCAGGCAAGATGTCGATGATGGAGTCGAAGGAGTTGTTGATTGTGGGTTTTGTGAGTATGCCCACATAGTTGTGAGGGGATTTGTAACGAATTTTTGTGGTTTCAGTGGCCATTTGAGTGGCGTCAGTGGGAGTGGAGGAAGAAGATGATTTTGATTTTGTCTTCGATTTTGATTTCGTCATTTTTGATGAAGAAGACCGAAGAAAGCTTTTGTGAAGAAGAGTGGGAAACTGCTTTGAGAAGAGAATTTTTTGGAATTCAATTCGACAGTGTGAGCCCCTGTTTGGGTTTAATCAGGGTTTTATTTTAGGAAAAAGTGAATACTGACGTGGCAGCGGTTATAATGATCTGACGACTAAAAACTGACCACGTGCCAACCCCTGATGAAAGAGTAAATAATGGAGAACAATTGTTTTTGGTGACCACTGATGAAAAAAGCATCAGTGGTTACAACGGTAATAAATGAAGCAGTGGGTGATTTTCACCATCAGTAGATGCTTTTACTACATCAGTGGATCAGTGGATACAACACTGATTTTGAACATCAATGCTTATCAGAGGAAAATGAGAACAGGGTGTGACACCTGTGTCACTCCAACCATCAAACAAATGCCAAACCAAGGAAATATTGTATTTCATACTTGAGATTTGTATAAATATGTGTATGCTTTGCACATATCAATTCTTGTTCAATTTCATACTCTACAACGCTTTCTGGAGAATTATACGCAAACTGGTGCATAAACGTACTCAGTTTAATGCGACAAATACTCCGGGAGACCATCATACACTTAACATACCTTAAATAACCTTTACATAACTTAGAAATAAGTTTTGAAGGCTTTGGTATGGCAAAAACAAGTTAATTCGCTTACAGGGACTAAACTTGACAAACTGTAAAAGTATGCCAATTTGAACTGTAACGAACATTCCGGAACATGTCCATAAGTTAAACATACCATAAATATCCTTTACATAGCTTAGAAATAGGCTTTGAGAGGTTTGGTATGCTAAAACAAACTTTTGGATCATTCAGGGACTAAAAGTGTCAAAAAGTGCCTAAGTTTGCACTTTCGCGCATAACTTACGTTCTGAATACATCCGGACATCCAAAAATTTATGTAAGCATCCTTGTATTATGCCTTAGTGTTTGGCATAAGAAAAATCCATTCGTCGCGTCATTTGGATCGTCTTTCACGCTTATGCGCATTCCGTCGTAATTAAGCGAACATCGCGATCGTACGGCCAAACGAACCGACATCCGGAATATTTTTGAGCATATTTCAAGTCCCCTACACTTTAACTTCATCTTAGAGCCTTGAAATGAGGTTAACGGGGCTTAAACGTGCCAAAAATGGGCCAAAATACGTGTTTCTGAAGTGCAGGGACCAAAATTGAAAATTCTGGTCTGGGAACCTTAGGCGGGGCGCGTAAGGATTTGCCAAATCCTTAGGCGGGCCGCGTGAACATGTCTGACAGAAGATTTTGCATTTAATGAAGAATCTGGCCTTTCGTTCGATCAAAGGGCGATGCCTTTTCACCCAACGAAGAGCCAAGGGTCAAGTTCACTGAACTTATCCACTTGGACACATGTACGCACGAGATCAAGGCACGATATTCGATAAAACGATCCTAACGGTTCCACTTTTCCTATAAATACCCCCCCCCCCCCTTTAGTGTAAAATTCACAAAATCAGATCTTAGAGCTCTAAGTTGAAACCATTGTTTCATACCTGAGCTATTTGGTCTTGATTAGCACTCGGGGACCCTCCGTAAGTCTTCTTTCGCTCTTTTATTCGCTTTTCGAGTCCGAAAGTCAACGTTTTGTTGACTTTCTGCATTGACCAGCTTTTGGTCAATGTGAAGTTCATGAAACTTCATAACGTGAGCGTGATCACGATGGTTATGGTCCATAGTGACCATACCTACTGATTACCACGTTATCTAGGCTCAGTGACGAGTCGTAGTTTCGGCCAAAATGCGCATTCTTGCGTATTTTGTAACCAAACTACTCGTGGGCATCAAAGCCGTTTGTTTTGATGCCAAACCTGTTTCTAAACTTAGTTAAGCATGTTCTAACATGCTTAGCTCGTCACTTTTAGTTTAGTGCTTATGTAGGGTCGTAAGGTAAGCGATTTAAACCATCGCTTATACTTTCGAACCCGACCCATTTGGTCGGTCATTAGGACCCGACCAAACACATTTGGTGACCATAGCTATAACCTTCCGAGGTTATACCGTGTGGTCGCAATGTTAGGCGTTCCAAACGCGTTCTACGCGAACGACGCGTAAGGTAGCATAAGCTACCTAAACAGGTCGTAATGGACCGTAAGCACTTAGGATTAGTTTCATTTTAGTATGTAGGCTTTGCTAAGCCATATTACACGAGTCTCCATACTCGTTTGGTTTACGAACCCGCGTACTGTCCGATCCTTCCGATTTGGTCCGGTATATTAACATAAGCTACCTATTAGGTGCCGTTGACATTCCGTGATTTTTAGCATTATCCGGTTATTATATAAGGAATCCAAAGCAATCTCAGGTGAGTACATTGAACCCCATCTTTTACATGTTTTCGAGGAGTCAATGTGAGTATATTGAACCCCTCTTTTACTGTTTTCCAAACTGTTTTGGGGTGAAGCATGTGTACCTATCTGTTATTTTCATGATTTCAAAGTATAATTGATTATACATGATAGTATTTATCTTTTGACAAACTAAATGACTATCTATGGTTTAAACACTGATTTCTCAAAAATTACAAAAGTAATTGTTGGAACAGTACTTATTTTGTTCACCAGACCGATTGGTAGTATGATATAGCGCTATAGGACTAGACACCCCATTCCTGTTGTCATGGAATGTCTGAAACCAATTTGTTTCTCCATCCAAATAGGGATTTCCTTTGTAGTATCCTTATAGTCTCAAAGGTGTAGTTTGATGCACCAGGTCTGAATGAATTCTTAAATCGCACCTTTAAAGTATAGTTTGATATACTCTCATGTGTGGTGTTGTACAGAACCAACATATATTTTGTAATCATCCAAAGCATATTTTGATATGTTATTTACAAACCAAGACATAGTTTAATATGTTATTTATCACATCCAAAGCATATTCTGATATGTTACTTACAAAACTAAAGCATAGTTTAATGTGTTATTTATAAATCCAAGGTATACCTGTAATATACTACTGAAAACTATTATTTTGAACAACTAAAGTATATTTAATATACTATCTATCAAACGATTTGGTTTTGGTTAGTGTTTAGATAACAGAACGAGTGTAATGTGATGAAAACATGGTAGATACGCCGCTGGTACTTCTTATATATAAGTGTTTTCATTGCATTACATACCGTGGCGTTATTTAGTACACTTGGGTTAGCAAATATTGGAACTGAAATATATTTTAATATATTACTTATTCAACTTTCTTAAAACCAAGGTATATTTTATATATACCATAAACGTTTTATTAAAACATTGTTTTTCAAACAAACTTAACTTATACAAACTCATTTTACATGGTTATTCAGTTAACCATACATTATTCTTTTATTTATACATATCATCTGATCCTATCGTTTTTCAAATGATTTACAAGACAAAGCAAAAATACGAGGTTCATGACTAAACATTTTCTCAAACTCAAGTCATGAACTCCGTTTTCACAAAACCTATGTATCTCACAGGCATTTTTATGCTGACGTACCTATTTTTACACATGTTTCAGGTGCTGTCTTGAGATGATTGTTGATGCATGCTACATTTAGGATGGACTCGTGCCTTAGCAACTTTAAAACTTGGAAGATCATAGTTGTACTTATGTGATTGTAATAGAACAACGAGTTCATTTAATCAATAAAACAATATTTAAATTTCCATGTGTTATGAAACAATGATTCTGTTACAACACTCCCCGACGTTTCCGCCACGTTTTGTATGTTCTACGTGGTCGGGGTGTGACAGAAAAGTTGGTATCAGAGCTCATGGTTATAGGGAATTAGGTTATTAGTAATGCTTTGACCTAGTCTATAACCTTCCTAGGACCCTAACGCGAGTTTACTTGCATTTAGTCATAAAACAACACCGTCACCTATCCTTAGGCGACGACCGCAACAAGAACATAAATTTCAAAACCGCTTTGAAAACTAATCATCTGTTCTAGGATGATTGATTACTAGGTTTTGAACCCCCTGTTATAAGGTTTTGAACCCCTTTGAATTTTCAAAACTCTCGTCAAAGTTGGTCTAAATATTGTGAACACGTGCAAACTGGAAGGGTGGGTGCCTGTACCCTGAGTTTTCTGTCTAAGGCTAGAGTGTTCGTACAAATCCACATAATCGGACCAGTCACTCTTACCTGGGAACTCTTGGGGTGAGTGTCCACTTATAGGCGAGCATGTCTTCGCGATACATTATTTTTGACCTATTTGCTTTGATTAATCACCAGGTCGTGTGTTGCTTTGTAGTAACAGACAGACGGCCACTATCCTTGCTTTCATCAGATTTGTTCCATCTCATTCTTTTCGTCTAATTCTCTCACTCGTTTCCTCTCATGTTTCCTCTTTTAGAATGCCTCCTCGACGCGACAATCAGATGGCGAATGCCGAACTGGCGGAAATCATCGCGCAACAAATGGCTGCTGCCTTCCCAATTCTTTATGCTCAAATAACTCAAGCCATCAACAACAACAATGCTCCATGCAATTTCAAGATTTTTAACTCAGCTAAACCGCTCAAGTTCAATGGTTCTGAGGGAGCAACTGGTCTTCTTCAATGGTTCGAGAGCATTGAGAACACTTTCCGTCACGTTCAGTGTCCTGAAAATCGCAAGGTCGAGTTTTCTTCGAGTGTGTTTCAGAAGAGGGCTCTTACATGGTGGAATGGGGTTATGAGAGACCGCGGTGCAGAGGTTGCATTAGCACAGACTTGGGCCGAGCTTAGGGCTCTTATGATGAAGGAGTTCTGTCCTCGTCATGAGCTTAGGGCTCTAGAAAGGGAATTTGATGATTTAAAGCAAGACAGTGGGGAACATCGAGCCTATACTGATCGCTATGAGGAATTGAGCTTGTTATGCCCTACTATGGTTACGCCTCTGGATAAGGCGATTGAGAAATACATTGATGGGCTTCCTGACGTAGTTCAGGACATCGTTACTGGCAGCAACCCTACTACTGTCAGACAAGCCATTGAATTGGCTGCCACTCTGACTGAATCCCAAATCAGGAAGCGCAAGCTGTTTCGGAAGGGCGACTTAAGACCATCTGACAAGACTGCTCATGTGGAAACAAAGGAAGAAAGTACTGAGGTGCCCAAGAAGAAAAAGCGCAAAGCCTCTCAAAGCTACGCTGTAACTGCTCAAGACAAACAAGTTGCACCAAACCAGCCAGCACAACCTCGTAAAAGACAAAACTATGTTGGTACCGCACCTTTGTGCAACAAGTGCAACCGTCATCATCTAGAGCAAGAGCAGTGTCACAAATGTACCCACTGTGGACGGTTGGGACATTTGATCAATGTTTGTCGTTATGCAAATCAAGCTGCTGCAAACCCTGCTGCTGTTCAAGCACGGTTTCCTCCAGGGTCATGTTATAACTGTGGTGACCTTACCCACTACAGGAACAATTGCCCAAGGCTTGTTACATACCTCCAGCGCATGGACGAGTGTTCAACATCAATGAGGCAAACATGAACAATGATGCAGCAGTGAACAATTAGTGTTTTGTATTACCTTAGTTGCTATCTTTTGACACTTCAAGACAATTCCGTTGTTACGTAAATAAAGATTTGTTGTTTTTATGCAAAATTTATGCATTTGTGTGAATGCTTGATGCAACTTTATGATGTCAGCCCAAAGACAAACTACTCGTATGGTTCTGTCATATTATGATCACTTGTGATCTCCCCAAGAACCTTAAACTCTCGTTTCTTTTAAGAAACAAAGTCAAACACTTATTGAGAATCCCTCTATCTTTATAGATAGATCTTCATAAATCGTTAAAGTGCCAAATGAAATCCATAGGTTGGATTCCTAGTGTGCCTTAATATCCATACCTAAGGATAACAAAATAAAGAATCAAGTTAACTAAATTTGTGCTTATGTATTTTCTTACATGTTTTGTGGTTGTATGTGATCCATCCAAATCCTCATAGAATCTTTCATATCTTCATACGAGAGATTCATAATGGGATATCCAAAGATACTATCTTAAACCCTTAATGGATTTCAACATTGTAGTTAAGTCCCTCTGGTTATAAAGTATTATTCTATAATTGGACCTCTTGAATGGTCTGCTTAAACAGATTGATTTTGAAAATCTGATTAGAAATATCATGTGATGATATAACTAAAAATGATCCCTTAAGTGGTCTATTTAAAGAGATCGTACGACGGTCTAGTTAAGAAGATCATGTGTTGATCTAGCTAAAAAGATCGTTCGTTGATCGACTTAAAAGGATCCTTTGGTGGTCTAGTCGAATCGCTTCATGTTTATTCAAGTAATTTTTCCTACGGATTATGAAATAGACTGTGCGGACTGTGCAAGGAATTACGTAATTATGGAGGCCTACATAATTATGGAATTCAGTGCACAGGAACCACAGGAAGTTTCATCATGTGTTAAGACCTAGTGACAAGAATAATGATACGGGAGAAGTCTCGGACCTCGACCAATGTCATTTATTCTCACACTCCCCCAATTCTGATCTCAATCACACACCACGTTTTCCTATGATAAGCCTTCATAAGAAACGTTCGTCAATCAGTAGTTCAAAATTTCATGTTTTACTATTTCAAGGAATTCACTCTGAGGGTTAACAAATTCGCTAAGAATCCTAACATGGCCCAGGGTTTTACCTAAGGGTTCAATGGATCTATTATAAGGCGAAACCTTCACGGCTGTCCTCACGAGTTTCCTCTAGAATTAAATTTCGGGACGAAATTTCCTAAAGTAGGGGAGACTGTGACACCTGTGTCACTCCAACCATCAAACAAATGCCAAACCAAGGAAATATTGTATTTCATACTTGAGATTTGTATAAATATGTGTATGCTTTGCACATATCAATTCTTGTTCAATTTCATACTCTACAACGCTTTCTGGAGAATTATACGCAAACTGGTGCATAAACGTACTCAGTTTAATGCGACAAATACTCCGGGAGACCATCATACACTTAACATACCTTAAATAACCTTTACATAACTTAGAAATAAGTTTTGAAGGCTTTGGTATGGCAAAAACAAGTTAATTCGCTTACAGGGACTAAACTTGACAAACTGTAAAAGTATGCCAATTTGAACTGTAACGAACATTCCGGAACATGTCCATAAGTTAAACATACCATAAATATCCTTTACATAGCTTAGAAATAGGCTTTGAGAGGTTTGGTATGCTAAAACAAACTTTTGGATCATTCAGGGACTAAAAGTGTCAAAAAGTGCCTAAGTTTGCACTTTCGCGCATAACTTACGTTCTGAATACATCCGGACATCCAAAAATTTATGTAAGCATCCTTGTATTATGCCTTAGTGTTTGGCATAAGAAAAATCCATTCGTCGCGTCATTTGGATCGTCTTTCACGCTTATGCGCATTCCGTCGTAATTAAGCGAACATCGCGATCGTACGGCCAAACGAACCGACATCCGGAATATTTTTGAGCATATTTCAAGTCCCCTACACTTTAACTTCATCTTAGAGCCTTGAAATGAGGTTAACGGGGCTTAAACGTGCCAAAAATGGGCCAAAATACGTGTTTCTGAAGTGCAGGGACCAAAATTGAAAATTCTGGTCTGGGAACCTTAGGCGGGGCGCGTAAGGATTTGCCAAATCCTTAGGCAAGCATAGATGATCACTTATTCAGGCACATGCATAAGATTGGCATCAATTTCATCCTTCGATTTGATAATTTTGCAGATTTTTGTCTTAGTTAGGTTTGGTTCTCCTTCCCTCTTTCTCTTCTATGCACACACATACACACACAGACATGCACTTTGTGTTTTATTTGTTTTAAAATAAACTTTCATTCACTTATGTACATTTAGTCCCTCTAGTTTCAACTGTTGTTTATTAACACAGAATATTTCATTCCTTCTACACTAACATCACATTTCTTTAACTTATTTAGTCAACTAAAGTTATGACATTACATACTTAGAACATTTAGGTAAAATAAATAAATTGATTATTTTTGGGGTGTTACAACGATAGGTAGATGGGACAACAGTAACCCAACGAGAGGTGGGAGATCCTTTTTCGATTCGGTTTTGAACAGGAACAGGGTGGATATTATTATGGTGGACGACAATGTGGAAGGGTTCAATCAGTGGCTTGGCGTGTCTTTAGTCGGTAAGGTGGTCGATTTCAATACTTTGACTTCTTTGAGGAAGTTGTTGAGGAGTCGAGGGTGGAAGTTAGTGGCCATTAAGTACGTAGGTTGATTCTCAGTTTTCTTAGTGTTTACGTGCTTGGAGGATGCTGAGAGTTTCTTGTCGGATAAGAATACATGGTCTGTTTGGTTTGAGGGTTTAAAGGTATGGGATGGTAATTTTAAGGAGGATGAGCGGATAGCATGGTTGCAGGTTCATGGTGTGCCGGTCCAGCTTGCGTTATATCAGGTGTTGGAATTGGTTGGGAGTCGTTTTGGTAAGGTTGTGCAGCCGGCGAGGATGTTGGTTGATGATAATAATTTTTCTTTCGCTTATATTGGCGTTTTGACTAAGTCTTGTAGTAGATTAGTGGATCGAGTGGACATTAGATGGAGGGGTTTAATTTTTAATGTGTGGACTGATGAAGACGTGGGTGAGTGGGTTCCAGAATGTGTAGAGGATTTCGATGATGTTTCGGAGACGTCGGTGCGAGAGGATGATAGGGCTGTTAATCCGTGAAGGCATTTTGAGGAGGAGGGAGTACAAGGGGATGGTGATGTTGTGAAAGGGAGTACAGTTGAGTTGGAAATGGGAGAAATTCGGGATCACGAAGGTGTGGAAGAACGTCTGAATTCACTGCATGATGTTGGTATAGGATAAGAGAATAATGTGGAGTGCTCGGCGAATAATTTTACTGTTTCAAGAGATTGTGCTACGACTGTTCATAAGAAGTTTAGAAGAAAACAAATGTTTGACTAGTGGATCACAGGAAAGGCCGAAGAAACGTCTCAGGGATGATAACGATCCGTTTGGGTTGGATAAGTTTATCGGGATTATTTCGAATAACGTGGGTCAGTACGGTAATGAGGAAAGTGAATCCAGTTCGGAGTTTGTGACACCGGATCTCAATACGCATACGGCTGCAAGAGAGGAGAGTCGTGATACTGAAGAGCAATTGGTTGGTGGAGTTTTCGTCCAAGATTCTTTTACGGATAATGTCAGGCTCCGTTTATTCTTGAAGCTGAAGAAACAATTAATTTAGGCAGAGCACTTGGTGCGGATGACTTGAGTGAATTTATGCCAAAAATTCACGAGGTGTTGCAAAGTGAAAGGTTTCAAGAGGGTGGACGATGAATGTTCTTTCTTTGAATATTCGTGGGTTAGGGAATCCAGGTAAAGCGGTTGGGTTCGAGGTTTACGGGTTCATCATGAGGTGAGTTTTGTTATGATTCAAGAAACGCAATTTCTGGATTTAGATTCGGTGGATGTTGGTTGTTTTTGGGGGAGAGGGGATTTTTGTTTTGATTGGGTAGGTTCAGCAGGTAGATCGGGAGGTTTGCTTTCACTATGGGATCCAAAAGTTTTTCATTGAGGGAGGTGTCCAAATTTTCCAACTATTTACTTGTTTCGGGTAACATCAAAGGTAGTGGGGTTTCGAGTCATATGCTCAATGTGTACGCTCCCAGAATGTGGTGGCTAAGAGGGGGTTGTGGGCGGAGATCGGCGAGTTAATTGAGGATGGAGATGGGTTACGGACGGTGGCAGGGGATTTTAATTCGGTTAGAAGCGAAGGTGAAAGGCGAAACTCTATTTTTAATTCGTCAGAGGCTAATGCGTTTAACGACTTCATAAACAATACGAATCTGCATGAGTACTTGTTGAAAGGGAGGCGATTTACTTTTGTGGTAGGAGAAAAATTAAGTCGTATTGATCGTATATTTGTTAACTGGAACTTGTTCATGGAATGGCTGAGTGCGGAGTACTTAGCGCTTGAAAGAAACAAGTCGGATCACGTCCTTTAGTGTTGAAGACCGTTTATAGGAATTTTGGACCTAAGCCGTTTAGGTTCTACAACTCTTGGCTTGATCAAGAGGATTTTTTTTTGAAGTTGTAAGGAAGTCGATTGGTGATGGGCTTCATGTGGGGGATCCGGACACAAGGTTGATGGGGAAATTCAAAAGTCTTCGTAAAGATATTTCGGTTTGGGTCGATGAATGCAAGAAAAAGGAATTGGGTGAAAAACTTTTATTGGAACAAGAACTTAGGGAGTTGGATGCAGCCATGGAAGAGAGAGAGTTGTTGGAAGTGGAGGTGTGTGTCACACCCCGACCGCGTATAACATGCAACCGCGGCGGAAACGTCGGGGAGTGTTGGGACAGAATTAATTGTTTCATAACCATGGAAATTAAAGTTACATTTCATTTATCAAACAAGCGTATTACATTGTCCTTAAACAGGAAGTAAAGAGTTCATAACATAATTAAACTAGTCTATCTTCGTTTTATGTCTCTAAGGCACAGGTCCGCCCTAGTATCACAATCAACATCCTAAGCAACAGCTCCTGAAAACACACGTCAGCATAAAAATGCTTGTGAGATACATAGGTTTTGTGAAAATGGGATTCATGACTTGAGTTTAAAGAAAACGTTTAATAACAGTCAGTTATGAACCTTGTAAAATGTTTAGTCTTGTAAATCATATGAGAAACGATAAGATCAGATGATATGTATAAATAAAATGTAAGGTTAAAGGAGAGTAAAAAATGAGTTTGTATAAGATAAGTTTGTTTGTAAAACAATGTCTTGTGAAGAATATGTTATTTGTGAAAAAGGTAACATGTCTATACTGAAAGGATTTAAATAATGCTATTATAGGTAATATTATACAAACATTTATATATAGGAACTACCAGCGGCGTATCCACCATGTTTGTATCATATTACATACGCCACGTTACTCAAACCATTTACCCAAACCAACCACCTTGTAAATTGTTCATGTATAAATCAATTGTCGAGTGTTATTGTGTAAACCATATCGAAATGTCTATGTTCAATGTAAACCACCAAATGTGTATATCAATGTCAAAATGTTTATGTTTACTGTAGATCATGTAATATGTACCCAAAATATATCACGTATGGTAAGTGAAATATATCAACTAAACCATATGTAAAATGCATAAAAACAAGGCATTGAAGTAAAACATGGTTTAAATCAAAGTTATGTTTTGTGGAACAAATGCATGCTATACTGATACAAACATTTATGCGGTATTGTGAAAATGCATACATCCAAGCCTTGAGACTGTGGCGATAAACCCTTAAACAAATTAAAGGTTTATCTAAGTTATGTGTATCGAATTCGGTCATTCCTTTCGTCCAAACCAACCTAGGATGTCCGGAATGGGAGTTGTCAATTCCTATGGTACCACTACCTACTAACGAACGGCGTAGCTAATGTTAATGAATGTATTGTTCCATGTTAAACAAACCAAATGTCATACCAAAATGAAGGCATGTGATGTAAGCAATTGTACTAAGTATGCACACAATGGGCATAAATAGCATGAAATGTAATGTGAAACAATGTACTAAGTACGCACACAATGGGCATACAGAGCATCAAATGTAATGTAAAACAATGTACTAAGTACGCACACAATGGGCATACATAGCATGAAATGTAATGTAAAAAAAATGTACTATGTACGCACACAATGGGCATACATAGCATGAAATGTAATGAAATCATGTACTATAATGTACTAACGAACATAGCAGGTATATGATGTGAAAACAAGGAAAGCATGAAAGTAACAAGTAGGCACGTGTGTTTCACCCCAAAATGTTTGGAAAACAGTAAAAGAGGGGTTCAATGTACTCACCTGAGATTGCTTTGAAGTTCTTGTATAACAACCAAGTACTGCTAGAGATTACGGATATCAAACGGCACCGAATATAGGTAACTACGTTAATATACCAGACCTAAATCGGAGGATCGGATAGTATGCGGGTTCGTAAAACAAACGAGTATGGAGACTTGTGTAATATGGTTTAACAAAGCCTACATACTAAAATGAAACCAAACCTAAGTGCTTACGACCCATTACGACCCGCTTAGGTAGCTTATGCTACCTTAACGCGTCGTTCGCGTAAAACGCGTTTGGAACGCCTAACGTCGTGACCATAAGGTATAACCTCGGAAGGTTATTCCCTATACAACTATGGTCACCTAATGTGTTTGGTCGGATCCTAATGATCGACCAAATGGGTCGGGTTCGAAAGTATAAGCGATTGTTTAGATCGCTTACCTTACGACCCTATATAAGCACTAAACTAAAAGTGACGAGCTAAGCATGTTAGAACATGCTTAACTATGTTTAGAAAACAGGTTTGGTATCAAAACAAACGGTTTTGATACCCACGAGTAGTTTGGTTACAAAATACGCAAGAATGCGCATTTTGGCCGAAACTACGACTCGTCACTGAGCCTAGATAACGTGGTAATCAGTAGGTATAGTCACTATGGATTATAACCATCGTGATCACGCTCACGCTATGAAGTTCAAACGAACTTCGGTTGACCATAGGCTGGTCAACGCAGAAAGTCAAACATAGTTTGACTTTAGGACTAGAAAGCGATTAAAAGAACGAAAGAACACTTACGAAGGGTCCCCCGAAAGCTAATCTCGATCCAGGAGCTCAGGTATGAAGCAAAGGCCTCAACTTAGAGCTTTAGATCAGATTTTTGTGGGTTTTAACCAAAATGGGGGGGGGGTATTTATAGGAAAAGCAAGACCGTTAGGATCGTTTCTTGAATATCGTGCCACGATCTAATCCGTACACTTGTCGCAAAGTTGTGGTGGCTTATTTTGCCCCCACCATAGGGTTTTGACAAGTGGCATTGCCCTTTGGAGAGTTGAAGGGCTGTTACCAGCTGTTTAAACATTGAATCTGGTCCAGAAGGGGCCTCGCGTGACGCCTAGACCCCTCGCGTCACGCCTAGCCCTTATTCTGCTGAATTTGCAGAAATGGTCCCTGCACATGTTTCGTTGCGTAACGGCACTTCTAACACCCGTCAAACCCAATTTCAAGCTCCGCAATGATGTTAAGACATAGGGAACATGAAATATGCTTGAAAATATCCCGGATTTCGGTTCGTTTGGCCGTACGGTTGCGATGTTCGCTTAATTACGACAGAATGCGCATAAGCGCGAAAAATGATCCAAATTGCGCGACGAATGGATTTTTTTCATGCCAAACACTAAGGCATAATATAAGGATGCTTACATAAATTTTTGAATGTCCAGATGTATTCAGAACGTAAGTTATGTGCGAAAGTGCAAACTTATGCACTTTTTGACACTTTTAGTCCCTAAATGATCCAAAGGTTTATTTTAGCATACCGAACCCCTCAAAGCCTATTTCTAAGCTATGTAAAGGATATTTATGGTATGTTTAACTTATGGACATGTTCCGGAATGTCTGTTTTAGTACAAATCGTCATACTTTCGTAGTTTGTCAAGTTTAGTCCCTGTAAGCGAATTAACTTGTTTTTGCCATACCAAGGCCTTCAAAACTTATTTCTAAGTTATGTAAAAGTTATTTAAGGTATGTTGAATATATGTTGATGTTCTGGAGTATTTGTCGCATTAATCTGAGTACGTTTACGCACCAGTTTGCGTATAATTCTCTAGAAAGCGATGTAGAGTTTGAAATTGATCAAAAGTCAAAACATGAAAAATGTAAAACACAACCAAACAAACATTGGGATCAAATAACATTGTTTTATTGATAATTGAACTGTTCATAATGATTTCGAGCACAAATGTTACAGTCTCCCCTACTTGTGGAAATTTTGTCCCGAAATTTATTTAGAGGAAACTCGTGGAAAAAGATGCGGATATTTTGCCTTCATTTGATCTTCGCGTTCCCAAGTAAACTCGGGTCTACGTTTAGATTCCCAGCGAACCTTGACCAAAGGAATGCGCTTGCGTTTAAGCCACTTGACTTCACGTTCCATGATTTCCACCGGTTTCTCAACAAATTTCAGTGTTTTATCAACACGAATTTCGTCAAGCGGTATGTGGAGGTTCTCATCAGCTAAACACCTCTTGAGATTGGACACGTGAAAGGTTGGATGAACATTTCCAAGTTCAGGAGGTAACTCAAGTCTGTAGGCTACCTTACCGATTCTTTCGACGATCTTGAATGGTCCAACGTATCTAGGTGCAAGTTTTCCTTTCTTTCCGAATCTGATCACACCTTTCCAAGGTGAGACCTTAAGCAATACATGATCACCGACTTGAAAATCCAAGGGCTTGCGTTTTAGGTCCGCGTAACTCTTTTGACGGCTTCTAGCTATCTGAAGGTTATCACGAACTTTCTTAACCTTATCTGTTGTCTCTAAAATGAGGGCAGGTCCAGTAAGCTGAGCCTCGCCGATCTCATTCCAGCAGACTGGTGAACGACATTTTCGACCATAGAGAGCCTCGACAGGAGCCATGTTGATGCTAGAGTGATAACTGTTGTTGTAGGAGAACTCAATCAACGGAAGATGTGAATCCCAACTACCACCAAAATCGATCACACAAGCTCTAAGCATATCCTCCAGTGTCTGGATTGTTCTTTCAGATTGACCATCCGTTTGCGGATGATAAGCTGTGCTCAGATTAAGTTGGGACCCCATAGCAGTTTGCATGGTTCTCAAAAAATGAGAAGTGAAACGAGCATCTCTGTCAGAAATGATGTTCAAAGGAACACCATGTCGAGCTACAATTTCATCCACGTATATTTGAGCAAGTTTGTCAGCCGAAAAATCCTCACGGATTGGCAAGACATGCGCTGATTTAGTAAGACGATCAACAACTACCCAGATGGCATCATGACCTTTCTTTGTGCGCGGGAGTTTAGTAATGAGATCCATAGTAATGTTTTCCCATTTCCAAACTGGGATCTCTTGTTGCTCCAATAAACCGGAAGGACGCTGATGTTCAGCCTTAACCTTAAGACAAGTAAGGCATTTTGATACATATAAGGCAATGTCTTTCTTCATACCAAGCCATCAATACTGAATACGAAGATCCTTATACATCTTATCTGAGCCAGGATGAATAGAATAACGAGACTTATGGGCTTCATCCATAAGCAGGGTACGAAGATTATCTTGGCTTGGGACCCACAAGCGGTCCATGAAGTAATATGATCCATTGTCCTTCAGTTCTAGAGCAGGAGTTATGTGATAAGGAAATTCCTTATCCATCAAACCTTGTGAAACACAAGATTGTTGAGCCTGAGAAATACGGGCTTGGATATCGGATTGAGCTTGAATAACAGATTGGACACGAACACAATGAAGCTTAGTACGTTCCTTGCGACTCAAAGCATCGGCCACGACATTCGCCTTACTAGGATGGTAGCGAATTTCGCAGTCATAGTCATTTAGAAGTTCAACCCAACGTCGTTGCCTCATGTTGAGCTCTTTCTGATTGAAGATATGTTGAAGACTTTTGTGGTCTGTGAAAACCACACATTTTGTACTGTACAAATAGTGTCTCCAAATCTTATGAGCCAAGACAACTGCACCCAACTCAAGATCATGAGTGGTGTAGTTTTTCTCATGTATCTTCAACTGCCTCGATGCGTAAGCTATGACTTTGTTTCTTTGCATCAGGACGCAGCCAAGACCCAATTTAGATGCATCGCAATAAACGACGAAATCATCATTGCCCTCAGGCAAAGTTAGAACAGGCGCGTCGCAAAGTTTTTGTTTCAAAGTCAGAAATGCTTCCACTTGCTTGAATCCCCCAATCAAAGGGTTTGTTCTTCTGAGTTAGAGCAGTTAGAGGAACTGCAATCTTCGAGAAATTTTCTATGAAGCGGCGATAATAACCCGCTAGACCAAGAAAAGAACGAACTTCAGTAGGGGTAGTAGGTGTATCCCAATCCTTAATCGCACTGATCTTGGAGGGATCTACGTGAATACCTTGTTCGTTGACAATATGTCCTAAGAATTGAACTTCTTTAAGCCAGAATTCACACTTGGGGAATTTGGCGAAAAGTTGCTCTTTCTTTAGGAGTTCCAAAGTAAGACGAAGATGTTGCTCATGATCAGCTCGCGTCTTCGAATAGATTAAGATGTCATCAATGAAAACGATGATGAACTTATCCAAATAAGGCTTGCAGACCCTATTCATCAAGTTCATGAAAACAACAGGAGCATTAGTCAAACCGAATGGCATGACTGTGAACTCATAATGCCCGTAACGAGTGCGGAACGCTGTCTTGGGAATATCTTCTTCATGCACACGAAGCTGATGATATCCAGATCGAAGATCAATCTTTGAAAAATAAGAAGCGCCTTGCAATTGATCAAAGAGATCATCAATGCGAGGTAGGGGATATCGATTCTTGATGGTAAGCTTGTTAAGCTCACGATAATCGATACACATCCTAAAAGATCCATCCTTCTTCTTGACAAAAAGAACGGGAGCACCCCAAGGTGAAAAGCTAGGACGGATAAAACCTTTGTCAGAGAGTTCCTGAAGCTGCTTAGACAACTCTTGCATCTCAAACGGTGCAAGACGATATGGAGCTCTGGCAATGGGATTTGCACCAGGTACGAGATCAATACGGAACTCGACTTGGCGTGCTGGGGGTAGACTAGGTAACTCTTCAGGAAACACTTCAGAATAATCCCGAACAACATGAATATCTTGAATAGATTTACCTTTGCCCTTATCTGCTACAACATGTGCCAAAAAGGCCACATAGTTCTTTCGCAGATACTTCCGAGCTTTAAAACAAGAAATGAGTTTGAGACCACCAGCAGGTTTCTCACCACGAACCTGTAGGATCTAACCTGACGAAAGCGGCATGCAGATGATCTTCTCGAAACAAACTATCTCTGCGTGATACTTGGCTAACCAATCCATACCCACAATAACGTCGAAGCTTCCAAGTTGCATAGGCGTGAGGTCAATAGGAAAAAGATGGTTGTTGAGGTTCAACTGGCAGTTGCGGAGAACAGAATCAAGAACAATGGGTTCACCGCTCGCCACTTCTACTATCAATGGTTTACCTAGTTTCGTTCTAGACACTCGAAGCAATGGTTCAAAAGATAACGACACAAAACTCTTATCGGCACCCGAATCAAAAAGAACAGATGCTGGCTGATTATTAATAAAGAATGTACCGTTCACCACATTATCATCTGCTTGTGCCTCTTGTGCATTCATGTTGAAGACTCAACCTCGAGCCTGAGCCTGATTCTGATTGGCATTCTGATTCTGGTTGGCTAGCCTTGGGCACCGATTTCTGTAATGGGTCAGATCCCCACAGTTATAACAAGCACCTGGTGGGTAGTGTGGTCGTGCAGCTTGACCCTGTTGCTGAGCAGGAGGCTGAGCAACTTGTTGAGCAGGGTTCTGAACTGCGCGATTTTGAGCAAACCGACAAACATCGGCAAGATGACCTGACTTCCCACAGTTAGTACAGAAACGGCACTGATGTTGCGGCTGATGGTAACTGTTGCATCTATTGCACAAAGGTGCATTCCCTGAATAGGGCTTCTTCGCTAGAGGCTGTGTGGGTTGGTTGGGAGCTTCCTGGTTAGCTTGGGCAGTGACAGCATAGTTTTGGGAAGCCTTACGCTTCCTTGCCCTTTTCGATGAACCAGAATCCTTTCCATTCTTGTTTTGACCTTTCTTGCTATCTTCCTTGTCAGATGACTGTTTCTTGCCCTTGTCACCCTCCCTGTGTAATTTATTCTTCCGAATCTGCGACTCAGTCAATGTCGCTGACAACTCGATCGCCTGACGGAGTGTGGTAGGGTTACTACCAGTAATGATGTCTTGTACCGAGTCAGGCAGGCCGTCGATGTACCTTTCGATGGCCTTGTCGAGTGGAGCAACCATTGTCAGGCAAAGCAGACTCAACTCCTCAAACCTATCAGTATATGCCCTGTGCTCGCCACTATCTTGCTTCAAAGCATCAAACTCTTTCTCCAACGCTCGTTGTTCATAACGAGGACAAAACTCCCTCATCATAAGAGCTCTAAGTTTAGCCCATGTCTGTGCTAGAGCAACTTCTGCACCACGGTCTCTCATTACCCCATTCCACCATGTAAGAGCCCTCTTCTGAAACACGCTCGAAGAAAACTCGACCTTGCGATTATCCAGACACTGAACGTGGCGAAAAGTATTCTCAATGCTCTCGAACCATTGAAGAAGCCCAGTTGCTCCCTCAGAACCACTAAACTTGAGTGGTTTAGCCGAGTTAAAATTCTTGAAATTGCATGGAGCATTGTTGTTGTTGTTGGCTTGGTTCCATTGAGCAAAGACATTTGGGAATTGAGCAGCCATCTGCTATGCAATAATTTCTGCCAGTTCGGCATTTGCTACTTGATTGTCGCGTCAAGGAGGCATTCTAGAAGAGGAAAACATGAAAGGAAACGAGTGAGATGATTGGATGAAGAGGATGAAATGAAACAAAATCAACAAAAGCAAAGATGGTGGTTACGCATCGCAAAGCAAACAAGCGACACGCAATGTCTAGTCAAAGTAAATGGGTCAAAAATAATGTATCGCGAAGACATGTTCGCCTATAAGTGAACACTCACCCCAAGAGTTCCCAGGTAAGAGTTCCCAGGTAAGAGTCACACCCCGACCGCGTATAACATGCAACCACGGCGGAAACGTCAGGGAGTGTTGGGACATAATTAATTGTTTCATAACCATGGAAATTAAAGTTACATTTCATTTATCAAACAAGCGTATTACATTGTCCTTAAACAGGGAGTAAAGAGTTCATAACATAAATTAACTAGTCTATCTTCGTTTTATGTCTCTAAGGCACAGGTCCGCCCTAGTATCACAATCAACATCCTAAGCAACAGCTCCTGAAAACACATGTGAAAGTAGGTACGTCAGCATAAAAATGCCTGTGAGATACATAGGTTTTGTGAAAATGGGATTCATGACTTGAGTTTAAAGAAAACGATTAATAACAGTCAGTCATGAACCTTGTAAATTGTTTAGTCTTGTAAATCATATGAGAAACGATAAGATCAGATGATATGTATAAATAAAATGTAAGGTTAAAGGAGAGTAAAAAATGAGTTTGTATAAGATAAGTTTGTTTGTAAAACAATGTC
Organism: Helianthus annuus; assembly: GCF_002127325.2. NCBI lineage: Eukaryota > Viridiplantae > Streptophyta > Magnoliopsida > Asterales > Asteraceae > Helianthus > Helianthus annuus. The sequence continues at coordinate 44,117,568 of NC_035441.2, forward strand.
TTGTGAAGAATATGTTATTTGTGAAAAAGGTAACATGTCTATACTGAAATGATTTAAATAATGCTATGATAGGTAATATTATACAAACATTTATATATAGGAAGTACCAGTGGCGTATCCACCATGTTTGTATCATATTACATACGCCACGTTACTCAAACCATTTACCCAAACCAACCACCATGTAAATTGTTCATGTATAAATCAATTGTCGAGTGTTATTGTGTAAACCATATCGAAAAGTCTATGTTCAATGTAAACCACCAAATGTGTAAATGTCAAAATGTTTATGTTTACTGTAGATCATGTAATGTGTACCCAAAATATATCACGTATGGTAAGTGAAATATATCAACTAAACCATATGTAAAATGCACAAAAACAAGGCATTGAAGTAAAACATGGTTTAAATCAAAGTTATGTTTTGTGGAACAAATGCATGCTATACTTATACAAACATTTATGCGGTATTGTGAAAATGCATACATCCAAGTCTTGAGACTGTGGCGATAAACCCTTAAACAAATTAAAGGTTTATCTAAGTTATGTATATCGAATTCGGTCATTCCTTTCATCCAAACCAACCTAGGATGTCCGGAATGGGAGTTGTCAATTCCTATGGTACCACTACCTACTAACGAACGGCGTAGCTAATGTTAATGAATGTATTGTTCCATGTTAAACAAACTAAATGTCATACCAAAATGAAGGCATGTGATGTAAGCAATTGTACTAAGTATGCACACAATGGGCATAAATAGCATGAAATGTAATGTGAAACAATGTACTAAGTACACACACAATGGGCATACATAGCATGAAATGTAATGTAAAACAATGTACTAAGTACGCACACAATGGGCATACATAGCATGATATGTAATGTAAAACAATGTACTATGTACGCACACAATGGGCATACATAGCATGAAATGTAATGAAATCATGTACTATAATGTACTAACGAACATAGCAGGTATATGATGTGAAAACATGGAAAGCATGAAAGTAACAAGTAGGCACATGTGTTTCACCACAAAATGTTTGGAAAACAGTAAAAGAGGGGTTCAATGTACTCACCTGAGATTGCTTTGAAGTTCTTGTATAACAACCAAGTACTGCTAGAGATTACGGATATCAAACGGCACCTAATATAGGTAACTATGTTAATATACCGGACCTAAATCGGAGGATCGGATAGTATGCGGGTTCGTAAACCAAACGAGTATGGAGACTCCTGTAATATGGTTTAACAAAGCCTACATACTAAAATGAAACCTAACCTAAGTGCTTACGACCCATTACGACCCGTTTAGGTAGCTTATGCTACCTTAACGCGTCGTTCGCGTAAAACGCGTTTGGAACGCCTAACGTCGTGACCATAAGGTATAACCTCGGAAGGTTATTCCCTATACAACTATGGTCACCTAATGTGTTTGGTGGATCCTAATGATCGACCAAATGGGTCGGGTTCGAAAGTATAAACAATTGTTTAGATCGCTTACCTTACGACCCTATATAAGCACTAAACTAAAAGTGACGAGCTAAGCATGTTAGAACATGCTTAACTAAGTTTAGAAAACAGGTTTGGTATCAAAACAAACGGTTTTGATACCCACGAGTAGTTTGGTTACAAAATACGCAAGAATGCGCATTTTGGCCGAAACTACGACTCGTCACTGAGCCTAGATAACGTGGTAATCAGTAGGTATAGTCACTATGGACTATGACCATCGTGATCACGCTCACGTTATGAAGTTCAAACGAACTTCGGGTTGACCATAGGCTGGTCAACACAGAAAGTCAAACATAGTTTGACTTTAGGACTAGAAAGCGATTAAAAGAACGAAAGAACACTTACGAAGGGTCCTCGAAAGCTAATCTCGATCCAGGAGCACAGGTATGAAGCAAAGGCCTCAACTTAGAGCTTTAGATCAGATTTTTATGGGTTTTAACCAAAATGGGGGGGGGGGGGTATTTATAGGAAAAGCAAGACCGTTAGGATCGTTTCTTGAATATCGTGCCACGATCCAATCCGTACACTTGTCGCAAAGTTGTGGTGGCTTATTTTGCCCCCACCGTAGGGTTTTGACAAGTGGCATTGCCCTTTGGAGAGTTGAAGGGCTGTTACCAGATGTTTAAACATTGAATCTGGTCCAGAAGGGGCCTCGCGTGACGCCTAGACCCCTCGCGTCACGCCTAGCCCTTATTTCTGCAGAATTTGCAGAAATGGTCCCTGCACATATTTCGTTGCGTAACGGCACTTCTAACACCCGTCAAACCCAATTTTAAGCTCCGCAATGATGTTAAGACATAGGGAACATGAAATATGCTTGAAAATATCCCGGATGTTTGTTCGTTTGGCCGTACGGTTGCGATGTTCGCTTAATTACGAAGGAATGCGCATAAGCGCGAAAAATGATCCAAATTGCGCGACGAATGGATTTTTCTCATGCCAAACACTAAGGCATAATATAAGGATGCTTACATAAATTTTTGGATGTCCGGATGTATTCAGAACGTAAGTTATGCGCGAAAGTGCAAACTTATGCACTTTTTGACACTTTTAGTCCCTGAATGATCTAAAAGTTTATTTTAGCATACCGAACCCCTCAAAGCCTATTTCTAACCTATGTAAAGGATATTTATGGTATGTTTAACTTATGGACATGTTCCGGAATGTCTGTTTTAGTACGAATCGTCATACTTTCGCAGTTTGTCAAGTTTAGTCCCTGTAAGCGAATTAACTTGTTTTTGCCATACCAAGGCCTTCAAAACTTATTTCTAAGTTATGTAAAGGTTATTTAAGGTATGTTGAGTATATGTTGATGTTCCGGAGTATTTGTCGCATTAAACTGAGTACGTTTACGCACCAGTTTGCGTATAATTCTGTAGAAAGCGATGTAGAGTTTGAAATTGATCAAAAGTCAAAACATGAAAAATGTAAAACACAACCAAACAAACATTGGGATCAAATAACATTGTTTTATTGATAATTGAACTGTTCATAACGATTTCAAGCACAAATGTTACAGTGTGGACGTTGGAAGAGATTAAACGCCGCTTACGTGAGATTGAAGCTTTCTACCAACGGGATTTGAAACAGAAAGCGCGTAGTAAATGGGCAACATATAGGGACGACAACTCCAGGTATTTTCATGGTTGTATCAATAAATGTAATGTTGTGAACTATTTTCCTGGTTTGATGGTTAGAGGAGTGTGGGAAACGAAGCCGAATGTTATCGAAAGAGAGGTGCTTGTTTTTTTAGAGCTAAGTTTAAAGAGGAAATGGGTCGTAGTCCGAAGATGGTGGTTCACAGTTTGAAGCGATTAAGTTCAGAGGATGCCGACGGATTAATTGTCGCTTTCTCGGTTCAGGAAATTAAAAGTGCAGTCTTCGAACATGGTGCGGATAAAGCGCCTGGCCCGGATGGTTTCAATTTTCGGTTTATCAGAACGTTTTTGGGATTTATTTGAGAAGGATTTTGTGGATATTATGCAGCAGTTCCATAGAGTTGGGAGGATTAGTATGGGTTGGGTCGTCGTTCATTACTCTTATTCCGAAGGTGGGAGACCCGTCTGAGTTACGGGATTTTAGACCGATTAACCTTATAGTGTGTATTAGCAAGGTGGTGTCAAAGGTGTTGGTGAATCGGTTGAAGATGATTATGAGTAAAATTGTTTTAGAAAATCAATCTGCGTTCTTGACAGGAAGGTACAATTTTGATGGGCCTTTAATGGCAAAGTAGGTTCTCGGGTGGGCTAAAAAACGGAGGAAAAAAATGTTTTTGTTCAAAATAGATTTTGACAAAGCGTATGACAATGTGAATTGGGAGTTTTTGTTGTCGGTGTTGCATCAAATGGATTTTCCTTCGGTTTGGTGTGAGTGGATTCGCGGGATTTTGGTTTCGGCGAGATCTTCGGTCTTGGTGAATGGGTCGCAAACTTTTGAGTTCGGTTGCCAAAAAGGTATTCGTCAGGGTGATCCTTTATCACCTTTCCTTTTTATTACTTTGATGGAGGCGTTTTCGGGTATGATGAATAAGGTGTGTGGCATAGGAACTTTTGATGGTGTTCGGCTTCCTAACGATGGTCCGGTTTTATCGCATTTGTTATATCGGACGATGCGATGTTGATGGGGGAATGGTCTAATTTAAATTTCGTGAACATGAATAGGATTCTTCGGATATTTTTTTTTGTGTTCCGAATTGAAAATCAATTTACATAAATCGGTTTTGTTCGGAGTTGGTGTTGTTGAAGAATTAAAGAATGTAGCCGATTCGTTGGGTTGTAAAGCAGGAGATACTCCTTTTGTCTATCTGGGCATCAAGTTCGGGGCGAACATGAATAGGATTTCGAATTGGGATCCGGTTGTGAACACTTTCAAAAGGAGGTTGTCGAAATGGAAAGTTAACACATTGTCTATTGGCAGCCGGGTGACGCTAATTAAATCGGTTCTCGATAGCTTGCCTACATATTACTTCTCTATATTCAAGGCACCTTTAAAGATCATTAACACATTGGAAGGTTTAATTAGACGTTTCCTATGGGGTGGGTCGGATGAGGTTAGGAAGATGAGTTGGGTTTCGTGGGATGTTGTTACAAAATCTATACGGGATGGAGATTTGGGGATAGCTAGATTGGAGATGAATAACATAGCGTTGATTGGTAAATGGCTTTGGAGGTTTTATAATGAACAACAGGCTATGTGGAGGAGAGTGATTGTCTCTATTCATGGTTCTAGCCGTAGTTGGGGTGTCGCGCTGGTTAATAACTCTATCACGGGAGTTTGGAAAAGTCGTGTTAGGTTTTGGAACAAATACTAGGTGCAAGATGTTGGTTTCAATAGGATGATTTGGGGGAAAATTGGAAAAGGGGATCAGATTCAGTTTTGGTTAGATACGTGGTTGTGCGAGGAGCCGTTAAAGGATAAATACCCGAACTTACTCACTTTAGAAAGGAATAAACGGGTTCTTGTTTCTGGTCGGATGAGTTACAGGGGACTACTCGGGTGTTTTCATGGGACTGGAGTCGGTCACCTATTTCTGTGGAGGAGGTAAACAATAAACAACAATTGGAGGTTTTATTACAACTAGTTACATTGGGAGATACTCAAGATGCTTGGGTCTGGAGCGAGGGTAAGGAAGAAGGCTTCTCTGTCGTAATGGTCAAAAAATGGCTGCGGGGATCGGAGAACGGTGATGTTCGTAATGGTTTTACTTGGAGTAAATGGGTTCCTATGAAGTGTAACATCTTCATGTGGCGTGCTTTTCTAGATCGTCTTCCCACTAAGATGGCCCTGATGAGACAAAACATTATGGTCGATAACCATTTATGTGTGTGGTGCGAGAGCAATGATGAAACGGTCGAGCATATTCTGACCGGTTGTCATATTTCAGCGGGTATTTGGAATGGGATATCTAGATGGTGCAGGATTCCAGGTATGTTTGTGTTTCATGTTAATGACTTGGTGGAAATGCACGAACACTGTGCCATGTTGGGGGATAAGAAGATGGTGATTCATGGGATTATTATTATTGCCTGTTGGCGGTTGTGGACGGCGAGGAATGAAAAAGCTTTTTCGAGTAAGGATCCGAATGTAAGCGAGATGATCGCGGATATCAAGACAGTAGGGTTTTTGTGGTATAAACATATGTTTAAAGGATGTGTAGTTGATTGGGATCGGTGGTGTTCTTTCGATCTGATGTAATTATATATTTTTTTTGGTTTTCGACATGTTTTTTCTGTCTTGGAAATAGTTGGCCTTGATTTGGTGGTTTAATGAAAGTCAACTTAAAAAAAAAAAAAAAAAAACTAAATGTATTAGACACTTAACATTATAAATATAAGGAATTAAAGAGGTATATTTAATTTAGCTTGATATTATCCGTTTTGTATCTATAGATATCTATCGCATCTTACTATTGTTATTTAACCCTATTCAAACATGGGATCCAAGTTTATTTTGTTCAAATATGATAAAACTATTAGATATATCTCTATTAATTATTCAAATAATTGTTTAATACTATTATTTTGATAAGGATAACTATATATTAATTAGTTAAAAAACGTTAAAAAGATATAATAAAATTAAGGTTGTTTATCCTTATCAAATATGGGATCTATTGTCAAATTTATTTTGGTAGAAGTTTATTTGATAAGGATAACTATATATTAATTAGTAAAAAAATGTTAAAAAGATATAACAAAATTAAGGTTGTTTATACTGGGATCCATAATCAAATTATTATTATTATTTTGGTAGAAGTTTATTTGGTTCATAGTTGCTAAAACTATTATATATCTTTCTATTAATTATTCAAATTATTTTTTAGTAGTATATATATTTTCATAAATTAAAATTGATACTTATCATATTTGTTTCAATTTGAAAAAATAAAATAGGGTAAATGGAGAAAAATAAATTTTAGGCGGGAAAACTCTATGAAGATTATCCTATAAAGTGCCATGTGTCCTAGATTTGATTTCTTTTATTATACGTATAGATAAGTTATATATTATAACACTAGGTTATATGCCCGTGAGCTTCACGGGTTATGAGTTGTGTTAAAAATCTATATCTATAAAAGTATTTTTTTTTGTATGATTCTGTATAGACATGTGGATGCAGGGACGTAACCTGTGCTTGAGTGACAACAATCAACTTTGATCATAGCTTCAACTCATTTGGGTAGCGAAATATATTCATATGTCATATTTGTAAAATAAAATTAAAAATAAAACAATATGAAAACGATTTCGTCATCAAATAGACCTAACCGACAACATTATATATGTAACAAAAAACAATAGCAAATAAAATTCAATTTAAAAGGGTATAAACAACATCACGCAATGAATTTTCATTACATAATCCAAATGTATGATCTCAAGTATGTTTATAGACCCGTGAGCTTCACAGGTTATGACATAAGTATTTAATACAATAATTAACTCTATAACATAAAAGTGTAGATCGGTCCAACCTACACAACACATTTCAACGTACCCCCTAACTCAGACCATTTCAATGTACTTCGTAACATGTAGGACTCTATATTTTTATACAAACATAGCAGAGCATTTCTAAGTTATATACCCGTTAACTTGACGAGTTATGGGTTGATTTAAAAAAATTATATTTGCAAAAGAAAATTTTTTATATGAGTTCTTATAAAATAAATATTCATGTTTTTTTGGCAAACATTAAAAAAAATCCAAAGACTTATAAGAGGATCCGATTGTATGTGGGTAGATAAGTTATATATTATAACATGTCATAAATTCACTATAGCCGCTATAGTGCTACTGTTTTTTTAAGGTTCAAATTAACTCTTTTACACTATTAATATACATCTTTAACCCAATAATTTATTTTCCTCTTAGAGCTTTCGTTCGTTAATTTTTTTTACAAAAACTAAGCACACGATATAATTTTTATTATTTTTTATAAAAACTAAATGCGCTTTCATTTAAAATTTGTTAAAACTTGGGCAAACCCCTCGTTGGCCACAATCGCGAGCGGGCGACGGTGGTGGCTGTTGCGGTTTGGTAATCTTCGGTGTGTCGGGTCGCAACACCACATCATAGGTATTACTTCATCATTTTTTCTTCTAATGTCACATTTTATTTTGTTTTTTTTTTTTTGTTTTTTATTTGGGTTACATGTTTATATTTTGCAGCTTTATAGTGATATATTTTGCTCCTATGCGGATTTCCGGCCATAACATGCGGTGAGTAAATCCTATTTTGTTTTTAAAGGTAGAATTGGGAATTAGAATTTTTGAAGGTGGAATTATCATTCACCAAATACCAAAATGTGAGATTATAAAAATACCAAAATGTGAGATTATAAAAATTCATTTTCTCTGAATAAGGTTGAAAAGGAGGTGCTGGCTGGAAGTAAGAGAACAAGCATGTGCCAATTTTAGTGGTGACGTTGGGCTGGGAATTAGTTTAAGTTGAGTCTAACTTGTAGCAGTTCAATAGCCCATGAGGGAGCCGAAAAGAATAAAAAAATAAAAAATAAAGATGGTTATTCGGTTAGGCGGCTACTAGGAGATGACAACAATAAACAGATAACACCAGCATTTATTTTAAGGAGAGTAAACTGCCATTTTGGTCTCTGTGGTTTGAGCATTTTTGCCATTTTAGTCCAAATCTCAAACTTTTTAAATCTGGGTCCCTGTGGTTTCATCTTTATTGCCATTTTAGTCCAAAATTCAAAAACCCTCTTTTTTTACTGTTCCAAAAAGTTTGAGATTTGGACAGAAATGACAATAAAAGTGAAACCACAGGGACCAAAATGACAGTTTACTTTTAATTTTGTACCAAAATGGCAATAGAAGTGAAACCACAGGGACCCAGATTTAAAAATTTTGAGATTTGGACTAAAATGACAAAAATGCCCAAATCACAGGGACCAAAATGGCAGTTTACTCTTTTAAGGAGGTCCTCTGATCCCAAAGATTTGGGTTCTTTTTGAGATTTAAATTTAATCCCTACTAGTGTTATATTTGGTGGATAAAGGTAATAAAAGCTAGGTTTCTCAGACCTTACGTGAAGAGTTCGAGTCAGAGCCACCCATGGGTTTTAGTCCACCGTACATTACACCAGAGAGATTCTCTTTTGTGGCGGCGCAAACCCCTGCCACTGGCAACGGGTGGTTTGGTATCCCAGGGAACGCCGTTAGCCAAACTCTCATGCTAGCGTGGACTCGATTAAGACAATATGATCTGGCTAGAGTGAGATTAGAGCCCTCTGTTTAGAAGGGTATAAAATATCTCTCTCAATTGTTAAAGACTACAGCAACCAATTTTGGTGAGACGCAATATTGGGATTTTTTTAGGAGGAGAACAAGGACGGAAATTCGGAACAAAAGGAGACCAAAATTGGTGGTGCCAACTGTTCGACAAGAGTAGAGAAAAAGTGAAAAGTGAAAAGTTAGCAAGCAGGCACGTTGGTTGTTCGATCCGGGATTTGATTTTCTTGTTACTTTTCACATCCATCTAGAATCCACGTCACTTCTGAGCCCAACTCTTTTTTATTTTTGGGTTTTTGATTCTCAAGTGTACAACCTACCAAAAAGATATCACACTATATATATTTAAGTAACTTGCATGATAAAATAAAAACCATATGATATAATTTACTTAACGCATGTGGGAATAAATACTAAAATCTTCTAAGCTAGTATTAACTCGTTTTAGACCATTTTCTCTTTATTTATTTAAAATTTAACTATTAATAAGAAACCAGTAAAATTTAATAGAAATAATTCTAAAGTTACTTAAAATGTAGAAAATATCCATATATATATATATATATATATATATATATATATATATATATATATATATATATATATATATATATATATATATATATATATATATATATATATATATATGATCATATCACTGTCTTGCTTGCCTTTGGTTATAATAATTTCATTCGTAGCATTAAAAACATATATGTAATCACAAGTTTACATGTGTATAATAACCAAATTACATTTATGTATAAAAACTAATTTACATATGTGTAATAACCATGGATTAGATTCAAGTACAAAGCCTCCTTAAAATAAGAAGTGTACAAAAGCTTCTAAAAAACCCACTAAAAAAAAAGCTAAACACCCACCTCAAATTTTTTTTTTTTTGCCGGAGGGGGGGGGGGGGTAGTTTTTTGGGTTGTGGTGGGTGTTTAGGTTTTTTTTTGGGAGTCGGGTGGGGTGGGGGGTTTAGGGTTTTTTTTTTTTTTTTTTTTTTTTTTTTTTTGGGGGGGGGGGGGGGGTTGGTGAGGTATAGTTTTTTTTTCTTGTTTGCGGGGGAGGGGGTTTAGGTTTTTTGGTGGTGGGGTGGGGTGGGGTGGTGGTGGAGTGAGTGTTTAGGTTTTGGGTGGTGGTGTAGTGGGTTTAGGTTTTAAGTTATTGGACACTTTTCACTCTATAAAGTCTTCTTACACTTCTTACAACCAGGGGCGGATCTACCTATTGAGATGCGGGTTCACGCGAACCCACACGGTTTCGAATTTTTAGTAGTGAGTCTATACAAAAAATATGCATGAACCCATAATTATTATATGATGTGAACCTGTAGTTAAGATTGATGAACGGCTTGTTGGTTAAAGCATGCGACTTTTGAATGATAGGTTCCTATTTCGATCCTTTCCATTGGCGGTGTTTTGGGTGAAAAACACTTTCTTTAATGCTGAAAATTAGGGTTTAATATATACCATCTGCCTAAGTCTGACCCCCAAAACCATCGCGTTCTCATTTGCTACATCGCCTGTTCTTTTTCAAAGAGGTAAACTATCAATTTGCAATCAACTTTCAATTTGTTAATTTTCTAAATGTCAATGTGAATTGTGAATTTGCTAAATGCTATTGGAATTATGAATATCCTAAAATGGCGATGAAGTTTACGGTTAGGAAAAGTTACGTGGAACAAGAAATCAACATAAGAACAAGATAATTTAATAAGAGATTGATTAATTTTAATAAATCTGGAAAAAAATGAATTAAAGTTATGATGGGTTGAATCAGTAGATAAGCAAATGAAGTTGTGTTCATGAACAAAAAAGTTTCTGATGTCTAAATATTTTATAGTTTTTCATGTACATACACACATATATTAATATTTTTTTAACAGGTTCTTTTGTTGCATAGGATTGTTCTTGTATGAGTAAGGCCACAATTACTTGAATGATAGGAATTTCAGTACATAGATTGATACTTGAGTCTTTAATATTTTTAGTTGCTAACTTTTGGTTTTTTTTTTTTTTTTTTTTTTTTTAACTTGTCTTGATGTTGTTTTGGGGCTGTGTTTTTTAATTATAAGTTTATGCAGTTTCAGGTCTTTATGATGCAGATTGGGATGTACAGGACTCCAGGTTGCTGAAGAGCGCTTAAGGAAACAACACAAGATCAAATGGTACGTTTCTTAATCTTTATAAATAGTAGAAAATGTATGTTTTTGTTTGCAGTGATTTATGCTTCAATATGTGGTCATATTAGATTAATCAATTTGGATATATTTTCTGTTCAAATACCCGATTAATCCGAAACCATGATAATAATTAAATAGGCAAACTTCAAATATATGTATTGATGTCTTATTTGCGAGAATTTGACCCGACCCAACCTTAACATTTTAACGTTTGGTTGTAAAAAATTTAACCACTGAAAAAAGTTGAACTCAATGATAAAAAATCTTGGATCCGTCACTGCTTACAATTAGGAGCCGTTATAGAATAACTTAACCCTAATAACCAATACATATAAAATCAGAAAATTACCTATAATAAATGACAAAACTAGTGTAAAAATAACCCTAAACTCCGTACTCCGTCTCCATAGTGTAAAAATACCCTTAACTCCATTTTCGTTATACAAAGAATACCCATGATCCCAATTTTTTTTTTTTTTTTTGAGATACCCCTAAATTTAAAAAAAAATGTATTTGAAAAGTTACGCATGTTTTAGTAAAAACATTACAAAGATCGCTGTTTACTAATTCAAATACTACTTTACATCTAAAAATATACATAGATAAATGCCAGAACATGTTCAGTTTATTTATTACTTATAAAAGCTTAAATAAGAAAGATTACAACAAAAAGAAAGTGGAAAAAGGAAATACTACAATGTGTAGCTTTTTCCTGGAACTAGTAACTAAAGACCCTCAAAACCTTGATCAGCTTCCAACATCTCCCAGCAGTTATTCATGAGATGAAATATTCTTAACTAAAGAGATCTTAATATCAAGAATGAGTGTCACCTGCTGCTCTTTCATATAGTATTTTCTCACCAAGGTATCGGCCTAACATCATAGCGGTTGCCTGAGGATTCGTTCCTGGTGAGTTGAAAAACGTAGAAGCATCCGCAACTCGTAAAGAATCCACCCCAATGACTTTTAAACGACTATCAACCACCTTGTTCACCAAGCATCCCCCATGATAATGGTTAAATGTGCCCAATGTTTGACTACAGAAGGTCGCAACGGACTCTTCATCAGTTGAATCCTTGGGTACCGATGCGCCAATAAAACTCAAACGGCTAGGACCATTGATCCTGGGAAACTTATATTCTCCCATAGCTTGAGTTTCCAAAACGTTCCTTAGCACATCAGCAATATTGCGGCATTGGAGTCGGTCATCAGCGTTAGAGTAATAATTAAACCGAACTTTTGGGGTAATTCTAGCATCAAAAGACGATATTAGATTCAGTGAGCCAGTTGATTTTGGTCTCGAGACCTTTCCAGCAAGTAGCACCAGACTTAAGTTTGTAGGTGCAAAAGTGTCTAAGAAAGGTATGAAAGGTATGATAGTTGAAACTCGGGGTATTGCAGTAGATTCTATGTATGGGCCACTGTTCGTGATCCCAGCTACATGAATTCCTACATCAGTTACATTATCAGGTACCAGAAGATTAAGTGTATTACGAGGATTATCGGCCATAAATTGCCCAATAAATGGATGGTCACGAACAACTGGAATATTTAGAGACGAAAGGGTCGAGTTTGGCCCTAATCCACTTAGTAGCAAAAGTTGTGGACTCCCAAGAGTTCCAGCACTCAAAATTACCTCTCCGCCTGTTCTTACACGTACTTCATGACGTGTTCCTTGGGAATCAAGGTATCTAACGCCAGTTGCAGCTGTGAAAAAAAAATAAAGTTTTTTACTTAGAATAAAAGGTATATGAGTTAGCTGGTAAAGAAAACTATACAAAATATTAAAGATATATTTGGAAAGGAATGCATTATTATATTTATATATTTACTTCTTTGATCATCTTAGTGTGACATCTATAGCTAGATGCACTTCCCTTTTTTTACTTTTTCGTTCCTTAAAAAATCATTTTAGAACTTTACAAATTTCACCTCTTAAAAAAAATTCTTATAATTGATCTTTAATCTGTTTTATAATTGATCATACACGTTGCCCGGTTCTTCTTTATTTATTTATTTTTGAACGACAAATTTGGATCAATGACGGACTACTGGAGTATCATCGTGTCACCAGCGGAACCACCGGATCATATCCATTTCCACTAGGTATTATGCCCATACACCAATTCAGGGGAAAACCCAATAAAGGTATTATGCCTATACACCAATTCAGGGGAAAACCCAATAAATATGGGAAAAACCCCTTGTAGGAATCGAACTCAAGATCTATTGGTCTCAAATTCTTATTCCACCCCTAAGATGCCAATATATTACACCAATTAGGGACAATGGCAAAGTGGTGTTTTCCTTTATTTTATATTGTGTTTACTTTTTCTTTATTAAAATCACAAAAAAAAAAAAAAAGAACGACCCTAACATTTCAATTGAATACTTAATCAAATTATTTTTTTATATTTTATTCAATCGAACAGAGATTGAAATCTTTAAATTAGCTTTTAATGTGGAAAAGCAGGACTACATAGTTTTTACGTTGACTTCGTGGATTTGGTTTGTGAATTCATCATTTTATTTTTATGATCAAACATAAAGATTAGAATTTTTAACATTAATTTGTAATATGGAACAGAATGATTACATAGCATTAGTGTTGACTTTGTTTGTGATTTTGTAATTTTTATGATGGAACATGGAGCGAACAAATTTCATATTAAAAAAAAAGTTTGTTTTACGTAAGGAACACAATTTAACGTAGTATTTCATATATATTCAAAACTAGATAAAAATAGTTATCCTCGCAATGTAATATTTCATACAAATTCAAAACTAAATAAAAATGGTTATCCTCGTCCAACAAACGTGTTCTTAATATGAACCAGATTAAAACTTGTTTTTTTGATGTAAAGACCGGTAGTGACTCGCTTTTATTTGACATGTTTTCGCTTGTATAAGAAATTAAGACCAGTAGCGAGTTGGCTTTATTTGACATTTCTTTTGGTTTTTATTTGATATCGAGACCGGTGGCGAATCAGGTTTTAATGTTTGATTATTTTTATTAATTCATTGTTAAATTATTTGGGATGATTTAAAAACACTATAACCGTTTGATAGATAATACCTTGGGGGGGAGGGGGGGGGGGGGATAGTGCACGGTCCTTCCAGCCGTCGGAGTAATCCCACTCCAGGAGCCGCTATCCGACCAAGGTAGCTCCGCGGTGAATTCCTCTTGCGGAGTTTTAATTGATCGTCTTTATCAATTATCAATTGCTTAAACCCATCCGTATTGTTTTTAATACACACCCGATTTAAAATACCAAAAAAGATAATATTCCGGTCTAACCTTCAAACAACAATGGTCACTTTCAAACCAATGTAAACAAGGACATTAAAGAAAGTTGTCTTTAGTTAATCATCCCCATTTATTATAACTATTGTTATTAAAATATTTTAATTTGAAGTATTAAAAAAGTAATAATGATAGATTAACAGTTCCAGTAGAATTCTTTTTTCCTTGATTAATTGACAATTTAAATTTAATTTAAATTTAAATTTGTCTAAATACTATAAATTAGTATCATGATTATGCAATAAGGGGTTCTAACTCTTGCATTACAGGTTTTAAGTGCATATGAGATGTGTACACTTTTTATTATGTGTTGTAAGTTGTTGAGCAAGTACTGACAAGTGTAAAGAGTTGGGTTTATTAGAATTCAAATTTTATGTTGATTTTTCTGATTTTTTTTAAATATAATTAGGTTTTAAAATTCAAACTTACTTAAAATAAGGAAAATTAGAAAAAAAAAATTTAGAAAAAAAATTGGCTTGAAAGTAAAATTTAGAAAAAAATTGGCTTGAAAGTAAATGATGCTGTCACGTGAATTCTTTCAAATCACTTCTTAGCAATAAGATCACATTTATAATTAAATAAATGCTTGTAATCTCTCTGTATAACGTATAAAGAGATTCGTGGAAGTTATTTTATGTACACAAAAAAATAACTAATAAATTTCTTATTACTGTATTTTATGTACGTACCTAAAGGTTCAGAGGTGGAGAAGATGACTCGATCAACAATTGCATGAACTACCACCGTTAAATTTTCAGGGTTCCCCTTACTGAGGAGCTCCACCGCACCATGTCGTCTACCCGAATCATCAAAGGTGGAACCACCAATCTTGGCGCCTTGAACATGGTCCAGGGTGAACCCGTTGTCCGGACCAACTCCAGCTTCTACCAACGCATTGAAAGTAGTAGTTTGGAATGCACCTAAATTAGCTCTACGTGTAACAATACTATCTTCTACCCACTCATATGCACTTTTAACCGCACTCATATCCCATTCAATACCCGAGTTTTCATAAAAGTAGTCATCAGCTCGGGACCAAAACCCGAAATTTATCATGCTACTACCTCCCAGAACCCTCCCTCTATGGCATAATACACCTTCTTCAGTGATAAAGTCTTCAGCAGGGGAATCAAAGGGGTCTACATATAAGAGGGGGTTGAACATTCTGTCTTCGTAGTAGATGTCAGCGTTCGAAGTGGCCGCTACACCACCTCGCTCAAGCAGTAATACAGAATACTTTTCGGATAAGGTGGCGGCTAATGGGCAACCCGTGGTCCCTCCTCCGACGATAATGTAATCGTATTCTTTCGCTGGAGAGAAATCAGTGGCTTCGTGTGTAAAACCAAAGTAACTTTCATCTGCATGCCATAGACAAAGAATGTTCTTTAAGTGGTTTATTAACAAAAAACCTATACAACGTGTATAAGAGGCAGCATAGGAAGGGGGTGTGATGTTTTGAAATGACACGAAAACATAATATGAAAGGAACAGAAAATTTGCGGGTTTGGATTTTGTATAAACGGATTGGATTGGTTTGGGGTCAAACCTATGAATCCGTTTACCTAGACACGGCGTGTTCGTCAGACTTACAGGTTAAGTCGTGTAACCCATTTATTTTTTATTATATATATTTTTTTTTTGAAAAATGTTATATGTCAAAATTTTAATTGGTTAGTATTTCGTGCCAAAATCTAAAAACTGAAGAAAAAAATGAACATAACATTCATAATTAGAATATAATTATTTTGCACACAATTTTATTATATGTTTTAAAACTGTAAATATAAAGTAATAATATGTTAAAAAATTAAAAAGATATCTAGTTAAATGGGAAGTTTCGTGTCAACCCGCATAAATTCGTGTTGTGTTGGGTCATATATTTGACATGATTTTTGGGTTCATGTCATGTTGGATCCACCGACCCTCGTTTAGCACCATTACATATGAACATCTCCCCATTTATACGGCTCATAGAAAAGCTGTAAAAGTATGTTCGTAGTATGGTATGGCCTGTGTAACAACTGATTTAACAATATGATACATTAAGTAAAACTGAAAAAAGTACGTGTAATAAAACTCGTTAGGTAATATATGTGAGTACAAGTTGCAACAAATCTAATGATCAACGGAGAAAGAGATAAATAATTATCTAATGATTTAATAATATCATACATTTAGTAAAACTGAAAAAGGTACGTGTAGCAAAAGTGGTTAGGTAATACATGTGAGTACAAGTTGCAACAGATTTAATGATCAATGGAGAAAGAGATAGATAAGGATGACATGCCTGGACGAGAATTAGGCTCTAACAAACATTCGATTTTCCACTGTGAACCAACGAAGATCACAAGAAGAAAGAGTACAAACAGCTGATGGTTCGCCCGTTTCATATTGTTTAGACACAAAGATAGAGAGATAGGGGTCGGGTGGCCTTTAAAACAAGCTAGTTATTTGACCGTTCATAACTTACTATGAAAATGCCCATTTTATACTATAAATGATCATGCATGTGATATCTATATTAAATTATTATTATATAATTATTACTACTTTATGTGTATATAGAGACTATAAAACTCCTAAAAAGTTATCAGATAACTATTGTTGGGGTGGAGTTTGACTACAAATGCTAAAACTTCCATAAAGTGTATAACGTCATAAAACATTATAATTTCTTCTATAAAACATGCCGAAACCCCACAAAAGCAGAGTTAAGATTACTAAAACCCATATTCAACCCCTAATAGTTCATAAAACATCAAACACACCATCGTAGAACTATGAATATATAACACAACATGATAATCATTATAAAACACAACAATGCTAGTAATTTGATAATGAGATCCTTATCATCCAAAACAAAAAATAAAACCCATGTTTTAGTAATCTTTATTTTTAATATTTGTGGGTTGCGTATATGTGTGTGTGTGAGAGAGAGGAGGGGGGGGGAGAGATCATGAAAAACTATTTTTTGTGAGATAAATCTAATTATTACTAAACCCTAATCCCTAAGAAATAAACAATAAACCTTAATCCCTAAACCCTAAACAAACTAAACCCTAAAAGCTAAACAATAAATACCAAACCCTAAATGCTAATGACTAAAAGATAAAAACTAAATCATAAACCTAAACCCTAAAAGTAAAACCTAAACCTTTAAAAATTAAACACTAAACCCTAGAAAATACAACACAAATATCAATCGTTGGATATAGTTTCTCGAGTTTAGTTTTTAATGTTTAGGGTTTATTTCATAGAGTTAGAGGATTAGGGTTTAAAGTTTAAGGTTTAGTAATATTTAGATATAATTTCCTCGAATTTTCTAATATATATTACATGTTCTAGAGAAAACGCTCTAAAGTGTGAAAACGGTGAGAACGATTCTTAGCCACAATATCTTTATGATTTGTAGCTAATACTGATGTGGTAACGTTTTTGTTAATACTGGGTAAAATGGGAATATCCAAACAAAGGTGCGCATGCTATCACATGTCATTTACCGTCATATTAAAACGTCCATAACTTTTTTATACATGATTAATTTATTTAAATTACTCCATAAAATCATGCAGTTTTTTATCTTTTCAACGAGTATACCATTGATATACTTTTCGAAAAAAGAACTAGATTTTTTACGGCGTTTTCAACTTTATGTTATTATAGCGTTTTCAACTGAGTTTTTCATCATGTTTATTTGAACTGGGTGTTCTATAGCGTTTTTCTGAACCGAGTATTTTTATAATATTTTTTTATTTGAATACCCAACTCATGTCATTTTTTTTATTTCAAAAGAATAACAATAGTATACTCGTTAGAAATATAATTAAACACTCGATTTTATGTTTTTTTTTAATAATATAGAAAAATTTACGAAAGTTTAGAAAAGATGGTTAGATATGCATGTTGTCTTTGGTATGTGAGTGACACCTATATAGGTTTTTTTTTTTTTTTTTTTTTTTAACATTACCCTTAGTATAAGTTAGCATCAATGTCAGATGTCAACAACAAAATTGTTCTCACCTTTTTTACACTTTTAGTCGTTTTCTCCATATCAAAATTGTATATTACATTGCATTTGTTTAAATTAGAATTTTCAGTTTTGAAGTTTTGTAATAAAGTTAGTATTATCTATTTATTTTTTTATTTGATATCGTGATAAGTATGGTTTTATACTTTGTTTGTATTTTAGTAATTACTACATTTTTATTTGATATTGTGATAAATATGGTTTAATACTTTTTTTTTATTTTAGTAATTACTACATAGCTTCCCCACTTTGACCATAGAGTTTTATTTTAAATTTTTGAATACTTACCATATAGCCCTCTCAATTTTAATTTTAATAATACTTGTTATTAATTACCCCACTAATTAAGTAAATTTTTTTAGCATTGACTATATCGATTGCCGATATCGTACCCAGTATCATGGCGAAGAAAATCAATACTGACCGAACAACATTAATCCCGGTATCAATATATTATTTTATCCTAAACTATAACGAGTACCAATAGTATAACCAACCGAGTTGTGATCATCATAATATATTTTTTGTTTCATAAACTATATTGTACCGATAACGAAAAGAACTGAAACAATATCGACTCAACAAAGTCACACATGTATCAGTATTATCGGAATCACTGTTAGCATTCTTTTTTATGGTTATCCATCGACATAAGACATTTTGTTTATTTTTAAGTATAATGTTTTATAAAATTTCTTTAAATATTTTTTTTGAATGGCAAAAACTCTTTATAAATATATATATATATATATATATATATATATATATATATATATATATATATATATAAAAGCCTGCAAGAAGCTGAGAAAAGGAAGAAAAAAAACAAGCAAAACAAAGAAACACAAAACCAATACTACAAAGAAAATTTCTTTAAATATTGTTATGAGATGCTTGCTTTTATCTACACTTCCATATAAATTATCCAAAACTGAACCGCTCCACATGCGAACCAGGGGCGAAGTATTGTGGGTGCTTGGGGGTGCATCCGTCCACCCCAGTGTTTCGGTTAGAAGTGTATAAGTTTCGATTTTTCGTCCGAAAATTTTAAAATTATATAGGATCGCCCCCGATTATTTTTCCTAAATTGTATATCCTAAATATTTACAAACTTTATATATAAATGATGAGTAGTTTGGTAAATATACATTTTGTTTTATTTGAAACTATTATTATTTGACTCGACTTGAATCGAATAGCCAACCCGACCAGAACATAACGATAGGAAAAATTTTTTGGGTCTAATCACTTTACGCCCACTCGAAACTTTTGGTCAAGCTCCGCCACTGATGTGGACAAAACTCACCCATTAATATTGAGAACCGAATTGATATTGTTAAAAACCAACATACTCAAACCATTCATTAAGTGTTTATTGTTTAAGTTAGTGTTTGTTTTGGGTTTATTTTGATTGTGTTCACAATGGTTCTTTCTTTAAAATTGGTTTTCGCATGAACCCTACCATATATATATATATATATATATATATATATGTGTGTGTGTGTGTGTGTGTGAGAGAGAGAGAGAGAGTACTTTGTATTTTATGCACTTCGAGTATTAGATGACTATGAAGATTAGATAATTTTTTGTATATTTTCTTTGTGTTGATTAAATATCATAAACTTTTTATAGAACTAATACTGATAAAACAATGGTTAACCGGGCAGGCTTAACTCATTGGTCTCGTCAAGAAGGGTTAATCCCTTCCTCTCGAGGATCGCTAGCTGGATCACCGGCGGGTTGATCTCCTGCACAAGGAAACAAACCGTGACTCGTAACAAGGAGGATGGGGTGGGGGGTGCTCCTTGTTACCACTCTCCGGCGTGAGTATCAGTAGTCTGCTTGGGAAGCAAAGTATGATAGTAGTAGTAGTGAGAGAGTTGTGAAGAGATACCTCAAACCTGGTTTGGGGTTGGTATTTATAGCCGAGGAGTGAAGGAGGAGGTGGATGGATAGACTGACGGCATGCTGCACCTTTGCAGGTGTGTCAGACATGTCGGCCGGGGAGGCGACGCCACGTCAGTCTGCTGCTTACGTAGTCCTGACAGGCGGTTGCCATTGGTGCTACTTGCTCTGTGGTGTCAGTCCCACTTGATGAGTAGACAGGGTGCGGTGCAAGCCGCATCGCTGTTTGCGGTAACTGTAGATGTTCCCGCGTCTTACTCTTTTGATCAACAAATACGCGAGATGCGGTGCCAGGCCGCATCGTCGGCTGTGGTGACTGTTGCTGTTATCCAGCTTTCCTGTATTGATAGAAGTGTTCACTGGATGTGGTGCCAGGCCGCATCGCTGTGAATACTTCCGTTTTCATACACCAGATGTGGTGCCAGCCGCATCGCTATACCGTTCTCATATTCCAGGTAAGTCCTCCTCCATCACTGGACAGATTGGATTCAACCACTGTGTCGACGCGTTCCCGCACGGACATAAGTAGGTTGTTAGCTAGTGGGGGTTTTGATAAGGGTAATGGTCATTCGCGATCGATGCTGACGCGAGATCTGGGACCATACCCCTTCAAGTCCCCCAGTCTAGTGTTGCTGCCATATGCAAGTTGCATGTGGGGGGAGTACTGGACTATGGTGTTTAGAAGGTAGTTTGGAGTCTGGAGAAGATCCTAGGCCATGTAGATGGTCTTTGCTCTTTGTAAATCAAGCTGGAGGTCTGGAAGGGTCATTTGATGCCTCTTCCGTACCGGTGAGCATGTTTCGTTTGATGCGAAATTCTCAGCCTCGGGTTGGGTGCCACCTGTTGGTGTGTCAAACCAACCTTGAGACCTTGCTGGGCGTATGCACAAACTTCGAACCAATCTCTGAGATGGTGGTTGAAGGTGTGCACAAACTTCGAACCAACCTTTGAGGTGGTGAATGAAGAAGAGAGCTTTATTTTGTCATGATTGGACATCGAATGATGATCCCTTTTGTGGGGTGTTCATGTTCTTCCAATTAGCTCTCTAGTAACCGCACGTCCTTTGCGGTTACCTCGTTGCTTGACATTGTTGGCCACGGTTGTGTGAACAATGTTGGGTACTTGCGTCATTGTTGGCCATGTTTGGTCGAACAATGTGATTCTGGATAATGGTCAAATAAACATGGTCATAGGCATGGTAATGCCCGCCATTGTTTATTCTATCCATTTTACAAGTAGGGTAACAAAGTCATAAGCAGACTTATTACCGCTGTTCGGTCGCTTGTTGTTCGACGAGATCTCGTATGAGCATTGGGGATCTCGTCTGCATCTCTTCCTTAGCCACTTTCCTTCACGCTCCAATACCGAGGAGTTTTCCTTGAAGTAGCTTCGTTCATCCATGTGATGACTTAGTTGTGGCTCTTCCGTAGCAACCGTTTGCGGAAGTTATGGTTGTGTCCGCAGTGACTCATGAGTGTCTGCGGTTTTGTCACCCCATACTCGCTTGAAACGGGTGTGTTGCTCGGATGTGGCTCTTGAAGGATCAGGAGTCAGGGTTGCTGATGTGCGTGCGCGTACATTCCCTTCCTTCTTCTCGTTGAAGAAGTTGTTTATCTACCCTCTGTGGTTGTGAACCGGACTGGAGGGATTTGAAGCTTGAAGAGAATGAAGGCAATGCGGTTTACCTGTTGCTGAGATGTGGTTCAGTACAAAGAACAACGCTGGTTCTGAGTATCTGACACACCTGTACGGGCTCGTGTGTGTCATCTCCGCATATTCCACGTGTGCTCGTGGGTATGTGCGGACATGTTTATACCCCCATAACCATGGAAAGATATAATTTTTTGGCTATTTTATGGGGTATGTAAAAAAACGACATGCGGTATGGGTTATGGTGCGGTATGCCAGAGAAACCGCATGCCGCTTGTGTTTGGATAATGTTGTCGCTTTTTGTGGTATACGTGGTTGGGCGCACGTGTGAGTTGGTGGAAGTTGGTGAGATTTTCTGGCATGTGCTGAAATGAAAGGACATTTGCACTGCCCGAGGTCATTAAATGCACTGTAGCAGGAGTGTAAACGTCTCGTTTGTCAGGCGCGTGGGCGGCCACGCGCGCGTGATAACTGTCAGCGGAAACGGTGCTTGACACGTGGTGCCGCATAATTCGCTCTTTTTGGACATGATGATTCAGTTTCCATGCTGCATTTATTGCGATGAGTATATAAGGGGAAACCGTTCGTGGTTTCCTCTCACTTGTTCAAAATTTCAAAAATTTTCGGTGAGAGAAACAGTTTCCTCTTGTCTTCTCCGATAAGATTTTCTGAAATTCCGGTGAGGTAGTTTGAGTTTTTCCACTCGCGTTCTTCCCTTTGTCCATATTTCTCATGGCTGAACCGTCGAATGTACACAATGTGGAGGGTGAAAACCCTGAGCAGCCACTGGCAGGGGCTGAAGAAGATGAAGATGATGATGGTGGTGCCGTCGGTAGTGGTCTACCGGTATTGAAGTGGACAACAGGTGGTTTTAAAACCCTGATGACCACTATTCAGATGGCCGACGATTGGAAGGCCACTTACCCACAAGAGGGTGATACTGGTGCCGATGCTCTGGCCAGTTATATCACCCTGTGGGCTGATTTTTTCACCGAGGGCAATCTCCGATTGCCGGTGACAGTGTTCGTTGCTGAGGTGTTAGAGTACTATCATCTCCATATTTCCCAACTAATTCCATTTGGGATGTTCCGGATTAGGAACTTTGAGTACACCTTTCGTGCCCTTGGGTTGGACGTTACGGTTGAGAACTTCTGGCAGTTTTACCAGTTAACGGTGAACACCGGTTTTTTCTCTTTTAATCAACGACATGGGAGTTTGAAGTTGATGACACCTCCCAAGGGTGTCTCAAAGTGGAAGACGAAGTTTTTTTACGTCAAAGCCTGTGCGGTCTATGCCCATATGACTTTTCGGGACGTAAATGTGGGTGTCACCGATGAGGATATTCCTGTTGCCACCGCGAAGACTGTGGATTGGTTCTCTAGGCTACGGCCTATTGAACTCAAGAAGTTAGACAACAACCAGTTGTGGGTGTTGCAGATGATGCTCAGCAGGCCGGATAGGAAGGCAAGGCCCGTTCTGCGGGAAAAGAGTGGTGGTAAGCCTGTTACTCTTGATTAGTTTCCTTGCTTCTTTACCCTTTTAGTAATGTGTATGTGTTTTATCAGTGAATGCAATTAGCCTGTGGAGGATGTTTGAGCCCGATTTTGAGGGCAAGGTTGAGCTAATTCCGTGTGAGGTACGGGAAGGTTTCAACCTGGAGATTGTTGGCAATTTCCGCGTTCCCACCCGTGATGTGTTGAAGGCACCTGTGCTAGAAGGCGCAGGTATTTTCTAAGTTGCTCTTGTTTTCAAAATTCACCTTTGTAACTTGTTTCCTTGATTGTTTCGATGCAGGTATTCTTGGGGATCTGGGGAAGTTTGAAAAGCGTATCCCCAAGAAACACGTGGAGAAAAAACAAGTGAAGAAAACCACGCGGGGTCGCGGTAAGGAGAAGACTGAAGGCTCAGCCGCCCCTCCCTTGGTGTCACAGGCCGCAGGTACCTATCGTTTTTGTTACCGCAGATATACCGATTACGTGGTAGTATCTGACACCCTTGAGGGTTTAGGTGTTCCGGGTAGTGGTGCGGCTGTGGATGGGACCGCTGCGGGTTCCACCGTTGCCGGTAAAAAGAGGGAACCGGAGCAAACAGCTGTTGGTGGTGGTGAATTGAAACATCGGAAGTTGCAGTCTAAAAGGGTTGCGCCGACGCAAAAGAAGTCTGCGGTCGCTGCTGGTAAGTATAACTTTTGCAATTGTTTTGTAAGCACAACTTGTTTATTAATAGTTATTGCCTTGTTTGTATTGCAGAACCCCAAGATGCAGGATTTTCTTTCTTTGATGCTCTTTTGTCTCCCTCGCATACCACAGTTGCGGATGTGGGGGTACCAAAGAAGCCTGCGGCACATTCTGTTAAGGTGGTTCCTGATCCCACCGTGCAGGTGGAGAAAACAGTGGAGAAGACTGCGTCCCAGATTTTTGATACTGTGGATTCCTCCAACAACCTAATCAGTCCAAATGATGGTGAAGGATTGGACTTGAGGTTTTCTGATGTTGGACCACAAAAATCTGGGGCTGGATCGCAGAAGTATCCCAGTGCTGAGAAGGTTTCTGGTTCCACGTCCGGGGGTGCGGGTTATGAAGGACCTCCAATTCAGCCTGAAGAGTCTAAGTTGGAGTATTACTACCGTACGTACACCCTGGATCGGAGTACGTGTTATCATCGACCCCCCTGGACTGTTTTGCAGGGGGATGATATTTCTCATGATCCTTCTGCATGTAAGGAAATTCTGGGTGGTTTGGGCACCCCATTTGAAGCTGAACGTGCCCGTGCCGCACCCCGTGAGCTGCGCATTAAACAACTTTCTACCATGTTAGTAGGAAGTTCCATAGTGGCGAACGCCATTCTGGAAGACTACAAGGTGTTAGGCCACAGGGAAGAGGAAGCTGCTCGCGTGCGGGCCGAAGCGGAAGAGTTGGTGAAGGCTGCTCGTGCGGGTGCGGAGCAGCTTGAAAGGGATAGAGCTGCTTTTGAGAAGCAGAAACAGACCGCAGAGTGGGCTGCAACTGCTGAGCTAAAACAGGTTCGTACTCTTGCCAAGTTACTTTCTGAGGAGCGCGCAAGTTGGCGAGAAACTCTTTTTGAGCGTAAGTCATGGAAAGAATCTTGGGCCAAGGTGAATGAAACGTTGTTTCGTGTTCGTCAGGAGCTGACAAATGCCAAGGCAGCGAATGCTGCGGCCGAGGTGATTGCGGTTAAAGCCCAACAGGCGGAGGCTCGGGTTATAAAGGCGCTTGAAGAGGCCAAAGAAGCGGGGGCTCTAACTGCAAAGGCCCTTGAAGAGGCCAAAGAGATGGAAAGCCGCTCTTCGAAGGCTCTTCAAGAGGCGAATGCTGAGCGCACCCGTTTGGATCGGGTTGTTGGCAGCCTTCAGGTATGATTTTTTTCTCTTATTTTATTTTTCCTCCTGCCCTTTGAGAATGTTTACTGATTTCATGTAAATTGTTTCTTGCTTTTGAAAGGCCGAGGTTCAGACCCAGGAGGTCAAAGTTGCGGAGCTCACGGCCCGCGTGACTGTAGCAGAAGAGCGGGCAAACGCGGCTGTCGAGGCCAGAGATGCCTTGACCTCTTCGTTTAATCAGCTTGAGGCGACCGTGAATGGATGCGGAGTCACGGTATTGCACATGTAAGTATCCCGTGCCTTTGTATTTACTCGGATTAGCATGTGAATCTTACTGTTCTTTTGTTGCAGATTGTTCAAGCTATCATGAATGTGCCTGAGACCGCAACTGGTTTAGACTTGGTCAAGCAACGTGCCCGCGATGCCGGTTTTAAAGCTGGTTATAGCCGCTGTATCGGTCATATATACGTCATGTCTAAAGGGCTATACTGACCAACGGTCCGGGTTCCGTGATGTGGACACCGAAGCGCTCCTTGATGCGGCTGTTGCCTCCTTTTATGACACGTCTCTCTCTTGTGTGGAGAAGTTGGACGAATGTTTATAGGCCGCGGATTATGTAGACCGGTTGCAGATGCTATATGCTGACGCAGAAGAGGAAAATCCTGCTGGTGGCGGCCAAGATGGCACGGGTACTAGTGGTACAAAATAAGACTTAGGTTGGCCTGTGTGCCCCTTTTTTGTTTTCCTCTTGTATATGTTGGAAACTTTATGTAAATCCATTATGCACCGCGCGGGTGCCTGAATTTTTTGAATATAAAGTTTGTTGTTCAATTTGTACGTGTTTTTACTTCTTGCATTTTTGAACATGTGTATGTGGGACTCTACCCATTGTGAATGGGGTTGAGTATACTCCATACCGTTGTCGTATGAGTATGCGTCAATTTCATTGTTTGCCTTATTAGGGTTTAGGAATTGTGTAAGTTTTGTAAAAACTTGTCCGGAACTCTACCCATTGTGAATGGGGTTGAGTATACTCCATACCGTTGTCGTATGAGTATGCGTCAGTTCCCTTGTGCGCCTTGTTAGGGTTTAGGAATTGTGTAAGTTTTGTAAAAACTTGTCTGTCCAGCCGGATAGACATTTAATATTCTGCCTTTTGCTGGCCTATTACAATATTTGTGTGTGGTTAGCACTTTGTGTGGGTATCGCGAATAAAGATTTTGCCAATCTGTTTTTGCGGATACCGCAAAGTGGAACACGCATTTGTATAGTAGTAACTAACAATATTCCATTGAATTACTCGTTTATTTATTTGCAAATGGCCTGCGGCGCAATAGGTTACATGAAAATGTAAAAACATGGCTTACATGTAACAGCGTCTAAGCTGTTGTGCATTCCATGTACGTGCGATAGGTTCGCCTTCTAATGTTTGTAACTTATACGCGCCTTTGCCCAAGACCTCATTGATGAGGTAGGGTCCTTCCCACTTGGGGGCAAGTTTTCCTGGGCGTTTAGCATTAGATGCTTCGTTGTCGCGGAGGACGTAGTCTTCTGGATTGAAAGTTCAAACGCGGACGCATGAGTTGTAGTACTTTTCAAGTTTGGATTTGTACTTGGCCTCGTTGATGGCAGCGTTTCACGCCTTTCTTCCAAGAGGTCCAAGTCAATCCTGCGTTCCATACTGTTGTCTATCTTTTCAATGGCCACCATTCTGGGTGAAGGGATGCCTACTTCCGCGGGGATCACTGCTTCTGAGCCATAGACCAGGCTGAAGGGTGTCTCCCCGTTGCTTGTTTTTGGGTTTGTGTGGTGAGCCCATAAGATGCTTGGGAGTTCATCGACCCAGCCACGCCTTGCTGTTCCCAATCTTGCTTTGATGCCTTCGACTAGACTTTTGTTGATACTCTCAACCTGGCCATTCCCTTGCGGATGCGCCACATATGAGAATATGTGTTCAATGTGTAGTTCTTCTAGCCATTTTTGAAATTCATCGGCAGCAAAGTTGGTGCCGTTATCGGTAACGATGCACATTGGTAGACCGAAACGGCAGATGATGTGTTCCCAAATGAATTTCCTTGTTATCATAGCAGTGGTTGTCACACCCCGAATTTCCACGTGTCACCGGTGGGCCCGGTGGGGGAGTATCGTGACGTAGTTGATATCATCATTTGTCAAACAACACAAATTATAATGCACAGCGGAAGCAAATGAAAATAGATTTATTTCAACCATTAAGTGTAATATCAAGTATCACAATTTAGTCGAAATAGATCCACAGGCGGATCGGAAATAAAAGAAGGAAATTGTTCAACAGATAATTGCATCCCAAAGCTTGCAAGACTCTATGATGCTAAGGAGAAACCAGCCTATTTCGTATAGCACCTGCACTCAATCTTTTTGGGGAAAATACGTCAGTTTGCACTGGTAAATACAATTTAACTGACTCATTTTGAAAACATTTGAAAAATTTGGTTTTAAATGCACAAGGCACAAAACATTTTATAACTTGGGAATAATTAATCAAAGTTAAACTTGTAAAAGATTTACATGTTTGTTGTGCGTTCAGTCGCCCGAGTCGTGTCGGGTTTAAGGTTAATTGACACACCACTTAGTATAAGTCCGCGGCGGGAAGCCAACGTTTATACCTTAATAATGGACATAATACCGGGTGTACGCCTACACCCGGGTGTCAAGGTCGTGGCCAAAAATGATGCCAAGGATATCCGGGACATGGTCAATAAGCTCCCAAAGGCGTAAAAACAAACAAAACCAAGTTTTCAAACGGGTCACATTGATAGTACCCAACTACTAATGAGTTGGGGTCAATTGCCCGACCAAGCGGTATTTTATATACCGTACCCCCAAGCCCGTATAGGGAAAATAAGTTAAAAGTATTTACCTGAGCAAGTATAAACCACAAAAGCAAAAATGCAAGTGTCTTTTACTGGGCTCCTATTCTGGAACGAAGGTTTAATACAACCTATTAGAATCCTAACGGGTCTTTAATATAGCCTAGGCCTAGACCGGTTAGTTTCGAATAATAAATATGGTTTAATCGCGAGGAATGCGAAAACCGGGGAGGAATGTGATTTAGACCCTACAAGCTTGGATACTTGTATAATATGGGTAAACTAAACACATTCTGAATTTAGAGACTAAGATGATACGGTTTGACCCGTTTCGGCTAATATGCGTGAACTAGTCACATAAGCCGATCCGAACGCGAAAGTGCGTAACGAGTAACCATATAAATCATATGCAAGTTTCCTGAGATTATATGCACCAAATATGTTGCAATATCAGTAAGGTATGTCCAATTATGCCCCAAACGTTTTTAAACGCCAATTACGCCTCATAAGGGCATTTTGGTAATTTTACATAGGCTAAAAGGGTAAAAATGGGAAAACTGAGTTTTTAACTTTAGTCTACTGTTATAATATATATTTTTATTAAATATATCAGTAGGTATTAGATCTTTTATGTAAAAACTAGTTTCGACATATACTATGTCGTAAAAATGCCTAAAAAGGCGATTTGGAGCCATTTCCGGGTTTTAAAAGAAAAGCTGATATTTTTATATTTCCAGAAGGCTCAACATATCATATTTAATATAATAAATCAGTAGAAAAAGGTTTGAGGTCAAAAGGTTTTGCAAAACTCATTCTATGGCCGAAAGGGCAAAATCGGCATAAGTCGAATTAAGCTTAAAACCTCTAGTTATGCTCATCCTAAAAATAAATAAAAATCTTTAAAATTCCCAAAATATCATTATACAACAGTGGGTATAAAGTTTTGATATAAAATTCGGGTTTAAATAGGTTATGCGTTAATTACGCTAATTATTTACTAAGAAAGCTTCTAATTACGCTAATGAGCATAACTCTTAATCTAGACCTCAAACTGATGTCAAATTTTGGGGACAAGTTTACATTTCAGTAACTAAGTTGTCTACCCTTTTATATTTTCAAAAATCATGATTTTTGGACATTTGGGCATAATGGTCAACATATGGGCATTTAACGGAAACATGCATACGAACAAGATATCTAATGAACCACGTTGCATAATCACAGGAGGATATACTAACATGTTATTAGGTCCAAAAGAAGCTCTAAGGAAATCTTAATCTTAATTAAACGGGTCAGAACTGAAAGTCAAAGTGAAAGTCAAACTATGCGACTTTCGGTTCCGAACCGGGTCTAAACAGAAAATTGTCGAGTTGAACATGTTGGAACATGTTCTTATACTTATTACCAAGTTATATTAATGTTCAAACAGGTTACATACAACCTACATTGCTAATTATGCGTTAATTTGAAATTAAGCATTCTGTTGACTTTTTGTGATTAGCTTTGACTCGACAATTGACACACTTAGAGTGGGAATCTGGAAACACCCTTTTAAGGGTTTGTTACCCACTTAATTACCTTCCTAAAGGTATCTTTAATTCGTGATTTGACAGAGCAGATTATGCTTAATCACGAAGTCAAACCTTAATTACGACGGTTTGACTTTTACTTAATTAGCTAAGCTAGAAAGGATTAAAGAAGGTTAAGGATACTTACAAGAGTCCTAAGAAAGATTATAGAGCCTAAGAAAATGTGTTGGTAACCAGAGGAGCTCTAGAAAGTCTTTAGCCAAAGTTCCAAATGAGCAAGTGTCAAATGATCACACTTGAACCCTTTATATAGTGAACTAGGAGCCCCAAGATCTTGACAAGCAAGTCTAGGGTAGTAAAGGGATGATCCCAAGTGTCCCTAAGGAGCTATTTACTGCCTAGCAAGCCCATAGATTCCCAAATTTACGTTTTAAGTCGGTTAAACGAATTGGACAGGCAGCTCTCCAAAACTTACTGCCAGCGACGGTCTTACGGACCGTAAGCTTGAGGCCTTACGGTCCGTAAGGACCTCTTGCGGACCGTAAGCTAAAGGGGTTACGGTCCGTAACCGACCTTACTGAAACATGGTTCAGGTGCCTTCCTTACGGACCGTAAGCCTAAGGCTTTGCGGTCCGTAACCGATCCTTGCGGGGCATGCCCAGGTACCCTGCTTACGGACCTCAGGGGTCTTGCGGTCCGTAAGCGATGGCAAGAAGACAAAAGTTTGAAAACTTTTAAGTCTTGACCATGCATTCCAACTATTCCGAAATCAGACTTTCTTTTGCAGATGTGGGCCACCTGAACCAGCCATTGCATGCCCTACTTCCTCTTACATGTTCCTCATTCAAACTTAATTCATAATGGGACTTGTAACATCGACGGAGATTCCAAAAAAAATGAGTCTTGGACCCTCAAATACTTGGCCAAGGAAGATTAGCTATATTAATTCTTATTTACAAGAATTTTATTTAGACTAGGAGTAGTAACAACCTATATTTCCGAAGTCCTTGATAAAGATGTAACTTTATTTATTTGAGAGCAACCGGTTGTCATATGAGATGATCATTAATTGATTTAAGGATCTTGGGATTTATAAAAATTTCGGGTCGCTCAGAGGTGATTTAATAACGTGGCGCCCTTGGGTCGTTCAGAGGTATTTTAAATAACATGACGCCCTTTTTATTGGAAATCCTACCACACATCTTTTTATTTAATCCGGTTTCTCTGACACGTCTGTCACACATGACACGTGTCTTTATTCTAATGGACAGGAATTTTCGAGGTGTTACATCCTCACCCCCTTAAAAGAAATCTCGACCTCGAGATTTACTGAAACAATTGAGGGTATTTTTCTTGCATCGTGGATTCTAACTCCCACGTATAATCAGGACCTCTGCGGCCCTCCCATTTGACCTTGACAATGGGTACATACTTCCTTTGAAGCTTCTTTACCTGTCGGTCCTCAATCGACACAGGTTTTTCTATAAACTTTAAGCTTTCGTCTATATGCACATCCGTATACGGTATGGCTAGCGATTCATCAGCTAGACATTTCTTCAGATTGCAGATGTGGAACACATTATGAATACCACTAAGTTCCTCTGGTAAGTTCAACTTGTAAGCCACCGATCCTACACATTCGATGATCTCGAATGGTCCGATATACCTCGGGCTTAACTTACCTTTCTTGCCAAATCTCATTACCCCTTTCCATGGTGATACTTTGAGCAAAACTTTATCGCCAACCTCAAACTTGAGGGATTTTCGCTTACCATCAGCATAGCTCTTTTGCCTATCACGGGCAACTTTTAGGTGTTCAGTAATCTGGGTAATCTTGTCTGTTGTCTCCAGGACTAATTCTGGTCCTGATAACTGAACGTCTCCTACCTCTACCCAACAAATGGGTGTTCTGCACTTTCTACCATATAATGCCTCAAAAGGCGCAGCCTTAATGCTGGTGTGGTAGCTATTATTGTAGGAAAATTCGATCAGAGGTAGGTGCCTATCCCAACTTCCTCCTAGGTCAATCACGCATGCCCGAAGCATGTCCTCCAAGGTTTGAATAGTACGCTCACTTTGCCCATCCGTCTGAGGATGATAAGCTGTACTAAAATTCAATTGCGTACCCAGGGACTTTTGGAAACTCTCCCAGAAATGAGATGTGTATCTGGTATCCCGATCGGAGATAATGGATACTGGTACGCCATGCAGGGATACTATCTTATCCACGTACAGTTGAGCTAGCATGTCAGAGCTGTAAGTCTCTTTAATGGGTAGGAAATGTGCTGACTTAGTCAGTCGATCAACTATCACCCAAATAGTGTCATTTCCTTTCGGCGTCTTAGGCAACTTGGTGATAAAATCCATCGTTACCATTTCCCATTTCCAAGTGGGAATCTCAGGCTGTTGTAGTAAGCCTGACGGTTTCTGATGCTCGGCCTTAACTTGAGCGCACGTCAAACATTTAGCCACATGGGTGGCTATAGACTTTTTCAAGCCTATCCACCAGTAATTTGCCTTTACATCCTGGTACATCTTATCTGCTCCAGGATGGACGGAATATCTGGAACTGTGGGCTTCCTTAAGGATGATGTCTCGAAGTCCTCCATAAACAGGAACCCATATTCTTCCATTTAGTCTCAGGATTCCGTCTTTACCATAGGATAACTGCTCTTTAGTTACTCCTAGCTTTTCATTGGGGTAGTTAGCTTCTAACACTGCCTCTTTTTGTGCGGCTAACAACCTTTCATTTAGACTGTTCCTGACTTCAATGCTTTTGGCATTGATTCTGATTGGCTTTATCCTTTCTTTCCTGCTTAGGGCATCTGCGACTACATTGGCCTTGCCTGGATGGTATCTTATTTCACAATCATAGTCATTTAGAGTTTCCATCCATCGTCGCTGCCTCATGTTCAATTCTTTCTGGTTGAACAGGTGCTGAAGGCTTTTATGATCAGAATAGATCACACATTTAGTGCCATACAAATAGTGCCTCCACAATTTTAGTGCAAATACAACGACACCCAATTCTAAATCATGAGTGGTGTAATTCTTCTCATGCACCTTTAATTGTCGTGAAGCGTAGGCAATGACCTTGCCTTTCTGCATTAACACACAACCCATCCCGGTGTGTAATGCATCACAATAGACTACAAAGTCATCAATCCCATCAGGTAACGTTAACACGGGAGCGTTACTTAATTTCTGCTTCAAAGTGTCGAATGACTCTTGCTGCTTAGGTCCCCAATTGAACTTGCTATTCTTGCGAGTCAGCAAAGTTAGGGGTGCTGCAATTCTTGAGAAATTTTCGATGAATCTCCTGTAGTAGCCTGCTAAACCTAGGAAACTGCGGATTTCCGTAGGTGTCTTTGGCTCCTGCCAATTCATGACAGCTTCAACTTTAGCGGGATCCACTTGAATACCACGCTCACTGACCACATGTCCAAGAAATTGGACTTCTCTTAACCAAAACTCACATTTGGAAAACTTTGCATATAGCTTTTCTTGATGAAGCAGCTTCAGAATACAACGGAGGTGCTTCTCGTGATCAGCTTGATTCTTGGAATAAATGAGAATGTCATCGATAAAGACGATGACAAACTTGTCCAAATAAGGTTTGCAGACGCGATTCATGAGATCCATGAATGCGGCAGGTGCGTTTGTGAGCCCGAAAGGCATCACTAGGAACTCGTAGTGACCATAACGAGTCCTAAACGCAGCCTTGTGCACGTCTTCATCCTTAACCTTCAACTGATGATATCCTGATCTCAGATCTATCTTGGAGAAATAGCTTGCCCCTTGAAGTTGATCGAAAAGATCGTCGATCCTGGGTAGGGGATACCTATTCTTAATGGTAACCTTGTTAAGCTCTCGGTAATCGATACATAAGCGCATCGAACCATCTTTCTTCTTGACAAATAGAATCGGTGCTCCCCAAGGAGACGAACTAGGCCTAATCAAACCTTTGGCTAGCAAGTCGTCTAGCTGCGTTCTCAATTCCTTCATCTCCGTTGGCGCTAGCCTATAAGGTGCTCTAGCAATAGGTGCAGCTCCAGGAACGATATCGATTTTGAATTCCACTTGCCTGTCTGGTGGCAAACCAGGCAGTTCTTCTGGAAAGACTTCAGGGTATTCTGATATAACGGGAATGTCTTCAATTTTGGGCTTTTGCTCATCAATGGTTACCTGTGCCATATAGATGACACAACCATTCTTCAAGCATTGGGACGCCTTGAGCATAGACACCTGCACAGGAAATCCATGACGCGTATCACCCTGAATGGTGAGAGACTCACCAGATGGAGTCTTGATTATTACTTGCCTTCTACTGCATACAATCTGCGCTTGGTTATGCGATAACCAATCCATGCCCAATACTACATCAAAACCGGCTAACTTGAAGGGTAGCAGGGATAGAGGAAAAGAGTGGTTCCTAATGGATATAGCACATCCATCTAACACAGTCGAGACGGTTTCTAAGGTACCATCTGCTAATTCTACCTCATACTTTGCACTAAGGGCTTTAACAGGCAATCCTAACAGCTCACAGAATTTACTATCCACAAAAGATTTATCTGCCCCGGAATCAAATAATACTCTTGCGAAAACGTCATTAATGAGAAACGTACCAGTTATGACGTTATCGTTCTGGATGGCCTCTTGAACATTCATTTGAAAGACCCTGGCGTTGGTCTTCTTTCCATCCTCCGTCTTCTTGGCATTCTTTGGGCAGTTGGTCTTGATGTGCCCCTTTTCATTGCAACTGTAACAAGTTGCATCTTTCAACTTCTTGCACTCAAGAGTTCTGTGCTCAGAAGACTTACATATCCCACACATCTTGGGTTGGGATTTCTGTTCGAACCTGCACCTCCCAAAATGGTGCTTCCTACAAATCTTGCACTTGGACCTATCGCCCGACTGTTGCTCGCTTCTCCTGGCCTCAGATCCCTTCTTACTGTCACGGTTTCCCCTATGTTTCTTACTCGATCGACGTGAATTATCATCTTCACGTTTCCTCTTGTCAGATTCCGCACTTCTTAACGCTCTCTGTCTCGCTGCATCCTGAGTGAGAGACAGAGATAAGTCGGTGACAGATCGGAATGTAACAGGTCGCGAGGCCTTCACACTGGCCTTGATTTCTGGGGCCAAACCCCCAATAAAGCGCGCGATCCTCTTAGGTTCAGGGGTCACTAGGTAAGGTACCAATCTGGATAAAGTATTGAAACTGGTGAGGTACGCCTGGCAATCTAGGTTCTTCATAACCAAAGATAGGAATTCGGACTCTATACGCTCAACCTCATGCTGAGGGCAGTAGTTTTCCTTGATAAGAGCAACAAACTGCTCCCAAGACATACTATACAGGGCAGCCTTTCCAGAAGCCTGGATCAATGCTCCCCACCAGGCTAAAGCCTCACCCTTGAAAGACTGGGATGCGAACTTAACCATATCCCTCTTAGCACAACCACTGATGTCTACCACTGTCTCAATCTCATCAAGCCATGTCATACAGTCAACTGCCCCTTTCTCCCCCGTAAACTCCCTAGGTTTACATGACACAAAGTATTTATACGTGCAACCCTTAGCACGTAGGGCCTCATCAACCACAAGCTTCTTGGGGTGAACACTGTTTTCATTTGAGGAATGACGATCCTCATCTTTCTTAGGTTTGGAAGGAGTAGGTGGCGGTTTGTTGCGAATCTCAGAATGATTCTTTGGTTTAGCATTCGGTGTAGATAGAGTTCTACTGCGGGTTTCACTGCACTCGCTGTACTGTCGCGCTAAGGCTTTCGCAACCGCATCATTCACAATTGCTTTTAACTCGGCACTAGTCACTAGGAACTTTGCATCCTCACGGTTCTCAACCGGATGGCTATTGGCTTCTTCTGATCTGGCCATGTAGCTTCAACGCTACATATATTTGATAGACAAAGTTTTCACTTAAAGGCTCTTATAGTATTTTATGTTTTATTAACCAAGGTTTTAAATTGCCATTTTAGGTTAATTTATTAAAACATTAGGATGTGGTTATTATCCTATAATACTCTTATTATTAGCACATAAGGCCTAGTCACAAGGACATTTAAGATATTTAATAACCAAGATTTTTACAGTATCTAGGTGTTTTAGGTTGAATCATAGTTCTCTACCATTAATCAACAGGGAGTCATAAGCTACCACTGTCCTTAGTCACGGAGGACATTAAATTATTGCCCACAGGCAGTTCACTTCAAAGAAGTGGTTAAATAATTAAGGGAATTTAAAATTAACCCTTTATGAGAGATGGCCTGTGTGACTTCACTGATTGACAGTTTGCCAAAATCATTAATCATACTAACAGATGTTAATAATTGGAATCTACTGTGGGGGTTGTACCATCTTGGCCAGGTTTGTAATAACACACAGGCTAGGTTTTACCTCCAAGATTCTCTAATAATCAACGCAGAACAGTCCTAAATTGAGATGTTAATTTATGGATCTTAACCTAATTGTGGAACTACCATCTTGGCCTTGTTTTGTACCTAAAAGGCTAGGTCTTGGTCCTCTTTAGATTTTTCCAAGTTTAATATAATGGCAGATCTTTTTTTTTTTAATTTTTCATTAATTTTTCGTATTTCATGCAGATAATTAATCAAAATGAAAACTTAATTAAACCATCCTATAAATTGTCTTAAACAAGTACGACATTTGCCCAAACGGGACTTCTACAAAAACAAATACCCACGCAGGGGCGAATTCAAGAACAAACCCACGCAGGGGTTAACTAACCAAACATGCTCACGCAGGAGCAGAGTACAAAATAACAAGCTCACGCAGGAGCTGAATACTGGAATAACAAGTCCACGCAGGGACTGAATTACAACACAAATAAATAACAAGGGTTTTCAATGACCCCTCCTCTTTGACTTCCCCTTAAGCAAGTCTGACAGCCCTTTGAAGAAACCTTGCCGCTCTCTGCGGTCTTCACGAACCTCCTGTTCAACTTGGCTCAGCCTCTCAAGGACTTCCTGCTGAATCTGTGGCTGTGGCGGCTGATACACCGGTGGAGGAGGTGGCTGATGCGGGTACCCATAAGTCGGGTAACCAGTAGTCCATGGCCCTCCGTATGGTCCTTCAGGGTGAAGGGCATTGTAGTCCCGAGCTACCTGATACGGATCTACTTCCGCATAACCGTAGTTGTAGTTGTAGTGGGTGTGCGCTGGCTGCTCGAAGGGGTTGTATGCCGCTGACCCAGCATACGCAGGAATCGGGTTATCGAAACCCAAAGGTGGTACCACAGGTACTGAGTTGACATCTGGTATAGGGCTTGTTGGACCACCCATCTGCGGGTCCTCTTCTTCCTGAAGTGGCGGGTAATGGCTGCCACTTGAAGGTTGGGGAGTACTGATTCGAACTCCACCTCGCACGGACATCCGTGCATTTGACCTTCTCCGCCTCGGCGGCTCTGGAGGCGGTTGCTGCTCTTCTGGCGGTGGTGGTGGCGGTGTGACTGCCACAAATCGTTGACCCTCCGAAGGGTCCTGTTGCTGTTGATACTGCTGCTGCTGCTGGTGCTGGTGGGACGACGAGTGCTCAAACGGGGTGAAGTACCAATCGTACTGGTTGAACTTTTCCATAAAACTGTCCGGTCCGCGGTATGGCGATCCATGGAATGATGACCCATCTGAGATCTCAATGGGATGATTCGGCGTTCCTGATGCAGGCTCCACGGGGTCAGTATCCTCATCCATGTCGTTTTCCCCTGAAAAGTGGTCTTCCGGTCCAAGTGGGTTAAAACCCACGGGTTCTAGCAGAAGGTTAGCCGGGTTAAATCGGCTTTGGAAAACGGGTGTTGGGTCGCCAAAAGAATGATGAGAGTTGGATCTCTGTAAAGGTATAAAAGCTGGCGGCTGGTTGTTGGGCTCGTTTTCTGAGTGGGGCCCAAAAGAGTGTTGGTAAGAAGGTGAAGAGCTAAGGGATACAGATCGCCTTCCGGGTTCGACATAGAGCCTCCATGGCTCTTGCGGGCTTGTGCTCATAGTGATAGATGGAGTACGCCGGTGCGAAGGCCCGGCCTCGTGATCATGACCTGTCACGGGTCCTTTGCCTCTACCGCGAAGGAATCTGGGTGGCATAATGACCTGTATACAATATTTAGATAACAATAACAATATAATTATAAGAGACTCAAAATAAAACAAAACAGAGTTTGTCCTATGTTCGATGTCTAGACTCGGAACTCGAAGAATGTGCAATTTGTGCACTGAGTTTAAACACAAAAGGCTAGTGTTTAATTCACTCAGTGTTGGCTCTGATACCAACCTGTCACACCCCGAATTTCCACGTGTCACCGGTGGGCCCGGTGGGGGAGTATCGTGACGTAGTTGATATCATCATTTGTCAAACAACACAAATTATAATGCACCGCGGAAGCAAATGAAAATAGATTTATTTCAACCATTAAGTGTAATATCAAGTATCACAATTTAGTCGAAATAGATCCACAGGCGGATCGAAAATAAAAGAAGGAAATTGTTCAACAGATAATTGCATCCCAAAGCTTGCGAGACTCTATGATGCTAAGGAGAAACCAACCTATTTCGTATAGCACCTGCACTCAATCTTTTTGGGGAAAATACGTCAGTTTGCACTGGTAAATACAATTTAACTGACTCATTTTGAAAACATTTGAAAAATTTGGTTTTAAATGCACAAGGCACAAAACATTTTATAACTTGGGAATAATTAATCAAAGTTAAACTTGTAAAAGATTTACATGTTTGTTGTGCGTTCAGTCGCCCGAGTCGTGTCGGGTTTAAGGTTAATTGACACACCACTTAGTATAAGTCCGCGGCGGGAAGCCAACGTTTATACCTTAATAATGGACATAATACCGGGTGTACGCCTACACCCGGGTGTCAAGGTCGTGGCCAAAAATGATGCCAAGGATATCCGAGACATGGTCAATAAGCTCCCAAAGGCGTAAAAACAAACAAAACCAAGTTTTCAAATGGGTCACATTGATAGTACCCAACTACTAATGAGTTGGGGTCAATTGCCCGACCAAGCGGTATTTTATATACCGTACCCCCAAGCCCGTATAGGGAAAATAAGTTAAAAGTATTTACCTGAGCAAGTATAAACCACAAAAGCAAAAATGCAAGTGTCTTTTACTGGGCTCCTATTCTGGAACGAAGGTTTAATACAACCTATTAGAATCCTAACGGGTCTTTAATATAGCCTAGGCCTAGACCGGTTAGTTTCGAATAATAAATATGGTTTAATCGCGAGGAATGCGAAAACCGGGGAGGAATGTGATTTAGACCCTACAAGCTTGGATACTTGTATAATATGGGTAAACTAAACACATTCTGAATTTAGAGACTAAGATGATACGGTTTGACCCGTTTCGGCTAATATGCGTGAACTAGTCACATAAGCCGATCCGAACACGAAAGTGCGTAACGAGTAACCATATAAATCATATGCAAGTTTCCTGAGATTATATGCACCAAATATGTTGCAATATCAGTAAGGTATGTCCAATTATGCCCCAAACGTTTTTAAACACCAATTACGCCTCATAAGGGCATTTTGGTAATTTTACATAGGCTAAAAGGGTAAAAATGGGAAAACTGAGTTTTTAACTTTAGTCTACTGTTATAATATATATTTTTATTAAATATATCAGTAGGTATTAGATCTTTTATGTAAAAACTAGTTTCGACATATACTATGTCGTAAAAATGCCTAAAAAGGCGATTTGGAGCCATTTCCGGGTTTTAAAAGAAAAGCTGATATTTTTATATTTCCAGAAGGCTCAACATATCATATTTAATATAATAAATCAGTAGAAAAAGGTTTGAGGTCAAAAGGTTTTGTAAAACTCATTCTATGGCCGAAAGGGCAAAATCGGCATAAGCCGAATTAAGCTTAAAACCTCTAGTTATGCTCATCCTAAAAATAAATAAAAATCTTTAAAATTCCCAAAATATCATTATACAACAGTGGGTATAAAGTTTTGATATAAAATTCGGGTTTAAATAGGTTATGCGTTAATTACGCTAATTATTTACTAAGAAAGCTTCTAATTACGCTAATGAGCATAACTCTTAATCTAGACCTCAAACTGATGTCAAATTTTGGGGACAAGTTTACATTTCAGTAACTAAGTTGTCTACCCTTTTACATTTTCAAAAATCATGATTTTTGGACATTTGGGCATAATGGTCAACATATGGGCATTTAACGGAAACATGCATACGAACAAGATATCTAATGAACCACGTTGCATAATCACAGGAGGATATACTAACATGTTATTAGGTCCAAAAGAAGCTCTAAGGCAATCTTAATCTTAACTAAAACGGGTCAGAACTGAAAGTCAAAGTGAAAGTCAAACTATGCGACTTTCGGTTCCGAACCGGGTCTAAACAGAAAATTGTCGAGTTGAACATGTTGGAACATGTTCTTATACTTATTACCAAGTTATATTAATGTTCAAACAGGTTACATACAACCTACATTGCTAATTATGCGTTAATTTGAAATTAAGCATTCTGTTGACTTTTTATGATTAGCTTTGACTCGACAATTGACATGCTTAGAGTGGGAATCTGGAAACACCCTTTTAAGGGTTTGTTACCCACTTAATTACCTTCCTAAAGGTATCTTTAATTCGTGATTTGACAGAGCACATTATGCTTAATCACGAAGTCAAACCTTAATTACGACGATTTGACTTTTACTTAATTAGCTAAGCTAGAAAGGATTAAAGAAGGTTAAGGATACTTACAAGAGTCCTAAGAAAGATTATAGAGCCTAAGAAAATGTGTTGGTGACCAGAGGAGCTCCAGAAAGTCTTTAGCCAAAGTTCCAAATGAGCAAGTGTCAAATGATCACACTTGAACCCTTTATATAGTGAACTAGGAGCCCCAAGATCTTGACAAGCAAGTCTAGGGTAGTAAAGGGATGATCCCAAGTGTCCCTAAGGAGCTATTTACTGCCTAGCAAGCCCATAGATTCCCAAATTTACGTTTTAAGTCGGTTAAACGAATTGGACAGGCAGCTGTCCAAAACTTACTGGCAGCGACGGTCTTACGGACCGTAAGCTTGAGGCCTTACGGTCCGTAAGGACCTCTTGCGGACCGTAAGCTAAAGGGGTTACGGTCCGTAACCGACCTTACCGAAACATGGTTCAGGTGCCTTCCTTACGGACCGTAAGCCTAAGGCTTTGCGGTCCGTAACTGATCCTTGCGGGGCATGCCCAGGTACCCTGCTTACGGACCGTAAGTCAGGGGTCTTGCGGTCCGTAAGCGATGGCCAGAAGACAAAAGTTTGAAAACTTTTAAGTCTTGACCATGCATTCCAACTATTCCGAAATCAGACTTTCTTTTGCAGTTGTGGGCCACCTGAACCAGCCATTGCATGCCCTACTTCCTCTTACATGTTCCTCATTCAAACTTAATTCATAATGGGACTTGTAACATCGACGGAGATTCCAAAAAAAAAATGAGTCTTGGACCCTCAAATACTTGGCCAAGGAAGATTAGCTATATTAATTCTTATTTACAAGAATTTTATTTAGACTAGGAGTAGTAACAACCTATATTTCCGAAGTCCTTGATAAAGATGTAACTTTATTTATTTGAGAGCAACCGGTTGTCATATGAGATGATCATTAATTGATTTAAGGATCTTGGGATTTATAAAAATTTCGGGTCGCTCAGAGGTGATTTAATAACGTGGCGCCCTTGGGTCGTTCAGAGGTATTTTAAATAACATGACACCCTTTTTATTGGAAATCCTACCACACATGTTTTTATTTAATCCGGTTTCTCTGACACGTCTGTCACACATGACACGTGTCTTTATTCTAATGGACAGGAATTTTCGAGGTGTTACAGTGGTTGAGGCGAGCGGTTTCGCCTCTACCCATTTTGTGAAGTAATCAACCGCTACAATGATAAATTTGACCGCACCTGGTGCGTCTGGGAAGGGTCCGACCACGTCGATTGCCCATTTCTGAAAGGGCCATGCGGTGGTGGCCGGGACCAGGTTGTTCTTGGGGCGCAAAGTTTTCGGAGCATGTCGTTGACAGTTAATACATTTGCGCAGCTCTTTGACGGCGTCTAGGTGCATGCCGGGCCAGTAATACCCAGCATTCATGATTTTGGCCACTACCATGCGTGGTCCTGCGTGTATGCCGCACATTCCCTCGTGTATCTCTTTGATGAGGTATGTGGCATCCTAGGGGTTGACGCATCGTAGGAGTGGCCCTAGGTATGATTTACGGTATAAGATACCATCTCCCATTTGATAATGGCACGCTTTGTATTGTAGCTTGCGTGCCTCTGACTTGCTTTCGGGAGTCACACCTGATTGCAAATATGCAATAATTGGTGCCATCCAAGATGTTGTGCCGTATTGGATGACATTGACCTGGCGCAGGGGTACTGAAGGATTCTGCAGAATTTCGATGCGTATCTCCTTTGCCAGGTGTTGGAAGCTGGTGGATGCAAGTTTTGAGAGTGCATCCGCGGATTTGTTTTCACTTCTGTTGATATGTCGGATATTGAATGAAGTGAACTTTGATGTTAGTTGCAGGGCTTGCTTGAGGTAGAGGATCATGATATCCCCCTTTGCGGGATAGTCGCCGCATATCTGCCCTGCAACCAACAAAGAGTCGACGTGTGCTTCCAAATGTTGCACGCCAAGTTTGACTGCTAAACGTTGTCCTGCCAGTAGGGCCTCATATTCTGCCTCGTTATTTGTGCTTTTGAAATCGAGGCGGATTGCATATGTAAGTTCTTAGCCATCAGGGCTGACGAGTCGCAGACCTGCGCCTGCACCTTCCTCGTTGGAGGCACTATCAGTAAAAAGTGCCCAAGTTCCGGAGGAAGATGGTGCTGGCGAGGGATTTTGTGTTTCTTCGCATTCTTGAATGCGATTGGCCGGTAACTCGGAGGCGAAATCAGCTAAGACTTGGCCTTTATCGTGGGGCGCGGTTTATAGTTCAGCGTGTGCGCGCCCAGCCCGATTGCCCATTTCGCTAATCTCCCAGAAATGTCAGGTTTGGATAGGATCGGGCCGATCCTGTAATTGGTTAGCACCGTGATGACATGGTTTGCGAAGTATCGTCGCAACCGTCTTGATGCATGTACTAGTGCTAATACCAATTTCTCCATTATTGAATATCTTGTTTTTGGGTCGTTGAGCATCTTGCTGATGTAATAGATGGGCGTTTGAACCCCCTCCCGCTCCACTATCAGTACCGCACCTACCGTGTTGTCTGCGGCAGATAGGTATAATATGAGTGGTTCATCCTTGCGTGGTGCGGTGAGAGTTGGGAGTTGTATCAAACATTCCTTCATTTCCCGGAAGGCATTTTCGGCCTCTGCTGTCCACTGGAATTGTTCTTTCTTTAAACAGTTCCGCAGGGTCTTGATGAAAGGATATGACTTAGTTGCATGGTTGGCTAAGAATCTATTTAGTGCGGCTAGCCTGCCGGCCAGCCGTTGCATTTCTTTCATCGTTGAAGGCGACGGCATGCGTTCGATCGCCTGAACCTTTTCCGGGTTTACCTTGAATCCATATTTGGTTACGATGAATCCATGGAATTTGCCTTCTTCCATTCCAAACGAGCATTTCCCTGGATTGAGCTTTATGTTAACGCTTCGCAGAGTTTGGAATGTTCGTTCAATATCAGTGAGCATGGTATCTTCCTCCATGCTCATGACGACTAGATCGTCCATGTAGATTTCGACACTTTTGCTTATTTGCCCGCGGAAAGTGTCGTTCATCAGTTTTTGATAGGTTGCGCCCGCGTTGCGCAACCTAAACGGCATTTTTGTATAACAGTAATTCCCGGTAGGAGTGCGGAATGTCGTTTTGTCTTCATCCTCGATTGCCATCTGTACTTGGTGGTAGCCTTTATAACAATCGAGGAAACACTTCCATTTGAAAGGTGCGAGGTTATCGACTTTTTCGTCGATTTCTGGAAGTGCGTAACAATCCTTGGGACAGTCTTTGTTGAGGTCTTTGTAATCGACGCACATGCGCCAGCCCCCGGATGGTTTCTCTACCATGACTGGATTGGACAACGGAGTCTGGTATTTAACTTCCCGCAGGATGCCTGCGGAGAGCAGTTCTTCCACCTGCTCATGCATCGCCTGGTTTTTAGCGGATCCAATGTGGCGTTGGCCTTGGATCACCGGCTTAATACCTGGCAAGGTATTTAAGCAATGTTGCGTGATTTCACGCGGGACCCCAGTTATGTCTGCGGGTGTCTACGCGAAGATGTCTTGATTCCTGAAGAGAAGATGCTTCAGGTGCGCTTTGGTGTTAGCGGACAAGGCGTGGCCCAACGTAACCTTTTGTTCTGGGTATCTCGCGTTGAGAACCCATTTTTCCGGTTGGTTGTTGGGGGTAGGCCTTGCTATCTTTGTCGGACGTATTTCGTCCGACATCATGACGTCTCTGCGTGCATAGATTATCGCGACCCCCGTTTCGGTTGGGAAACCGATAGCAGAGTGGGGGACGGACGTAATCATATTGAAATCACCCTGGGATTCTCTCCCAAGGAGTACGTCATATTTGGAGGTATGAGGTAAAACCATGAAGTTTAACTCTTCTGTTAGTGTGTGCCTTCCGCTGGTAAGGCGCACAAGGAACGTAATTTGGCCTAGGGGAAAGACAGTTTCCCTTGCGAACCCGGCCAACGGGTAGTCCACTGCTTGCAACCGATCTTTATCCGCCTGATCGAACTGGTTGAAGCATTGCTCATTGATGATATCGAAAGTACTGCTCGGGTCGATGAATAGACGCTCGGTGCAGTAATGAGCCAGTTGGCCTGTGATAACGACGGCGCGCCTGTCGCGCGGGCCGCCTCGGACTTTTGGAAAGACGACTTGCTCGTCTTTCCAGTCATTGTCCGGTCTTCTCGTCGCTTTGCGCGGCCTAACTTTACCTCCGTTGATCATGTGGGTTGAGGCCACAAACATGGTCCTCTTCCCTGAGGAGGTGCCTTCGCCATGAGGGGTGATGCGCTTGGTGGGTTTCTGCCCACCTGGCAAAAGATGTTGCAGTTTCCCCTCTTTTAAGGCTCGCTCAATCTCCAGCCGG
Organism: Helianthus annuus; assembly: GCF_002127325.2. NCBI lineage: Eukaryota > Viridiplantae > Streptophyta > Magnoliopsida > Asterales > Asteraceae > Helianthus > Helianthus annuus. The sequence continues at coordinate 44,162,226 of NC_035441.2, forward strand.
AGACTGATGCAGTTGTTTGTGTTGTGGCCCGAGTCCTTGTGATACTCACAATAGAGAGTGAGATCTTGATTTTTCTTGGACTTCATTGGTTGGGCCGGTCGAAAGAGCTGTGCGTCCGTAAGAAGGACTTCGCTTGGCGACACAGTGATCTCGGTCCAGTTGCGGTCCCGAGAATCTTTTCTTGGACGCGCGGTTGTCCCATTGGGGATTGTGGTTCCTTGGGTCAAACGGGTTGGTCCGCGGGAAGTATGGTTTGGAAATGCTGTCGCGATTTCCAACGTCCCGGTTGCGTTTATTGTTACGCTTGGACCCCTGGCGGGAGGTTTTGGCTTGGGGCTGTGACTTGGACATATGCGGTTCAAGGGACCGCTGTGTCTGGGCGTATGTCTTGACTGCGGCTATGACATCTTCCCATTTTTTAGGCAAGCCCTCCTTGCCAGAGATGGTCATAACCATCTGCTTGTCCCTGACGGCCTTAATGAAATGGTTCCGTGCCATTTGGTCTGCCACGTCACCTATTTCTAGGCACTCTTTATTGTATCGGACGATGAATGCTTCTAGAGATTCGTCGTCCCTGCGCCAGATATTCATGATCTCTAACGAATCACGTTCGTGACGTCGTTGCTGGCTGAAATGAGCGAGGAACTTCGCATGCAAGGCCTCGAATGAGGCCAGTGACGCTACTGGCAAAGAATCGAACCACGCCCTGGCCAGACCTGTGAGGGTCTGGGGGAAAAAATTGCACCAAGTGGGTTCGTCCCCCTGGTCGTTGCGTCCCGCGCCCCTAAAAACGTTCATGTGGTCGTCCGGGTCGGACGAACCGTTGTATTTCCCAACGTTGAATGGGAATTTTGTTGTGGTGACATGGGCGTGGGCAATTCGCGGGGCGAATTTTGAGTTTTCGGCCGCAGCTTTCGGCCTGTAGGGCTGGTTTTCAGGGCGCTTTGCAGCCCTGAGGTATGTGTTGCGTGGATGAGTGCGAGGAATATAGTTGCGTCCTCCTGGTCTGCTGCTGGTGTCATGCGAATCCCCGCAATCTGTATGGTCGTCCGGGTCGGTACGACCATAACCTTCATACTGGGGCAGCGGTCCCAACCGGCTTTGGATGCCGGAACTGCGATGGACTGTGGATTGCCGTCTGTTACCACCTTGGGGGCCTAGGCGGCTTTGTATTGGGCCTCTGGTGCGGGACCCATATGAGGAATCATCCTCATTTAATGTGCGGACTCACAGTAAGAGGATCCGCGGTCCTCCCGTCTGCTTCTGGAGGTTGGACGTGAGGGTGCCCTGCCGTCGTATTGTAAAATACGACCCGCAGGTGTGTTTGGTGCCAGGGTAGGCCCGACTTGTATTTGCGTTTCAGCGCATGCTCGGTTATATGTTGCGGCCAGCAGGGCGGCCTGCTGGTCATACCAGGTGTGAGGGTCCATGTCCGGAGGAATCACAGATGCGTACTGTGATAGGTCGTGTCCGAACGTTAGGGATGGACCCCTTTGCGTTGACGTGCCAATGTGGCCCGGGTTTAGATCTGGGGGAGCAGTCCCCACATTTCCTGGGTTGGTGGGGAGTAGATTATCCCCGGTAGTGTTGTTTTGGTGATCAGTCATGATCTTTTGAGAGGGAGAAGGATGGTCGAAAAAGTGCTAAGAGTAGCGGTGGGCGCCAATGATGAAACAATGGTTAACCGGGCAGGGTTAACTCACTGGTCTCGTCAAGAAGGGTTAATCCCTTCCTCTCGAGGATCGCTAGCTGGATCACTGGCGGGTTGATCTCCTGCACAAGGAAACAAACCGTGACTCGTAACAAGGAGGATGGGGTGGGGGGTGCTCCTTGTTACCACTCTCCGGCGTGAGAATCAGTAGTCTGCTTGGGAAGCAAAGTATGATAGTGCAGGTGTGTCAGACATGTCGGCCGAGGAGGCGATGCCACGTCAGTCTGCTGCTTACGTAGTCCTGACAGGCGGCTGCCATTGGTGCTACTTGCTCTGTGGTGTCAGTCCCACTTGATGAGTAGACAGGGTGCGGTGCAAGCCGCATCGCTGTCTGCGGTAACTGTAGATGTTCCCGCGTCTTACTCTTTTGATCAAGAAATACGCGAGATGCGGTGCCAGGCCGCATCGTCGGCTGTGGTGACTGTTGCTGTTATCCAGCTTTCCTGTATTGATAGAAGTGTTCACTGGATGTGGTGCCAGGCCGCATCGCTGTGAATACTTCCGTTTTCATACACCAGATGCGGTGCCAGCCGCATCGCTATACCGTTCTCATATTCCAGGTAAGTCCTCCTCCATCACTGGACAGATTGGATTCAACCACTGTGTCGACGCGTTCCCGCACGGACATAAGTAAGTTATTAGCTAGTGGGGGTTTTGATAAGGGTAATGGTCACTCGCGGTTGATGCTGACGCGAGATCTGGGACCATACCCCTTCAAATACCATTGTTAATAGACTTTTTTTTTTTATTTTGTAATATTTCCACTAGTTTTACAAGATAAGCTAACTTAATGAAGTAATGTTTAAACTTAACAAGTCAAGTCTATTAGCATGAGATATTACCTAAAACTTGTAAGAACAATATAAACTATAAACTGTAATAATTAACTAGTTGGATATCAATGTTATTCGACGAATATTCGGTTAGTATGGATTCAAATTAGTTTAGTTTGTAATTGTACCAATACGATACCTGAACTAGATCAATATACGCTCAATAAGACATCGACACATGTTTACATTGATAAAAAACATAAAAATGAATAACGGTACCAGTATTGTCTAATGTAGCCCAAAAATAAAGCCATATAACAAAAAAAAATTATCGGGTTTTACATTTTGAATACAACACCGTTTGCAGTAAAATTAATATGTTTTAGTAAAATATATGTCAAAATTTTGATTAAGGAAAAAAAAACAAAACCACTTAAATAGTCTTTATTTGAAGTTAATCAATGCAGATAATTAATGATAAAAAAAAAAACCGAACTCGATCACGTATACAATTTAATTTAATAGCGGATCCAAAGTTTTTTGTGACGGGGGCATAAAATTGATAAGCTCAAATCAAGTCGGGTCTAAATGGATTGATTAAAAAAAGTCGGGTCAAAATATGTAAGATATAATTAAACCATCCATAGTTATTTATTTATGTAATGATACAATTATTTTAACATATTATTATATATATATCAATCGATAAAAGGGGTTTGCGCCAGTCAACTTTCTTCGGTTTTCGTTTCTGTCACCAAAGTTTTGTTTTATCCGTTTTCTATAATACGCCTTGCACAAATACTCACCTGCCTTTTATTGTTCTCAACCTCTCCTGCACAAATCACCGCTCAGTTTGTAGGGTTTGGTGGCCACCCACACATTTCAATGGATTCTGACGTGACCGGCGACGCATAAACTTCCTGATGCAGAATCCATTTACTTTGGTTTTGGTGTTGGCAGCCCAATAAACCTGGAAGGATTTCCCTCTGTTTTATCCAACTTTGTTATAAGGCGGTCATCACGATTTCCCATGACGGAAAACGACGTTTGCCAATCGATGTTCCGGTAAATAACGTTTTCATCTGAAATAACATCGTTACCTAGGTACTGTAGGTATGAATACGAAAAACACCTTCGCTAACATAGTAGAGGGCTAGAGGCGGTGGTACGGTAGCGCTAGCACCGTCACGGTGGCTGCGGTGAAGAGTTGTGTAAGAGGGAAAGGGAGCTGCTACTGGGAGAATGTGTCGTTCTATTAAAATTGAAATATCTAAAACCTAAAAATTGCAAGCTAAAGCTGTGAAAGAGGTTTTTGAAAATTGGAATTAACCTCATCAAAAGGTTTTAACTTTCATATGATTATGTTAATGTAAAAAATAATAAAATTTACTTTCATATAGTAAAATAATAATAATGTTGTTGCATTATGTTAATCTTTGTTTTAAAACAATCTCTTTAACGCTATTTATGTATATTATCTTAATGTGTTAGCTTACTCGGTTGTCACGTAAAAACTTTTATACAATTTGAATTTTGAAAGATCATTTGTTACATGATACAGTGGTTCTTAAATCGATACAATAACAAAAACAAGCTTTTTGATCACATCACGACTTATTTTTAGTTGGTTTTAAGTTGTTATACTAATTGCTGAGACCGTATCAATAACATAATAGACCGAAACACTACCGATCGAATTCTCGCGCAACGCGCGAGAATCCCACTAGTTTTGATTAAATTCAAATGTGTATAGAAAATCATAATATAAAATATTATATAATAAGTGATTGATTATCTTTTTTTTTTGAAAAGTAAACTTAATTTCATTAGTTATGATTAATAACTAACATATTAATTAATTATGATTAAAGTCAGGTTAACTTTAGGGCTGTTTAAATAATTAATGGAGTTAATATTCATATACCTCTCCTTCTATCTCTCTTTATACAAATACATAGATATATGTAGAAAGATATTATGGGTATGTTTGGCATGGAGCTTTTAGGAGCTTCTAGCTTTACGCTTTTAAGAAAAAACTCCTACTCAATAAAAAGACTTGTTTGGTTGAAGAAGCTTGAAGCTTTTAGGTTAGGAGCTTGAAGCTTTTGGTTGAAAGCTACTACTAGTAGTGTTTAGAAGGAGCTACAAGCTTTTAGGAAAAAAATGACTAATTTAATCTCTAAAAATAATGAACTTTTTAATGCCCAAGCTTTTTAAATTTTTAGTTATGTCCATTTTGGTCATTTTATACATTTTATTAAAAGCTCCAGCTACTCTACCAAACACCAAATGTATCTAAAAAGCTACAACTACTAGCTACCAGCTTCCAGTCATCAACTACTAGCTTTCAGCTTACAACTATCAGTCAACGTAACAAATATGGAATAAATTTTTCCAAGTCATTATTGTTTATTCTATTCTATTCATCTTCTTCATCAACGTAAATTCCTTCATTAAACCTTCAAACTTCAACTTACCCATTAAATTAAGAGTAAACTTCCGTTTTACTTCCTGTGGTTTGGTCGTTTTAATAATTTTGTCCTAATTTTTTAAAAATAGCCATTTTACTCCCTCATATTTCTGTTTTGTTACTAGTTTGCTCCCCGGCTCTTAACTCAGCTAAATCATTCAATAAAGAGAAAGTTGTGCGGCGGGGAGCAAACTGGTGACAAAACCGAAACATCAAGGAGTAAAATGGTTATTTTTAATGGATAGGAGCAAAACCGTTAAAACGACCAAATCATAGAGAGCAAAACGGAAATTTACTCTTAAAGTAAAGTTGTTCATAAAAATCTTTGATTTTTTTTTTTTCTGTTTGTTTTGTCAATGTTAGAGGTGCGACTCAAGCTTTTGCGCGGGTGTTGCTTACAAAACCTGAATATTTCAACTACTTTGATGAATCTCAAAGGAGGTATCAATTTGGACCTACGGTGGGTGTGTGCCCACCCTGTTTTCAACGTGAATCCGCCACTTGTATATTATCAAGCACAAGTTCTTAGAAACAATTAACATAAATGATATATTAAATGAATAAAAAACAATTAGCATGGGATTTTTGAATATGGGTTTCAATTAAATACTAAAAAGATAAATGATGATAAATATATACATATATATAAAAGCAAAATAAATAGAAAAGCAAGCATGAAAACCACGTTTGAGCTTATTAATTAAAATAAAATTGTATGAATATATTAAAACTTAAAAGAGAACAAATATGTGCTAAAAGGAAAAGGTCAACAAAATATGTGTGCTACACAAAACGACAAAAGTATCCTCTTGCTTTTGTGTTGTTTTTTCAGTGTATATTGTCGTCTAACTAGTTTTATATAAAGAGAAATCAAATATAGGCCAACCATCGTATCTTTTCATCTCTTTTTCACATTTACAACTTTCGGCCAATTCATAGCCATGGCATCGTGTGTAGAATTGGTGCCAGTTGCTTTTTCCATAGTTATATAATATTAATATTGAATAAGAAAGTCTATCAAGAATGTTCTAATGTTAATAAACTGTTTTGATGGAAATATGAATTATGCGTGAAAAAGGTAGAAATTAATTAACAGGGATTACAAAGGGTTTTTTGTCTAATAATGTAGCTTTGTTGCTCTTCTACACCATGGGGGACGTCCCTCTACCATCTTAGACCGTCGTCGGGTGCTACACCATCCCCCCCCCCCCCCCCCCGGTCCCCGTCCTCTCCGGCACCAGCTAGACGTTTGCGACGAGCACAAAATGACAAAAAACCAGTGGGGACCGTTGCCTATATGACCGTTTAAAAAAATCAAATTCAAAATTTATATTAATTAAATAACGGTTATAATTCAAATATATACCCAATTCACTTCCACTTTTATAAATACTTACCTCTTTTACACCTTTTTTTCACGATTTTTCACCCACTACAATCCCATATATCTCTCACATTTTATAACCACTCTTCCCTTTTTATAAAAACTCATCAATTTTTATACCATTTTTTACCCGCTACCACCCCATCTCTCTCTCAAAAATTATCATGGCTTCACATTCTTCCATTTCTTCAATCTCTTCCATTTCTTCATCTTCTTCGTCTACGTGGTATTCATCATCTTCGGAAGAGGATGCTATTATGCACAACATGATTATGAACGCGGCTCAGATCTTCATGGCGGGTGATGAAGCGTCGTCCCAACGGCTAACTGGACGAGCAAAATTAAACCGAGACCAAGAAGGTACTTTACTATTTTTTCCTTATGTTTTATATAGATTTGAAAATGTATTTTATAATTAATTTCATTTATGTTTCGTTTTAAATTTATAGCCGCCCCGATAAACTAGTAGCCGATTATTTTGCCGAGGAACCCGTGTACCTAGCCGACATTTTTCGACATTGGTTCCGCATGAGTCGTCCACTTTTTTTTACGTATTGCAGGCGACATGGCCCAGTCTGATCCATTTTTTACATTGCGAAACGACGCTAGGGGGCAAAGGGGTTTCAGTAATTTACAAAAATGTACGTCGGCCATTCGCCAACTTGCATACGGTTACGCACCCGATGCATTAGACGAGTATATAAGGATGTCTGAAAGAACCGCACGTCTATGTTTGCACAAGTTTTGCGAATGAGTTGTCAAATTGTATAGTAAGCGATACCTGCGGTAACCGAACGCAAATGACGTTCAAAAATTATATCAAGCACAAGAACAGAGACATGGTTTCCCAGGAATGCTCGGGAGCATTGATTGCATGCACTGGCCGTGGCAGAACTGCCCAGTTTCCTGGCAAGGTCAGTATGCTAGGGGAGACATGGACATCCGACTATTATTCTAGAGGTTGTTGCGTCACAAGATCTCTGGATCTGACATGCTTTTTTTGGTCTACCTGGTTCACTCAATGACCTTAACATCATATACCAGTCACAGATATTTGAGGATGTAGTAGCGGGTACAGGTCCAGACACAAGTTTTACGGTTTTGGGGGTGGAATACAGGCGAGGCTACTACCTAGCCGATGGAATATACCCAACGTACTCGACAATCGTTAAAACTGTTCTGCACCCGACAGACGAAAAAAGAAAAAAATTTGCGAAGTATCAAAAGGGTGCGAGAAAAGATATTGAACGGGCTTTTGGTGTTCTACAAAAAAAATGGCAAATCATTGAACATCCAGCACGTTCGGCTACACCAAAGAGGTTACGACACATTATGTACGCTTGTATCATCCTTCATAACATGATCATTGAAGATGAAGGTAAAGCGATATGCGAGTACGACGAAAACGCGTCTACTGGAAATTCTGTTCCAGTTAGTGGGGAACAACAAGATTTGAACATGTTCGCTCTACGTAACGAGTACACACATCATAACCTACAAGCGGACTTGGTGGAGTACATTTGGAACAACGCTCAAAACGAACTCGACCACGACATGGAAGACGAAGACTAGTACCTTATTTTAATATATTAGGATTTTTTTAAGTTTATGTTTTTTTTAAGTTTATGTTTTTTTTAATATTAATGAAATTATTTTGTTAGTTTATTTGTTAAATGTTAAAAAAAAGTAGAAGATTAGAAAAATAAAAAAAAAACATAAAAATGGTGGGGTAGGATCATCTAGGACCATCCTCCATACCCTCTAGTTTTGTGGGATGGACCATCCTTGGAAGGACTATGACGTGGCGCCTACGTGACGGATCATCCTCCCTTGGATGAACATCACCATACCCTCTAACCTAATGATACTATTTAGTTTCATAGTGGACGTTAGTGTAAAATTTATGACTAGATTTACAAGGGCTAAAGTTTTGTCATTGTAAATAAATGAGATTATTCACTTATTGTTAGGATTTCAAATACATTACTACTTGTATGTATTGGTATCTAATGAGATTGTGGTGAGAGTGAACGACTTCTTTAATGGTTTGTTTAGCAACGGAAATATATAATATATTTTCACATTTAATGGTTATACTTAATATATTATATTAAATATAATATAATATTTAATGGTGAGAGCGAATGACTTCTTTAATTCATTCTATAATGTATTGGTGTCTGGTGAGATTATGGTGAGAATGAATGACTTCTTTAATGGTTTGTTTAGCAATGGAAATATAATATATTTTCACATTTACAACTTCCAGCCAATTCATATAAATATATTTTCACATTTAGTGGTTTGTTTAGCAACGAGAATATAATATATTTTTACATTTAATTGTTTGTTTAATATGTTTTCACATTTAGTATATTCGCACATTTACAATTTCCGGCCAATTCATATAATATATTTTCACATTTAATGGTTTGTTTAATATATTTTCACATTTACAACTTCCGGCAAATTCATATAATATATTTTCACATTTAATGGTTTGTTTAGCAACGGAAATATAATATATTTTCACATTTACAACTTTCGACCAATTCATATAATATATTTTCACATTTAATGGTTTGTTTAGCAACGGAAATATAATATATTTTTCAAATTTAATGGTTATATTTAATATATTATATTAAATATAATATAATATTTAATGGTGAGAGTGAACGACTTCTTTAATTCATTCTTTAATGTATTGGTGTCTGGTGAGATTGTGGTGAGAGTGAACGACTTCTTTAACGTTTTGTTTAGCAACGGAAATATAATATATTTTCACATTTACAACTTCCGGCCAATTCATAGCCATGGCGTCGTGTGTAGAATCGGTGCCAGTTGCTTTTTTATAGTTATATAATATTAATATTGAATAAAAAAGTCTATCAAGAATGTTCTAATGTTAATAAACTGTTTTGATGGAAATATGAATTATGCGTGATAAAAGGTAGAAATTAATTAACAGGGATAACAAATGGCTTTTTGTCTAATAATGTAGCTTTGTTGCTCTTCTAATGATACGATTTAGTTTCATAATGGGCGTTAGTGTAAAATTTATGACTAGATTTTTTTTTGAAAGGTAAATTTCATTGAAAAACAAACGCCCCTAACAGTCCTTAAAATGGGGACCATCGGGCTAAAACGAAATTACATCGAGTTCATAGGATTATTACACCAATCATTCCAATCTATACCTTTCAATCTAGATCTATGACGAAACCAAAAAACCGACACGGACTTAATATATTGCATGACTTCAATAGTTCTCTGGGGGCTTTCCACCAAACACTCTAGAATTCCTTTCGTTCCAAATGGTCCACATAGTAGTGAATATGATGCCTCGCAAAATGTACCTCTCCTGTTTCGTCTTCGTTTGAGTCTCCGCCAAAGACAAAAGATCTTTCACGTCAAAAACAAACAAGGGAGCTAACTTACACCACAATGCGACCCGAGCCCAAATTTCCGAGGAGAAGATGCAGCCAGTAAACAAGTGTATAGCCGTCTCCGAATCCGCTTCACAAAGGACGCAAGACATATCTTCAATTGTTACTGTGCGTTTGATTAATTCCATCTTAGTAGGAAGGCGATTAAGATCGGCACGCCAAACCATAATTTTGCATTTCAATGGAGTCCATCCTTTCCATTTCATGTTTGAGCCGGTCGAAGTCATCGGTTTATAAGAGATCAATTTTTTCGCACCGTTAACTTAGAAACACCCATTTTTATCACCCTTCCACTTCCAACGATCCGCACCACTACTCCATTTGTAATCGTGTATATCCGAGAGGATTTGGAATAGCTCAGCCAGGTCCCTCATACAAAGTAGGAGAGCTACGCCAATCCCACGTAACAGAAGTATCAGCGCCGTTCTCGACAGTCACCCAGGAATTCACATTCTCCCATTTGTTCTTTTCGAGGCGAAAAAGATTTGGATAAACATAGCGCAAAGGTTGATCCCGAAGCCACGTATCAGTCCAAAAATTAACAGCCGAACCTGCTCCGACATCTGCAACAAAATAGCTATTTAGCTCTCTACCGTTATCAATCTTTTTAGAACCCGTCTTTACAATCCGTTTCCAACACCCGCTAGCCGATGAACTACACGGAAGCATAGTCCATGCACGACTTGACCCGTTGCACCCCACTATAACCTTTTTCCACAAGCTATTTCCTTCAAGTTTGAAACGCCAAGTCCATTTAAAAAGAAGTGCTTCATTTATATATGAGTAAATTGCCATTTTAGTCCCTGTGGTTTGGCCTATTTTGCCAGTATAGTCCAAAGGTTTCATTTTTAACATCTGGATCCAAAAAGGTTTCTCGTTGCCATTTTGGTCCAACTGACTTAACTCCATCCATATATGTTAAAGCTGTCAAGGGCATTTTTGTCATTTCATTATTCCTTTTATTAACCTTTTTTTCTTATTTCTTTTTCTTTTAATTAAAGCCTTTATTAGCTCTTTAAATGACTTTAAATGACATAGCTGCTTCATTCATTGATCACAACACACACAGTTCCCCCAATTTTAAAACCCTAACAACGAAACGAAGACGATCGATCAAAGGCGACTGAGCTGTGAACGAGCATTGTGCGGTGGTTTCTGAACGATGAATGACCCTTGGTGTGTTCGTGATCCTAATGAAGTATTCAATCCAGAAGAGGCATATGGTAAGTTCTGTTTAATACTCAACATTTTGTTTAAATTTTGCGTTTTTAAAGTGGATTGATCACTTATTTGAAGTTTATATGTTCATTGATGCAGTAAACTACCCTGAAAACTTTTCAATCGAAATACACCATGGGGGTGAATTTACAGAGTATCCTGGAATGACATATGCGAAGGGTAAGGTTTCTTATGTTGACAAGGTTAACTCAGACTACTTTTCAGTCATTGTACTGAAGGATATGATGGTGGATATTGGGTATAGAGAGGAGGATGATATGAGATTTATGTATAAATTGCTAGGAGAGGATATGGATTTAGGGCTAAGACCACTGTTAAATGATGGCTATATTCTTGATCTTTTAAAGCTATCTAGAACTACTAAACTGATAGATGTGTTTGTAGAACATATTAGACCTGATTATGAAGGTTTGCAGTTAAGAAACAATGCAGAGCATGATATCAATGAAAATGTAGATGATGTGGATGGCAGTAGTGTAGCTGATGGGGAGCACATTGTTGAAGAGATTGTAAGTAGTGATGGATCTGAAAATAGTGGTAGTGATGGATCAGAAAATAGTGGTAGTGATGGATCAGATGATAGCAATTTTGAACCTAAGGCAGGTGATTATGAGCAGGATGATAGTAGTGATATAGATGATGTTTGTAAAGGAAAGGCCAAAGTAGATGAGGTTTCTAAAGGAAAGGCCAAAGTAGATGAGGTTTCTAAAGGAAAGGCCAAAGTAGCTGAGGGTAATTATGTATCTGATGAAGACTCGGACTATATTATGGATGTTGATAACATTGTTGAGGAGTATGATGTTGATATGGATGATTTTAGGGCTGCAGTAGATTTTGATTTAAGTGATGATGGGGCAGACTTAGACATTGGAGATGATGTGAACATGGATGTTGAGATTGACTTAGAAGAATTTGATAGCTTGAGTGATGATGAAAATGACACAAAGATGCAAAAGAGCATGAGGGCTCATAGGAGGAAGCATAAAAAAACCAAAAAAACTGATGGTTGTCCTTTTTATCTTGGTCAAACCTTTAGTAATAAGGAACAAATCAAAAGGTTACTTAAAAAACATGCAGTGGAAAGTAGGAGGAAACTGATGATAGTAAGAAATGATACATCTAGGTTTTGTGTAGTGTGTAAGGGGTTCAATCCTAAACTGGTCAGGGCTGAAACAGAGGCAAAAGATGGGGCTGTTGCTGAAGATGTAACAAACATTAGGGGTAAAACAAAAGCAAAAGGGCTGGAAGTTGAAGATGTGACAGTTGGGGGTATATCTGGAAGTAAATTAAATGCTGAGGGTATATCTGGAAGTTCATTAAATGCTGGGGGTACATCTATAAATTCAGCAAAAAGTGCAAGTGGGCCTAAAGTTAAACCTAAACCTAAAAAAAAGGGATATAAACCCTACATGTGCTTGGCTGTTGCACATATCAAAGAGCAAGAGTGTCGACTCTTGGGTAGTTAAAACCTTCTTGAAAGAGCACATATGTTTAAACACAAGGGATGTTAGGCTCTGCACAGTCGGTTGGTTGGCTAGGGAGATAGAAGGTACTATTCGGATTAATCCTACTATTCCACTCAAATCCTTACAAGATATGATACAAAAGAAGTTCCAGGTAGAAGTTACTGTAATGCAGATGTTTAGGGCTAGGTCTCAGGCAACAAAGAGAGTTCAAGGTGATTATAATGTTCAATATACAATGCTTAGAGACTATTGTGAAGAATTGCTTAGGGCTAATCCTGGTACAACAATAAAAATAGAGGTTGAGAAGGAGCCTAACCTACATTCTCCAACAAGGCAGTTTAAAAGGATATACATTTCTTTAGCTGGTTTAAAAAGGGGATTTCAGATAGCTGGTAGAAATTTGTTGGGTCTAGATGGATGTTCCATGAAGGGGCCTTATCCAGGGCAGGTCTTAACTGCAGTTGGTATAGATGCAAACAATGGCATCTACCCGGTAGCCTATGCATTGGTTAAGTCAGAATCTAAAGCTTCATGGACATGGTTTTTGATGTGCTTAGGAGATGATCTATGTCACACCCCCAAAATCCACACGCGGAGTATCACCGCTTGGAGGCGTGACTGACCAGGATCAAGCCACCAATCATATTGAACAATGTAAGTAGTAAATATAAATCAATCAAACAATATGAAAGGTGTTCAAAACCAAAACATAGTTAAGTGTTTAGCGGAAGCATAATTGTAAAACCCAATGTAAGTATTAAGTACGAAATAAAGTAATGTATTTAGCATGGCACTCACTGCCATGTCCCACAACGACCGCGCCTCCTTGTGCAAGCTCCATGAGTACCTAACGACCTGCAAGGCATGTAGCAACGAATCAACAAGAAAGTTGAGCGAGTTCACAATGGGTTGTTTAGTTATAGTATTCGTTTAGTAATTCGTATGTTCGTTTGTAACCCATATATCGTATTAATTAGTATCGTGGTCTCCCAGACATGTTGCGAAGATTAGTGGAGGCTTCCCATGTATTACTAGACCACGCATATAGACTGCTACGAAAATGTAAGAGGTGCCCTAAGTCAATGTCTATCAGCATTGACCCTTTGCCCATAGTCCATTAGTACACGCCCGTTTGGACGACACGGTGTAAGGTTTGTTAAACCTAATAGCGCTATCTACTAATGACCCGCTCGCCATAGGCCTCAGCGACTAAGTCGATAAATGAGGGACTTCAATTGATAGAGTTGATGGTCTTATAGTCGTGTACGTAGGTTTTACGTACGTGCCCTTCAATCCGAGGACAGTAGTAAGTAGTTTAATAGTAGTGATAGTTTTAGTAGTTATTCAATCCCATTCCCAACCCCTGGGAATCCCATGCCTTGGAAAGAATGTGAACTCACCTTGGTTTGCTCGGTATGCTAAAGAAATACACGCTCACAAATAATCAGTCACGACCTATAGTATGCACGTATATACAATCAGTTTCGTTCGTAATGGCTCGCATGCAAATCTAACATCACATACTGCTTGGCAGTTAACCTCATGTATCACGGAGGCAATTAATCAATTTCATGCAATTCATGCTTCACATAAGTGTCTTTCAGAGTTTATTCCAACATGGTTATTCATCAATATACTAGACTGAGTTAACAGGTTTAACGGAAATAACATACCTAATGGTATTAATAAACTAACAGAGTTAATGAACCAACCAAGTTAAACTTAACAGAGTAATTAACGAACAAAGTTAACAACTAACAAAGTTAACTAACTAACCAAGTTAATGCCCAGAACACTCGACGAAATTACCAGTGGTGAAATCACCTAGTGGCGAACACCCTTCAGGTGACGAAATCCCTTGGGCGACGAAATCCCTTGGGATTTCGTCGAGATGTATTTTCGTCGGGGTTTGTAATATGAAATTTGCACATGACCTGAATGCCTACTATATGGTAACCATGATCTGTTACATGCATGATTGACTATTATAGCAATATTGGGTCGATAACAAATTGAATCTCGTGATTACTTGATACAAGCAATTAATGGGCCACACATATGTTAATTGTTTATTGGACCGAAAGATATATGGAAGTAACATGGGCCTGACACTCTTTAATTCACATGCAAACTTCAGTATTAAAATGGCCGACAACTACAATTGCTATACACAAAATCACATGGACTATCACATGGGCTTTTAGATATTCAGAATTTTATAATTGATTGAGAATGTAATTCATCTATTATACAAACACAGAAGCCATAATGATCATCTACAATACGCCAACTTCATCATATAATCATTCAGTCATATCAATTCATGCGATCCTCCATACATACAAAGCATTAATACGAAATCCTTCAACCTGGATTAATATGATTATCATACATTAAATTGAATATACGCTGAGATCTATCCAAATATTATCACAACATCAGATCTATTCCTCATGATTCATGACAGAAACATCCACCCTATCCACTCAGTAGACTCCGTAGGTTTGTAATTGCCGTCACCGTTAGAGAGGTGCTCTAGGGTTTACTAAATAAAATTCTAACATAACAAGTTAATATCATAACATTGCAATTTATTCGCTACTGGGCCGAAGCCCATTTGGTTTTCGCTGGCCTCTTGTGGACGAAAACACCTGAGGTGTTTTCATGGGTGGGGTGTTTTCGTAGAATGTGGGTTTTCGGCTAGGGGTGTTAGGCAAAATTCCATGTTTTAAATAATTATACAATTTAAATATGTATAACATATGCACACATATTATACATATCACAAATAACACTTATAATGCACATCATGTAATTATTAAACACACCTAGCAAATAAGTACGAAGTTAAATTGGCTAGAGACCTTGAAAACTCGGGTTGTCACATTATCCCCAACTTGAAAGAAATTTCGTCCCGAAATTTAGCACGTGGTTACTGAGGAAGCTAGTTGTATTGTGTTGTTTACTGGTTTTCCTAGGGTGTCACATCATCCCCCCGTTGATTTGGAATTTCGTCCCGAAATTCTATAGTAGCTACAGCCTCAGTAGTGGTTGCACTGTCCCCGAACAGCTGGGGGTACTTGAGTTTCATTTGATCTTCTCGTTCCCAGGTGAACTCTGGGCCACGACGGGAGTTCCAACGAACTCGAACAAGAGGTATTCTGGTGTGCTTGAGGACCTTAACGTCTCGGTCTGTGATTTCAATTGGTTCCTCGACGAATCGCAACTGATCGTCGATAGTGAGCTCCTTCAAAGGAAATATGAGGGTCTCATCTGACAGACATTTCTCCAGATTTGACACGTGAAATACATTGTGAACTGCACTGAGTTCTGCTGGTAGGTTTAGTTTGTAGGCCACCCTGCCTATTTTCTCAATGATTTCTAATGGTTCGACGTAACGCGAATTAAGCTTGCTCCTTTTGCCAAAACGAACCACACCCTTCCAGGGTAAGACTTTGAGTAGAACCCGGTCCCCGACCTGGAATTCTAGAGGTTTCCTACGCTTATTAGCATAGACTTTCTGACGGTCGTGAGCTGCCACCATGCGTTGCCGTATCTGAGCAATTCTTTCCGTTGTGTCCACTACCAGTTCTGGACCCGTGATCTGACTGTCACCCACCTCTGCCCAACAAAGAGGTGATTGGCATTTACGCCCGTACAATGCTTCGAATGGAGCAGCTTGAATGCTGGTGTTGTAACTGTTGTTATACGAAAACTCCACCAATGGGAGGTGTTTTTTTTCCAGCCGTTGCTGAAATCGATTACGCATGCCCGAAGCATGTTTTCTAGAGTTTGGATGGTGCGTTCAGACTGCCCATCTGTTTGCAGATGGTAAGCTGTGCTCATGTCCAACCGAGAGCCAAAAGATTTGTGCATCGCTTGCCAAAGTTCTGAAGTGAAACGTGCATCACGATCGGAAATAATAGAGGTTGGCACCCCGTGCCTCGAAACCACTTCCTTGAGATATACGTCTGCTAGAGTGGAGAACTTATCTGTTTCCTTGATAGTCAAGAAGTGTGCAGACTTGGTGAGTCGATCCACGATCACCCAAATAGTGTCATTCCCATATTGAGATCCAGGCAGGCCAGTAACAAAATCCATGGAAATTTCCTCCTATTTCCATTGTGGTATCTTTGGTTGTTGGAGTAGGTCTGATGGTTTCTGATATTCGACCTTAACTCTCGCACAAGTCAAACACTTACTGACGTAAGTTGTGATGTGGGCTTTCATGCTAGGCCACCAATATGAAATCCTGAGATCGTGGTACATTTTATCCGAACCTGGATGTACCGAGTAGCGAGATTTATGTGCTTCATCCATTACGAGCTCGCGTAAGTTGCCATACAGTGGGACCCAAATGTGTCCTGTTACGTAGTAGGCGTCGTCTTCCTTTTGTTTTAACCGTTGCCTTGAGCCGCGTAGGGCTTCAGCCCTGACGTTTTCTGGTTTCAATGCTTCTACCTGAGCATCTCGTATCTATGCAGGAAGATTAGACTGGATAGTAAGTTGTAATGCTCGTACGCATCTAGGTGCAGTGTCTTTTCGACTGAGGGCGTCAACCACAACATTGGCTTTGCCCGGATGGTACTTGATGGCACATTCGTAATCGTTCAGTAGTTCGACCCATCGACGTTGACGCATGTTCAATTCCTTCTGCTTGAAGATATGCTCGAGACTCCTGTGATCGGTGTAGATGGTGCACTTGGTACCGTACAGGTAATGTCGCCATATCTTAAGCGCGAAAACGACAGCTCCCAGCTCCAAGTCGTGTGTAGTGTAATTCCGTTCATGAATCTTAAGTTGGCGCGAAGCATAAGCAATGACTTTATCCCGTTGCATCAACACACATCCAAGACCCTGAATGGATAGGTGCGCTACAAAGTCTATCCTTTAAGTGCTGAAACGTTGTTTCCTGTGTATTACCCCATCGATAGGTAACACCCTTCTGAGTTAGTAAAGTAAGCGGTTGTGCAATCTTCGAGAAGTCTTTGATGAATCTTCTGTAGTAGCCTGCCAAACCCAAGAATTGGTGGATTTCTGTTGGTGTACGAGGTGCAGGCCAATTCTTGATCGAGTCTATCTTAGATGGATCAACATGAATCCCATCCTTGTTTACCACGTGGCCTAGGAAGTGGACTTCACGAAGCCAGAAGTCGCATTTTGAAAACTTGGCGTACAGCTGTTCTGCTCGAAGGAGTTCCAAAATGAGTCGTAAATGCTGCTCGTGTTCCTCCTGACTCTTGGAGTAGATCAAAATGTCGTCGATGAATACAATCACGAATTTATCCAAGTAAGGCTTGCACACTCTGTTCATAAGGTTCATGAAGACTGCAGGCGCGTTTGTTAACCCGAATGGCATGACTAGAAACTCGTAGTGGCCGTAGCGAGTTCTGAACGCTGTTTTGGAGACGTCCTCATCCCGGACTCTCAGTTGATGGTAGCCTGACCTCAGATCAATCTTTGAATAATAGCTCGACCCTTGCAGCTGATCGAACAAGTCATCAATGTGTGGAAGAGGATAGCGATTCTTCACGGTCACCTTGTTGAATTCACGATAGCCAATGCACATCCTGAAGGTACCGTCTTTCTTTCTCACAATAGTACTGGAGCTCCCCAAGGCGAAGAGCTAGGACGAATGAAGCCCTTATCCAAGAGCTCTTGTAGTTGCACGGATAGTTCTTCCAATTCTGAGGGAGCTAAGCGATACGGTGCACGAGCTATTGGTGCCGCTCCTGGAGCTAGCTCGATCTGGAATTCGACCTGGCGATGAGGCGGTAGTCCAGGTAAATCTTCAGGAAACACTTGAGGAAAATCGCGTACAACTGGGATATCCTCTAATCTCTTCTCCTTCGCCGATGCGTCGGTAACAAGTGCCAAAAAGGCAGTGTGCCCCTTTTGTAAACACTTTTGGGCCTTCAGGAAGGAGATGATGCCAACCACAGCACCACTCTAGTCGCCTTGAACTTCGAGAGGTTTCTTGCCAGAACGGGGAATACGAACAATCTTCTCCTTGCATAGGATCTCTGCTTGTTGTTGAGATAACCAATCCATACCAATGACGATGTCGAAACTCCCCAAGACTATAGGAATGAGGTTGATGGAGAAAGTCTGACCAGCTAAAATGAGGTTACAATCCTTAACTACGTGTGTGGCCTCTAAGCTTTTGCCATTTGCTAATTCTACGACATGCTTGGTGTTTAAAAGAGTTGGTGTACGTTTAAGCATTTGACTAACTTTTAAAGACACATAACTGGTATCCGCACCTGAATCAATTAATACAGTAACATAAGAGTCGTCGAGAAAGAACTTACCCATCACCGCGTTAGGATCATTCCTTGCATCACCCTGACCAATCACGAACACGCGGCCCCGGGCGTCATTGTTTCCATTGTTTCCCCCGTTGCTATCCCCATTGTCGTTCCTGCTTCCATGGTCGTGGTTCTGATTCTGGTTCCAGTTCAACTGTGGACAGTGTCTCTTGTAGTGATCTTTAGCACCACACTGAAAACATCCTCTAAAACTCTGTTGTTGCTGCTGATTCTGTGGAGCTTGAGGCTGCTGTTGTTTTTCCTGGTTTGCAGGACATGAGTTTCGGCAATCCTTGGCTTCATGACCAAGCTTGAGACACCTCTGACAATGACCCTTGTTGTAATGGCCACTGTGGTGTTGGTTACAATTGTTGCACCTTGGGTTATTTCCTCGATAACTACCCTGCCCGTGACTACCAGAAGACTGCTGACTGGGGCTCTGGTAGTCATCTGTCTTTCGCTGCTGCGCCTGAGACTGAACCGAAGTTGGCCCCTTGCTCAGGTTTCCATCCCACTTGCGTTTGTTGTCACTAGGAGCACAAGTTGTAGCAGTATTAACACGTTTCGGTAGTTTGTTTTGTTCTACCGCCTGGTCTGTGAGACGATGAGCAAGTCGAGTGACTTGCTGGATAGTGCCAAGATTAGCCGCGATCACATGACTCTGAACTTCTGGCACCAGACCCTTGAGATACAGCTCGATACGTTTGGTGGGAGGGTCTACCATAGTGGGACACAATGTGGCTAATTCATTCGATCTCTTCATATAAGCCTCAATTTCAGACCCCGTCATCTGTAAGTTGAGAAACTCCACCTCTAGTTTGTGGATGTCATCGCGACTGCAAAACTCTTCCTTAATTAGATCCTTGAAGTCGTTCCAGGGGGTGGCATTAGCAGCTGCCAGCCCTAACATTTGAACCTGTGCTTTCCACCAGGTTAATGCAGCACCTTCGAGTGTTCCGGCAGCAAACTTTACCCTACGAGACTCAGGGCATTCACACATCTCGAAGTCAGTTTCGAGCCTGTCGAACCAATGGAGGAGGCCTACAACTCCCTCAGTACCACTGAAGGTACTAGGTTGGCAATCCATGAAAGTTTTGTACGTGCTTACGGGTGGCTGAGCGTTTGCGCGAGAAAGATAAGACAAGGTTAAGCGCGAGAGTTGGGTCGCGAGAGTTGTGTTAGGTTCACGAGTCCACTCATGATCTTCACAAGTAAGAGAACACAAGTGAGAAGTGCGTCGTATCAGTACTTAAGTGTAGAATGACAGAAGAGTGTGAGCAAACAAGGTTTCAAATAGTAGTTGTTACATTATCTAAGCATACCATGAACAAAGTTCTAAGTAATCTAGCAAGTAGGCAATGTAAACATGAACAGTATCACCTATAGTGTTGAGCCTTGCACGTGGAGCGAAGCGTCGTTGTGGATCGTTGAGCACTGTACAGGTTATAGTCTGGTTTTAACAAAAACTTTTTCCCCTTATTAAAACCAAGTTCTCTATAACCAATGGCTCTGATACCAATCTGTCGCACCCCCAAAATCCACACGCGGAGTATCACCGCTTGGAGGCGTGACTGACCAGGATCAAGCCACCAATCATATTGAACAATGTAAGTAGTAAATATAAGTCAATAAAACAATATGAAAGGTGTTCAAAACCAAAACATAGTTAAGTGTTTAGCGGAAGCATAATTGTAAAACCCAATGTAAGTATTAAGTACGAAATAAAGTAATGTATTAGAATGGCACTCACTGCCATGTCCCACAACGACCGCGCCTCCCTGTGCAAGCTCCATGAGTACCTAACGACCTGCAAGGTATGTAGCAACGAATCAACAACAAAGTTGAGCGAGTTCACAATGGGTTGTTTAGTTATAGTATTCGTTTCGTAATTCGTATGTTCGTTTGTAACCCATATATCGTATTAATTAGTATCGCGGTCTCCCAGACATGTTGCGAAGATTCGTGGAGGCTTCCCATGTATTACTAGACCACGCGTAGCGACTGCTACGAAAATGTAAGAAGTGCCCTAAGTCAATGTCTATCAACATTGACCCTTTGCCCATAGTCCATTAGTACACGCCTGTTCGGACGACACGGTGTAAGGTTTGTTAAACCTAATAGCGCTATCTACTAATGACCCGCTCGCCATAGGCCTCGGCGATTAAGTCGATAAAGGAGGGACTTCAATTGATAGAGTTGATGGTCTTATAGTCCTGTACGTAGGTTTTACGTACGTGCCCTTCAATCCGAGGACAGTAGTAAGTAGTTTAATAGTAGTGATAGTTTTAGTAGTTATTCAATCCCATTCCCAACCCCTGGGAATCCCATGCCTTGGAAAGAGTGTGAACTCACCTTGGTTTGCTCGGTATGCTAAAGAAATACACGCTCACAAATAATCAGTCACGACCTATAGTACGCACGTATATACAATCAGTTTCGTTCGTAATGACTCGCATGCAAATCTAACATCACATAGTGCTTGGCAGTTAACCTCATGTATCACGGAGGCAATTAATCAATTTCATGCAATTCATGCTTCACATAAGTGTCTTTCAGAGTTTATTCCAACATGGTTATTCATTAATATACTAGATTGAGTTAACAGGTTTAACGGAAATAACATACCTAACGGTATTAATAAACTAACAGAGTTAATGAACCAACCAAGTTAAACTTAACAGAGTAATTAACGAACAAAGTTAACAACTAACAAAGTTAACTAACTAACCAAGTTAATGCCCAGAACACTCGACGAAATTACCAGTGGCGAAATCACCTAGTGGCGAACACCCTTCAGGTGACGAAATCCCTTGGGCGACGAAATCCCTTGGGATTTCGTCGAGATATATTTTCGTCGGGGTTTGTAATATGAAATTTGCACATGACCTGAATGCCTACTATATGGTAACCATGAACTGTTACATGCATGATTGACTATTATTGCAATATTGGGTCGATAACAAATTGAATCTCGTGATTACTTGATACAAGCAATTAATGGGCCACACATATGTTAATTGTTTATTGGACCGAAAGATATATGGAAGTAACATGGGCCTGACACTCTTTAATTCACATGCAAACTTTAGTATTAATATGGCCGACAATTACAATTGCTATACACAGAATCACATGGACTATCACATGGGCTTTTAGATATTCAGAATTTTATAATTGATTGAGAATGTAATTCATCTATTATACAAACACAGAAGCCATAATGATCATCTACAATACGCCGACTTCATCATATAATCATTCAGTCATATCAATTCATGCGATCCTCCATACATACAAAGCATTAATACCAAATCCTTCAACCTGGATTAATATGATTATCATACATTAAATTGAATATACGCTGAGATCTATCCAAATATTATCACAACATCAGATCTAATCCTCATGATTCATGACAGAAACATCCACCCTATCCACTCAGTAGTATATCCAGTAATAGAAAAGGTGTATCTAAAGGCTAAATATAGGTTCTGCCTAAGGCATATACATGAGAATATGAAACCAAGATGGAAGGGTGATGTCTACAAAGATTTGTTATGGAGCTATGCTAGTGTCCTTACACCAAGAGGTTGGGAAAATGCAATGAAGGCAGTTGAGGAAGAAGATAAAGACTTACATGACTGGTTGAAAGAAATTCCTCCAAGGCATTGGTCTAGATCTCATTTCAGTGGTATGACATATATAGCATAAACTTCTTCATTGTAGTATACACATTAATAACATAAAGTTATGCATGTACAGGTAGGGTAAAGTGTGATGTACTCCTAAACAATCTGTGTGAGGTCTTCAATAGGCAACTGGTGTATGGTAGGGACAAACCTATCATCACTTGTCTTGAATTCATTAGGGAATACCTAATGAAAAAGATTTTGGTTGTCAAAAAGCTAATTTCCAAGTGTAATGGTCCTTTAACACCTACTGCTACTAGAATCTTTGATGCAATCAAGTCTGAAGCCTCACAGTACACTTGCATTTGGACTGGAGGAACAAAGTATCAGGTCAGTCATGGGTTAGATCAAAGAGTTGTTAATCTTGGTGAAAGGACATGCTCATGCAGGAAATGGGACCTTACTGGTATGCCTTGGAAGCACGCAGTGGCTGTAATCTGGAATCAGGGTTTACATGGAGGTGGGGAACCCATACCAGAAAGGTGGGTTGATCAAGCATACTGGTATGAAACATGGAAGCTGGTTTATGAGTGTACCATTGAACCAATCAATGGTATGGATGAATGGCCAAAGTCGAGATGCCCCACCACTTTGTTACCTCTTAAACATCATAACCAGATAGGCAGACCAAAGAAAAAGAGGAAGAAGTCAGCAGAGGAATTAAGTCAAACACAGACCCAAACACAGAATACTGAAGCATCCATTCCAGATGCGGGAAAGTTGACCAGAAAGGGAAACACTGTAACCTGTGAGATTTGCAAGGCAAGAGGACACAACAAGAGGACATGCAAGAAAAGACAGAAAAAACAAGATGTAGATGCAAGTCAAGATGGTGCAAGTCAGGTTGGTGCAAGTCAAAGTGGTGCAGGTCCAAGTGAAAATGTTGGTGCAAGTCAAAGTGGTGCAGTTTAGGTCTTTTGGTACTTGCAGTTTAGGTCTTTGATATGTATTTTGGTAAAACAATTAATGGTTATGTATTTTGGTACTTGTCATGGGTTATGGTTATGTATTTTAGTAAAACAGTTTAGGTCTTTTGGTACTCGTAATCTGTTATGGTAATGGGTCAGTTAGTCTTTTGGTATGTAATCGTCAACTGCAGTTTAGTTCAGTTTTGTAATGGCTGCAGTTTTGTAATGGCTGCAGTTTGTAATGACTGCATTTTGTAATGGCTGCAGTTTGTAATGGGTCGGTTTAGTTCAGGTTTGTAATGGCTGCAGTTTACTTCAATATAATGCAGGTTTGTAATGGGTCAGTTTCTTTTAATGGCCAGTTTGTATTTTGGCAGTTTACTTCAATATAATGCAGGTTTGTAATGGCCGCTTTGTAGGATACAATCTATCGGCAAATTGTTGGTGCATAATGTCTAAAGCCTGCGTCTTAGTCTTGTTAGATTAATGTATAGGGTCTAGATAGGTTGTTTATGTATTGTACAGGGGTTAATGATGTAATTTTGTAATATTAGTGGAGGAAGTCCGCTTATATGGTTACATGCCATAAAAGCGGATCTACATGTAAGAGGTCTGCTCATATGGTCATGTCCATATAAGCGAACCTGTGTCTCCTATAAATACCCCTAGCCAGTTTTCACATTTAGAACTTTGATGTCATCGGGTAGCCAAACTGCTGACCGTGTGTTTTCTGAAGAATTAATGTGAAAGCAAGTTAAAGGTGAATTCTATCTGATTTCTACTCATTTCTTCTACAGTTTTGCTTTGATTCATGCCAAATATGTATTTCCGCTACATGTTCGGTAGGTACTAGCTCGAATTGACTCAATTGACTGTCAAACTCGGTCCTACAATTGGTATCAGAGCCAGTTGTGAGCTAGTTTCCACGAATCAAAGCTTTTTACCTACACATTTTGGGTTTCGGACATTTCCGACGGACAGAATGGACTGAAAACTTGTCACATAGTGTAAAACTGAGTAATAACAAACCCTTGAGAAATTCAGGCTTAAAATCGGCTTAAAAGTGACCCAAAACTGCTCGTGAATAGGTTCCGCTTTTCTGTCATTATTGGAGGTTCGCTTTTTAGGTCCGCTTATTAGGTCCGCTTATTAGGTCCTGTTTGTTGTAGATCCACTCTAGAGGTCCGCTCATAGGGACATAATTGTAGTAGGTTCGCTCCAGAGATCCGCTCCTAGTTACACATTTGTTGGAGTTCCGCTCAAGAGGTCCGCTTGTAGTTACAGTTATTTGAGGTCCGCTTTTGTGGTTCGCTCATTGTGACTTTGTAGAGGTTCGGTTGTGTGGTTCGTTTGTTGTGACATAGTCTGGTTCGCTCTTGTGGTTCGCTTATACAGACAACACTTAGGTCCGCTTATTTGACCTTAGGCAGTTCCGCTTATACGTACACTTAGTGTATAGGTTCGCTTATTTGACCTGTTAGTGTGTGAAATTCATATTTTGAGCGTTCAGTCTGTTTTGTATGTGATCAAGTGTTGGAAGTTCAATTGGTGTTAAAAACTTTTGATAAATACAACCTGTTTTGTGAAAAAGTTAAACATTTTCAAAACTTGTCATTAAAAATGGAACACCAAGATTTTTTCAACATGTTTGCGGGAAGTGGTGCGGCTATACAAAGTCCAACTAGTATCGTACAGAATGTCAACATGGAAAATGAATTGGGAACAATGCAAAAGCCACCTAAACTGATGAGTTTAGATGAATATGCTGGATGGTCCGGAAGGTTTAAAAATTGGGTTCAGGCCAACCATTTCGAGTGTTGGATGAAGATTGAAAAGAAATACGTACCTCCAGTTGACGGGCTCGGGTTGGTTAAAGGCATTGGAAGTCTTACAGATACTGAACAGACAGAGTTTAAAGCTGAAAAGAAAATGGTGAGCATCTTGCAGCAAGCAATTAAAGAAGACATTCTTGTTTTACTACAACATAACGAAAGTTCTCAATCAATCTGGCAAGCGCTACAACTGAAGTTTAAAGGAAGTGTTTCTATGATCAAGAGCAAAAAGGCGCTTATCAAGAAAGAATTCGATATTTTTACTGGGATCAAAGGAGAGTCAACAAAACAGTTAATCAAAAGATATTGCCACCTTGTAGTTGAGATGAAAAGATTAGAAATTGAAAAAACAAATGAAGAATGGATTGATAAACTTTGTGATGCACTTCCATATGATGAGTGGGGAACGTATCTTATGATGCTGAAAAACAGTTCTGATTTTGTGAATCTCAATCTGAGTTCATTTATTGAAAAGATCGAAGCCCACGAGCTTGAGTTGTTGAAGATAAAGAAGATGAATTCAGCTAGCATGCAGCAAGACGTATCTTTATACTACGAAGGCAACCCTTCAGTTGCGAATCTTCAAAGCCCAAAGATACAAACAGGATTCAGTGCTGATAACACTTCAAATTCTACATCAAGTTCTCATCAATCAAGCAGTTCTACACCTTTCGCGAATTTTGAACCAAATGTCAAAGTTCAGGAACAGTCTTCGTCTCAAAGCTCTACTGGATCAAATCATCAGGCATATGTCTCTGGAGTACAGTGTAATATCGCAGTGAACATCAAAAATGGAAACGAGATAACGGAAACTGCTGCGAAGCAACATATTGCACTACTCGCTTCCGTTCTCGAGGCATATGAAGGTCTAGTTGCGGGGAGAATTGGAAATCCGGACTTGACAAAGGAGGACTATGACCAAATAGACCCCGAGGAGCTTGAACTGATTGACATTAAATGGTGTATGGCAAGCTTAGTTCGTCGTGCTCAAAGGTTCGTGGAAATCACGGGAAGAAACAGTTTATCAGGTCCAGATCAGAAGTTGGGATTTGATAAGTCGAAAGTAACGTGTTTCAAGTGTAAAGAACGCGGTCACTTTAAACGAGAGTGTCCAAATCGTGAAATCAACAATCACCAAAACCCGTTCACCAATGATTACTATCGACAGGCAATCTACCATCGACCGAACCAACAGCAAACTGTTCAAAGGCCACAGATAGAAAACAAACCTGAAAAGGCATTGATTGTGAACCAAGATGATGAACAGGTAGCTGCAGGTTTTAGTTGGGATAAATATATCCCTGGTAGAGATGATCAGGCCATGATGGCAGAGGTTGTTGAAATTTCTGAGGTAGTGTCTGAACCGGAGATTGTTGATGAAGTTGTTTCTGAAGTTGTTGAAGAGATTCCTACGGAAAATGTTATAGATGTTGACGAAATAGCAGCTGAAGTATACTACTATCAATCACAACAGGAGGAGTTAGTTTATACTATGAAATCAATTATGCCTCCTAATGTGTTTGATTCTTTTGCAGGTTATTTCGAGGAACCAAGAACCGGATCTTGTCCTAGATTTGAGGAGAAGAAAGAAGCCGTCGAAGAAGTGATTGACGTGTCTAAAGAGATGACCGGAGAAGTTCTGAAAGACATTGCTGACAAAGCTCTAATGGGAAAGCTTAAAGAGGTAGATTCAGAACCCAAGGAGTCACAGTCTGTCGATAAGGTGTCGGTTAACAGAGAGGAATCTAGAGTTCAGGAGGTCAAATCTGTCAAACAGTCTGTGTCTGAGTCAAAGCATGTCGGTAAAACTGATTGTGATGAAAAGGTTGATGAAAAAGTTGTTCCAATCTCCGAAACGCCATGCCAACGTTGTTTACAACCGTGCGTGGAGTGTCTTGAAAAGGACACTAAGTATCAGGAATTGAAAAATCATACAGATATGATTAAGTTTGATCTTGAACAATTAAAAGAAGCTTATGATACCTTAGCCAGATCAATTAAGATGATTCAAAAAGAAAGTGTCGAAAATGATAAAGCTACTAAATTGGCTAAAGCTACACTGTTTGATAAACAAAAAGAAGTCAATTATCATCTTGACACAATTGCGTCACTAAGAAAAGAACTTGAATTGGCTAAGATAGAGAATGACAGGATTGATAAAAAGTTAATGAGCTATGTGGCTTCGTCTTATGTTTTGGAACAAATCGTCCCTCAACAGCCTCATGCTACACCTGTTTTCAAGAGCGTTCCACCCCCAATGTGGAATCACTACACTCAGAAATATCCAGATAGGCTAGAAGCTGCTTTAAATCTTAAGCTGAAAACGATTGAGAGTGATTTACCTGACAGCATTGATATCACTTTCACTGCATCTGACACCGATAACGAATCTCAGGTTATTAAGTCTGTTGTCGATCAGTTGTTGGATGAGGAAAGTGAGAAATCTAAAAAGGCTTAATCTGAGAAGGCTGTTAGTGATTCTGAAAACGAAGGAAATTTCTTAGATCGATATGTACCGAAATCGGAAAAGAGTACGAATGATGATCCGATCATGGTGGTATACACTATGGTTGGAACTGACAAACTTTATTCCGACTTTGAGTACCCACTTCAGAATGTCAAGATCGAGAATGTCGAAAAAGTGTTTAAACTGGTTGAATTGAACATTAACGAAATTAATAACAATGAATTCTTTTCGAAACTGAAAAAGTCGTTTGTTACTTCACGTCCCACAAGTTCGGAAAAGAGAGATGGCGTTGGTAAAGGTCAAAACAAGAAAAATCATCTTAAAAACAAAGGAATTGGGTTTGAAAAGAAAACGGCTAAAGAAGTGGTTAAGCCAAAAGAAAAGATAAATGATGTTTTTGTTGATGGTCCTAGTACTGATGTTGAAAAGGAGTATATTTTTAGTCAAAAAGTTGTGGATGATTTCAATGCAGCACAGAAGCTTAAAGAAGAAACGGTCAATACTACTTTTGTCGAGTATGATAAAAGGGTGTGCTATCGCCGCAATGAGATTGGACACAAGGCAAAACAGTGTCAAAAAGTGTTTAAGAAACATGTTGTTGAAAAACCAGTTCAAAAACAAATGGTTGAGAAACCAAAGGTTGAAAAACCAAATGTTCAAAAACAAAATGTTCAAAAACAAATGGTTCAAAAATCTCGACCTAAATCACAAGTTGTTTCAAAAGGTAAAAAGGAAATGGTTTCTCCGATCCGTATTTTGAAAAGAGGTGAATCGTTGAAGTCGGAGGATAAGCCAAAATCGACTTTCAAGATTGGCGAATCCTCTAAGACTAGAAAGACTTCAAAGTTTTACCCTAAGACGAAAATTTTTGAAAATCAGTCCAGGATCGCGAAATCGAAACCGTCGGTTGAGGTCAAGAAGATGGAGAACGCTTTGACAATTGATTCAAATCTTTTTAAAGATGATGTGATTGATTTTGAAAATGAAGTAGATAAGTTTCTTGATGAATTTCCTCCAATAACTAACAAAGTTAAAACAATTGTGAAAGAAGAGGTTCCAAATGTCACATTTGATTTTCCGAAAACAAATGAAAAGTGTGATATTGTGTTCGGAAGTGTGTCGGAAGTAAAGAAATCATGGGCTTCATTGTTTGAATAAATTGTTTTTGATGTTTGCAGGGGCTGCCCAAGTCAATTCTATCAAGATGGATTATGGATAGTGGAGCTTCAAGACATATGATTGGGACTTTAGCTCTTCTTTATGATGTTAAGTCAATCAATGGAAGCTATGTTGGGTTTGCAGGGAATCAAGGAGGAAGAATAGTTGGTCAAGGAATGCTTACAAACGGAGTGATCTCATTTGACAAAGTGAACTATATAGTCGAGCTCGAAAACAACTTACTGAGTATATCACAGATTTGTGATAAAGATTTTAGTGTACATTTTACTAAATCTAGATGTTTAGTGTTGAAACCAGGGTTTAAAATCCCTGATGAGTTGGTGTTGTTGCGCGCTCCGCGGGTAAATGATCTTTATATTTTGGACATGAGTGTCGCAACGCCAACAACTCATCAAAAACAGTGTTTTGTCACTAAGTCCAAAGCTACTGAAAAGGAGTCCATAATGTGGCACCGGAAAATGGGTCACATTCACGTGCGAAAAATGAACTTTTTAGTACATAATGATTTAGTTGATGGTGTTAATTTGAAAAATTTTCATTTGAATGATGACTGTATAGCGTGTAAAAAGGGAAAGCAGACTCGGAAGTCACACCCATTGAAGACCATGAACACGATCAGGTTACCTCTTGAGAGATTGCACATGGATCTCTTTGGGCCTGTCAATGTAAAAAGCATCAGCGGAGACTTGTACTGCTTGGTGGTTACTGATGACTTTACGCGTTTCTCATGAGTTGTGTGATTAGAGCGAAAAGATCAAACATTCGAGTCATTGATGGTGCTTTTCAAGAAGATGGAAACGGTGTACAAACTGCCAATCCGGAGGATTCGGAGCGACAACGAAACGGAATTCAAGAACAACAAGATGTATGAGTTCTGCAACAAGAAGGGAATTCTTCATGAATTCAGTGCGCCATACACACCACAGCAAAACGGCGTAGCTGAACGAAAGAATCGGACCCTGATCGAGACAGCCATTACGATGTTAGCCGATTCCAAGCTACCAATCTACTTCTGGAGTGAAGCAGTTTCAGCAGCCTGTTACACTTTGAATAGGGTTCTCACTGTCAAGAAATACAAGAAGACTTGCTTTGAGCTGCTGCACCGTTACAAGCCAAATCTTGAGTTTTTAGAACCGTTTGGATCGCCTTGCATGTTTATAGATGAAAATGGTAAATTTGGAGCAAAAGCTAATGAGGGGTTCTTTGTAGGTTACGCAAGCCTGCTGAAGAGGGTGTTCGTACCATGCCTGGGGAAGGTGATTCAAGTCCAACACGTGGATTGTCAGAAGCACACTCCATCGCCACAACTTCCCGGACAAAGATTCCTATTTGATTACGACAAACTCTGGGAGTCGTTTCAACTGCTTGTCGAGCCGAGTGATGAGGATCTAGCTTTTCTGTACCAGTATCAGCAATATACTTCACAAGAGCCTGTGAATAGTCCGCTAGAAGTTTCTCAATCCACCGTGGGTACTCACGACAATGAAGCAGGACCAAGTGGAACTACTCATCAACCACCAGAGGAACCAGCTCCGTCATTTGATGTTTCTGACGACTCAGAGGAGGAACCCGCTCCTACCTTTGACGAGGAGCCAAATGATACTTCGCAGGATGCTGTGGATCAAATCGTTGATCTCGACATTTCGAATTTGGAATCGGAAGTAGTTGTTCCTGACACGGTTATGCCACGGAAGTTGTCTTACCATCCTTCAGAACAGATCATTGGCGACCTACAAAGTGGTGTCAAGACCCGACATCAAATAGACCAAGCTTTTACTTGTTTTTACTCTTCTATTGCTGATATGCAGAAAGAAGTCTCACTTAAATGTTTCATTTCGCAGATAGAGCCCAGAACCTACAAAGAGGCATTGACCGAAGATAGCTGGGTGAATGCAATGCAGGAGGAGCTGCAACAGTTTGAAAAGCTGGGTGTCTGGAGACTTGTCGATTTGCCAAAGAATCAAAAGCTAATCAAGAAGAAATGGGTTTTTAAGTGTAAGCGTGATGACAGAGGTGTCGTGGTGAGAAACAAGGCACGACTTGTGGTTCAAGGCTTCAGTCAACAGGTAGGAATAGATTACGATGAAGTTTACGCACCGGTTGCAAGACTTGAAGCAATTCGAATTTTTCTAGCTTTTGCGTCTTGGAAAGATTTTAAAGTTTATCAACTTGACGTCAAATCTGCCTTCCTGTACGGCACAATCAGAGAAGAAGTGTATGTAGGGCAACCGCCGGGGTTCACAGACCCACAGCACAGAAACAAAGTGTATCTATTGGACAAAGCGCTATACGGACTTCACCAGGCCCCGAGAGCCTGGTACGAGACGCTTTCGACATACTTGCTGGACAACGGGTTCATAAGAGGCACAGTAGACAGCACTTTGTTCACCAAGGAAGAAGCAGGACACTTGTTGATTGTGCAGATATATGTTGACGATATCATTTTTGGATCCACCAACGACGACCTGTGCAAAGAATTTGAAAAGGTTATGAAGAAAAAGTTTGAGATGAGCTCAATGGGGGAGATGAAGTTCTTCCTCGGGCTGCAGGTGGAACAAATGCCCGACGGAATCTTCATTCACCAAACGAAATATGTGAAGGACGTGCTCGACAAGTTCGACATGACAGATTGCAGTCCTGCATCCACCCCCCTCGCGCAGAATCATGGAATTTGTCCCGAGGAGCAAGGTGTGAAGATGGACGAGACATTGTACCGATCAATCATCGGATCATTGATGTATCTCACGGCTTCCCGTCCAGACATCATGTACCCGACGTGTCTCTGCGCCAGATATCAGTCGAATCTGAAGCAGTCACACCTGACCATAGTGAAACGTATCTTACGATATTTGAAAGGTTGCCCAAGCATCGGCTTGTGGTATCCTCGATCAGGTGACTTTACTTTGTTTGGTTTCGCTGATTCTGATTTTGGTAGCTGTAAACAGAATGCTAAGTCCACCACTGTTGGGTGCCAGTTCTTCAGAACTCGACTTGTCACCTGGCAGTGCAAGAAACAAACTGCAGTAGCGCTCTCTACATGTGAGGCTGAGTATGTCTCAGCTTCTAGCTATTGCTCGCAGATCCTTTGGATCCAACAGCAGATGCGCGACTTCGGTTTGCAATTCTTGGATACATTGATTTTCGTGGACAATGAAGCAGCTATTAATATTACTAAAAATCCGGTTCACCATTCGAAAACTAAACACATTGAAATCCGTCATCACTTTATCCATGATTTTCACGAGATAAAGTTAATTCGGATTGAACACGTTAACACCGATGATCAGAAAGCGGATTTTTACACTACATTCGACAAAAAGAGATTTTATTATCTTTTGAAATTAAACGGGATGAAGAATCTGCAATCTGGGAGGGTAATCAAATGTGAAGCCGAGTTGGGCAGCGATCTGACGTGAACCTGTGTCGTGTTGTCAAATTTCCTTTGTACAGTTTATTTTCTGCTTTTCGATAAAAACAAAAACACAAAAATATGTTTTAGTTTTAGGGGGAGATATTCGCAGAAAAATACAAAAACATGATAAAATCAAAAAATACAAAAACATGATAAAATCAAAAAATACAAAAACAATAGAAAACCATAAAATCCAAAAACATTAGAAAACTTTAAAAGAGTTTGTGTAGAATAGGGGAAATGATAGTACATCAGCTAGACGGACATAGTACGCTAAAGATTTGTAGTGTTTAAAATGCATTTAAGCAGTCTCGCTATAGATGTGCTGATAGGTTTTTACAAAATTAGTAGATCAGTTTGGGATATAAACATAAAATTCACTTGCGTTTACGTGGGGAACACCTCCAGGATACATAGGTAACCCCTGAAATCCTGTTTGAAGGGTCCCATATTCTGAGATACTAGGTCTTTATGCTCAGTGATATCTGGGGTATTATCCCGGGACTTCTGCTGTATGGAAGTACTGACCTAGTCCCCGGATAATAATTTCTGCAAAAGCTTTGAAATATAAGCTCGCCTTCAGCACGCTGATGAAACAATAAAATTGATAGTCGCTGCTGTTGAAAACAAAAGATCCTCTAAAGGGGACACACCTTAAAGTCGAAGCCGTCATCTCTCTGCGTATATGGAAGTATCGACCTGAGCTCTCACGGCCCTCGCAATTACCCCTAAACAGATATCAGCTGTGGTATACTCACCTGTAAGACTGAATACTGGGGTCTGGATCCGGGAGTATATACTGAGGTGGGACACATGTAAATGTTTAAGTCCTAAAACACTAATTTAGTATCCCGAACAGATTGAAAATTTTGTGAGAATTTAAGAGGATCAATATATCAGCAATCTACGTGAATTGTTTAAAAGCTTAGTATGAAATAAACAGCTTAACGGTGCTTGTGTCTAGTTGGCAGCTGATATGATCCCCTAACACACTCGCAAAAATATTGTGTGTACATAGTTTCAGTTTATCCAGTTAAAATCCAAAAAGATTTTCTTTTCTCATCTTATTTTTCGACAACCGATGTTGGGAAGTGGAAGATCAAAGCCTAAGTGCAGAACATGTCAGTGTTTGATTAGGAATGGGTAAGCTGGAGATTGCTATACAGTGATTGGTACATTGTTTGAAAGTTAAAATGTGTTTGAAAGTTGGAGATGTTCAAAAGTTCATTCATTTGAACTGCTTTCAGAAAGAAACGTCAGCAAACTTCATAAATCTGATCATCCAAGGCCATTAACTTGGACTTGGTGGGTCAAACAGTTGACCAAGGTCATTGACTTGGACTTGGTCAGCTGGGTGTGACAGTGTTTAATCAGAAAACTGCAAAAAATGAAATTTTTGAAAAAAGATCATCACAGGTTCGCTTATTTGTCAAAATTTCATAGTGGTTCGCTTATTTGTCAACATTTCATAGAGGTTCGCTTTTATGTCAGTTACAATAGTGGTTCGCCTATTTGATCATAAGGGTCCGCTTATATGATATTTGTCATAAAAGCGGATCTACACTACCTATATAAGTCACAGGGTTCCGCTTATTCGTCACTTTACTCCTTTCGCTTATACGGCATTTGTCTCCGGTGACATTAAAGTGAAACCCTAGAATCAATCAAATTCAGGCGAAGTGTTGTCCGATTTGTTTCAGATCTTATTGTTATCTTAGTTTGCAATCATGGGCAAGGTATTTCTTAGTTTAATTTGTTCATTATCATGCTTAATTTAAACAGTCGGCCATGTCTGTTGAACGAAACATAGTTTTAGGGTGTTAACTGTTAAATGAACACTTGAATACAATCCTCTGCAGTCGGTTTGATGTCCAGATCATATTATTGTGCATTGATTGTATTGAATGTGCTGATTGATGGTGTTTGTCAAGTTGCAGATAGTTCAGACTTAGATCTAGGGTTCGTTAATTGTCAAAAATGAAATCAAAACCTATCCCCAGTCCCGGATTTGTCAAATTAACAGATTGGTGAGTTAAATTGTTTGATTTGTCATGTTTGAATGACTGAGTGTTAGGTTTCGCTTTTAAGTACGTTAGTGGTTTCACTCATTTGTTCAGCTGATAGTGTCGTTTTTAGGGATGTATGTGGTTTTGCTCAAACGTTCATGTTCATGGTTCCGCTTATTTGTACAACACATGTTCTGCTTATAAGTTCACACAAGGTTCCTCTTTTACGCACAACAGATGTTTTGCTCATAGGAGCATATTATAGGTCCGCTTGTATGTACATGTTTAGGTCCGCTCATTTGTACAAGATATAGATCCGCTTGTGTGTACATTAAGTTAGTTCGCTTTTATGAACATAATGTGATTCGCTTTTATGAACATGTTGTACAAGTTTGATGTTTGAAATTTTTCTAAGTAGTTCCGATTCAGTGTATCTGTGATTGAATTACAGGCTTCTAATGTTGTATTTGATCCTCTTCACAACAGCTGTTGTGATTTGGATATTGAGAAAAATCCAGAACTGGAGAATTTCAGAAGTATTTTGGAGTTTATGGGTCGTATTCCCATCCAGAAGGCATTGACTGACCAAAGGCCTTTATACAAATCTCACATCGAGCGTTTCTGGAGCAATGCAAGTTATGACGATCAAAGAAAAGTGATTTCATCAGTTGTTGAAGTTCATGGCAAGTTAGAAAAGATTTTAGTCACAGAAGCACTGATTCGTGAAGTCATTAACTTTCCTGACCAGCCAGATTATCCAACGAGATTTCCAGAAAGAATGGTGAAAGGGTGTATGTTGAGAATGGGATATACTGGAGCTTTAAATGCCGGAAACTATTTAAAGTCAAAGTTTCAGAAACCTTACAAGTTTTTGATTCACTGTGTACTAATTTCATTAAGTCATGCTAAAGGAGGATATGATGCAATGCGCGATTACCAAATGAATATGATTACGGCATTGGTGTTGAACAAAAAGTATAATTTCTCACATATAGTATTCCACTATATGGCTGAGAATTGCAAGGCAAATATCAAGACCTGGATGTATCCGAGGTTTGTGCAGATGTTGATTGACCATGCGTATCCAGAGATTGATCGAGATATTAAAGATGACTTGTTGGTGCAATCACACATGACCAATAATACACTGAAGCAGCTTGTAAAATATCATCCGAATCACCCAGAGCCAACACTTGTTGCAGAGCCTTTCGGTTTTATTAAAGATGTTAAATATGTTGATCCAGATCCAGTTAATCATCAGAACTGGAGAAATGAAGTGGAAATGAAAAAAGCAAGATATGCTGAAGATGAAAATTCTCAAAGATTTCAAAACTACTAAGAATGAGTGGTATGTGAAAGAAACTGGAAGAAGACGTAGAATGGCAACTCCTATTGTTCGAGAAGGTGAAGGATCTTCTTCGCTACCTAAGAAGAAACAAAAGAAAGCTGCTCAAACATTGTTAATAAATGAACCTGAAGAAGATAATCCTGTGGTTGCTGTTGAGAAAGAACAAGTTGTAACTGCTGAAGACGATCCATTTAATGTTGATCAATTGCTTGATACATATGTCTTGGAAACAGGGCTAGAAAGTGTTGCTGATGTTAATAAAGTGGTAAATGTTGAAAGTCAGAAAGAGGAAGAGAAGATTGTTGAAGATGTTGAGGGAGATGATGTGAACAAAGATACTACAAGCTCCTCGGATTCTTCAGATGAAGAAGTTGTTGATGAGACTGAACGTTTATGAAGGATTCAGGAGGAAACAGAAAAAGAAAAGTTGTTAAGAAAAAGAAAGAGACAAGAAAAAGACGATGATGATTTGTATGTTCCATCTCCAGAGCATATCTCCGAGTCACAATCTCCTCCTGGTGGGAGAAAGAAAGCTGGAGCTCGTAAGAAAGTTGTTTCTCCAAAGTTACGCAAAGTCTCTCCAAAGATCAAGATTCCAAAGATTGTGTTAAAGAAGAAACAAACAAAAGAAAGCAAGAAGCCACCCACACCACCACATGAACCAACACCACCACAATCACCAATCCAATCACCACCCCGACAACCTACTCCACCACAACAATCCTCACCACCTAAACAACCAACTCCACCAAGATAACCATCACCTATTCATCAATCACCACCACCACAACAACCTTTTCTTACTTCACAAGAAATATTTCAAACACCTCCACCCACTCAAAGTCAACTTACACCAGGTTCTGCGGGATTCTGAAACTTTCCTAATGTGCCTTCTAATTTGAATATGAGTCTGGATGACGTTGGAGATTTTGATTTTGCCAACACTTCACAAGTCAGAAATGTTGAAAAGAAAGTTGAAGAAGTTGTTGCTGAGAACAAGAGGCTAGCAACTGAAAACAAGAAAGTGTCTGATAGGGAGAAAGTTTTAGAAATGCGTGTGAAGAAGCTGGAGATTGATAATAAAGAGTTGGTGAAAAGAATTAACAGTGATCAATCTGAGATAGACATTTTGAAGGTTAGAGTTGCAGAACTTGAAGAAGAGAAGACAAGACGTGATGAACAGAATGAATACTTCAAGTTAAAGAACAAAGAGCTTGAAGCAGCTAAGGCATTAAGAGATCACGAGTTCTATATGCTGAAAAAAGTTGTCGAAAGAATGCTCGGAACATCGGTAGAACAAAAGTTTAAAGAGCTGCAAGTTGAAGAGCTTAGAGCTGAACGTCAAGCAGAGATTGAAAGACAAATGAAAGATAAAGGTAAGGGAGTTAAAGGAAGTTCAGCTGTGACTGAAAGATCGATTGTTCCTTCTATGGTGGTTGATAATCCCGAGCCTATTTCTGCTATTTCTGGTCTATTTGAAGATGATACTCCTATGAATGAGTTGATTGGAGATAGTGATGAAGATGATGAAGAGGAGGATGAAGAGGAAGATGAAGAAGATCAAAAAGTATTCTCTGCGAGCAGTCATGGATCTGGTAAAGATGATGATGATGATGATGCTCAGGGTGGCACAGCTTTGAAAGTTACAGAAGCTTCCACTGAGAAAACAGTTGATGATCTGATGAACGATTCGGTAAATGAAGAATCAGGGGAAGCAAGTGGAAAGGGGGAGTCTAGTAAAACTCAGATCGTTGAACATACTGAAAAGTTAATATTGGGATTAGATGTTTACAGAGAAATGATGCATACCGTGGATCCTGAGTTCAAGTTCGACTTTGAAGAAGAGTTGAATACTTTTGATATCAATCAACAGCCTGAATACACGTATAAGTATGTTGAAGAGGCTGATAAGTACGACAGAGTGGAAGTAGAAGACTGGACGGATGATGAGGATGCGGTTGAAGATACTTCTAAGTATCCTACGCTTATGGAGTTCTTTGCAGAGGAGAATAGAGAAGAATTGAGACAAAAAGTAGCTGAGGCAGTGAAGGATAAAAAAAAAAAATTTGATTGCACTCAAAAGGATATGGAAAAGGAAGATAGGTCGAAATGGTTCAGAAAAGGTCACGAGAGAAAGTTTAAGAGACCTTTGAAGTATTATCAGCGTGATCGAAGCGTATCTCTTGGTGACATCATCAGCTGGGGTTTCTTACCCCAACTGAATGCGTATGCAATTAGAAGAGAGTGCGGAGTTCAGTACTTTGAACGTTTATATGACATCATGTCGTTACCGTGGTGGGATGTGGATGAATTGCCAAAGGTTAGATGTTTGGATTATCTAGTTCGAAAGAATGATGTTGCTATGTGGGGCTACATTAAATATGAATCGTTGAAAGAGTTTTGTAAATGGAAGCCACATCATCCTAAGAGAATACAGAGGGTTGATCCTGAAACGGGAGTCGAAGAGACTATTTTGAATGTCAAACCGCCAAGAACGATGAAAACGATACCAATGCCTCAGATGGAACAAGACTTTTATAAAGGCTTCATTGGTTGGGTTTATAGTTGTATTTCTACCGAAGCCGTTATTACTTACAGAGCAGGAGGGGAGATTCGAGAGATACATATTTATGATCCCATGTGGCTTGTAAATTGCTCTGCGAAGGATATAGAATGCCTTTTCATCAACAAGATTCACTATCAACCAGCAGATAGAGAACAAGCGCAGCAGTTTCAACGTGTTGTTTCCCTTTGCTTTCAGAAAGGTATCAATTCTGAGAGTAAATGGAAATCATCTTGGTGGTCGCTTGATGAGAAGATGAAAAGGAAAGCCAATCGTGAACGTCAAAAGCTTGAAGAAAAGAGAGGTACATTTTTGAAGACTCAAGCTGAAGAAGAAAAAGGCAAGAAAGAAAGAAAATGAAAAAAATAAGGATTGCGCTTCGCAGGAAGCCGAAGCCAAGGGAAGAGACGTTCAGAGCTATCTGAAGACCCAAAGACAAGACGAAGACTGCGGCTGTATCCAAGGGGGAGTTTGTTGGTGCATAATGTCTAAAGCCTGCGTCTTAGTCTTGTTAGATTAATGTATAGGGTCTAGATAGGTTGTTTATGTATTGTACAGGGGTTAATGATGTAATTTTGTAATATTAGTGGAGGAGGTCCGCTTATCTGGTCACATGCCATAAAAGCGGATCTACATGTAAGAGGTCCGCTCATATGGTCATGTCCATATAAGCGAACTTGTGTCTCCTATAAATACCCCTAGTCAGTTTTCACATTTAGAACTTTGATGTCATCGGGTAGCCGAACTGCTGACCGTGTGTTTTCTGAAGAATTAATGTGAAAGCAAGTTAAAAGTGAATTCTATCTGTTTTCTACTCATTTCTTCTACAGTTTTGCTTTGATTCATGCCAAATATGTATTTCCGCTACATGTTCGGTAGGTACTAGCTCGAATTAACTCAATTGACTGTCAAACTCGGTCCTACACAAATTTACATCATTCATACCCTTAACATAGTTCAATATAATGCAGGTTTGTAATGGCCGCTTTGTACGATACAATCTATTGGCAAATTTACATCATTCATACCATTAACACCATCAACAATCTTACAACATTCATACAATCAAGAATCATTCAAATATCATTCATATAACACCATTAACATAGTTCCATTAACTAAACCAAAAATCTTACAACATTCATACCATATTCATGAACTACAAACACTCGAAATAACCTAAATACGCATCATTTAACTACACACATAGTACAACATCAATAAACCCCAAGTAACACACAATAGCCACTTCAATCTCCTGTTCTCTTCTTCAAGCCTGCGGATGGAGTTCAACTGCCCTCTTATGATTCCTGCACATCTTTGACACAACTCAGCCTCAGCCCAAGCAACGAATCCACAGCCCCTTCCCCCTGTTAACAAAAAATGACAAAAACATGAACAAATCGCAGCTGATTATGAAGATGATGAAAGAAACCCAAATACATGTCTATTGCAACAATATAAATGTCTGCCAGGGTTCAAAGAGGTCCACGAAGTTCGAATTACAGTATGAGCACCACATGGACATTGCACCATTGTTGAAGATTGAAGGTAGGGAGGAGAGATGGTTTCCTTTGCTCAACTTAATTAGGATTTTAGGGTTTCTGTCGATTTGGTTATATACAGGGTGAAAAGGGCGCCAAATGAGAGAGGGAAAAGAAATAAGAAAAAGGGTTAATAAAAGGAATAATGAAATGACAAAAATGCCCTTGGCAGCTTTAACATATATGGATGGAGTTAAGTCAGTTGGACCAAAATGACAACGATGAAATCTTTTTGGATCCAGATGTTAAAAATGAAACCTTTTGACTATACTGGCAAAACGGGCCAAACCACGGGGACTAAAATGGCAATTTACTCTTTATATATTGTGATCGACTTATACCCAAACCACCGTTGTTTTTTGATCTCGCGATCACATCCCAAGCTACCCAAGGAATCTTTTTTCCTTCACTAGAGCCCGCCCATAAAAATCGCCTCATAATGGATTCAATACTATTGATAACCACCATAAGAGCTTGATAGAGAGAAAAATAATAAATCGGAAATTTTCGAGAACCGATTTAATAAGAATCAAACGTCCTCCTATAGATAATGTCCTAGCCTTCCAAGACTCTAGACGTCTCTTTACCACTTCGATCACCACATTCCAGTTGCTAATCCAGGACATGTTAGCGCCAACTTGGATCCCTAAATAAACAAATAGATTACTACTTGTATGTGTTGGTGTCTGGTGAGATTGTGGTGAAAGTGAACAACTTTTTTAATGGTTTGTTTAGCAACGGAAATATAATGTATTTTTGTGTGTATATCGATATATGTATCAGTTTTCGAGTGACAATAGTATTTTTCTTTGCCAGTAACTCTTATATTTTTCTTTGGGAGATGACGCCGACCATGGCTAAAGAGTAGACCTGGCAAACGGGTTGGGTCGGGTCGGGTCGGGTCATGGGTCAAAACGGGTTCGGGTCAAAACGGGTTCGGGTCAAAATGGGTCAATTATAAAAAAGGGTTGATTTGGTTCGGGTCGAAACGGGTCCGGGTCAGAACGGGTCCGGGTCAGAACGGGTTTCGGGTCGGGTCGGGTCCGGGTCAGAACGGGTTTCGGGTCGGATCGGGTCAGTTTTTTTTTTTTTTTTTTTTTTTTTGAAAAAATGTTTTATCACTTGTAGCAAACAATCAGCCGCAAACAACCTTGATGATAAAACATGATAAAACATGTACACACACATAACGAAGACAAAAATCATTATACAAAAGCTTTCCTTGTTATCAGTAAAGTTTAATGTATATGACCTTCTGCATCAATTCCTTTAAAACCTCGTGCTGTACTCCATTGTTCTCTTTGTCAAGTAACTCGTCTATTGATCTGCACAGCTCTGCATTTTTAATCACCTGAAATATACTAATTTAACTAAAGAACAGAAAAAAAAAAAACAAATTTTGGCTGTTTTACTTATATCTTCATCGCATTCTTGCTTTCTAAGGTTTGTCGATACGCCTTACACTAAAAAAATGCAACACTTTCCATTTTTTAAAAGGATTCCTATGCCTATTAACGATTTGCCCATTAACGATCATTACAAAATAGAATGTTCAATGTTGCCCTCATGTCAACTTATAAATAGAGTATCTTAACCAAGAAAGATTCATTACTTTGCCGATACGTTAACGTTACTAGCAGCAAGTGATTTATACATCATGCGTATTTTGCGAGTCCTAGCTTGATTCTCATTTCCTTCTCTTCTTCAGTTGCCGGTTCCATTAACATGTAACTATGAAGTATGATTAAGCCATTCAACTGCATATTCAACTGTTAAATCAGACCAAATTAGAACAGAATGCGCGAAACTCAGATCTGTGCAGTGCGGACTGATTTCAAATAACAGCGTATGGACTGAACAACAACAACAGATCTGCAGTCAACGATTTCTGCAGCGGCTGATTACGATCAAACAAACAACCAGTTTCAATCCCTTATCGTTGTTTTCGATCAAACAAACCTTGAACAAATAATCAGCGAAACAGATCCGTCGAACATATTCTGTGGAAAACTGTCGATTCTGCAAGTGTAAATGCAGTTTCAACGATTTCTGTAGCGAAAAAAAATCTGCAGTGTAAATGACAGGATTCTGCGCAAAACGACAAATTTCGGCGGCGAATGAAGGTTCTGTTCAGCAGCTGATGTTTCTGATTAGTGGTGTATTTTCAAAAAGTAAATCCTCATTATTCATAGCACTTACCACTAAACAGATGTCACCAAATCCCAATATGAATGAACAAGTAAACCATAGCTATAGTGAACAGCAGAACATCCAATATTCTTGAATTTCACTTTTCCATTTTCTTAATATTTAGGCATAAATTCAAGATTTTGATGATTGAGCAAAAGTAAACCATATCAATATGAAAAAGAAGCATGACAATATCTTGAAATAACTACAACAGAACTGAAGATATTTAGGCA
Source organism: Helianthus annuus (assembly GCF_002127325.2). Classification (NCBI taxonomy): domain Eukaryota; kingdom Viridiplantae; phylum Streptophyta; class Magnoliopsida; order Asterales; family Asteraceae; genus Helianthus; species Helianthus annuus. The sequence continues at coordinate 44,204,397 of NC_035441.2, forward strand.
TAAATGCATCAGATTTTAACATCTTTCAACAAAATCAAAACAAATTAACAAGAATCATGGCATACCGATTTCGAACAAATGAAAACCCAGTTCGATTAACACGCAGAAAACATCAAGTTCAACTCTAATTTGGTACAGAAGAAGCAAAGATTAGGGTTTTGAACCTGTGCCCGATTCGATGTGAAGAAATTGTTGATGCAGACCGAGAAATTAACGAACGAAGAAGGATTTCTTGAAGGAGAGGTTGAAGATTGAAGATGATGTATTGACGGCGGAGGTCTGTGGCAGAGGAGATGGCGGAGGAGAAGGCAGAGGACTGGAGGCGTTGATTCAATCAGATCGAAGAAGATGACCCATTGTTCACCCGTGCGTTCTTTTTTTTTCAACCCTAACTGACCCGCGCGTCCTAGTTTCTCAACCCATTATGACCCGTAAGTAAAACTTTTTATTTTTTAAATAACTCACTTTGACCCCCTTGTCTAAACTTCCTCACCCAAATTCACCCAATATAATCTAAAAATAACCCAGACTGACCCATTGTGTTCTATTTGGGTCAGAATTGCCCCCTCTACTAAAGAGGTAGCGACAAAAGCTTTGAAAGAGACGAAGAAGACAACTAATATGTAGATGGGTTATTTTTTATTTTAACCGAAAGAAAATTTATTGTTATTTTATTTGTTTTACAAATTCTAGTGTAAAGTAGAGTTAAAAAACCTGCATCCATCATCATAGGTAGACTTATACTTGGTTTGGTAAAAAGATAAATAAAAAAGATTATGGAGTAAATTTTAGTATCTTTATCTCACTTTATTTTTATTAGTATATATGATTTAATTTAAAAAAAATTATATATATGCGTATATACTAGGTCATATCATTTCAGAACCTCAAAAATTTGAAAAACTTTAAGAACTGTTAACAATCAATCATTTATTCATTTATTATATAGGTATTTAATATTAGTTAAGGGTAATTTTAAAACTTTTATAAGTAATTTTGTGATTACATATATGTAATCACAAGTTTACATATATGTAATAATCAAATTATATTATACCCTTATACAATTAGCAACTTGAGTTATGTCATATTTGTTTAAAAGTCACACCTTTTAATTCATTTTACTCACACCCTTTCATTATATATTGTATAATTATATATTATACCCTTATACACCTCTTACAAAAAAGTCACAACTTTTAAATATATCACACCCTTTCAAAATTGGCAAATAAAACCCATTTGGGTTTTTTGGGTTATTTTGGGTCATTTTAAAAATAAGAATGGGTTAGGATGGGTTAAGAAAAAACTAAGGATGGGTCAGGATGGGTTACATGATATCTATTTAAAATAATTTGTGGGTTATGATAGGTATTACGCAGGGTACATGGATAACTCAAAAAGAGCATCACAGACAGATTTTTCATCCTATTCGAGTGTTCGTACATGTTGGCTTCACAAATAATAAAAATTTTAAAGATAATAAAAAAATTTAAAAATAATAAAAATTTTCCAAAAAATCAAAAAAATAAAAAAAATTCTAAAAAATAAAAAATAATAAAAATAAAAATCCAAAAAATATTAAAAAAATCAAAAAAATAAGAAAAAATTCTAAAAAATTCTAAAAAAATCAAAAAATAATAAAAAATCAAAAAAAATATCTAAAAAATCAAAAAAATTCTAAAAAATCAAAAAAATAATAAAAATCAAAAAATAATAAAAATCCAAAAAATTCGAAAAAAAATGAAAAAAAATCAAAATATAAAAAATAAAAAAAATCCAAAAAATTCTAAAAAATCAAAAAAATAATAAAAAATCCAAAAAAATCAAAAAAATAATAAAAAATCCAAAAAATTCTAAAAATAAAAAAATTAATAAAAGATCCAAAAATTCCAAAAAATCAAAAAAATAATAAAATTCAAAAAAATACAAAAAATTCAAAAATAAAAAAAATTCTAAAAAAATAAAAAAATAATAAAAAATCCAAAAAATTCTAAAAAACAATAAAAAATCCAAAAAATTCTAAAAATCAAAAAAAATAATAAAAAAAATTCTAATAAATCATAAAAATAAAAAAATTAAAATGACAAAAATTCTTAAAAAGTAAAAAAATAATAAAAAATCCAAAAATTCTTTAAAATCAAAAAAATTCTAAAAAATAAAAAAAATAATAAAAAAAATAAAAATGTTTTTAGGATTTTTTAGGTTTTTTTTTTTTTTTAGAATATTTTATGATTTTTGAGATTTTTAGAATTTTTTGATTTTTTAGAGTTTTTTACTTCTTAGAATTTCTTTGATTTTTTTTATTTTTTTTATTTTTTAGAATTTTTTTATTTTTGAGTTAATTATATAGTTAGTCTCTGTGGTTTGCATAAAGTAACATACTTAGGTACTAATAGTTTAAAATCACATTTTAGGGTATTAACTTTTCATTTTGTAACGTTTGGAGGTATTAACGTTATTTGTAGGTTTAAAATCACATTCTATTAGTAGCTAACTATGTTATTTTGTGCAAACCATAGGGACTAACTATGTTAATACCTTAGAAGTTAATTCCTCCAAACGTTACAAAATGAAAAGTTAATACCTTAGAAGGTGATTTTAAACTATTAGTACCTAAGTATGTTATTTTGTGCAAAATGTTATTTTTTTATTATTTTTTGAAAATTTTTTATTTTCTTATTTTTTTAGATTTTTATTATATTTTAGAATTTTTTTGATTTTTTTGAATTTTTTGGATTTTTTAGGATTTTTTACTATTTTTTAGATTTTTTTGATTTTTAGAAATTTTTTTATATTTTAGAGATTTTTATTATTTTTTTTATTTTTTAGATTTTTTTATTTTTTAATTTTTTTTGATATTTTTGAATTTTTGGATTTTTTTAAAATTTTTTTGATTTTTTATAATTTTAGGATTTTTTGGATTTTTTTATTATTTTTTTATTTTTTGGATTTTTTTTATTTTTTAGAATTTTTTGATTTTTTTAGAATTTTTTCAATTTTTTAGAATTTTTTTGATTTTTTTGATTTTTTGGATTTTTTATTATTTTTTGATTTTTTGGAATTTTTTATTTTTTTTGAATTTTTTGATTTTTTTTAGAATTTTTTCGATTTTTTTTGAATTTTTTGATTTTTTTGAATTTTTTTGATTTTTTAAATTTTTTTTTATTTTTTATTATTTTTTTTATTTTTTAAATTTAATTTTTATTTTTTGAATTTTTTGAATTTTTTATTATTTTTTTTTATTTTTTTATGTCTTTTTGGATTTCTTTGAATTTTTTATCATATGCCCAAATACATCTTGACAAAAAACCCATCTTGATCTAAACACATTCTAACCCATTTCTTACTAAACCCATTATAACCCAAACCCATTCTAACCCATGCCCATCCTAACCCATTACCCAAACCTACCCAACCCACCCATTTTGCCACTCCTAATTACAACCCTTACTTTTAAATATATCACACTCTTACAAAAGTCACAACCCTTGATATACATACAAAAAGTCATAACCCTTCAAACTACTTTTAAATATATATAAAAATAGTTTAGGATTATAACTTTTTAAAGGAGTGCGATATATTTAAAAGTTGTGACCTTTTATAAGGGGTGTTACACATAACCCTTTAAACTACTTTTCAATATGTCACACCCTTTATAAAAAGTCACAACATTTAAATATATCGCACCCCTTTAAAAAGTTACAACCCTTCAACTATTTTTAAATATATCACACCCTTTACAAAAATTCATATACATACAAAAAGTAAATTACGATACAATGGTTTGGATCGCACCCTTTAAAAAGTAATAACTCTTCAAACTATTTTTAAATATATCACATCCTTACAAAAATATCACAACTTTTATATACCATTCAAAAAGTCATAACCTTTCAAACCACTTTTAAATATATTACATCTCTTAAATATTTGCATGAAAATGAAAGGGTATGTCGATCTGTTCGTATGAATTCATCGCTTTATTCCAAATAATGTATTAAAGAAACTAAATAAATTCCATTGTCAAACACCTTTTCAATATTACCCGATCACACACCATTTTAATTAAACTTAATATTTATTACTTTATTCCAAATAACCGCCGAAACCAGATTCTTTGACATTCCCACATCCCTTTCTTCAATGTCATCATTCGCATGTCAAAATTAATCCACCAGTTACAGTTATTATCGACATCTCATCTAAGGTAATAATTTGAATTTTGTTAAATCGATTCAATGATATGTTTGTCCATGATTTCAATATGTTTTGTTTTTTATAGGAGGGTTGACAAGGTTGTTTGTTGTAGCAATTTTAATCAGTTTGCCTATCACAAGTATAATGTCGATAGATTCAGTGTATGATCATGTTAATTGTTGATAATCAATCGGATTATAGGTTTGTTGATTCAGTTTAATTTCGTTTGTGTAAGCGTTATGCGAATATTCCTACTTTGTGAATTATCAATTTTACTTTTGTTATTAATTCACCGAACACATTCCATTATTATGTTCCAATCCATTGAGTATGAGATAAGGTTTCTTTGTTTTTTTTGTAACGGCAAATTTGGATCACTGACGGACCATTGGAGTATTATCGTGCCACCAACAGAACCACCCGATCATATCCATCCTCACTAGGCAATAATGCCTATACACCAGATCAGAAGGAAACCCAATAAATCTGGGAAAACCCCCCTTTGTGGGAATCGGACCCATGACCTAATGGTTATAAGCCTTATCCCACCCCTAAGATACCACTAGGCTATAATACCATGGGTTGAGTATGAGATTGCTTCTCTACGGTTTCAGTGAATTGCATGCATGAATGTGTAAATTGTTGATAATCAATCTGATTCAATATGCCGTGTCAGTGTGATTTCGTTTGAGTGAGCATTATGCAAAAATATGATTTAATTCAAATTTTACACAAGGATAATGTAAATTATTGACACTTCATTGGATTAGTTTTGGTGATTCAATGTGATATTGTTTGCGTAAGCATTATGCGGATACAATTGAAATCATATGAGATTTTACATGATAGATTTCGTTAGGGCTAACATCATTTAAATAACTACAAATATATAATATTTTGTAAACGGATGTATTCTGTTTCAACATTTTTTTGTTGTACTGTTTATGTAAAAGAATTATACAATACATATGTTGATACTGTTGTAGGGGCTTTTGTTTTCTATGTAATACTTGGGTTTGTGTAATAGTAATACAAACAGGTAAAATCTTTTGATCGTTTGTTGTAAAATTAACTAAATCTTCTTTTAACTTAACATTATTCTATGCATTTTAGTTGAAAATTTCTTTGATTCATAACACCGTTTATTGTAGTATTGATACAAACTAAAAGAAGTAGGGCAGTAGGCTATTATTACAAAATAAGGATGAATTAAGCATCACAAAAAAATCTTCCTAAATCAAATACATCATCTAAAGGTATGTTATATCAACTAATATAATTTAATGTTGGTATGAATATAATTTTATAATGTTGGTTACTTTGAATTGTGCCTAAACCATCTGACTTCTGTCATTTGAAGTTAAATTCTTTAATGTGGTGTTGTAGGCCGAGGATAAAACAAATTGAAAGAATGTTTTGCATAAAATTAAAGATTTTCATATCTCATAATTTCATATTGTGATGCTAAAGACAATAATAATCAACATTCCGCCGCACCGTACGGGTTTACTTCAACTCGTTATATATATGTGATAACTAACACTACTAGAAAACTGGGTTTTTGCTTCAAACTCTTTCACAAATTTCCTACAACTTAATTTTGGCGATAAGTTTCCCACAAGTTTTAGACAATTATTAAAAATCATAAATTTTCCACAATTTTTGGACAAGATAGTCACCAGTCCTGTATTTGTGACAATTTCATCGCAAAGTTAACTATGTTTCCAACAATGTTCCCAAAAAAATTTTGTTTTTTTTCATTTATTAACTTTATTATTAGTTAGTGCAATTTATAAAATAAAAATAAAAAATTCAAAACAATGGCAAATTTGTGGCAACTTTTTGGCAAATTTCCCACTAGACAAATATTAAAAACCATATATTGTCCCATAATTTTTCGACAAGATAGTCACCAAACCTTTATTTGTGGCAATTTCGTCACAAAGTTAACTATGTTTCCAACAATGTTCCCACAAAACTTTATTTTTTTATTTATTAACTTTTATTATTCGTTAATGCAATTTATAAAACTAAAAAAATATTCAAAATAGTGGCAAATTTGTGGCAACTTGCAACAATTTGCCCACAAAATTTAATTATATTGTTTATATTTTTTGCTAACTATTTTTTTTATCTGCTTAATTTTTGTCAATAGAATTCAAACCCTCTTTCATATGAAAAAGCAAAGCCTTATTTAACACCTTGATATAGGTAGGCTAAACGCTCTTTGGTTGTTAATTGTTAGCACGATAAAAATAAACATATTTAAAAACTAAAATATCAAAATATGTGGCAAAGTTGTCACAGCTTGCCACATTTACCCACAAAACATTATTATTTTTTATTTGATAACTCATGTTATTTGTTCATACAATATAATAAACAATTTAACAGACTAAAAAAATCTAAGATCATGGCAAAGTTGTCGCAACTTGCGACAACTTTTCCACAAAACGTTATTTGGATTTTAATAATCTTAACTTTCACTTATTGGTCTGCGTGAATCTCAACTTGTACGAATTTGACCCCCATCGGTCCTTTTTATAATGTGCCATAAACATAGTTATTGGCTGATATGGCTACTTATGTGTATGCTTATATGGCACAAACCTAATTATTGGATTTTAATAATCCTAACTTTCACCACCACCATCAACAACCACCACAACCATCAACAATCACAACCATCAACAATCACCACCATCAACCGCTACCACCACCCTACCATCAACGACCACCACCACCAGCCGCCCCAGCTGGTGGTCGTGGTTGTTGATGTTGGTGGATGGTAGTTGTTTATGGTGGTGAAAGTTAGGATTATTAAAATCAAATAACTAGGTTTGTGCCATATAAGCATAAACATAAACAGCCACATCAGCAAATAGCTAGGTTTGTACCACGTAAGTTGCCACGCCAACGAAAAAGTAACTAGGTGGGGGCTAATTTCTTACAATTTAAAATCTAAAAAAATAAAAAATTTTCCCAGACTTGAAACGTTATTTTTTATTTTTTAAATTTTCTTTTTTTATTAGTATAGTGATATAACCATTTTAAAAACAAAAAAAAAATCAAAAGTTGTAGATAACATGCCGCAAGTTGCAACAAGTTTCCCATAAAACGTTATTTTTTAGCTATTAAATTTTATTAGTACTGTAAAACAAACAAATTAAAAACTAAAAAAAATCAAAAGTCGTGGCAAAGTTGTCGCAAATTGCGACAATTTCCCCCACAAAACGTTTTTTTATTTATCAAAATTTTCTTATTTTGTTAGTATAATGAAATAAACATCTCAGATATCCAAACGTTTCCATAAAACTTTAAATTTTTTATTTATTAAGATTTTGCGTGTAAGTTTACATGATAGATGTATACACGTATATATACGCATGTCTATGTATATATATGTATGTGTGTATGCATGTTTTTATCTATGTATGCATATATCTAGAGTAAATTACAAGTTTTGTCCTTTATGTTTTTATCAAGTTGCAGATGGTGTTCTTTGTCTTTAAATTTAACGAGTTTTGTCTTTCACGTTTCAAAATCCTGCATGTTATGTCTTTTAGCCCTAACTCAGTCAGATTTTTTTTGTTAAATATGTTCATGTGCCTTGGCATGAGGGTTTTCTTGTCATTTCACCTCATCAAGGACTATTGTTTAAAACAAGTTATAGTAAGGGATTGTTGTGTAAATTATAAAAAAAAGATTACATTTATAAAAAAGCTGCAAACATTTCTCTCTCTCTTGAACCTAATCCTCATGTTATATATTAATTAATTAATTAAAAATATTAGAATTATTAGATCAATATCCTTTATGTTATTATAATATAATAATTAATAACAAAAGACCTACAATAAAGAAGAAAATGCCACATGGCATTTAGTGAAATCTTTTATTAGTATAGATGAAGGTCGTGGATTGTTTATAGAAATTAAATATTATTTACCTACTTCTTCAACAACTTCTGGTCGTTGGAATCAAATATGTCTAATTTCAATGTTAGCAACCACGACAACATCATGTACCCTATACTCTTAGAAGGCTATACTCAACAACCACAACCATCAGCTCCTGTACAATCATATGGCCAATCACCACCGTCAAGGCAGTATTTCAACTCACTATATATTCGCTCAATCCGACGATCTTCCCGCTTTCCAGAAGATTCTCCCTATAAACTTAACCCTTATGACGCCCCTCATCACCAAACATCAAGAATCATGGTTTGGGGTTTCCAATTTAGGTTTGGTAACCCAAGATTGTAAGAACATTTGAATATATTTTCAATCTTGATAATTTTGATATGTCTTAGCGGACTTCTTAGTTATGAGTATGTTGGCTATGTATAGTGGAGTTATTAGTTATGAGTGTGTTGGCTATGTATTGGGGACTTTTGAGTCTGCTATGTCTTATTGGACATAATAAGTTAATGTGGGTTTAAGTCCCTTTAGTAGTGTTGATGCAACAAATACAATACCAATTATAGTGACTAGGCTGGTTAGGCAAAAGGCTTGGAGGGTTCAGGTTTTCCTAACGCAGGTCGTGGGGTCCCCCCAGGTTTGCAAGACGTGGAGAGAGGTTCACTAATTATGTTTATTGTTTGTTTAAGATCTTCGGCTGAAAGGTGTTCAGACTCGGATACAAGAGCAATCCGGTTGTGTGTGTTGAATACGAAGAAAAGAGACTCGTATGGAACAAGTGCTCAAGAGACAAGAAGAAAGATCAGAGATCCCTAGAGAATCAGGACTGATCTGGAATGTTTGAAATGCACTAAATGAAGTGTCATTTATAAAGGAAGAGATTGCTCAAAGGGGAAACCTTTGACCAGTGAACCCTGCTTGCAGTGGAGGACTTACCCTTTTAGGGGTTGAGGCGTTTGGACCTGCGGATAAAGGAGTACACCATGTGCATAAGTTTTACTTTTGCGGCTGGGAGAGTTGTTCAAGTAATCAGTGAAGTGACTGATTACTGTACATGTGCTGTCTACCTTAGTTCCCGGGCTTTAAACCTTTGAACCTTTTAACCCTTCAAACTATCATGTAGTTTCAGTCATTTTATTGAGGTTTAAGCTACCCCCGTCATCAGCCCCCCAAGTCAGAGGTTTTTGGGTGTAAGCACAAATGCTTCTGACTTTTTATACATTTGTTTTATTTTGCTTGAAGGCTTCAAGGCTTGAAATCTTGAAAGGTTCAAAGCGGTTGAGCTTTTTGATTTTTGAATTTTGACGAGACAGTTGATGTGACTGCTGGCAGTTTCTTTTGTGTCAGGCGGCGGTTTCAATAACCTTCGTGTAATTATAACGTTTTTCTTTCATTAATTTACATTTATCTCTTTGAAGAATGTTGGATCGTCGTTGACCCTGAATGAGTCGATCAGAAGAGTCGTTTCTCTAGTTCAAAGGCGGAATCAGTGAACTAGATGCTCAAACTAAATATAATGCTTCACTTTATTGATTCTGATAATGTTTACAACCTGGAAGCAATTCGGCAGCACTTCGTTACAAGTTCCGAGCCGTTGCAAATGAAACAACCAGTCACCTATTTATAGAGATCTGGAACCGCTAATACGTACATGTCACAAAAGCGGTCCAGGTGAGATAGTGTGGATCGCTTTTATGGACAATGTCCATATAAGCGGTCCAACATGCTATTTAACCACTTCTCGTTTCTCGAACCTCGTGCACTGGTTATTCTAACCTATCCTATCCTATAACATGATACAAGACGAAGTCAATAGACGTAATGCACCAACAAAGAAAACAATCTTTCATATTTTCTCTCGAGTTTCTTCCCTTTTCTTCTTCTAGGGTAGTTCCAGTATCCATTTTTCTAGCTATTTTCTTTTAGCATGGGTGCTCGTAAAGATTTAGCCAAATCGTTTTCATGATTAACCCAAGAAGAAGTATAAACGTTTTGTTTAGAATGGGGTATTGGGTTAAGGTTTAAACCAGTTGCACCAGGATGCGATGTTTCGATCGATCAATGTCCCCCTAGTTCTGTTGCCCTCTATTATCGCCATTTTGAATTTTCGAACCTCCGTCACCCTTTCTTGAACTTTGTTTTGAATATCTTAGGGTATTATCATGTATCGTTTGGCCAGATCCACCCTCAGGGTTTGGCTAGGGTTCTACACTTTGAAGTGTTGTGTCGGGCTTCCGGATATGATCCAACCCTCTTGTCATTCCGACCCTTTTTCCGATTGGCCAAGAATGGTGACTGGTTACATTTGAAACATCCCAAGTTGACACTTGTTTAGTTTCATCCATGGTTTCAAGTCTTGGTGTTTGGAAAGACCGGTTTTTCTGGGTTTCCGATGAAATTGTTCCTTTTAAGCTTGTTTGGAGACATCCGGATGCCGTTTTAAATGAACCTTAACCCTCTGATCTTGAGATAAATACTCGCTTTCTTGAAACTCTTAGGGATTGCCCTTCAAGGCTTCGTCCCTTTCCTGAGCCCTTACTGGTGTTACTGAGCCTTAGTAAGTTGTGGGACAAACCTGATCGAGATCCGGTGCTTATGCGAGACGGGCAGGGTATGCATTTGTCTTGTTGTGCTATTATGTTCCTATTTTTTGCTTGCTTACATCTTTTGTTTGTTTTGCAGTTATGTCAGCCCTTGATTTTATTAAGAGTGATGACACTTTCGATGCTGTATTTGGGGATGCTGCGGCCACACCTAGTGAAGATGTAGTTGTTAGGGGATCTGAGCATAGGTTCGAGGGTTCTGGCTATGTGAATGTTCCAAATGTTAAAGGTTTCACGAAGGTTCAGGGTTCCAAGGTTTCTGTTCATCAGTCAAACCGTCGTTTGAAAGGTGCTGATCAACCTTCTGGCTCGGAGGCCATTGATATTAGTGATGACATTGAGGTTTCTACGAAGCAGGTTACTGAGGGTGGTGTGGAGAAGGGTAAGGAAAAAGAGTTGGTTGTTTCTGGGAAGAAGAAAAAGTTGGTTAAGAAAGTTGCTACTCTTGCTATCCAGGGTTCATCGGGCAAAAGCGTTGAAAGCTTGGAGGAGCCTAAAGCTGAAGAGGTTTATGTTCCTAGCTGGGGTGCGAAGGTTAGGGATAGTTTTAAGGACCCTACCATTTGTGCAGATGTGTTGGCTCATTTTGCTCCCCCTGGTGTCCCTCTAAGATGGAGGCTGATCATTTCATTTCGAGGTTGATGTTAAGTTCCTGCAACCCTTCGGCCCTGTTGGCTGAGGGTGTTACATGTTTTATGAAAGGCATGCAGGAGTATGAGGAAGCTACCAAGAAGAAGGATAAAATGAAGGCCTCCATGGCTGCATTGAAGAAGGAGGTTGAGGGGTTTTCTAAAAAGGAGGAGGCTTGGGTGAAGAAGGTTGGAGAGTTGACAAGGAGACATGAGATTGAGATGAATGATCTCAAGAAAAGTTTTGAAGCTGATAAGTTAAAGTTGAAGGCTGATAGGGAAGCCTTAGATGTGCAAAAGAAAGCCTTTGACGAAGAGAAGGAAGGCTTGAAGGCTTCGGTTGTTCAAGCCACTAGCGATAATCAGTGGCTCATTGAGCGAGGCTTTCACCAGGTTGTCACTAGGTTGTCACCTATCTCCTTCATTCCAATGAATTCAATTATGCTCTTGGAGAGGTCTACACCAAACTGCTGAACTTGGGGAAACATCAGGGCCTTATTGCTGGTTTTAAACTTCACGAGTCTGGTCAGGCCTTAGAATAGTCTCCCATGTTTCGTCCTGAAGCTTCCAGGGTTTTTAAGGAGTCTGTTCAGCAGATGGAGAGGTTGACTTACCCATATGTAAGTCAAGTTGCAACTTGTTTTGGTAAACCTCTTTCTGTCATACATGAGTTGAAACTGGCTGGGCTAAATGAGAAGGTTTGTGCTGAGGTGCTTGATTCCCTTTCCAAGAAGCGTTCTCGTTCGGGGGATAGTGAGGAGACCTTTTCAGAAGATCCCGATGCTTCCAAGGATGCAAGCCTCGAAGCTTCAGCAGTTGGTGATGATGGTGGTTCGAAGTCAAAGAAGGCAAAGAAGGCCAAAAAATGGTAAGGCTGGCAGTTCTAGGGCCTCTAAGCCTCTTGCTGATGTTTGAACAATATTCGTAGCTTTCTTAGCATCCTAAAACAATTTCATGGTCTGTAGTTTCTATAAAACAATTTAGATTTTGCAGAAACTCTTAAGGTTTATGTTGATGATTGTTAGCCTTAATGGCTATTTGAACAATTTCCATGTTTACAAACCGTTAAGGTTTTGGTTATGACTTGCTTGAATATTTGGAAGCCTTTAGGGCTTCTTATGTTATGCTATTATCCTTCTACTACTTGCCTTGTGTTGTGATTGTTAAATGCAGCTATATATTTTTTAAGGCAGCTTTGTTGGATACTTGTAGCTTGAAGCCTTCGAGGCTTCTAGCTGTTGCTTGTCCTTCATGACTTGGTGCTTTACTTTGTATTTTTGGTTTCGAGTTGTATACAACCTTTTATTGTTTTGTTGTTGTTTTGCTCCTTCAATTATTTTTATGTTTATGGAATTGTCTTTGTTGGGTTTGTGTTGTCTTTATGTTTTTTATACCTTGAAGGGTTCAGTGCTGCAGTCACTTAGCCTTAGTATTTTTAACAAGAAGACATAACACCTATCCTATCTACCACTTTCCTTGGTTTGATTTTGGTTTGTAAGCCTGTTGATAATGATTTGTTTTCTAGAAGTTTTACAAGGCTTAAGGAACATTTGGTGAAGGCTGCTCAGACCCGTCTATGAGACAAGTTTGTTTTTTGATAATTTTATAAGTCTTATGGAGTTGTATTTATTTAAGAACTCACCCCTTATATAGGTTCATTCAACCCTTGAACCTATTGAGTGATGTGGCCTGGGAGCTCATCCCCTTACATGGCCCTTGCCATGGAGTTTTTTGCCAGGTTCTCAACCTGATTTTAGGATAGAAAGACAAATTTGATAAAACATCATCATTCATTCAAGAGATATTGTTTTATAAAAAGGGAGCATGGGACAACTCTTGAAATACAAACTAAACTTTCTTAATCAGACATGGAACCTTTTAAGGGTCTTTCCATTCTAGTGTCTGGGAAGCTTTTTACCCTCCGCGTCGGCCAGTTTATAGGATCCACCTTTGTGGGCTTCAAGGATTGTGTATGGCCCTTCCCAATTTGGGCTAAGTTTTCCTTGGTTCTCTTTTTTACTAGCCTCATTGTTTCTAAGTACGAGGTCTCCTGGCTTGAAGCGTTCATGCTTGACTCTTTTGTTGTAATAAGCTTCCATTTTTTTGTTTGTAGTTGGCTTCTTGAATGGCAGCTTGATCGCGTGTTTCTTCGAGGAGTTGCAAGTTCAACATGGTCTCTTTGTTGTTTGCTTCGGGATCCATATTGAGTGTTCTTTGAGTCACAACTCCTATTTCAACTGGAATCACAGCTTCTGATCTGAACACCAAGCTGTAAGGTGTTCTTTTGTGGCTTGTTTTTTCCGTTGTTCTTATAGCCCATAGGACGTTTGGTAACTCTTCGAGCCAATTGTTTTCATGCCTTCCCAATCTGGTCTTGATTCCTTCAACAATGCTCTGATTCATTCTTTCAACTTGGCCATTGGATTGTGGGTATGCAATTGAGCTGAATACCTGAGTTATCCTGAATTCTTTGCACCAAGTGCTAAAAGGCTTCTCAGCAAATTGTTTCCCATTATCCGTGACCAACACTCCTGGCAGCCCAAAACGACAAATGATGTTTTCCCAAACGAAGTCAATGACTTATTTGCCTGTGATTTTTGCAAGTGGTTTGACTTCAGGCCACTTGGTAAAGTAATCTATGGCCACCAATAAAAATTTTACTCCACCCTTGGCTAGTGGGAATGGACCAACAATATCCATTCCCCATTTGTGAAATGGCCAGGCTGAAGATATCGGGACAAGATCGTGTTTGGGGCTCTTGGGCACCGGTGCATGTATTTGACAAGCTTCACATTTTCTTAATTGTTCGGTGGTGTCTCGGTGCATGGAAGGCCAAAAATACCCGAGATTCATTAGTTTAGCAACCACCGTCCTTGCTCCAAAATGAGCTCCACATATCCCCTCATGAACCTCTTTGACCAGGTACTGGCTTTGTTTCGTGCCAACACATCTCAGTAATGGTGCAAGGTAACCTTTTTGTAGAGGATCTCACCTTGCAACACATACTGCCTAGATTTGATTTTAACCCTTTCAGCCTCTATTTGGTCACCAGGTAACTCACCGTTTTTGAGGAATTTCTTGATAGGAGTCATTCAATTGGGACCTTCCTTCGGTGATTACATCTTGAACCTCCAATTCTTGAATTGAGGGATTTTCAACACCTCCACCAATACCTTTTTTGTAAGATGGGCAAAGGTGTGGGAGGCAAGTTTGCTCAAGGCATCTGCTCTCTTGTTTTGAGATCTTGGGACTTGTTTGATGGTACATGCTTAGAACGTGTTCATCAATTCCTTAGACTTTTCTTTATATCTCTTCATGTTGGGCTCTTTTGAAACATAATTGTCATTGACTTGGCTTGACACAAGCAACGAGTCTGTGAAGGCTTGAAGCTTTTGAACCTTCATTTCCTTGGCTATCCTCAACCCAGCTATCAATGCTTCGTATTCAACTTCAATGTTTGTGGTCTGGAATTCAAGTCGAAGAGCGTATGTAAATTCTAGACCTTCAGGGTTGATAAAAATGAGCCCAGCCCCTGACCCTTCAACGCTTGAAGCTCCATCGGTAAAGAGCTTCCAGGCTTCAGGGTCAGAAGGTTCAGCGGTAGTTGTATTAACTTCCGTGACGGCTTGCTTTGAGACTTCCACAATGAAGTCGGCCAAGACTTGGGCTTTAATGGCTTTTCTTGGAACATAGGTGATTTTGTGCTCAACCACTTCCACAGCCCATTTGGCCAAGCGTCCTGAATATTCTGGTTTTTCAAGCACGCTCTTGATGGGTTGGTCGGTGACCACTTGTATAGGGTGTGCTTGGAAATACCTTCGAAGCCTTCTAGCCGTTTGAACTAGGGCTAGAGCAAGTTTTTCCAGAGGAGGATACTTGATTTCTGCCAATTTTAAAGTTTTGCTGAAGAAATAGACGGGTACCTAAACTTTGTCTCGTTCGATGGTTAAAACCGTGCTTATTGCTTCTTCAGCAACTGAGAGGTAGACAGAGATCAGCTCTCCTGTTTCCGGGGCTGCAATATCAGGAAGTGAAGCCTGGTGTTGCTTCATCTAGTTGAAAGCTTCTTCTGCTTCTTCAGTCCACTTGAAATCTTTTTTTTTTCAGAACACCCTTTAAGCGTTTTATAGAAGGGTAAAGATTTTTCAGCTAGTTTTGAGGTAAAACGCTTCAGAGCTGCAAGCTTTCCATTCAGACTTTCCACTTCCTTTTTGCTTGTGGGGGCTTGGTTTCAAGAACGGCTTTGACTTTGTTTGGATTGGCCTTTATACTTTGTTTTCCCACAATATGCCCCAGAAATTTCCCTTCTTCAAACCTAAACGAACATTTTTCGGGGTTGAGATTTATGTTGACCTTCCTTAGGTTTTGGAAAGTTTCTTGTATGTTGTCAAGCATTTGGAATTCTGTTTTGCTTTTGATTACCAAATCGTCGACATATGCTTCCATGTTTCTTCCAATTTCGCTAGCAAGAGCTTTGTTAACTAGGCTTTGGTAAGTTGCACCCATATTCTTGAGGCCAAAAGGCATCTTTTGATAGCAAAAATACCCTTGTCCGTGTGATAAGCGGTCTTCTCTTCAACCTCTTCTTTCATAAGGATTTGATGGTAACCCTTGTAGGCATCAAGGAAACACTTGAAAGGGTAACCAGTGAGAGAGTCAACCTTGAGATCAATCTCCGGTAAAGGGTAGCAATCTTTTAGACAAGCCTTGTTCAAGTCCTTGAAGTCGATGCACATTCTCCAAGAGTTGTCGGGTTTTCGAACCATGACTGGGTTTGCAACCCAAGAGTGATACTTGACTTCCCGGAGAATTCCAGCCGGAACAAGTTTTTCAACTTCTTGGCATGCTACCAAGCTTCTCTCAGGGGCCAGACTTCATTTTTTTGGACAACAGGCTTGATATCAGGTGGTATCTTTAGCTCATGTTCAGCGATGCTTCGAGGGATACCCGTCATGTCCTCCAGGCACCAAGCAAAGACATCACTATAATGTACCAGCAGTTTTTCCAGGTATGAGAGGGTTTCTTGAGAGAGGCTTGTATTAACCCTTATCCTTTGTTCAGGATATTTGGGGTTTATGATCAGCCCTTGCTTAGCGCTTTCATTCTTTGAACTTTCCCCTTCAACCATGTAGGCCTCTTGAGTGGGTTAAAGGGTTGCAATCCCTCTCTCGGTAGGAAACTTCACCGTGCCATGACTAACTGAAATAACCATGTAGAATGAACATTGCCCGGCCTCCCTATGATGACATCATAGTTGGAAGGTATGTTGATAACCACGAAGGTGAGAGGTTGAACTCTTTCCATCTTGCCTTCACTGAAACGAACATCAAGGGTTAGTTGCCCCAAAGGCTTGAGGGGTATGTCGGCAATACTACCTTTTATAGAGGTTCCGGACGGTTGAAGCTTTGAATGTTCCTTATTGCTCAAACGATTGAAGAGCTTTTCAAACATGATTTTGGTAGCTGCACCAGTGTCTATGTAGGCTTGCTTGTCTTCAGTGTACCCACAGTTTCTTCGACTACCAAGGGGCTTGAGAGTGAATCCTTCTCCGAAGGTGGGTAGCAGACACACTGAAGCTCCGAAGCTTCCAACCGTTGTCGTTTGTGGGAAACCTTTTCATCGAAATCCACCATGTTAACCTCCTTTCTTTTACCTTTGGCTATCTTGTCCCTCACCCCTTTCACCAAGTGGGCTAGTTCCCCGGACTTGACAGTCTCCTCAATTCTCTTTTTGAGTTGAAAGCAGTCGTTAGTATGGTGACCCTTTTCCTCATGAAATTCACGGAACTGGGTGGAATTTTCATTCCTTTTACTCTTGGGTAGAGGTCGAGGAGGTCGGAAGCTTTGTTTCACTTCTTCTATAGCAAGGATCTCATGTGGGGTTTTTGTAAGAGCTGTAAAGTTGGTGGTCTTCTCCCTGCTTGGAGGGTTCCGACATTCAAGCCTTCGTTGCTCTGAACGTCTGGGGCGCCTATCATAGGGATGAAAATTCCCTTTCTTTCTAGCGGGGCTGTTACCTCACCAACTAGATCCCCTTTTTCTCTGCTCCTTTATGTCTACAACCTCCTCTCCTCTGATATGGGCTTCAGCCCTTTCAAGAGCTTCTTCCAAGGTCTTGGGTAGGGACTTGTTGAAATCCCTTGTAAGGTATTTAGAGGTAACGGCGTTCATAAAACCGCCGACTCTCATCTTTTCATCTGCCCCCACATACGTTACACCTTGCTTTTTATACCTTTCTATGAACTCTCGAAGGCTCTCGTCATCTCTTTGTTTTATCTGGAAAATCACCATGGCATCTTTAACGTACCGCCTTTGCTGTGAGAAATTAGCTAGAAACCCTTTGCTCAGGTCATCGAAGCTTCGAACGCTTCTGGCTGGTAAATCGTTGAACCATATTCTGGCTGACCCTATGAGGGTCTGCATGAACATGAGGCAACATTCAGCGATTGACCATTTCTCGATCCTAGCAGCACCAGTAGAGATCTGGAGGTGATCCTATGGATCTTCAGTTCCGTCATATGTCTTGATATGGGACGACATCTTGATTTTTGTTTGGAAATCATAATTGGCGATTTTCTTTGTGAAGCATTACAGATTGCTTGGTTTATATGGCTTGGCCAAATCCTCTTCCACCCTTGCACCTGTGTTGTTGTTGCTGTTCCCTTGGGTGGCCAGCACCTGATTGATGAAGTGCTGCCAAGGGAAGTTGACCATCATCTGAGCCATTGTTAGGATCTGAGTTTGATTTTGATTGTGTTTTACGTTTGAATAAAGATGAAGATGAATGAGTTGTGCAGTGGAATTAAGATGGAAGTAAACTTTTCACAATCTAACAGGAGAAATGCTTTTAACATACAAGTTTAACAATGAACCGAAAGATTGAATTTAATTTCAACAACGATTAAAATATGCAAGTATGCAACAAACTCCCCCTCAGCCCAAGCTCACAGTATTTGTTCGTGCAGGAAGAAGATGGTGAAAGAGCTAAATAGAACAGTACATAGCACTGTTCTATTTATAGGCACGAGCAAACCACTGAAGCATCTAAGCTGTCGTCACCATGAAAGTGACATCTAACCTCCTAACAAACTCTAACATCTGACCTATACAAACACTGCTATGATAACTACTGATATTACAATACATTACATAAAGTAAACAAAACAACTGCTGCATCCTTCCACTGCTGTGAACCCAGCAGTACTTGTCATGATCAGCAGTGATTGACTCAAGGCAGTAGATTGGGCAGCAGGGCTTTAGTTCTTCATTAGTCTTTGACTTGATCAGCAGTTGTAGGTAAGCAATTTGTATGCTTAGTAGATAGGATGTCAGCAGATGTTGAAACCACTTTCAAGGGGAGAGACTTGTATCCATAACATCTGCTTATTCTGGATCTACTGCTCTGATCCAGTTTTGGCTTTAATTATCTGTTCCTTTGGCAGGGTTCAATCCCAACAATCTCCCCCTGGAACAGATAATGCCAAAACTCTTCATTATTGGTAGATCTTCATTGCCTCATCAACAGTTCCCTTATTTGCCCTTTGAGTTGTAATTCAAAGGTTAAGGCATCTGTGTCATCATCATCCCTGCTAAGTGGAAGATCAATGAGATCCTGCAAATCTTCAAGACTCAGGCCAAGAGCTTGTTCCCTTGATATATTCTTCACTTCTCCACTAGACTTGAGCAATATCAGTACGTGGGTCTGTTTGTCAGTTTTCCACTTTAGTACTTTTGAGTCTGATGGGTTTCTTGGGAGATTTTTATTTGATTAGGTGTTTGGTGATGTAGGCCTATTCATGACTGTCTGAGCAGTGTTTGTAGATTGTTCCAATCCAAGATCTTCTTTGATCATTATCTTAATGCCCTCTTTTACAAGGTCATCACCAATTATCAGATCTTGGATTGTTTCAGCGCCCAACTGTTTTTGTGGCCTTCTTTTAAAGATGGCTGCACCAGCTGGAGCAGTGGATCTCCTGATTTGCAGTTTTGATGGTCCTTTTGAGACCTCTGCTTCAGGATAGTCAGGCTTTTGTGGAACTGCTGGATCTTTCTTCCTAAGTTCCTCCAGCTTTTTGTAGGTGGCCCTGACCCTATCTTCTCCCCACTTTGACACAGAATTCTTTGACCCATAATCAGCTGCTATCAGCTACTCTTTCATTATCTTCAACTTTAAAGCTTTGTCAGATACAATCTTTTTGATTTTTCTGGAGATGTGTGTTTGACCTTATTTTTAATCATTTCTTGGATCCTAGCTGCTTCATTTTCTAGCTCAGAAATGGTCCAGTCTTTGTACATGTATTTCTCTCCTTTGTATTTCTTGTAGGCCATGATGTTATCAATGTAGTCTTTTCTCAAGGACTTATCTGCCTTTTCTGAGATTTGCTGACATACATTTTTAGCAAATTGCTCCAAAGATCTGATCTGTGTGAGTAGAAACTGATAATTTTGCTAAAATTCTCTATCAGATTTCCCTTGTTTATTGTTATTTGAGATATCCTCTGCTTGCTTAGCCTTGATTTTCAAATATTCTTCAATATTGTTTGGCCTGGGATATCCTTCAACTGATGGCAAACTCCTTTTAGCAGGGTCATCCTCATAATAGAAAGATTTGATTTCTTCCCTAACTACTATGAGTTCCAAAGGAAATAAAACACCTGCAGGAGGTAATGGCTTTTGAATTTGAGCTGAAGAGAGAGGAATGGGATTTGGAATTGTGACAAGTGCTTGAGATTTTGAAGATGTTGGTGGTGGTGATGGAGAATCATCATCTGGTATGATAATCCTTCTCCTTTTTATTTTAGGAGAGGCAGATGATGTTTTTGGTGGAACAGTGATGGTGACTTGAGTGGCAGTGGTTTGTGCTTGACTAACAGTTGTTGAAACAACTGGTGTTTCAACCACTGTTGTCATTACAACAGATGTTGTAACATCTGCTGTCTTCTGCTTTTTGGCAGAAGGTGATGGTGGAGATGTTGTTTTTGGTGGTGAAGATGGTGGTGGTAAGACAGTGGTTGTAGTGTGTGTTGAAGTGGTGTGTGTTGAAGTAATAGCAGATGTTGAAACAACTGAAGTACCAGCAGATGTTGATACAGCAGGAGTTATAACAACTGTTTGGGTGGAGGTTTGATGTTAGGGGCTTTTGGACGATGGTTTTGGAGTATGCTTTGTGAGTCTGGATGGTGTGGACTTGGGTTCCCTTACTTTTCTAGTAGGATTTCTTTTTGGCACAGGATTTTGAACATCCTTTAGCCCAGAACAACCTTGCGCATTCAGCTCCATGTAAGCTCTTTTCTCCTCATTCCACCTTGATATATCCTTTGCCGCTCTATCCCTTTTTACACTTATTACTCCTTCATCAAGTGCATTTTGGGTAACATCAACCTTCTTGCTACCATCTGGCAAGGGAATTTTTCTGAGCATAGCATCCTTTTCTGGCTCAACATATAGACCATCATCAATCCCCTTCTTCCTCCACTCCTGAATTTGTGAGTCTGGATGGTGTGGACTTGGGTTCCCTTACTTTTCTAGTAGGATTTCTTTTTGGCACAAGATTTTGAACATCCTTTAGCCCAGAACAACCCTGCGCATTCAGCTCCATGTAAGCTCTTTTCTCCTCATTTCACCTTGATATATCCTTTGCCGCTCTATCCCTTTTTACACTTATTACTCCTTCATCAAGTGCATTTTGGGTAACATCAACCTTCTTGCTACCATCTGGCAAGAGAATTTTTCTGAGCATAGCATCCTTTTCTGGCTCAACATATAGACCATCATCAATCCCCTTCTTCCTCCACTCCTGAATTTTCTCCCCCTTTTTGGCATTATCTGGGGGAAGTTGATCAATAAAGAGAACTTTTGGAGGAGCAGTGCCAGTGGTTGTCAACAGATGGGCCTTTATAGCCTTGATGTCAGTTTGTGTATTCCTGAACCTAGACTCCATTGTGTTTCTCAGCTCTTGGACATGTTTTTCATGTTGCTGATCAGCCAGTTGTTGTTGTTGTTGGAGAAAAGGTTGAAAGAAGTTCCAGAGCTTATATGCAACAGATGCTTGTGGAGGAGATGTTTGAGGTGGAACAACTGTTGTATCAGCAGGGGATTGCACCTTTTGTACTGTTAACAACTGTTGCAGCATTTCTTTGATTTCTGCAACCGAAGTATCCAGTTTTTCAACACGTTTCGTTAATTCTTGGTACTTTAAACCATCACCCAACTTAATGGGATCATCTGATTTCCCACTAGCAGTGGTTGTATCAGTGGTTGAGGTAGGGAGTATACTCCAAACATTAACCACTGATGCCCCTTTTTCTTGGTACTGGGGTCTTCTTCCTTCAACACTTGATAATCTTCTGATGGAACCAGTGGTCAGAATAAACTCACTAGCAAATATCAGAGGTGTTATAGAAGGAATTGCCTCCAAGGAAGTCTTATTGATGTAACCACTGTCCAAGTGTAAACCAGTGGGTTCAGTGGCTGCTTCACTTGGAATACCACCAAGAGTTACTTGTAACTCAAGGGGTGTAACCTCCTCAGGTTGTGTTGGTGGGTTAGCAAGGATTGATACATCAGGCCCAGTCTTTTGTTGAGGCATATTCTCATGAACAGGTGATTAAAAAGGACTGGTTTGTGCCTGGTTCAAATCAATTGCATCCAACAGAATTTTTGTATTTGGTGGAATTGTCGATTTGAGGGCATGTGTAGAAAGAGAATTTGCCCCGGGCATTGGGCTGTGGATGATGGAAACAAGTGCTTCCAGAGCATCATGATGTGGTATCCCTATTTGTACAACCTGTTCTTTTTGAGAAGAAACATGAGGAGTTTCAGCCATGGTTTGAGATATTTTTACCAACTGCTGTGAGGAAGTAGCAGCAGTGGTTTCTTGTGACTTTTGTTTTGTCACAGGCAGTTGCTCTGGTATCTCATCCTCCAGAGTTGTCTTTTTGGTAGGTTTTGGGGGGGGGGGGTTTTGAGTTTTCTTTTTCTGTGGCTTTTTAGTGATTATAGGTGTGGGTTTCAAGGCAGTTGTTTTGCTGCCTTGATCACCTTGAGCAGTGGGCTCAGCAGTAGATACCTGAGGAGCAGTGTTTGCTGCTAAATTCTGCTCAGGCATCTCTGCTTGTGTTTTGCAAGGTGTTGACATTTTTGTAAAAGTTTCAGCAGTTAAGCTGTACATTTGGAAAAATTCACCTTGGTTTATTTCAGAAATGTCATCCTTACTGAATTTCTTTTCAAAATAGTAACTTAGAAATCTTGGAAACAGTAAGAATGACTTATTTTCAACATTTTTAACTAAATCATTAAAGATTTCCTGGGAATAATTAAATTTTTCTTTTTGAAGAATACCATATCCTAGATTTTGAATCTTTAATGGTATTTCATTAAAAGAAGTGGTTTTATTTGAAACACACATTAGGAGGGTATGAAATAAAAATCTTGTTGCAGGAGGGAAGAAATCTTTTTGTAAGGTATCCCTCTTCATCATTGTGTCTGCATACCCTCTTTCAATGAAGTCAATTTTTAACTCATTTTTTGGAAAAGAATTTTTACCTTCCTGATCCTTGAGTTGAAAGACTTCTGAGATGGATTGTGGTGTGATTTGGACGGCTTTACCCTTTAGAGAAGAGTTAATAGTAATAACAGTCTCACCTTGTTTTTCAAGGGTTGCATTTTTCCAAAACTCTCTTTGGGTGGCCAAGTAAATTGGTGCATCTACTGTTAACAAAGTTTTGTACTTTGATGCAGAGATGGCATCAATGACGGAGTCGAAAGCATCGGTGGTGCCGGGTTTTGTGAGAAGACCCAGAAGATTGTGAGATGTTTTATGTGGGATTTCGATGGGTTTAGCCTTTTGAGAGGCTTCTTTGGAAGATGATTTTGAGGTGGATTTTGCGGAGGGCTTTGATTTAGTCATTTTTGAAAAAGACGATCGAAGAAATTTGTGAAGGAATTTGATGAAATGTGAAGAAAACTGCTTTGAGAAGAGAATTTTTAAGAATTCAATTCGACAGTAAAACCCTGTTTGGGGTTGTGAAAGGGGGTTTTAAGGAGAAAAAGTGAGTGCTGACGTGGCAGCGGTTACAAAAGGTCTGACCACTTTGTACTGTCCACGTGCCATCCCCTGATGAAGCGAAGGACAGTACTTTTGTGAAAACTACTGGTGAAGGCAGTGGTTGCAACGGTAAAGAGGACAGTGGATGCTTTTTACTATCAGTGGATAGCACAACAGTGGATACAACACTGATTTTGAACAACAGTGCTTATCAAAGGAATATGGGAACAGGGGATGACTTTCAGCAGTGGACAGACTTTTTAAGTAGAACAGACTTTTGAACTCATCAGTGGTTATGGCAAACTTTTAAGGATTTTAATGAAAGATTCATTTTTAGCTATTTTTAAGGATGGATTTTTGATTTTCTGAAAACATTTTAATGCTTTTATTCATAGAAAAACAGGATTTTGCCTGTTATTCCATGTTTAGCATGCCAATCCTAGAGATCAAACTTTCAAAGGTGGATGTGTCTAATGCTTTGGTTAGCACATCTGCCAGCTGATCCTTAGTTGGAACATGATGCAGAGAAATCAAACCTTTTTCATAGCAATCCCTCACAAAGTGATGTCTGATGTCGATGTGTTTGGTGGTTGAATGAGAAACTGGATTTTTGATGATATTTTCTGTTGCCTGGCTGTCCAACATAAGTGGTGTCTTCAAGGCAGTGATACCAAAATCCAGCAACTGATTTTGAAGCCAGAGCAGTTGGGCTGTACAGCTTGCAGCAGTTATATATTCTACCTCAGCAGTAGATGTGGAAACAACTGCTTGCTTTTTGCTTTGCCAAGACACTAAGCAATTACCTAGGAATTGGCACCCTCCTGAGGTGGACTTCCTTGTCTTGTCACATCCAGCAAAGTCACTATCTGAGAAACATGAAAGCTCAATTTTACCATCAGCTGGATACCAGATACTGTGTGGGAGCACCTTTTAGGTATCTGAATATCCTTTTTACAGCAATGAGGTTTGACTTTCTAGGGGCTGATTGGGATCTTGCACAGACACATGTTGCAAACATGATATCTGGTCTAGATGCAGTTAGGTACAATAAAGACCCAATCATGCTTCTATATAAGGTCTGATCAACCAAATCATCCTTTTCATCAGACATGACGTGTTTATTGGTTGCAATGGGTGTACTGCATGGGTTACAATCATCCATGTCAAATTTCTTTAAAAGTTCTTTGGCATATTTGCCTTGATGGATAAAAGTGCCATTTTGCAGCTGCCTTACTTGGAGACCAAGAAAGCACTAGAGTTCATCCATTGCACTCATTTCAAACTCAGCTGTCATGAGTTGCCTGAACTCTTCACACATTTTATTACATGTGCTACCAAAAATGATGTCATCCACATAAATTTGGACAATCATCAAATCCTTTCCTCTCCATTTTAAAAACAGTGTTTTATCAATTCTGTCTCTGGTGAAACCAATGGAAAGTAGAAAGGTGGAAAGAGTTTCATACCAGGCCCTTGGTGCTTGTTTCAGGCCATACAAAGCTTTATTCAGCTTGTAGACATGATTTGGATTAAATGGATTCTCAAAACCTGGAGGTTGACAAACATATACCTCTTCTTGAATCTTACCATAGAGGAATGCACATTTAATATCCATTTGGTACACCTTGATGTTGTGGTTGACATCAAAGGCCAAAAATAATCTGATAGCTTCAAGTCTTGCTACAGGGGCAAATGTTTCATCATATTCAATGCCCCCTTCTTGTCTGAAGCCTTGAACCACAAGCCTGGCTTTATTCTTGACAACAATACCCCTTTCATCAGTTTTATTTTTGAAGACCCATTTTGTGCCAATAGGACTTACACCCTCTGGCAATGGAACAAGCTCCCATACTTGTTGTCTTCTAAACTGTTGGAGTTCCTCTTGCATGGCTTCTACCCAGCTGTTGTCTTTCACTTCCTCTTGGTACTTGACTGGCTGATGGAGTGATAGAAAACCAACAAAAAGACAAATGTTTTAGGATTGCCTTCTTGTGAGCACCCCTTCATTGATGTCACCAATGATTTGATCTGGTGGATGAGATTTCAGGAAGATTAACTCCCCTTTGTATGGAACAATGGCATTGAGTGGTGAGGGTTGCAGATGTGTATCATCTGAGTCAACCACTGCTGGTGACTTTGATGACCCAGCAGTGGCTTCAAAAGGTGGTGGCATATGGGGTAAAGGTGTGGACACATGCTGACTTTGATCCACTCTTTGAGGACTTTTATCAACAGTGCTTGATGATGTGGAGGTAGTGGTTAATGGGCTACTTTGGTCAACAACTGTTGAGGTAGCAGTGGTTGAGCTTTGACAGCTATTTTGGACATCTGCTGCTCTTCCCATTATGACAGACTTTTGTTGAGGAGTGATGATCTCATACCCATAGTCTGGTACCTGCACTGTTAGTCTTGACAGCAGTATTTTCAAAAGTGAATTTTTCAAGATCAAACAATTCTGCAGGGTTTGCTGGGATTTTCATTGATGAAAGTTCATTGAACTTTACATTCAAGGTCTCTTCCAGTGCTTTGGTCAGTGTGTTAAACACTTTGTAGGGCTTAGCAGTGGTTGAGTATCCCAGGTGATATCCAATATCAATTTTGGCTGCAAACTTTGAGATAGAATCTTTTAGGTTTAAAATGAAGCATGGGCAACCAAAAACTTTGAAATATGAGATTAATGGCTTTATTTTATACAGCAGTTCATAGGGAGTCTTTTGATGCCTGGGGTTGATCAATACTCTGTTTTGGACATAGCAAGCCGTGTTTACTGCCTCTGCCCAAAAAGTTAATGTGAAACCTGAATCTGCAAGCATGGTTCTGGCAGCCTCTATCAAGGTTCTATTCTTTCTTTCAACAACCCCATTTTGTTCTAGTGTCCTTGGAATGCTATATTGCCTCACAATTCCTTTTGACACACAGAAATCATCCAACTCCTTGTTCCTGAACTCTGTGCCATTGTCACTTCTGAAGATTTTTACTGGAAGGTCAAACTTCTTTTCAACCTGTTTCACAAAGTCTTGCAGAATGCATGCAGTCTCATCTTTTGAGTGTAAAAAGTAAGTCCATGTAAACCTAGAGAAGTCATCAACAATAACCAAACAGTATCTCTTTTTCTTGAGACTCATGACTTTCACTGGGCCAAACAAATCCATATGAAGCATTTGCAAACATTTGGTTGTTTTGGACTCATGAATGGATTTGTAGGAGCTTTTATGTTGTTTTCCTTTTAAACAGGAACCACAATGCTCAGGACAGGTGAACAGTTTTTGAGGTAAACCCCTTACCAGACCCTGTTTTGAAATGGCAGTGATTGTGTTAAGATTTGTGTGCCCCAATCTTCTGTGCCATAGTTCTGTCTCTTTGTTTGATGCAGCTGAGAACAGGCAGGCATCAGTTCTGGGACACTCTTTTGACATATCAACAACATAAACATTGCCACTCCTTTGAGCAACAAGCTTAGTTTTACCATTTTTGATTATTGCTTCAATCTTTTCAACCATTTCTGGTCCAATAATCCTACAACACTCCTTTGTGAAGAATGATCCATACCCCTTATCACTCATTTGAGAAACACTCAGGAGGTTGAATTTTAGATTGTCTATAAGATTGACATTTTCAAATTTTACATTACCAGATTTCACTGTTCCAGACCCCAGAACTTTCCCTTTACTATTATTACCAAAGGATATATCACCCCCTCCATGAATTTTGAAGTCTTGATGAAGGGCTTTACATCCTGTCATGTGCATGGAGCCTCCACTATCTGCATACCAAAGACTATCTAAGCATGTAGAAGCTCCCTGCACATGAAGTAAAAGGATTAGTTCATTAAGGTCTCCAAAGCCAATAAGGCTTTGGATGGGGTCTCAACATTGTCTGGGATGGTGGAAGAAGCATGGACAGTGGTTAGCTCAGGGGTTTGAACATTTTTGGGAATGTTTTTGTCTAACCACTGCTGGGGGTCTTGGCCAATCACCTGTTGATAACCAAAAGGATGCCTGTTCACTCTTGGTTTAGAGGGCTTTTTGTAAGCCTCATAAACATGTGGGATCTTTTGGTATGATGGTTGTCCTTTGCCTCTCCTGAATTGATTGGCAGGGGGTGCATCAGTCACTTGAACATCTCTTTGAACAGATGTTTGGTTCAGCTGTTTTGTGACAGCTGTTTGGACTGGCACAAACAGTGGTTGCTTCTTTGTGAATTTGACAGATGATGTTGATGGACTCAAAGATGTTTTTGCAGTGTACTCATTCTTTTTTATATCAAAGTTCTTGAGATACACACATTTTTTAGTTTTGTGGTTATCTTTACCACAGATGGTGCAGCTTTCAGCAGGTACAATGACACTTGTTTTGTTTAGATCATATGCTTTTAGGTGAAAACAATCTTTTGTTAGATGATTTCTCTTTTCACAAAAATCACAAAACAGGTTTTTGATCTTTTCTCTTTTCTACCTTTTCTCAGATTCCTTAGCAACAGAGTTTTGAACCTCTGTTGGGATATCTTTGATAGGAATGACCTTTGCTTTTGGAGCTTATACACCATCAGTGGTTGTGAAGTCCATTGGCTTGAAGTTTTCCAGGATGTCACACTCATCAGACCATGTGGGTTTAAATTGATATTTCTCAATCTCCTCAAAAGTTGAGGTCCCACAGATCTTTCCAGAGTAATTTTGTTACCAAGTTTGTCAGTTATTTTAACCTCCTGGCCATCCTTGTTTGTGGGAATAACTTCAACAATGGTTTGAACAGATTCTTTGGAAGCATTGTTTTCAATTTCATCATGTTTTCTAAAACCAACACCAAATTTTACATTGCTCTTAATCTGTTTTTCAAGCATGACCTCATAACCTTTACAAGATTCCACCCATTTTTCACAAGTGATCTGGGTGGACTCCAACTCCTTTTTGCAAACTTGGTATTTTTCTACCATAGTTTGGAGTTGAGTTTTGGTTATGCTCTGCTCTTCTTTGAGACTGCTGATCTCTTTATCTGTTTCAGCCAATTTGTTTCTAAGTTCTTTTAATGACTTTTCAAATTTGACTTCATCAGACAGGACTTTATCCCTAAGGTTTTCATTTACCTCTTTAATGTTAGCAAATGCAATAATACATTTGTTTGAACACAGTTTTTCAAGAACTTGAGGTGATACCTTAGCAGCAGCCATCATGGCACAATCACATTGATGATCATCTTCTTCAACAGCTCTAACTTCTTCCCCACCAGCTTTCTTCTTTTCCTCTCTCTCTGTGTCTTCTTTGGACCAGGGGTCAGACAGTGGTTCAATCAGGGTTTCTGAATTTTCTCCCAGCAGTAGTTCATCAGCAACTACAGTAACCACTACTTCAGCAACTTCATCCACTGTTTCAGCACTTAGCTGTTCTCCTTCAGTTTCAACCCCTTCTGGTATTGACTCTAATGCCATCAAACAAAATTCATCATTAAAATTATCATTAGAAGCATAGAGTGCAAAATTTCCATCACCAAGCTCATCAGGCATACTGCTCCAGTCAACAAAGCCTTGGGTAAAGAAACTTTGTTGATCTGGTTATACAACTGTTGGAGCAGTTTGTTGAGGTGCAACAGGTTGCACTTGTGCCTGAGGGACAGGGGCTTGAACATACTGAATTTGTGGAACAGTGGTTTGAACATAATGCACATGCACATGGGTTGCAGCATAGTGAGCAGTGTTAACATGTGCTATAGGGGTATATTGGGTATATTGCGCAGTGCTTTGATGCTGTGGTCTAGGGTTTGAGCTGGGATGAGTTATTATTGGACCAGTGGTTTGACTCCTACATTCCCTAGCAAAATGACCTAGCCTATTGCACTTGTAACATTTCAGTTTTGATTTATCCAACCCCACCCTCAAATTCCCATGAAGTCCTGGGAATTTTCTCCCTGTTCTTTTGTAGAATTTGCTTGTTCTAACACTAAGCAAAGCCAATTGATGCAAAATGTCCATCTCTTCTAAGTCAGTGGGATCAAAGTGGTGCAAATCATTGAGTTCAAAGCACAAGTTTTCTGACATCTGGTTTTCATAATTTGCAGTGAAAGCATAATTTGCAGAGTGAGAATCAGAGTTGTTAAAATTTCCACCAGTGGTTATGTCAATAAAATGATCATAACTCTGATCCTTACTGCTGCTACCAGATTCTTCTTGACCAAAAAGAGCTATGCTGCCAAATGAATGGTCATCAGCTGTCACACCCCCCAAAATCCACCTGCGGAGTATCACCGCTTGGGAGCGTGACTGACCAGGATCAAGCCACCAATCATATTGAACATGTAATTAATATTAAGTAAAATAAATGTAAACCATCCATCCAATACGATAGGTGTTCAAAACATAACCATAGTTTCAAAGTGTAGCGGAAGCATAGTAAATAATCCAACAATAGTTAATAGTTTTAAATGTCATAATAGTTCAACGTAGAAACCACGATCCTTGTCCACAACGACCCGCTTCTCCAGTGCAAGCTCCAAGTACCTAACGATCTGCAAGGCATGTAACAGAATGATCAACAAACTAGTTGAGCGAGTTCACAGTAAGTAAGTGCGTAACAGTAAGTAACGGGTGGCTCTACTGGGCCAATAGTAAGTTATACAGGTGGGGGCTTCCCATGTTATGTGACCACTAGACTATTCGTATCAACTACTCGTATCATCCCTGTTCTTCATCCGAGAATAGTAGCGCGTATGGGGTGTGCGTAGGTTTTACGCACGTATCCTTCACAACCGAGGATAGAAGTAAGTAATGCGTACACGTAGGTTTTACGTGCGTGCCTGACATCCGAGGCAGTAATTGGCATATGACCACGTAGGTGTTATCCTAACCTACGGAACCGTCCTGACATCCGAGGACCATGGTAGGTGATAGTCTAGGAAAAGCATATATACGTTCTTAGTCAATGGTAACCTTTATCCCATTCCCACGACCCGGGAATCCCATGCCTTAGTAGGAGTGTGAACTCACCTTGGTTTGCTCGGTATGCTAGGTTATGCACTCACAAGTAATTAATCAAGTCCTATTGTATGCACGTATAACAAATCAGTTCATGTTCGAAATGATACGCATGTAATCTAATGTCACATAGTGCTTGATAGTCAATATCATGTATAAATCATGTATCACATAACAGTTAACCCCTTCATACAATTCACTTAGTTCATATGAACATTTACAGGATCATGCACCTCTCAAAAACTCAGACAAGTATGGGGGGGGGTCTCCCCTGTTCAAAACTCGGATAGCACATGTATCATCATACAACCTCGGACATTGAATCAACATACAAACTCAGACATGGGTTATCATGTTTAAACTCGGTCCAATGGATAGTCAATTAAACTCGGACCAAAACAATTTGATAAACTCGGACTCTAGCCCATTAATTAAACTCGGTCCACATTAACATTATACTCGGACCATTACTATCTATATATATACTCGGACCACAAAACAAACTCGGACCATTCACTAAACAACAAACTCGGTCCATGTTATATGTATTAAACTCGGACAAGCTAGTGTAATTAAACTCGGGCGAGTATATATATAAAGATTAAACTCGGACCATCATTCATCATCATCAATAAACTCGGACAAGGACCTTATGGTCTTAAACTCGGACCAAGTTAAACTCGGGGGGGGGGGGGGGGGTTTCCTTCATTAAACTCGGACAATGTATGGTCCATTAAACTCAGACTTTTGTTATAGCCTTAAACTCGGACCAAGTATATTCACATGATACTCGGACCAAATCAATTCATTTAAACTCGGTCCATATGTAAAGCTTTATATTCGGACCATGCATTCATCAAATAAACTCAGACTATCATGTGGAATTCCATACATTGCACGGACTCCAAACAATCATAACAGTTACGTTTTTGCTAACATACGAACGTGAAACCCTAAATTCATACGTTTGCAATACACAGATCAAAGCAATGACCACTATGTCTACATCTCACACATCACAATCATCAAGCAATTGATTATCTGACTTATAATCTTCATAACACAACAATCAATCATCAATCAAAAACACAGAAGCATCATGTGGAGACTAGGGTTTACAAGCATTCAAGAATTAAGCATTGTTAACATTCAAACGATTAATAACAAATGATAACACAATTACCTTGGATGATTCTAGAGAAATAGAGAAATCGAAAGTGATGATTGTCTTGGTGATGATGGTTGCCAGAGAATTAGAGGATTGCAAGTACGTGCTTTGGTTTCTTGGGAATGATTAGAGAATGATTAGGGAAGAGAATTAGGGTTATTAGTTGTTAAAGTTTCACTATCAACCCTAAGCACCCTTAAGTAATATTTATTACAGTTTCAACACCACATTCCATTATTTGACAAATCTTTCACAAGTTACACATAACCATGCACAACCACAAAACTCTATATTATATCAAAACATATATAGTTTCATAGCAAACCAATTGTGCAAGCAAACAATCTAAACAATCAATAAACGTGCAATAAATGCGAAATAGAATCTTGGAAATTCGAGTTGTCACATTATCCCCAACTTGAAAGAAATTTCGTCCCGAAATTTGGTACGCACTCACTGAGGAAGCTAGGTAAGCTGTATTGTTTACTGGTTTTCCTGGGGTGTCACATCATCCCCCCGTTGATTTGGAATTTCGTCCCGAAATTCAGTAGTAGTAGCTTCAGCCTCAGTAGTGGTTGCATTGGTTTCGAATAACTGGGGGTACTTTTCTTTCATTTGGTCTTCGCGTTCCCAGGTGTACTCCGGGCCACGTTGGGAGTTCCAACGAACTCGAACAAGAGGAATTCTCTTGTGTTTGAGGACCTTAACATCCCGGTCCGTGATTTCAACTGGTTCCTCGACGAACTGCAACCGCTCGTCGATAGTGAGTTCCTTAAAAGGAACTATGAGGGTCTCATCTGACAGGCACTTCTTCAGATTCGACACGTGAAATACGTTGTGAACTGCATCGAGTTCAGCTGGTAGGTTCAGTCTGTAGGCTACTGGGCCTATTCTTTCAGTGATTTCGAACGGTCCAACATACCGTGGATTGAATTTGCCTCTTTTATCAAAACTAACCACACCCTTCCAGGGTGAAACTTTGAGTAAAACCCGGTCCCCGACTTGAAATTCCAACGGTTTCTTACGCTTTATCCGCGTAGGCTTTTTGACGGTCGCGTGCTGCCGCCATGCGTTGTCGTATTTGAGCAATCTTTTGTGTGGCGTCCACTACAATCTCTGGACCCGTAATCTGACTATCCCCCACCTCTGCCCAACAGAGAGGTGACCGGCATTTACGTCCGTACAATGCCTCGAATGGAGCGGCTTGAATGCTGGTGTGGTAACTGTTATTGTACGAAAACTCCACTGAAGGGGGTTTGCTTTTCCCAGCTGTTGCCGAAATCGATAACACACGCCCAAAGCATGTCTTCTAGAGTCTGAATAGTGTGCTCAGACTGCCCATCCGTCTGAGGATGATGCGCTGTGCTCATGTCTAATCGTGAGCCGAAAGATTTGTGCATCGCTTGCCGTAGCTCTGACGTGAATCGTGCATCCCGATCCGAAATGATGGAGGTGGGCACCCCGTGCCTCGAAACAACTCCTTTAAGATAGATGTCTGCGAGAGTGGAGAACCTATCCGTTTCCTTTATAGCCAGGAAGTGTGCAGACTTGGTGAGTCGATCCACGATCACCCATATGGTATCATTTCCACGCTGAGATCTAGGTAGGCCTGTAACGAAATCCATGGAAATTTCTTCCCATTTCCATTGCGGTATCTTGGGTGGCTGAAGTAGGCCTGAGGGTTTCTGGTACTCTGTCTTGACTCTCGCACAAGTCAAACATTTGCCGACGTAAGTTGCAATGTGGGCCTTCATGCTAGGCCACCAATATGTAGTTCTGATATCGTGGTACATTTTATCCGACCCTGGATGTACCGAATAGCGAGACTTATGTGCTTCGTCCATCACAAGTTCTCGTAAACCGCCATAAAGTGGGACCCAAATACGCCCCGTTATATAGTAGGCGCCGTCTTCCTTTTCTTCCATTCGTTGCCTTGAACCACGTAAGGCTTCGGCCATGACGTTTTCGGGTTTCAATGCTTCTATCTGAGCAGCTCGTATCTGTGTAGGAAGACTGGGCTGAATAGTAAGCTGTAGCGCTCGCACGCGCTTAGGTAGGGTGTCCTTTCGACTGAGGGCGTCAGCCACAACATTGGCCTTGCCTGGATGATACTTGATGGCGCATCCGTAGTCGTTCAGTAGTTCAACCCATCTCCGTTGACGCATGTTCAAATCCTTTTGCTTAAGGATATGCTCGAGCCTCCTGTGATCGGTGTAAATCGTGCACCTGGTACCGTACAGGTAGTGCCGCCGTATCTTAAGCGCGAAAACAACAGCTCCCAGCTCTAAATCGTGCGTCGAGTAGTTCCGTTCATGAATCTTGAGTCGTCGCGAAGCGTAGGCAATAATTTATCACGCTGCATCAATACACAACCAAGCCCCTGTATCGATGCGTCACACAAGACCACGAAATCGTCGGTGCCCTCTGGCAATGAGAGAATAGGTGCGCTGCAAAGCCTATCTTTTAGGTACTGGAAAGCAGTTTCCTGCGTGTTGCCCCATCGGTAGGCGACACCCTTCTGTGTCAGTAGTGTAAGCAGCTGAGCGACTTTCGAGAAATCCTTGATAAACCGTCTGTAGTAACCCGCCAAACCCAAGAATTGGCGTATTTCTGTCGGTGTACGCGGTGCTGGCCAGTTCCTGATCGAATCTACCTTGGATGGATCAACATGGATCCCGTCCTCGTTCACTACGTGGCCTAAGAAGTGGACTTCACGAAGCCAGAAGTCGCATGTTGAAAACTTTGCGTACAGTTGCTCCTTTCGAAGAAGTTCCAAGATAAGACGTAAGTGCTGCTCGTGCTCCTCCTGACTCTTGGAGTAGATCCGAATGTTGTCGATGAAGACGATGATGAACCTGTCAAGATAGGGTTTGCATACCCTGTTCGTAAGGTCCATAAATACGGCAGGTGCGCTCAATAATATCAAACTATCCATCACATCACACATAAAGTATAGTAGTGAAAATAATTCATAAAACCCAATACAATTGATGTTCAAACCAAACTTTGTTTGAGTAGCGTAAACATAATAATGAAAACCCAAGATAAGTTATAAGTTCAAATATCGTTCATTGCGTCTCCCTGACCAACCATGTACACGCTGCCCCGGTGTCATGGTTTCCATTGCTTCCCCCAACGCTTTCCCCGTTGTCGTCCCTGTTTCCATGGTCGTGGTTTTGAGTCTGGTTCTGGTTTAATTGAGGGCAATCGCGTTTAAAATGACCTTCAGCCCCACACTGGAAACATCCCCCGTTCCCACGTTGTGGCTGCTGCTGTGTGTTCTGTGGAGCTGGTAGTTGCAGTTGCTGGTTCTGTGAAGGTTGAGGCGGTCGTTGTTGTTCTTGGGTTACAGGACGTGAGTTTCGACAATCCTTTGCTTCATGACCAATCTTGAGACATCTCTGACATTGTTCCTTGCGACACCATCCACTGTGGTGTCTGTTGCACCTGTTACATAGTGGATGAATTCCCCGATATCCACCCTGCCCCTGGTTGCCTGAAGAGTGCTGACTGGGACTCTGGTAACGGTCAGTCTTTTGCTGCTGAACCTGTGACTGAACTGGAGCTGATCCCTTGCTGGAATCCCCATCCCATTTTCTTTTGTTGTCCCTGGGAGTAGCAGAAGTAGTGGCAGCAGTAGTGGTAGTACTGATGCGTTTTGGCAGCTTGTTCTGATCCACTGCCTGATCGGTGAGACGATGAGCAAGACGAGTGACTTGCTGGATAGTGCCAAGGTTAGCTGCAGTCACATGACTCTGAATTTCTGGCACCAGACCCTTGAGATACAGCTCGATACGTTTGGTGGGAGGGTCTACCATAGTAGGACAAAATGTGGCTAATTCATTCGATCTCCTTGTATAAACTTCAATTTCAGACCCCACCATCTGTAGGTTGAGGAACTCTACCTCTAGTTTGTGGATGTCCTCTCGACTGCAAAACTCTTCCTTAATTAAGTCCTTGAACTCGTTCCAGGGGGTGGCATTAGCAGCTGCCATCCCTAACATCTGAACCTGTGCTTTCCACCAGGTAAATGCAGCACCTTCGAGTGTTCCAGTAGCAAACTTTACTCTACGTGACTCAGGGCAATCATGCACCTCGAAGTCAGTTTCGAGTCTCTCGAACCAATGGAGGAGGCCTTCAACCCCCTCAGTTCCACTGAAGGTACTAGGTTGGCAATCCTTGAGATTTTTGAAGGTGTAAACAGGTGACTGAGCGTGTTGACCTATCGTGTATAAGAATAGGACAAGGTTAAACACAAAAGTTGGTTTAGGAGTGTAGGATCTAAAGACCCTAGTTACGACTGCAGGGTTTACCTCCTGCTTGTATGG
Organism: Helianthus annuus; assembly: GCF_002127325.2. NCBI lineage: Eukaryota > Viridiplantae > Streptophyta > Magnoliopsida > Asterales > Asteraceae > Helianthus > Helianthus annuus. Next base: position 44,240,259 of record NC_035441.2, read on the forward strand.
CTGCAAGTGCCGCAGCAATTCGTTCGTTAATGAGAGCCGTCAACTGGGCTTGTGTCATGTTGATATATCCGGCCATGACCTTTATAGCAAATGTAACGTAAGCGAGAATGGTTCGCGAGTAGTACGATGACAGAAGAGTGTAAGCACATAGGTGTTCTCAAGCAATAACAAGTAATGTGCAATGTAATCTAAGCATACTACGAGCAAAGTTCTATGCAGTTCTAGCAAGCAGGTAATAAACATAAACCTTATTACCTAGGATGTCGAGTCTTGCACGTGGAGCGAAGCGTCGTTGTGGATCGTTGAGAGCACTGTTCTGGTTATAGTCTGGTTTTAATAAAAACGTTTTCCCATATTAAAACCAAGTTCTCTATAACCAATGGCTCTGATACCAATCTGTCACACCCCCCAAAATCCACCTGCGGAGTATCACCGCTTGGGAGCGTGACTGACCAGGATCAAGCCACCAATCATATTGAACATGTAATTAATATTAAGTAAAATAAATGTAAACCATCCATCCAATACGATAGGTGTTCAAAACATAACCATAGTTTCAAAGTGTAGCGGAAGCATAGTAAATAATCCAACAATAGTTAATAGTTTTAAATGTCATAATAGTTCAACGTAGAAACCACGATCCTTGTCCATAACGACCCGCTTCTCCAGTGCAAGCTCCAAGTACCTAACGATCTGCAAGGCATGTAACAGAATGAACAACAAACTAGTTGAGCGAGTTCACAGTAAGTAAGTGCGTAACAGTAAGTAACGGGTGGCTCTACTGGGCCAATAGTAAGTTATACAGGTGGGGGCTTCCCATGTTATGTGACCACTAGACTATTCGTATCAACTACTCGTATCATCCCTGTTCTTCATCCGAGAACAGTAGCGCGTATGGGGTGTGCGTAGGTTTTACGCACGTATCCTTCACAACCGAGGATAGAAGTAAGTAATGCGTACACGTAGGTTTTACGTGCGTGCCTGACATCCGAGGCAGTAATTGGCATATGACCACGTAGGTGTTATCCTAACCTACGGAACCGTCCTGACATCCGAGGACCATGGTAGGTGATAGTCTAGGAAAAGCATATATACGTTCTTAGTCAATGGTAACCTTTATCCCATTCCCACGACCCGCGAATCCCATGCCTTAGTAGGAGTGTGAACTCACCTTGGTTTGCTCGGTATGCTAGGTTATGCACTCACAAGTAATTAATCAAGTCCTATTGTATGCACGTATAACAAATCAGTTCATGTTCGAAATGATACGCATGTAATCTAATGTCACATAGTGCTTGATAGTCAATATCATGTATAAATCATGTATCACATAACAGTTAACCCCTTCATACAATTCACTTAGTTCATATGAACATTTACAGGATCATGCACCTCTCAAAAACTCAGACAAGCATGGGGGGGGGGTCTCCCCTGTTCAAAACTCGGATAGCACATGTATCATCATACAACCTCGGACATTGAATCAACATACAAACTCAGACATGGGTTATCATGTTTAAACTCGGTCCAATGGATAGTCAATTAAACTCGGACCAAAACAATTTGATAAACTCGGACTCTAGCCCATTAATTAAACTCGGTCCACATTAACATTATACTCGGACCATTACTATCTATATATATACTCGGACCACAAAACAAACTCGGACCATTCACTAAACAACAAACTCGGTCCATGTTATATGTATTAAACTCGGACAAGCTAGTGTAATTAAACTCGGGCGAGTATATATATAAAGATTAAACTCGGACCATCATTCATCATCATCAATAAACTCGGACAAGGACCTTATGGTCTTAAACTCGGACCAAGTTAAACTCGGGGGGGGGGGGTTTCCTTCATTAAACTCGGACAATGTATGGTCCATTAAACTCAGACTTTTGTTATAGCCTTAAACTCGGACCAAGTATATTCACATGATACTCGGACCAAATCAATTCATTTAAACTCGGTCCATATGTAAAGCTTTATATTCGGACCATGCATTCATCAAATAAACTCAGACTATCATGTGGAATTCCATACATTGCACAGACTCCAAACAATCATAACAGTTACGTTTTTGCTAACATACGAACGTGAAACCCTAAATTCATACGTTTGCAATACACAGATCAAAGCAATGACCACTATGTCTACATCTCACACATCACAATCATCAAGCAATTGATTATCTGACTTATAATCTTCATAACACAACAATCAATCATCAATCAAAAACACAGAAGCATCATGTGGAGACTAGGGTTTACAAGCATTCAAGAATTAAGCATTGTTAACATTCAAACGATTAATAACAAATGATAACACAATTACCTTGGATGATTCTAGAGAAATAGAGAAATCGAAAGTGATGATTGTCTTGGTGATGATGGTTGCCAGAGAATTAGAGGATTGCAAGTACGTGCTTTGGTTTCTTGGGAATGATTAGAGAATGATTAGGGAAGAGAATTAGGGTTATTAGTTGTTAAAGTTTCACTATCAACCCTAAGCACCCTTAAGTAATATTTATTACAGTTTCAACACCACATTCCATTATTTGACAAATCTTTCACAAGTTACACATAACCATGCACAACCACAAAACTCTATATTATATCAAAACATATATAGTTTCATAGCAAACCAATTGTGCAAGCAAACAATCTAAACAATCAATAAACGTGCAATAAATGCGAAATAGAATCTTGGAAATTCGAGTTGTCACATCAGCAACTTTACCAGACTCTTGCAACTTCCTTTTCTAGATTAACTCCCTTTCATAGGTCAGGAGTCTACCATGGAGTTGGGTCAGGGTCAGATCTTTGAACTCAGCTGAATTCCTGGTGACAAAAGCAATTGTGTCCCATTTTTCAGGTAGTGATCTAAGAAACCTGCTATTTTGAGTTGCATTTGGGAATGTAAATTTAACAAGCCTTAGTTCACTAATGAGACAGCTAAAACGTTCAAATTGTTGGGTTAATGATCCACCCTTGATGTGACAAAATGTTTCATACTGCTGATTCAGAATTTCCATGTTGTTTTCAATAACCTCTTCCGTTCCCCCAAATTGTTCCTTCAATGCATCCCACAATTCGTTGGCACTGTTACAGTGTAACAGCCCAGCATAGATTTCATTGGGTAATGCAGAAGCTATGATGCTAAATGCTTTGGCATCGAGTTCGAACTTTTGAAAATTAGTTTCAGTATAGTTTTCAGTTGGTTTAGGTATGAACTTCTTTGCATCCTCAGCACTTGGCACCATAGGAACATGGGGACCAAAAACAACAGACCTCCAACATCCAGTATTCTGTTGAGCAAGGATGTGACCCATCTTTCTCTCCCAGATGTTGTACTCATTACGTTTAAGCATGGGTGGTTTGAAAAGAGAGCCAATGTTATTCTTATCATCTTGTGATTGTGACGTCATCCTGGTTGTTTTACAGGCACTGATTAATCAACTTTAATGGTGATTAAACCTTGCTCTGTTTTTCAACAAAACGAACAAACTATCAGTATCGATGATTGCGAGCTGAACTATTTATGTCAAAATATTTGTTAAATCAAATTTGACTGTCCAAGTTCTGATACCAATTGTTTGGATCCGAATTTGATTTTGATTGTGTTTTACGTTTGAATAAAGATGAAGATGATTGAGTTGTGCAGCGGATTAAGATGGAAGCAAACTTTTCAAAATCAAATAGGAGAAATGCTTTTAACTGTCACACCCCGACCACGTAAAACAACAAAACGTGGCGGAAACGTCGGGGAGTGTTGTAACAGAATCATTGTTTCACAACCATGGAATAAATAGTTTCGTTTTATTGAATTATTGAACTAAATGTTTTGATACAAATTAGATAAATACAACTACTATCCTCCAAGTTTTAAAGTCGCTAAGGCCTTGTCCATTCCTATGTGAGAATACACCAATATCATCAATCAAGCATCATCAACTATTGTACCTGAAACACATGTGAAAATAGGTACGTCAGCATAAAAATGCTGGCGAGTACATAGGTTTTGTATGAGTTTCAGATTCATGGCTCGTTTTACATATTGCAATACTTATTTAAAAACCTTGTTTTGAAAAGTATAGTATTGTGACATAAATAACCAACTCAAATCAAATTGGTTATAATTTATAAAAAAAAATCTCGTAGCCATGATTCTTAACCCCAAAACATTTGTTTAATTAAATCCAGATTTGTAAATCGTTTATGGAATAAAACTCGAATAGTATAATATATTGTTGGAAAACCTTGTATTACAACTTTGTTTTGTTTACCATTGCCCAAGTGATCTAGATAACGCAACGATATATAATGTATTAAAAGCACTTATATATAGGAAGTACCAGCGGCGTATCCACCATGCTTTTAACACATTATACCCGCCCTGTTACCTAATCACTTCCCTAACCCAACGGTTCAAACAGATTCAAACAGTTCGTGTCAATCAACGGTTACAAACGGTTCACATAGTCAAATAGTCACAAACGGTTCACATAGTCAAATGGTTACAAACGGTTCACATAATCCAACGGATCATCTAGTCAATGGTTACAAACGGTTCACATAATCAACGGTTACTAACGGTTCACATAGTCAAATGGTTACCAACGGTTCATATGATCAAATGGTTACAACGGTTCAAATGATCATATGGTTACAACGGTTCAAAATGTAAAACAATGTGTCCATATGCTGGATGAGCATATGCGACAAAATGAAGTATATGGAAATCAATGTGCTAGCATGTTAAGTGAACATACATAGCAAAACATAATGAAATCGTGTACTAATAGTGTACTATTGAACATAGTAAGTATATGATATAAAAACATGAGAAACATGAAAGTATCAAGTAGGCACATGTGTTCCACCCCAAAACAGTTTGAAAACAGTAAAAGAGGGGACTATGTACTCACCTGAGGGTGCTTAGAAGTCTTGAACAACAACCAAGCAAAGCTAGAGTGATTAGGAAATCAAACGGCACCCTATATAGGTAACTATGTAAATAACCGGACCTAAATCGGGAGATAGGATAGAATGAGGTTCTATAAATCAAATGAGTAATTGAACTCATATGGTATGATTTAATAGACCCTACATTCTGATTGAAAGGCCTACCTAAGTGCTTTTGACCCGTTTCGACACATTATGGTAACATAAGCTACTATAAGGCGTCGTTAGCGTAGAACTATGTTCGGATGGTTAACTATGTGCTATGCCAAGTCTTACATGCCCAATTATCCCTAAACATGTTACTAAATCAGATTACTTGTCAAAAATATGTTCACATAGGCAAAATACGGATTTTAGCTTCAAAAGGGCATTTTGGTCATTTCCTATGGGCATACAAGCTAACAAGCAAATGACTAACCAATCCTATGTGATCATAAGGTATAACCTCAGTGGTTATTCCCTATGCAACTATGATCACTAACTAAGCTTGGTCGGATCCTAAAGATCGACCAAACGGGTCGGGTTCGGAAGTATAAGCGGTTGTTTAGTCCGCTTATCTTACGACCCTAAACAAGCACAAACTAATAGTGTCGAGTTAGACTTGTCAAAACATGTCTAACCTACTGACTTGGTATCAAAACAAAGTGTTTTGATACCCTAAAGTAGTTCCGTTGCAAAATGCGTGCTAAAACGCATTTTGACCGAAACTTTGACTCGACACTACAACTAGATAACGTGGTAATCAGCGGTTATAATCGCGAAGGATTATAACTATCGTGATTACAATCACGTGTCAAAGTTCAATTGAACTTTGACTTGACCAATTGATGGTCAAAAACGAAAGTCAAACTGTTGGCCAAATTGTTTGACTTTCTGCACTACATAAAGAAAAAGCAAGAAAAAGAATGAAAGAAGCTCACTTAAGGTCCTTGCTATCTTTTCTACAAGAAGACAAAGTCCCAAATGCTTGAGAGAGAGCTCCAAAGCAGATGTGAAGAGAGGAATGAGTGAATGAGCAAAGAAATGAGTGAAATGGATGGGCTATTTATACTTGTGGTGATGCTCTAGGATCATCATAAGTGGTTTGTTTAGCCATTAAGGAATAAATCTCATCCATACAAGTGTTAGGAGCAGGTGCAAAGCCTTGGAGAGGTGGTAACTTGGTTACCACACAAAGAAATTGCAAGATTGGCCCCTGAATTTACAAACAGATGCTGAAAACACACTTTCTGCCCAGATGTGGCGCTCGCGTAGTGCGACGGCATAGGCAGGAGGGCTCGCGCTACGCTACGGTGTATCAGATTCAGCAAAGTTTCAAAAATGGCAGAAATGGTCCCTGCACGCGTTTAAAGCCTTTTTCGATGCGTTTAAACCTCGTTAACCTCATTTCAAGGCTCTAAAATGAAGTTAAAGCATAGGGGACTCAAAACATGCACAAAAACATCTCGGATGTCGGTTCGTTTGATCGTAAAATTGCGTTGTTCGGTTAATTACGACGGAAGTCGTAACGAACGCAAAACCGATCCAAATTAAGCGACGAATGGAATTTTTGCATGGCGATCACTAAAATAAAAATATTTTAGTGTGTACAAATATTTTGGATGTCCAGATGTGTCCAGAACGTAAGATATGCGCGAAAATGCAAACTTACGCCATTTTTGACACCTTTAGTCCCTGTAAGATCATATAAGCATGTTTTCACACACCGAACCTATCAAAGCTTATTTCTAAGCCATATTTAGGTTATATATGGTATGTTTAACTTATGATCAAGTTCCGGACTATACGTTGCCTTACGAAACGGCAGACTTTTGCAAGTTGACGCAAATAGTCCCTGTAAGCGAATAAACTTGATTTCGGCATACCAAACCATCCAAAACTTATTTCTAAGCTATGTAAAGGTTATTTAAGGTATGTTAAGCCTATGTCACTATTCCGGAGTGTTTGTTGCATTAAACTGGTTATATTTACGCATCAGATTGTGTATAACCTTCCAGAAAGCGACTTAAAGCCCGAAATCGAACAAGAATTGATATGTGCAAATGATACACATATTTTCACAAATTCCCAAGTATGAAATACAAAATTTGATTGGTTTGACATTTGTTTGACGGTCACAGTGACACAGGTGTCACAGTCTCCCCCACTTTAGGAAATTTCGTCCCGAAATTTATTCGTAGGAGTCTGTCTGTGACTTTGTGTCAAATAACCACTAGAGATATGCAAAGCATAATCCTATCATTTCTTTAACGGACATTCTTCAGAAACGAAAATGAACAGACGGAGTCATTTTCAACAGATGTTTCCTCAGAAACGGAAATGAAAAGGATAATCAGACGGATATTCATTTCCTTCAACGGATATTCTTCAGAAGCGAAAATGAATGGATGATCCATTTTCAACAGATGCTTCCTCAGATTCAGAAATGAAAAGGATATTCAAACGGATATTCATTTCCTTCAACGGATATTCTTCAGAAGCGAAAATGAATGGATGATCCATTTTCCTCAACGGATTCTTCATCAGAACAGAAATGAAAAGGATATTCAAACGGATATTCATTTCCTTCAACGGATATTCTTCAGAAGCGAAAATGAATGGATGATCCATTTTCCTCAACGGATTCTTCATCAGAACGGAAATGAAGGATTAAACAAACGGATATTCATTTCCATCAACGGATATTCTTCAGAAGCGAAAATGAATGGATGATCCATTTTCCTCAACGGATTCTTCATCAGAACGGAAATGAAGGATTAAACAAACGGATATTCATTTCCATCAACAGATATTCTTCAGAAGCGAAAATGAATGGTTGATCCATTTTCTTCAACGGATTCTTCATCAGAACGGAAATGAAGAATTAAACAAACGGATGTTCATTTCCATCAACGGATATTCTTCAGAAGCGAAAATGAATGGTTGATCCATTTTCTTCAACGGATTCTTCATCAGAACGGAAATGAAGGATTAAACAAACGGATATTCATTTCCATCAACGGATATTCTTCAGAAGCGAAAATGAATGGATGATCCATGTTCCTCAATGGATTCTTCATCAGAACGGAAATGAAGGATTAAACAAACGGATATTCATTTCCATCAACGGATATTCTTTCAGAAGTGAAAAATGAGTAGCTAGTTCATTTTTCTTCAATGGGTGCTTCATCAGAATTGAAAATGAACAGGGTTCACTCTAGAAGCATGACAAAACTCGTTGTGGTTTCTGTGCACTAAATTCCATAATTATGTAGGCCTCCATAATTACGTAATTCCTTGCACAGTCTGCACAGTTCATTTCATAATGTGTAGGGGAAGAAAAATCAAACCTGTGATGAGTGTGGCTAGACTACCATAGGGTCCTTTTAATTAGATCAACAAAAGATCTCTTTAATTAGACCACTCAAGGAGTCTTTTCAGCTATATCATCACATGATATTCCTAACCAGAATTTTGGATCAATCTGTTTAAGTAGACCACTCAAGGGGTCTAATTATGGAATAGTACTTCATAACCCAAGGGACTCAACTCCAACGTAGAAGTCCATTAAGGATTTAAGATAGTACCTTTGGATATCCTACTATGAATCCCTTATACGAAGATATGGAAGATTCTACGAGGATTTGGATAACAATATTGGATCACAAAAACACAAAAGGGAGAACATAAGCATAATCACATAATTGTTTAATTTGGCCTTTAAATTGTTATCTTTGAACGCGGATACTTAAAGCATACCAGGAATCCAATCCGTGGATTTCATTTGGCACTTTAATCATTTTCAAGAATCTATCTATGAAGATAGGAAAATCTTAATAGGAATTCGGATTTGTCCTTATTGAATTGTAATGTACGTATTGAATCATACAAAGAATTCAATTAAGGGCTCCGATGAACGATACCCATCCACAAGGATCTAATTATGAGGATAGAAAGATCCTACATGGATTTTGGAATTTGTGTAACGAGAGGTGTTCCGACACCTTGCACTAGGCGTGCTTACGTCGATACACAAGGTAGAAAGTTCATGAGGTTGAGGCACTAGATATGCCAAGGCGACATATGAAGCAGAATTTGAAGATTTGAACAACAGCAGGGTTTATAACAGCTTTGCTTTGGATTGCAAAGCGGCACCTGTTAATCAAATGTCCCCATCGTCCACCGTGGGTACACTTGAAACAAGGTATTTGATTCGGATGATGACGGCTACATTGATTTCACCAAGGAGCAGTTCCCTTACACGGTTCCATCCCTGAGGCGAGTCATGGTGATAGCTAAAACAACGGTCCTCTGGAGTATGACGCCTATTTGCTGGGTAACTGCAGCACCTAGTTCGGACATTTGAGTGTTGTTGCGATGAAGAGGCATCTTGAAGACAATGGAAGGCATAGGAGGAAACAAACGAAAGATAGTCAAAAGAGAATGACAATGCATGAAGATTGCGACCATTTGTTTGTTACCAAAGGCAAACAAACGAGACAGTGACTAATCAAAGTAAGCGGTTCAATATAATGTATCGCGAAGACATGCTCGCCTATAAGTGGACACTCACCCCAAGAGTTCCCAGGTAAGAGTGACTGGTCTGATACTGCGGATTTGTACGAACACTCTAGCCTTAGACAGAAGACCCAGGGTACAGGCATCCACTCTTCCAGTTTGCACGTGTTCACATTATTTAGACCCAAACTTTGACGAGTTTGAAAACTCAAAAGGCACTAAGCCAATTATGAGTCAAACTGGAAGGGTTCAAAACCTTATAATAAATCATCCTAGAACAGATGATTAGTTTTCAAGGCAGATCAAATTTATGTTCTCGTTGTGGTTGTCACTTAAGGATAAGTGACGGTATTGTTTTATGACTAAACGCAAGTAAACTCGCGTTAGGGTCCTAGGAAGGTTATAGTCTAGGTCAAAGCATTACTAATAACCTAATTCCCTATAACCATTGGCTCTGATACCAACTTTTCTGTCACACCCCGACCACGTAAAACAACAAAACGTGGCGGAAACGTCGGGGAGTGTTGTAACAGAATCATTGTTTCACAACCATGGAATAAATAGTTTCGTTTTATTGAATTATTGAACTAAATGTTTTGATACAAATTAGATAAATACAACTATTATCCTCCAAGTTTTAAAGTCGCTAAGGCCTTGTCCATTCCTATGTGAGAATACACCAATATCATCAATCAAGCATCATCAACTATTGTACCTGAAACACATGTGAAAATAGGTACGTCAGCATAAAAATGCTGGCGAGTACATAGGTTTTGTATGAGTTTCAGATTCATGGCTCGTTTTACATATTGCAATACTTATTTAAAAACCTTGTTTTGAAAAGTATAGTATTGTGACATAAATAACCAACTCAAATCAAATTGGTTATAATTTATAAAAAAAAATCTCGTAGCCATGATTCTTAACCCCAAAACATTTGTTTAATTAAATCCAGATTTGTAAATCGTTTATGGAATAAAACTCGAATAGTATAATATATTGTTGGAAAACCTTGTATTACAACTTTGTTTTGTTTACCATTGCCCAAGTGATCTAGATAACGCAACGATATATAATGTATTAAAAGCACTTATATATAGGAAGTACCAGCGGCGTATCCACCATGCTTTTAACACATTATACCCGCCCCGTTACCTAATCACTTCCCTAACCCAACGGTTCAAACAGATTCAAACAGTTCGTGTCAATCAACGGTTACAAACGGTTCACATAGTCAAATAGTCACAAACGGTTCACATAGTCAAATGGTTACAAACGGTTCACATAATCCAACGGATCATCTAGTCAATGGTTACAAACGGTTCACATAATCAACGGTTACTAACGGTTCACATAGTCAAATGGTTACCAACGGTTCATATGATCAAATGGTTACAACGGTTCAAATGATCATATGGTTACAACGGTTCAAAATGTAAAACAATGTGTCCATATGCTGGATGAGCATATGCGACAAAATGAAGTATATGGAAATCAATGTGCTAGCATGTTAAGTGAACATACATAGCAAAACATAATGAAATCGTGTACTAATAGTGTACTATTGAACATAGTAAGTATATGATATAAAAACACGAGAAACATGAAAGTATCAAGTAGGCACATGTGTTCCACCCCAAAACAGTTTGAAAACAGTAAAAGAGGGGACTATGTACTCACCTGAGGGTGCTTAGAAGTCTTGAACAACAACCAAGCAAAGCTAGAGTGATTAGGGAATCAAACGGCACCCTATATAGGTAACTATGTAAATAACCGGACCTAAATCGGGAGATAGGATAGAATGAGGTTCTATAAATCAAATGAGTAATTGAACTCATATGGTATGATTTAATAGACCCTACATTCTGATTGAAAGGCCTACCTAAGTGCTTTTGACCCGTTTCGACACATTATGGTAACATAAGCTACTATAAGGCGTCGTTAGCGTAGAACTATGTTCGGATGGTTAACTATGTGCTATGCCAAGTCTTACATGCCCAATTATCCCTAAACATGTTACTAAATCAGATTAATTGTCAAAAATATGTTCACATAGGCAAAATACGGATTTTAGCTTCAAAAGGGCATTTTGGTCATTTCCTATGGGCATACAAGCTAACATGCAAATGACTAACCAATCCTATGTGATCATAAGGTATAACCTCAGTGGTTATTCCCTATGCAACTATGATCACTAACTAAGCTTGGTCGGATCCTAAAGATCGACCAAACGGGTCGGGTTCGGAAGTATAAGCGGTTGTTTAGTCCGCTTATCTTACGACCCTAAACAAGCACAAACTAATAGTGTCGAGTTAGACATGTCAAAACATGTCTAACCTACTGACTTGGTATCAAAACAAAGTGTTTTGATACCCTAAAGTAGTTCGGTTGCAAAATGCGTGCTAAAACGCATTTTGACCGAAACTTTGACTCGACACTACAACTAGATAACGTGGTAATCAGCGGTTATAATCGCGAAGGATTATAACTATCGTGATTACAATCACGTGTCAAAGTTCAATTGAACTTTGACTTGACCAATTGATGGTCAAAACCGAAAGTCAAACTGTTGGCCAAACTGTTTGACTTTCTGCACTACATAAGGAAAAAGCAAGAAAAAGAATGAAAGAAGCTCACTTAAGGTCCTTGCTATCTTTTCTACAAGAAGACAAAGTCCCAAATGCTTGAGAGAGAGCTCCAAAGCAGATGTGAAGAGAGGAATGAGTGAATGAGCAAAGAAATGAGTGAAATGGATGGGCTATTTATACTTGTGGTGATGCTCTAGGATCATCACAAGTGGTTTGTTTAGCCATTAAGGAATAAATCTCATCCATACAAGTGTTAGGAGCAGGTGCAAAGCCTTGGAGAGGTGGTAACTTGGTTACCACACAAAGAAATTGCAAGATTGGCCCCTGAATTTACAAACAGATGCTGAAAACACACTTTCTGCCCAGATGTGGCGCTCGCGTAGCGCGACGGCATAGGCAGGAGGGCTCGCGCTACGCTACGGTGTATCAGATTCAGCAAAGTTTCAAAAATGGCAGAAATGGTCCCTGCACGCGTTTAAAGCCTTTTTCGATGCGTTTAAACCCCGTTAACCTCATTTCAAGGCTCTAAAATGAAGTTAAAGCATAGGGGACTCAAAACATGCTCAAAAACATCTCGGATGTCGGTTCGTTTGATCGTAAAATTGCGTTGTTCGGTTAATTACGACGGAAGTCGTAACGAACGCAAAACCGATCCAAATTAAGCGACGAATGGAATTTTTGCATGGCGATCACTAAAATAAAAATATTTTAGTGTGTACAAAAATTTTGGATGTCCAGATGTGTCCAGAACGTAAGATATGCGCGAAAATGCAAACTTACGCCGTTTTTGACACCTTTAGTCCCTGTAAGATCATATAAGCATGTTTTCACACACCGAACCTATCAAAGCTTATTTCTAAGCCATATTTAGGTTATATATGGTATGTTTAACTTATGATCAAGTTCCGGACTATACGTTGCCTTACGAAACGGCAGACTTTTGCAAGTTGACGCAAATAGTCCCTGTAAGCGAATAAACTTGATTTCGGCATACCAAACCATCCAAAACTTATTTCTAAGTTATGTAAAGGTTATTTAAGGTATGTTAAGCCTATGTCACTATTCCGGAGTGTTTGTTGCATTAAACTGGTTATATTTACGCATCAGATTGTGTATAACCTTCCAGAAAGCGACTTAAAGCCCGAAATCGAACAAGAATTGATATGAGCAAATGATACACATATTTTCACAAATTCCCAAGTATGAAATACAAAATTTCATTGGTTTGACATTTGTTTGACGGTCACAGTGACACAGGTGTCACATTAACATACAAGTTTAACATTGAACCACAAGATTGAATTTAATTTCAACAACAATTACAATATGCAAGTATGCAACAAACTCCCCCTCAGCCCGAGCTCACAGTATTTGTTCATGCAGGAAGAAGATGGTGAAAGAGCTAAATAGAACAGTACAGAGCACTGTTCTATTTATAGGCACGAGCAAACCACTGAAGTATTTAAGTTGACGTCACCATGAAAGTGACATCTTACCTCCTAACAAACTCTAACATCTGACCTATACAAACACTGCTATGATAACTACTGATATTACAATACATTACATAAAGTAAACAAAACAACTGCTGCATCCTTCCACTGCTGTGAACCCAGCAGTACTTGTCATGATCAGCAGTGCTTGACTCAACGCAGTAGATTGGGCAGCATGACTTTAGTTCTTCATCAGTCTTTGACTTGATCAGTAGTTGTAGGTCAGCAGTTTGTATGATCAATAGATAGGAGGTCAGCAGATGTTGAAACCACTTTCAGGGGGAGAGACTTGTATGCATAACATCTGCTTATTCTGGATCAACTGCTCTGATCCAGTTTTGGCTTTAATTATCTGTTCCTTTAGCAGGGTTCAATCCCAACAGCCATCATTTGAGGCATAAGGTTGAAGCCTTGAAGGCTTCCAGGTGCAACTGGGTAGTTTATCCCTAAAGGAGTGCTCATGACGGCACTTTGTTCCAAAGGGAGTACAGACAGAGCTTGTTCCCATGTATTTGTGGCTGGAGGTGGAAGGCTTACAACAGGAGATTGTAGTAGTTGATGCAAAGTTATCTCGTGCCCCAATGGAGCACCTGTAGCAACTGGTTGCGAAGAAAAGAGGGGAAACAACATTGGATCTGGCCTCGAGTATGTGTATGGACTAGGATTTGGAGGTGGATGGCTGGGACCGGCTTCATTCCTGGACATGGCTGGTTGTGAGCTCGTAAAAGGAAGAGCTGGAGGTCTAGGGGATAACGATGGCTCTGGCTCATCATAGTCCAACCGAATCCTTACTCCCTTATCTCTTTCCCTACTCACGTACTGGTTAAGGAGAGACCTTAACTCTAGAAAGTTATTAGCGACCCCTTCAGGGGTAAGGATGGGGTATTAGAGGCACCGGCGTTAGGGGACATAACCCCTGATCGAGATGGTGTCGGAGTTTTGAAAGTGAGAAACTCAGGGTATGTTGCTCCAGTAGGAGTGCTCCCCGGTGTTGAGAAAGAAGTTGGAATAGCCACATGAGTTTGGCTAGTGCTAGGGGTAGAGGTACGTGGGACTTGGTTTACCTCTCCCGGAGATTCACTTTCCAACATGATGATTTTTGAGAGAATGGAGCTACACTACTGGTCTTTTGAAGAGAATAAATGGCGTAGCCCCACGGTGGGCGCCAACTTGTTGATGCAACAAATACAAGACCAATGATAGTGACTAGGCTGGTTAGGCAAAAGGCTTGGAGGGTTCAGGTTTGCCTAACGCAGGTCGTGGGGTACCCCCACGTTTGCAAGACGTGGAGAGAGGTTCACTAGTTATGTTTATTGTTTGTTCAAGATCTTCGGCTGAAAGGTGTTCAGCCTCGGATTCAAGAGCAATCCGGTTGTGTGTGTTGAATATGAAGAAAAGAGACTTGTATGAAACAAGTGCTCAAGAGACAAGAAGAAAGATCAGAGATCCCTAGAGAATCAGGACTGATCTGGAATGTTTGAAATGCACTAAATGAAGTGTCATTTATAGAGGAAGAGATTTCTCAAAGGGGAAACCTTTGACCAGTGAACCCTGCTTACAGTGGAGGACTTACCCTTTTAGGGGTTGAAGCGTTTGGACTTGCGGATAAAAGAGTACACCCTGTGCACACGTTTTACTTTTGCGGTTGGGAGAGTTGTTTAAGTAATCAGTGAAGTGACCGATTACTGTACACGTGCTGTCTACCTTAGTTCCCGGGCTTTAAACCTTTGAACCTTTTAACCCTTCAAGCTATCATGTAGTTTCAATCATTTTATTGAGGTTTGAGCTACCCTCGTCATCAAGTAGGCTTATCGCTTATTGGCCTATATATTGTAAACATTTTTTCACTCCAACAAACAAGATTTGTAGTTTTGATTGCATTTGTGTCATATGGTGATTGCTTACCTTCACATATATATTCCGCATAAGATCTGGAATTATGATTCGAAAGTATTGTAGATTGTAGAGATCGTAGGTGTGCCAATTGGCAAATTCAGGCTAACATCCATATAGATCCGAACCTCGGACTTATCGTAATCTTACGTTTTAGACTTAATTTTTATTGGGGCATCATATGCATGGCAATACCTATTCATGTGACATTTTGCATTTGGTAAATTTTAGAAATTACCGGGTCACACACAAGTTAATTCGACAAACGCAAATGTTGGTGATAGGACAATCAGAAGAAGAAGTTCTGGATTTGATTTTAATATTTGCATTTTTATTATTCGAAAATCAATAGGATATTTTGCGTCAACACGCTTATAAGTAATTATTTTTTTAAAACATTTTAAGCTCACGAATACACTATATGTGTTTGAAACTACGATATGATTTTACGTAGCCAATTTTCAATTTTTTCCTTATTTCCACACAAAAGTCGTGGCCGTAGCACCCCAATACCCCATAATCCTCTTATAAATATCATGCTTTCACTCCATTTCACAACCTTGTTCTCATGGCCGTAGCACCCCAATACCCTACAAATTGATTTTATTCAATCTCAAGAATCAAACTCCAAGATACAAGCTAAAGCGTTCTACTAGTATTTCAAGCTTTGGTTTAGAAGATTCAAGCTCCTAATCTGTTCTTTACCTTCCCTTTGCTTGTTCTAACTGAGTGTCTAACTTTCTAAAATCATTTTCTTTAACATGTTACAAGCTAGAATTATGTATAATATTCACCCAAGTAGCATGTGGTCTAAAAACAAGTTTAAATATACAAACTTACACTTGAAACAAGTTGTTTTACCAAGATAATTGAAGTCGTCTTTTAGTTTTTACAAGAGTTTTAATTTCCTACTATGGTGGTGTTATGCGTGTGGGATACTTGTTAGTTTCATATTTTGTGAAGTAGATTATATTTAGTTATTGTTAAATATGCTCAAACCATGAAACTCACATATATATGCTTAAATATACGTTAAAAACCTGTTGGAGGTTATGATATATTTTCTTGTGTTTTTCTAATAACTTACTTGTTAAAAATATATATTTGGTCTTAGTTCAAACAGTATCAATCCTTTCAGAAACATGAGTAGTCGTCATAGTACTTGGCGGTTCTTTTATGCATCTACAACCTTCCTCCATGGCTATGCATGAAAAAAAATACAAAATGATGTCATTGTTAATTCAGGGTGCCAAACAACCTATTAATAACATTGATGTTTATTTGTCTCCTTTGATTGATGACCTTAAAACGCTATGGAGCCCAGGTGTAGACATGTATGATGCTTATGAAAAGACGAACTTTAAGTTACCAGCCATGCTTTTTTACACTACAAGTGATTTCCCACCATACGCCAATTTGTCAGGACATAGGACGAAAGGTAAACTAGCTTGTCCTGTGTGTGAAAACGAAACAAGCTCTATAAGATTAAAACATTGCAAAAACAGTGTATATGCGACATCGACGGTTTCTTCCATGAGATCACTATTATTGAACACTCACAAAAGAGTTTGACGGAAATGAAGAGCTTGGAAGGGCTAGGATAGATTTTGATGCGTTTTCACGAGTAGAAAATATGAATACCATTCTAGGAAAAGATCTCGTACCGAGAACAGAGACAATTGGAAAAAAGTGATCAATATTTTGGGATTTGCCTTACTGGAAAAGTTTAGAAGTTTGACATTGCCTAGATGTTATGCATATTGAGAGAAATGTGTGCGATAGTTTGTTGGGCCTATTGTTAAATATTCCTGGAAAAAGTAAAGATAGGATTAATGTCCATAAAGACATGAATACGCAAAGACCTTGCCCGTATTGAGAGAGCCAAGACTATTTATCTCCCACCTACATGTTATACCATGTCAGGAGAAGAAAAAAAAAGAAAGTTTTGTCAATGTTTGTACGATACTAAAGTTCCATCTGGTTATTCTTCAAACATTACAGGGCTGGTGACGACGAAAGATTTTAAATTGCTCGGTATGAAGTCTCATGATTGTCATGTTTTTGTATGACACATATGATTCCTATTGCAATTCGTGGATTGTTACTTGAGGAAGTCCGACATACAATCACAAAGCTTTGTTTGTTTTTTTAACATGATTCACTCAAAGGTTATTGATCTTGAAGTCTTGGATAGTTGGGAGAGGGATATTTATATTACCCTTTGTGGACAAGAGATGTACTTTCTACCGTCCTTTTTTGTTATAATGGTTCATCTAGTATCTCATATCGTAAAAGAGATAAAGTCTTGTGGTCCTGTATTCCTACGATACATGTACCCCGTTGAAAGATATATGGATGTGTTAAAAGGTTATCCATTTGAAAGATATATGGGTGTGTTAAAAGGTTATGTGAGAAACCATAATCGACCAGAGGGTAGCATAGTACAAGTGTATACTTCCGAATAGGTGACCGGTTCTGTATAGGTATTGGTATCACAACATTTATAATATAATTGAGTTTTGTTAATCATAAATGACATTTTAATACTTTATTTATTTACAGGGTATTTGGAAGGTGTTAAAAGTATTGGCATTCCAAAATCTCGTCATTCAGGCAAACTTGCAGGCGTTAGAGGAGTTGGTAAGATATTAATCACCACGCCATCTCATGATTTACAAATTACTCATTTTACTGTTTTACAACACATGACATGTATTGCTCCATATGTTAATGAACACAAGAATATGTTACGGTGACACACTTGGGCAAGTCAGATTATTGGTATACCAAACGACATAATGAGGGGTTTTGTGATTGGATGAAGGAAAAGGTAAAGGAAACATGTGAAACAAATGTTGATAAAACTGTGGAGAAGTTAGGGAAGGGGCCATATTTTAGAGTAATATCTTACCAAGGGTATGATATTAATGGTTATACATTTTACACTAGAAAACAAGATGTCAAAAGTGCAACATAAAATAGCGGAGTCACATAAATAGCCTCAAGTACAATGATCGACAAAACGATAATCACCAAAGAATCATATTACGGTGTTGTTCAAGAAATTTGGGAGTTATCGTATTCTTCGTTCACAATACCTTTGTTAAGATGTAAGTGGGTTAATAATCGCATAGGGTTAAAGTCAACGAGCATGGTTTTACACTAGTTGACCTTACAACGGACGAGTATAAATCTGAACCATTTATTCTCGCAACTCATACCACAGAAGTATTTTTTGTCAAAAACCCATGCAATCCAAGATACCATATAGTATTGCAAGGTAAGCGACGTGTTCTTGGTGTTGATGATGTTGACGACGAGGAAGAATACAACCAGTTTGATGAATTACCACCATTTTCTGTCGGTATTCAACAAGTTAACGACCATATCACCATTGGCACCTCATATTTACGGCAATCTGACCTCGATGACGAGATATCTATCAAAAAACCAACCCAATCCAAGTTATAAAGGTTTGATATAATCATATTCACACACACACACACACACACATATATATAATTAAACTAAAATAAATTTATAAATGAAAGTTTATTTTTTGTAGGACAGACAATGATTAATACTTACTATCTGAGCACAACGAAGAGATGTTTGTCGATAGACCAGTTATATTCTATGTTTTTATTCTACAACTATTTTTTTCTTTAATGAAACTAAGATTTTGCTTCCTAGAAAATGTGATATGAGACTAAGATTTTGCTTCCATCATCAACCACTGCTACTACTCAAACCCCTACTCCTTCAATCCAAATATTGGTTGGCATTAGAAAAATGTAAACATATGTTACATCTAGAACAACACTTACAACCATCTTAGAACCAGTCAAGCCTAATTCCCACAAGGTCCCTATTAGTGTTCTTAAAAGAAAACCACCAACACAAATTCCATCACCACCACCTAAAGAACTTACACCATACAGAAGGGCACGAAAATCAAAATTAATCATCCAAGGTGATGATGAAGAAACCCCACAGGAAACTTCTATCAGAACCACATCATCACTTCAATAAATTACCACAGGCACATCAACATCCATTCCCATATCACTTCCATTATCAATCACATCAACTACAACTACCCTAATCACATCTGCACATCCGCTTGAGTTAACCACTGTATCACAAGAAATACTATCTTTCTACTCCTCAACAGATGCAAGCAAACTTACCTTCCCATCTCTCAATAACTTTCCAAAGCCCACAAATGTGAAAAAATATTTGGAGCTAAAGTTAAAGCTAGTCGGGAAGATAGTTGCATAGAGAAGAAAAGGAAAGGATGACAAACATGCATAGCTAATCTTGTTTGAAGAACTCCAAAAGGTGAATGCTCTTAAAGATTATGCTAAAGATATCTACAATAATCTCTCTCATGCTCTAATCACTGATCCTGGTCTTAAAAGTACATTGAGAGAAGATTATTTGAACCATATCATGAAAAACAAGACATGCAAAACAACCAAAGTTCAATTCTCAGGATGGTCAACTAAAGCCGCACTAGATGAAATATTAAGGAAAGAAAGTTGAAACTCAGTCCAGAGCTCAAGCCTACTACTCTAAACTGGAAAACAGACAAAAGACATAATGACAAAAAGGCCTTGTAATTGAATAGGATGAAGAACTGGTTGCAACTAATTTTGGGACACTTAGATCAATGGCCAAATGGGATGAGCCAACAATCACCAAGAACTATAAAAAGCTTGAAATCCTAAGAGAAAAAGATCCATCATCCCAAGAAAGCCAGTTTATGATCAAGTGGATTTCCCTATAAAGACATTGGTTGATCCTTCTAATCTTCCTTCTTCAAAGAACATCTCCACAGCAGGAGACGTTTGAGAAAGGCATGAAGATGTATGTAGATTATTATAGAAAAGAAGGCATCGGAAATGAAGAAATGAACTGATGTATGGTCATCCAGATACAAATCCTGAAGATCTTATTGGAAAAATCTTTGGGTGACCTTCTTCCCCAAACTTATCAAAAATAACTTTTGGCCTAGGAAATCCATCTAGCCTCAAAATCCTAAAATGGAAGTCTCACAAGACAAGACAAGCCATGAATTGACTTTGCTCAGAGTTAATGAAGAAGTTAAAAAGATTTCCATAAATAGTGCCTATGGCCTTAAAAATGAAGATCTACAAGACCTACAAGGTCTTGAACTCAAAAAGGACATATGGGAGAGAAATTGATGAGAAATAGAAGTTGATCAAATAAAGAAATGTTTTGGCATCATCATTTCTAGGGGATATTGTTGGAACTACAAAAGAACAGATGATTGCAAAAGCCAAAATATGCTATCCTAATTAAGAAATAAACAAGTTATTATGTACATCTCATCCCAAAGATAATGAATCTTGAAAGCTGATAATGAACCTGTTTGAAGACTTCAAAGCTTTGTTGAAGACATGAAAGCAAGATTGGAGATGAGGAAAAGTTTGTTCAATGGCCAAAGCCTTGTTAAACACAAAGCACTGATAAAAAAGCCAAACATCTGTTTAAGTCAGAACAAATGTGTTGATCAAGCCAACAGAGGCTTAAAGAACAGTCATTTCAATGTAATAGTGTATTTTTAAACAGATGGTAGTAAACGTTGTTAAATTTCATAAAATGTTTCTAACATTTTTGGAATGTTTTTTTGTTTGGAATGTTAGATGTCACTATCAGTGTGATGTCAGCCCTGATTGCCAACATATGTTTGTACTTTTTATAAAAAGATCCCACCTTTAAGAGATCTAGTGATCACCATCACACACATTCTTTATATACGGACAATATAGTTGAGTGATCGAGCTGAGGGATAGTGTAAAATTGGTGTGTGCAAGGTGTGTTATGTTTTTATTTATATTTTAAGCCCATTTTACACATTAATCAAGTTTTAGATTTATAAAACACGATATTCTACTAACACTAAACACACACTTGGGCAAGTGCACCCATCATGAGCGTAGTATAGCGTTGGTCACAAGAGCTTTTAGTACCGGTTTATCCTCAACGTCTAATCAATCTAAAATTTTTTGAGAAAAGATTTTAAAACATGAAAATAAAAACTAAAATTGCAGAAATAAAAACAAAATAAAACAGATAGACAAGATGAATCACTTGGATCCGACTCGCCTTTAATGTATCCTTTGATGATTTTCACGCTTTTGCACTTTTTAATAGATTATCTTAGTTATACTAGTAGGCCCCTCTTTTAAAGGTGACGTTACCCTCAACCCAGTGGTTTGATACAGCAAGGATACAATCCTAAAGCATTGGAATATTTAAAGATTATTAATTAAGTTATTAATGCGAAAAGTGGTAGGCCCTTCTTTTGAAAGTGACGTTACCCTCGGCTAAGTGGTTTGAGTCAGCAGGGATACAATCCTATGTAGCCGGTTTATTGTATTAATAGTAGTTTACATATGAGGGGATCAAGACATTCGCACCCCCGCCATCCAACACCAGTGGGTATTGAAGGAGGTCCTAGTAAGCTTGACCTAGGTCCTTACAGGATCTATACACTGAACAAGGCAAGAACCTTACTAAACCATTCCCTTAACCCCCGATCAGGTAGCCAACATATCACTATATAGACCGTAGAGATATGAATGGTGTAAATCTTTTACTTTATATAGACAGTAAAGTAATGCCAAGACACCACAGACAAATGATAAAGAAGTTTCACCTTTAACATAAGAAACTAGTTATTAAAGTCATTAATACAAAACCAAATAAAAAGTGTGAAAAGATTAAAAATCAAAAGTAATACACTAAAGACTTGTCTTCACCAAGTTGTGACACCTGTGTCACTTAAACCATCATACAAATACCAAACCAGTGAAATATTGTATTTCATACTTGAGATTTGTATAAATATGTGCATCGTTTGCACATATCAATTCTTGTTGGATTTCGAGCTTTAAATCGCTTTCTGGAAGGTTATACGCGAACTGATGCGTAAATATAACCAGTTTAATGCAACAAACACTCCGGAATAGTGACATAGGCTTAACATACGTTAAATAACCTTTACATAACTTAGAAATAAGTTTTGGATGGTTTGGTGTGTTGAAATCAAGTTTATTCGATCACAGGGACTATTTGTGTCAAACTGCGAAAGTATGCCGATTCGTGTGGTAACGAACATCCCGGAACTTGATAATAAGTTAAACATACCATAAATATCCTTTACATAGCTTATAAATAGGCTTTAAGGTGTTCGGTATGCTAAAATAAACTTTTTGGTCATTCAGGGACTAAAAGCGTCAAAAAGTGCATAAGTTTGCATTTTCGCGCATATCTTACGTTCTGAATATATATCCGGACATCCAAAAATTTATATAATCATTAAAATATTTTATCTTAGTGATTGGCATGATAAAATTCCATTCGTCGCTTAATTTGGATCGTTTTTGCGTTCGTTACGACTTCTGTCGTAATTAACCGAACAACGCAACCGTACGACCAAACGAGCCGACATCCGAGATGTTTTTGAGCATATTTTAAGTTCCCTATACTTTAAATATTTTAGAGCCTTGAAATGGGGTTAACGGGGCTTAAAAGTGCCAAAAATCAAGTTTTACAAGTGCAGGGACCATTTTTGAAATTTCTAGCAGATACATTGAACTTGGTCCATTTTTGAGGTTTTGATAGTTTTAACCAATGGTTTTGCACCCTATAGGCTGGTATTTTATGGTTTTACATGTTCCCATGGTATTATAAAACCTTGGGCCCAAGTGTAAGGTCATGATTCAAGCACGGTTTACGAGGAACGATCCTAACGGTTTACCGAAATCTATATATACCCACCTCATTTTCATTCTTTCCTCACACATAATCTGATTTTCTCTAAGTTGAAGCTCAAATGCTTCATACCTGAGAATTTATAGATCATATCTTCCTAGCTTGGACCCTTTGTAAGCTTCTTTCGTTCTTTTATGCGTTTTTAAGCGTAAAAGTCAAACAGTGTTTGACTTTCTGCTTTGACCAGTCTATGGTCAACATGAAGTTCGTTTAAACTTCGTAACGTGAGCATAATCACGATGGCTATAGTCTCTTGTGACTATACCTACAGATTACTACGTTATTTAGGCGTAGTGACGAGTCATAGTTTCGGTCAAAATGCGTATTCTTGCGTATTTTGCAACCAAACTATTCTTGGGTATCAAGACCCTTTGTCTTGATATCAAACTTGTTTTCAAACTTCGTTAAAATGTTTTAACATGTTTAACTCGTCACTTTTAGATTAGTGCTTATATAGGGTCGTAAGATAAGCGGTCTAAACAACCGCTTAGACTTTCGCACCCGACCTGTTTGGTGTCCCTGTGCTTACAACCTGTTCTTTTTGTGAGGAAGCATGAGGAGTTGAGGCTTTGGGTGGAGATCTCTCCAACTGTTGAGAGGAAGTAGCAACAGTGGTTGTTTGTGACATTTGTGTTGTCTCTGGATTAACTTCTGGGATCTCATCTTCCAGACGGTCCTTTTTAGATGGTTTGGGGGCTTTTTGGATATTTTCTTTTTGGTCTTTTTGGGAGTTTTTGGTGGGGGTTGCACAGCAGTGGTTGTGCTGCTGGGGTCACCAAGAGTAGTGGGCTCAATAGCAGAAACCTGTGGAGCAGATGTGGATGCATCCAAGGTTTGCTCAGGCTCCTATGTTGGTGTTTTAGAAGATTTTGACTCTGACAACCTTGTAAAAGTTTCAGAAGAAAGGATGTTGATTTGACAAGAAGCACCTTGGATAAGCACTTGTGCACTATCCTTTGGGGTTTTCTTTTGTAAGTAATAACTCAAAAATCTTGGAAACAACAGAAATGGTTTCTTCTTTTCTTTTATATTATTTACATTTTTAACCAAATCATTGAAAATCTCTTGGAAGTAATTGAAATCAACTTCTGCCATGATAGTGATGCGTGTGTAGCGTGATATATTTTTTAGTTATATTTTTAAGCCCTTTTTAACACTTTAGTCAAGTTTTCAATTTATAAAACACGATATTTTACTAACACTAAACACACATATGGGCAAGTGCACCCATCGTGAGAGTAGTATAGTGTTGGTAAGATACCGAGGTCGTCCAAGGACACAAGAGCTTTTAATACCGGCTTATCCTCAACGTCTAATCAAATCAAAATTTTAGAAAAAGTTTTAAACATGAAAATAAAAACTAAAAATGCTGAAAATAAAAAAAAAATAAAAGAGATAGACAAGATGAATCACTTGGATCCGACTCGCCTTTAGTGTAACCTTTGATGATTTCCGCACTTTTGCACTTCTTAAGAGATTATCTTAGTTATAGTAGTAGGCCCATCTTTTGAAGGTGACGTTACCCTCAACCCACTAGTTTGAGTCAGCAAGGATACAATCCTAAAGGGTTGGAATATTGAAAGATAATTAATTAAGTTATTAATACATAATGTGGTAGGCCCTCTTTTGAAGGTGACGTTACCCTCGGCTAAGTGGTTTGAGTCAGCAGGGATACAATCCCAAATAGTCGGGTTAATGTATTAATAGTAGTTTACATATGAGGGGATCAAGCCATTTGCCCCCCCCCCCCCCCCCGCCATCCAATACCGGTGGGTATTGAAGGAGGTCCTAGTAAGCTTGACCCAGGTCCTTGCAGGATCTATACACTGAACAAGGCAAGAACCTTACCAAACCATTCCCTTAACCCCCGACCAGGTAGCCAACATATCTCTATATAGACCGTAGAGATATGAATGGTGTAAATCTTTTATTTTATATAGACAGTAAAATAACGCCAAGACACCACGGACAAATGATAAGGAAGTTTCACATTCAACATAAGAAACTATTTATTAAAGTCATTAATACAAAACCAAATAAAAAGTGCGAAAAGATTAAAAATCAAAAGTATTACACTAAATGCTTGTCTTCACCAAGTGATGTAAGAAACTTAGGCAAACATGGCCTTTGATTGTCAAGAACTCTTACTATCAATCTTGGATCCCCAGACTAGTACACACACTCTGTGATGGATGATGAATGACGGTGGTGGATGTGGGTTGTAGTGGTGGTGGAGTGCGGGTGAAGTGGGAGAGAGGTGCTTTGCCAAGGGGTGCCTTTTAAGTGAACCAAGCACCTCTATTTATAGCATGCACAGAAGCCCGGACACGGCCCCGTGTCCATTGGGCATGGCCACATGTTCATCAACTTTCTCTTTTTTCATTAATTACAATCTGTCTGCATTAGCTCCACACGCCCCCGTGTCCGCTAGGCATGGCCCCGTGTGCAGAAGCGTATCTGTACTATCAAGATTTGCTTGGATTCTGCGAATCTTAGCGTTGACTGTCACACCCCCAAAATCCACATGCGGAGTATCACCGCTTGGAGGCGTGACTGACCAGGATCAAGCCACCAATCATATTGAACATAACGTGTAAATAGTTATAAAACTCAAACACAATATAATTGGTGTCCAACCAAAACATTGTTTAAGTTGTAAGCGGAAGCATAATGTTTAAAACCAAAGTATAAGTTCAAAATGTAATAAATGTTTAACATGGCATAAGACTATCCATGTCCCACAACGTCCACGCCTCCTCGTGCAAGCTCCAAAGGTACCTAACGACCTGCAAGGCATGTAACAACGAGTCAACAACAAAGTTGAGCGAGTTCACAGTTGGTTGTTCAGTTTTACCAGTTTTTTTTTGAAATCATAAGTTGTTTCATAAACCATGAGTTAACCAGTTCTTTTGTTTCCCAAACCGTAACCATAATCAGTGGGGCGCTTCCCCTGTGAACCACTAGACCATACCATATCGACTACTAACGAAATATAAGTTATGCCCTACATCAGTGTCTATCATCACTGACAGTTTGCCATAGTCCATTAGTACACGCCCATTCGAACGACACGGTGTGAGGTTTGTTAAACCTAATAACGCTATTAACTAATGACCCGCTCGCCATCGGCCTCGGCGATTAAGTCGATATAAAAGGAGGGACTTCATGATAGAGTTTTGTCTAGTAAGTTAAGGTTGTTGTCCTACCAAAGGAGGACGAACGTACGTAGTTCTACCCAAGGAGAATACGCAAGATTTATAGTGGCATCCTACCCAAGGAGAATGGCCATACATATCCTACCCAAGGAGGATATGTAGATTTTGTTTAGTTTATTAACCCATTCCCAACCCTTGGGAATCCCATGCCTTGTAGAAAGTGTGAACTCACCTCGATTTGCTCGGTATGCTTAATTACTTGAGCACAATTAATTCAATCAAAGCCTATAGTTTGCACATACACACAAATTAGTTGACATTTACATGTTCGACTAACAGGCAAGATCATCACGTACATGCAAGTAACAACTAACACATAGCATTTATCAGTTATACAGGCTCATGCAACCATGCTTTACATTTATCAGTACATGACTAACCTACTTAATCCTTAACTGAGTTACTGTGCATGTTTAATAACTTGACGAAACACACTTGTTTCGTCGTGCATCCCTTCGGCGAAACACCCTCCTGTTTCGTCGTGATTACCCTCGGCGAAACACCCTCCTGTTTCGTCGTGATTGCCCTCTGCGAAACACCCTCCAGTTTCGTCGTGATTGCCCTCGGTGAAACACCCTCCTGTTTCGTCGTGATTGGCGTTTCGTCGGAAGGCATCAGTTACGTCGTGACAACAGTTGATTACCCAGAACCCTAATGCTCATTAACAGCCGTTTCATACTATCAGTGATCATGCAGTCATCATAACACATAAATCATTGAATCATCATACATGTATCCTGTATCCTATGCGTAATAGTTTGCTAATCATTCCTTCAGTCGACACAATCATTACATATATATATATATACGATTGATAATTATTTAGATCTGTTGGTTCTCTATTACAAAGAATCATCATATGGCTGTAATCAAAATAGTATAATCAGATTCTACACCAACATAAACTTCCCAGATAACCCAACATGTCAACACTAACATCATCCCAGTGAATCAATTAACATAAGCAAATCGTTGTGATCACAAACATTCATTACTATCATCTATCATTGAATCCTAGTCTACGGAAATCTATTAACAATCATCATACTAGTCATGCATTCGTGAACAGATAAACATTAGCAATAAACTAACCGAGATGTATAGGAACTAGAACGAAGGACTTGCAAATTCCCAAGGTTGATGGTGATGATTGCCGTCGGTTAACAGAGAGTGAGAGATAGCTAGGGTTTCCTAATGACGACTCACGTAACCTACCCCCTCATATACGTAAGTTATAAAGTCTTGGGCCTTACTGGGCTTCAGGGAAACTTAGGCCGGCGAAACACTCCGTTTCGTCGGAGTGTAGACGGCGAAACACTTTGCGTTTCTTCGAGTGGAGGTGTGGTGCAATTCTAGTGTTTTGTCGAGTTGGTTTGGGGTGCAACAGTTTAAGGTTTTTAACTTCTAAACAGACTAACAGTTTACCAGCTTAAATCATCAAACATATAACACAATACTCACAATACGTTTTAGCATATCACAAACGTGTACGGTTACAAAGCAAACAAGTCGTATAAGCAAACAACTAACAATTAACGTGTAATTAATGCGAAGATGGAATCTTGGAAACTCGAGTTGTCACATTATCCCCAACTTGAAAGAAATTTCGTCCCGAAATTTAGCATGCGGTTATTGAGGAAGCTAGTTATGTTGCATGGTTTACTGGTTTTCCTAGGGTGTCACATCATCCCCCCGTTTATTTGGAACTTCGTCCCGAAATTCCGCAGTAGCTTCAGCCTCAGTAGTAGTTGCATTGTTGCCGAACAACTGGGGATACTTGAGTTCCATTTGGTCTTCTCGTTCCCAGGTGAACTCTGGGCCACGACGGGAGTTCCACCGAACTCGAACAAGAGGTATTCTGGTGTGCTTGAGAACTTTCACATCTCGGTCAGTAATCTCTACTGGTTCCTCGACGAATAGCAACTGGTCGTCTATAGTGAGCTCCTTTAAAGGAAGTATAAGGGTCTCATCTGACAGACACTTCTTCAGATTTGACACGTGAAATACATTGTGAACTCCACTGAGTTCTGTTGGTAGGTTCAGTTTGTAGGTTCAGTTTCGAACGGTCTAACGTAACGTGGGTTAAGTTTACCTCGTTTGCCAAAACGAACCACACCTTTCCATGGTGAGACTTTGAGTAGCACTCGATCCCCAACCTGGAACTCGAGTGGTTTCCTGCACTTATTAGCGTAGCTTTTCTGACGGTCACGAGCAGCCGCCATTCGTTGTCGTATCTGTGCAATCCTTTCCGTTGTGTCTACTACAAGTTCTGGACCCATGATTTGACTGTCACCCACCTCTGCCCAACAAAGAGGTGATCGGCATTTACGCCCGTACAATGCCTCAAATGGATTGGCTTGGATACTGGTGTGGTAACTGTTATTATATGCGAATTCCACTAATGGTAGATGTTTTTCCCAACCATTACCAAAATCAATTACACACGCCCTAAGCATGTCTTCAAGGGTTTGAATAGTGCGCTCAGACTGCCCATCCGTCTGTGGATGATAAGCGGTGCTCATGTCTAAACGTGAGCTAAAGGATTTGTGCATTGCTTGCCATAGTCCAGAAATAAAACGCGCATCACGATCGGAAATAATAGAGGTTGGCACCCGTGCCTCGAAACCACTTCCTTTAGGTAAACGTCTGCTAATGTAGAGAACTTGTCTGTTTCTTTGATAGGCAAGAAGTGTGCAGACTTGGTTAATCGACCCACTATCACCCAAATAGTGTCATTTCGACATTGAGATCTAGGCAGGCCAGTAACAAAATCCATGGAAATTTGTTCCCATTTCCACTGTGGTATCTCTGGTTGTTGTAGTAGGCCTGATGGTTTCTGATATTCAGACTTGACTCTCGCACAAGTCAAACATTTGCTGACGTAAGTTGCTATGTGGGACCCAAATGCGTCCTGTTACATAGTAGGCGCCGTCTTCCTTTTGTTCTAACCGTTTCTTTGATCTGCGTAGGGCCTCAGCCCTGACGTTTTCTGGTTTCAATGCTTCTTCCTTAGCTTCTCGTATCTGGGAAGGAAGACTAGACTGAATGGTGAGTTGTAACGCTCGCACACACCTAGGTGTAGTATCCTTTCGACTGAGGGCGTCGGCCACGACATTGGCTTTGCCCGGATGGTACTTGATCGCGCATTCGTAATCATTCAAAAGCTTAGCCCATCGTCGTTGACGCATGTTTAACTCCAATTTCTTGAAGATATGCTCGAGACTCCTGTGATCGGTGTAGATGGTGCACTTGGTACCGTACAGGTAATGTCTCCATATCTTAAGTGCGAAAATAACAGCTCCTAGCTCCAAGTCGTGTGTGGTGTAATTTCTTTCATGAACTTTAAGTTGGCGTGATGCGTAGGCTATGACCTTGTCACGTTGCATTAACACACAACCAAGTCCCTAGATGGACGCATCGCAATAAACCACAAAATCGTCTGTGCCTTCAGGCAATGAGAGAATAGGTGTGCTACAAAGTCTACTCTTCAAATATTGGAACGCTGATTCTTGAGCATCACCAACGATAGGTGAGACCCTTCTGGGTCAGTAGAGTAAGTGGCTGCGCAATCTTCGAGAAGTCTTTGATGAACCTTCTGTAGTAGCCCGCCAAACCCAAGAATTGGCGGATTTCTGTTGGTGTACGCAGTGCAGGCCAGTTCTTGATCGAGTCGACTTTTGATGGATCAACGTGAATCCCATTCCCGTTTACCACGTGGCCTAAGAAATGGACTTCCCGAAGCCAGAAGTCGCATTTGGAAAACTTAGCATAAAGTTGCTCTGTTCGAAGAAGTTCCAAGATAAGTCGCAAATGTTGCTCGTGTTCCTCCTGACTCTTAGAGTAGATCAGAATATCATCAATAAATACGAGAACTTATCTAGGTATGGTTTGCACACTCGGTTCATAAGATCCATGAAAACCGCAGGTGCGTTTGTTAACCCGAATGGCATGACCAGGAACTCGTAGTGGCCGTAGCGAGTTCTGAATGCTGTTTTGGAGACGTCCTCATCCCGGACTCTCAGTTGATGGTAGCCTGACCTGAGATCAATCTTTGAATAGAAGCTTGACCCTTGCAGCTGATCGAACAAGTCATCAATGCGTGGGAATGGATAACGATTCTTCACGGTTACCTTGTTGAGTTCACGATAATCGATACACATCCTGAAGGTACCGTCTTTCTTCTTCACAAATAATACTGGGGCTCCCCAAGGTGAAGAGCTGAGACGAATAAAACCCTTATCCAAGAGTTCTTGCAGTTGCTTGGACAGTTCCTCCAGTTCAGTTGGAGCTAAGCGATAAGGTGCTCGAGCTATGGGCACTGCTCCAGGAGCTAGCTCGATTTGGAATTCGACCTGGCGATGAGGCGGTAGCCCAGGTAATTCTTCAGGAAACACCTGAGGAAAGTCGCGTACTACTGGAATATCCTCGATTTTCTTCTCTTTCGTTGATGCATCAGTAACAAGTGCTAAAATAGCGATGTGGCCCTTGCGCAAACACTTCTGGGCCTTAAGAAATGAAATGATGCCCACAACGGCACCACTCTTGTCGCCATGAATCACTAGAGGTTCTTCACCAGGACGTGGAATGCGGACGATCTTCTCTTTGCAAAGGATCTCTGCTCGACGTTGAGATAGCCAATCCATACCAATTACGATGTCGAAACTTCCCAAGACAATAGGAATGATGTTGATAGAGAAGGTCTGACCAGCTAAGATGAGATTACAACTCTTGACTACGTGTGTGGCCTCTAAACATTTACCATTTGCTAACTCTACGACATGCTTGGTGCTCAAAGGGGTTGGTGTGCGCTTAAGCAACTGACTAACTTTTAGGGACACATAGCTAGTATCGGCACCCGAATCAAATAAAACAGTAACAAAGAAGTCGTCGAGAAGAAACTTACCCATCACCACGTTAGGATCATTCCTTGCATCACCCTGACCAATCACGAACGCACGGCCCCGGGCGCCATTGTTTCTATTGTTTCCCCCGTTGTTATTCCCATTTTCGTTCCCGTTTCCTTGATTATTGTTGTTGTTATTCTGATTCTGATTTAACTGGGGGCAGTTTCTCTTGAAGTGACCTTCAGCACCACACTGAAAGCATCCCCTGTTACCTTGCTACTGCTGCGGCTGATTCTGTGGAGCCTGCTGTTGCTGTTGCTGTTGACGATTCTGATTCACAGGTCATGCTCCCCGGCAATCCTTTGCTTCATGACCAAACTTGTTACACCTTAAACAACGACCCTTGTTGCACTGCCCACTGTGATGCCTGTTGCATCGGTTGCACTTGGGGTGGTTTCCCTTATATCCACCCTATCCTTGACTACCAGACGATTGCTGACCAGGACTCTGGTAGTCGTCAGTCTTTCACTGCTGAGACTGAGACTGAGCCGATATTGAAACCTTGCTTGAGACTCCATCCCATTTGCGCTTGTTCTCGCTGGGGGCATCAGAAGTAGTGACTGTAGCAGTAGTACCAATACGCTTGGGCAGTTTGTTCTGTTCCACCGCCTGATCAGTGAGACGATGAGCAAGCCGAGTGACTTACTGGATGGTGCCAAGATTAGCCGCGGTCACATGACTCTGAATTTCTGGCACAAGACCCTTGAGATACAGCTCGATACGTTTGATGGGAGGGTCTACCATAGTAGGACACAAGATTGCCAGCTCGTTTGATCTTTTCGTATACGCTTCGATTTCCGACCCCGTCATCTTTAAGTTGAAAAACTCCACCTCTAGCTTGTGGATGTCGTCGCGACTACAATACTCTTCCTTGATCAGTTCCTTGAAATCATTCCATGGGGTAGCGTTAGCAGCAACAATCCCCATCATTTGAACCTGAGCGTTCCACCACGTGAGCGCTATACCTTCAAGAGTACCAGTAGCATACTTCACCCTACGAGCCTCAGGGCATTCACACATCTCAAAAACAGACTCGAGCTTCTTGAACCAGTGGAGGAGGCCTACCGCTCCTTCAGTGCCACTGAACGTAGTAGGTCGACAATCCATGAAAGTTTTGAAGGTACATGCAGGAGGCTGAGCATGTTGACCTGTCGTGTGTGTAAGAAGAAACAATGTTAAGCACAAGTATTGGTTCACGAGAGTAGGATCTAAAGATCCTAGAGTAAGTTGCAATGGCAGGTTATACCTCCTGCCTGAGCGGCTGCGAGTGCTGCAGCTACTTGCTCATTGATTAAAGCCGTCAGCTGGGCTTGAGTCATGTTGATACATCCACTTATGATCTTCATATCAAATAAAATATGAGTGAAAGGGGTTCGCGAAAGTGCGATGACAGAAGAGAGTAAGCACACATGTGTTTTCAACCAATAGTTGTTACGTTCATCTAAGCATACCATGAGTAATATACTATATAACTAGCAAGTAGACAATAAAACATAAACCATATCACCTATAAGGTTGAGCCTTGCACGTGGAGCGAAGCGTCGTTGTGGATCGTTGGGCACTGTACAGGTTATAGTCTAGTTTTAAGAAAAACTTTTTCCCTTATTAAAACCAAGTTCACTATAACCAATGGCTCTGATACCAACCTGTCACACCCCAAAATCCACATGCGGAGTATCACCGCTTGGAGGCGTGACTGACCAGGATCAAGCCACCAATCATATTGAACATAGCGTGTAAATAGTTATAAAACTCAAACACAATATAATTGGTGTCCAACCAAAACATTGTTTAAGTTGTAAGCGGAAGCATAATGTTTAAAACCAAAGTATAAGTTCAAAATGTAATAAATGTTTAACATGGCATAAGACTATCCATGTCCCACAACGTCCACGCCTCCTCGTGCAAGCTCCAAAGGTACCTAACGACCTGCAAGGCATGTAACAACGAGTCAACAACAAAGTTGAGCGAGTTCATAGTTGGTTGTTCAGTTTTACCAGTTTGTTTTGAAATCATAAGTTGTTTCGTAAACCACGAGTTAACCAGTTCTTTTGTTTCCCAAACCGTAACCATAATCAGGGGGGGCTTCCCCTGTGAACCACTAGACCATACCATATCGACTACTAATGAAATATAAGTTGTGCCCTACATCAGTGTCTATCATCACTAACAGTTTGCCATAGTCCATTAGTACACGCCCGTTCGAACTACACGGTGTGAGGTTTGTTAAACCTAATAGCACTATTAACTAATGACCCGCTCGCCATCGGCCTCGGCGATTAAGTCGATATAAGAGGATGGACTTCATGATAGAGTTTTGTCTAGTAAGTTAAGGTTGTTGTCCTACCCAAGGAGGACGAACGTACGTAGTTCTACCCAAGGAGAATACGCAGGATTTATAGTGGCATCCTACCCAAGGATAATGGCCGTACATATCCTACCCAAGGAGGATATGTAGATTCCTTTTAGTTTATTAACCCATTCCGAACCCTTGGGAATCCCATGCCTTGTAGAAAGTGTGAACTCACCTCGGTTTGCTCGGTATGCTTAATTACTTGAGCATAATTAATTCAATCAAAGCCTATAGTTTGCACATACACACAAATCAGTTGACATTCACATGTTCGACTAACATGCAAGATCATCACGTACATGCAACTAACAACTAACACATTCCATTTATCAGTTATACTGGCTCATGCAACCATGCTTTACATTTATCAGTACATGACTAACGTAGTTAATCCTTAACAGACTTAACTGAGTTACTGTGCATGTTTAATAACTTGACGAAACACACTTGTTTCGTCGTGCATCCCTTCGGCGAAACACCCTCCTGTTTCGTCGTGATTGCCCTCGGCGAAACCCCCTCCTGTTTCGTCGTGATTGCCCTCGGCGAAACACCCTCCTGTTTCTTCGTGATTGCCCTTGGAGAAACACCCTCCTGTTTCGTCGTGATTAGCGTTTCGTCGGAAGGCATCAGTTACGTCGTGACAACAGTTGATTATCCAGAACCCTAATGCTCATTAACTACCGTTTCATACTATCAGTGATCATGCAGTCATCATACAACACAGAAATCATTGAATCATCATACATGTATCCCGTACCCTATGCGTAATAGTTTGCTAATCATTCCTTCAGTCGACACAATCATTACATTTATATATACAATTGATAATTATTTAGATCTGTTGGTTCTCTATTACAAAGAATCATCATATAGCTGTAATCAAAATAGTATAATCAGATTCTACAACAACATAAACTTCCCAGATAACCCAACATGTCAACACTAACATCATCCCAGTGAATCAATTAACATAAGCAAATCGCTGTGATCACAAACATTCATTATTATCTTCTATCATTGAACCCTACTCTACGGAAATCTATTAACAATCATCAAGCTAGTCATGCATTCGTGAACAGATAAACATTTGCAATAAACTAACCGAGATGTATAGGAACTAGAACGAAGGACTTGCAAATTCCCAAGGATGATGGTGATGATTGCCGTCGGTTAACAGAGAGTGAGAGATAGCTAGGATTTCCTAATGACGACTCACGTAACCTACCCCCTCATATACGCATGTTATAAAGTCTTGGGCCTTACTGGGCTTCGAGGAAACTTGGGCCGGCAAAACACTGCGTTTCGTCGGAGTGTAGACGGCGAAACACTTTGCGTTTCATCGGGTGGAGGTGTGGTGCAATTCTAGTGTTTCGTCGAGTTGGTTTGGGGTGCAACCATTTAAGGTTTTTAACTTCTAAACAGACTAACAGGTTACCAGCTTAAATCATCAAACATATAACACAATACTCACAATACGTTTTAGCATATCACAAACTTGTACGGTTACAAAGCAAACAAGTCATATAAGCAAACAACTAACAATTAACGTGTAATTGATGCGAAGATGGAATCTTGGAAACTCGAGTTGTCACATTGACCACGGCCGTGTTGAGCTGGGCACGCCCCCGTGTCGGGAATAGAAGCTTCTAAAGCTTTGTCCTTTCTGGAGACAACTGGCCACGCCCCCGTGTCCGCTAGGCACGGGGCGTGTTCAGCCTTCTGTTTGATTGTTTTTGCATGGGAAGACGCTGTCGAGGGGTCGGGCATGCCACGTTTGTTCCTTTTCTTGTATTTATGTTAGATTTTGCTGTATATTTGTTCCTTTTGTTCATTTACGCTCATTTAATCCTGAAAATACAAAAGGAAGGCAAAAGCACACTTTTTCCAACATTAGTACTAAAAAAGAATTAGTTTTATGCCTCATTTGATGTAGTTTATATGTTACATTTTACACACATCAAATACCCCCACACTTGAATCTTTGCTTGTCCTCAAGCAAAACTCTTAATAATGTGGCTTACACTCCCAAATGGAATGGGTAGAAGAGAAGTTTTTGGGCTTGACTTGAGTGTCAGGAATCCAAGATCTTTATTAGGCTTTATTTTTATCTTATTTACAATCCTATTCGTTATGATTTATTTAGAACATTTCATAAGAGAAATTGCTTATTTGCGTATAACATGCCTTTTTAAAATTCCATTTATATACAAGTTCAGATATCTCCCGGGAGATCACTCAACACTCAGTCGAAGATGTATTTTTGTGAAACACTCGAGACCGGCAAGGAACTTACGTCTACCATATGCTTGCCAAGCAATCAGTCCTCCACCTTTTTAACTATACACCTTTGTAAATATCAAGAGGACTTGGGGAAGGGTTAGGCTTGGGTTAAAGGTAGGTGGTTTTGGGTTACTAGATAGTAAAAAGGGTGAAAAGCGTAAAAAGCGTCGGTCATCGTAAAACTTTTTGTTTTCAAATAAAGCATTTTTAAACAAAGCTTCTTTTGAGGAACTTGTTTGTTTATTGATAGACTTCTTTTTTTTTTGATAAGGAATGTCACATGAAAACCGAGCTTTTTACTAAAATAAAGGGTTAAAAAATAGAAAAAGGTTTTGGTGGGTAAAGGGTGTTTGTTTTGTGGGTTTTAGAAATGAAAAGGTTTAGGCTCAAAGGGGTTAACTAGGGGAATTTTGGGTAGGTGATAAAAATATTGAAAATAATGGTGTTGAAGAAAAAGGGGTTAGTCCTAATGCCTCCATCATTTACTTACTTGGTTTTAAGTTGGTAAGGACCGGGAATGTATCGTCTTGGCAAGTTCTAGAGTCGTAAGAAACAAAGCGGCTATTCACACGAGAAACGAAAGATGAGCATTTAATTTAAAGATGTATGCTTTTATGCTCAATAAAGGCTCAAAACTCACTTTTTGTGGGAATGGGTTTTTAATGTGGTCAAGTATATATAATCAAATTTTAACTAGATTTGTCATGCCGTTTCATAACTTTTTTATGTTGGTTCTTTTTATCACGACGCTATCGGTTGTAAATTTGTAAAAATATAACCTTTTTAGAACTTGTTATTCCCAATTTAAACCAAGACAAGTAAAAAAATGAAAAGTTTTTGAAAAATATTTGGGGTAATTAGCGGTTCCAATAGAGTTTTGTGTAAGGCTTGTTATTAGGACTTACAAAATTCAAGGTTTTAGCACCCCCCCACACTTAAATTACATATTGTCCTCAAGGTGTCCCAAAAATAAGTTTTTAGGTTGATTGAATGTGTAAAAAGATGTTTAAAAACAAAATTTTATGTTACTGGGCGTCTGGACACGTTGATCCAGGCATGGCCCCTTGTTCAGATTGCCAGTATCATTGCTTAACAGAAGGCTGGGCACGGGGGCGTGTTCAGTGAACATGGCCCCGTGTCCAGTTACCTAAAATGGGCATTTTCTGCAGACCATTGAGCACGGGCTGTCACACCCCCAAATTCCCACACGCGGAGTACCACCGCTTGGAGGCGTGACATGACCAGGATCAAGCCATCAATCATATCAAACATAGTATTTAAGTGAAAAAGTAGAAAATGTAATTCATCGTGACATGACTGATGTTCATAACCAAACATTGTTTAAGTAGCGGAAGCATAATAATGAAAACCCAAAATAAGCTGTAAGTTCAAATATCGTTCACGATCCGTATCCCACAACGACCTGCTCCTCCCTGTGCAAGCTCCATAATGTACCTAAGGTCCTGCAAGGCATGCAGCAGAGAGTCAACAACTAGTTGAGCGAGTTCACAGAAAGTAAGTTCAGTAATAGTATTTGTATGAGTCGTATTATGTTCGTTCATTGTTCATGTATAGTATTGGTTTCCATCGCGGGCCCTTTCGGCATGTATGCGAAGATTTGGGTTAATACTCCCAAATATCCTAGACTATGTATATTTGTATCGCGGCCACCCTGGCATTACTTGCAAAGATTTAGTCTCTATAGTTCGCAGCCTCCCCGAAGCATGTATGCGAAGATCAGTCATAATTATCGCAGCCAACCCTTGGCGTGTGTGCGAAGATCAGTTCAAGTAGGTATACTAGTCTAGCCGTATCTTATCATTTACCATCCTCACCCTGAGGACTATATCATTAGGTTCTGTTAACTATGTACGCACGAATTAATCATCCAATCCCATTCCCACCCTGGGAACCCCATGCCTTGGCTGTGTGAACTCACCTTGGGTTGCTCGGCAGATACACAAAGGAAAGAGTTCTTGAACTAAAGGTGGTCAACCACGTCCTAACAGGGTTACCATACAAGTCAGGTTTGGTGTTCAAGTAATGCACGTATGAATCACACAAATAAACACGTATAGATCATGGCAAACACGTATTGCACGTTAACAGTCAAGTATGTATATAATGTTAAAACTTGTGCGACTCAGATGGTAGATCCAAACATACAAATAGGCAATCAACTTGTGCGATTCATGAAATTCATATAATCTTGTGCGATCAGTGTTCTTTGTGCGATGGGTCTTTGGGCTGTGCCATGGGTATGTGCGGCCCAATAATAACACTCGGCCCAGACAGGTTTGGCCCAAAAGCGTGATGCGTCAATAGTGAGCCTTGTGCGACCAGGCTGCACTTGTGCGACTGGATCCACTTGTGCGACTGAAAGCAGGTCTGCGCCCCAGACAGTACTCAAGCCCAACAGATAAAACGACTGGGCCTTTTCTTGTGCGATTCACACAAGCCCATCCGGACTTGTGCGACTAGAACAGCTTGTGCGAGAGGACTTCCTTGTGCGAACTGACTTCTTGTACAATCAAGAAGTCTTGTGCGATTAGACTTCTCGTAACAACCAGATCCATTTGTGCGATCAAACAACTAATTCCTTGAATCATGCCAATTAGTTACATAACATTCAACAGTTTCCATGTTTACATTCTATCAATTAACACAATCACCGATTTCAACCATTCCTTTATTCGATCAAATATGGTTCTTATCCTTAAATTGCATATGCACCCTAATCATAATCCAATCAACAAGAACAGTAATCATAACATTAAAACATATTAGTAGGCATCATGAATCATTAACTTACATCCGAACAAGTCAATTAATTTATCCAAGTCGGTTCTAGCTTATCATCATCATACAAACAATCCGAATATAGGATATGGTGGCCGATTTATATCTATTATTGCTTTAGATTATTTTCATACAATCCGATTCAACACATACATAATCATTCACATCTTACAACATGATAACACATCACTCGAATCACATATATAGCAAGAATTACTAACCATAACAGCCGATTAACCACATAATCACATCACAGCCGATTATATATATACATCTATACATCCGATTCTAAGTCTAGATCATAAGTTGCATTCACATATTTTGACCAGCCTAAATCGATCAACAATCATCATGGAATTTATCATTAAAGTACTAACCGATTAGAATCAAGCCAAGGGAGAGAGATCCAACTGAAAGACAAGATCTTCGACTGCCAAGGGAATGCTTGCCGTCGGTTTCGTGAGGGAGAAAGAGTGCTAGGGTTTTGTGTGTGTTGTGATATTTTGCAACAAATGAGAAACAACCTCCTAAGGTTGTGTGTATACACGTATAATGAAGTGGGCCGAACCCAATTTGGGCTGCCCTAGGTTCGGATGCAAGGAGTGTAACCCGATTGAGCTTGTGCGATTGGGTGAGTCTTGTACGTTTCGTTCATGTTGTGTGGTTTGAGTTCATGTAACATATATATACATACACATAACATATCATGTATACATTCATTAAAACACATATCACATAATCATCCACTTAGTCAATCAAGTTCATATGGTCGTGTCATGCTCATAAACGTTACACAAAGATAGGTTCAGAATTCCGAGTTGTCACACGGGCCGTGTGGGCTGAGCACGGCCCCGTGCTGAACTTGCTGTAATGAAGAAAAAATGTCGGGAGGCTCTGTTTTTGTGCATGGGGTATGGGTTCAAGTTTCCCTTAGTAACCTCCATCATCCCGAGTGTATTTTATTCCTGAAAATTAAAACTAAACTAGAAAGCATAAAATTTAATCTAAACTAAAACTAAGGATAGTTCCGCGGAATGCCTCCATGGTGCGCCACGTTTATAAGGGTCCTTGGATAGACCCAAAGTCAGTCATATGCCTCCGTGGTGCGCCACTCGGCCTTATGAATCCTTTATCGAGCAAGTCTTGAATCTGCGACGTTAATTCTTGTAGTTCCGATGGTGCAAGTCGGTATAGTGCTTTTGCTACGGGTTTCGCGCCTGGAACCAATTCGATTCCGAACTCTACCTCCCGCTCAGGCGGTATCCCCGGTAGATCTTCCGGAAACACATCTTCAAAGTCGCGTACCACCGGTACGTCTCCTATCTTCAGTGACTCTTTCTCGGGCTCATTCACGTATATCATAAACGCCTTACATCCATGCTTCATGAGCTTGTAAGCTTTCAACATCGAGAATATTATAGGATTACCGCCTTTTTCGCCATAGATGGTGACGTGTTTTCCACTCGGAGATGTTAACTTTATCTCCTTACGAAAACACACGACCTTAGCGTGGTGCTGAGATAGCCAATCCATCCCAACAACTACTTGAAACTCCCCCATCGACATTGGGATTAAATCTATCAAGTATTCCTCATCATCGATGCTTAATTTGCATCCTCGACAAACATCACAAACTATAAAACTTCTGTTGTCCCCTATTTCAACTTCTAAGGGCACAGATAATTTCGTCAATACAAATGAAGGATGTCGAATAAATCCATGTGAAATAAAGGATTTATTCGCACCCGTATCAAATAATACACGTGCAGGAATCGAGTTTATTGCGAATATACCTGAGACCACATCGGGTTCTGTTTTCGCTTCAGCCGTTGTAAGTTGGAAGGACCTGGCCTTCGCCTTCGAAGCTTCTGTTGGATATTCTTTAACTTCTTTCTTTCCAACTAAGTCTGGGCATTCAGACTTTTGGTGGCAGGGTTGATAGCATTTGTAACAAACGGAGACTTTACCCGGGCATAAAGATGTCGTGTGCCCCGTCTTCCCACATATAGGACACGGCTTGTCTTTGAAGCGGCACTCACCCTTGTGCCCTTTTCTACACACTTTGCAATTTGGTGACCCACCATTCACATCCGCCTTCTTTCCTGATTCAACAGTTCGAGCTTTCTTTGTAGGGCTCGGATTCACATCCTGCGCCCTTCGTTCGCCCCTCTCAATTTGCCTCTTTAACTCGATCTCCCGCTCCCGGGCGGTGTTAATGATCTCTGTGAGGGTTTCATACTTTGATGGAGTCGTGAACTCCCGGTATTCAGCACTCAACATGTTGTAATAATAATATATCTTTTTCTCTTCAGTGGTGACTAACCCGTCACAAAATCTCAGCTTATCCATAAAGATGCCCGTGATTTTATCGATTGCTTCACCCTTTTGTCTTAACTGGATGAATTCTTCCTTGATTCTATTAATAACCGCCTTGGGTTAGGACTTCTATAAATGAATTCTTTTATGGGAGTTTGTTGAGTAGCAAGGCGGAGCATTCTTCGCTTAAATTAAATAATTCCATTGATTCAGTTTTCCTTTTGTGAGTGAGAAAGTCACTCATAAATTTTGAATATTTAGGCATTTGGGTTAGGACTTCTATAAATGGAATATTAACATGCAATTGTTTTAGTAAATTTATGAATTTTGTAAATTGCTCATTGGTCTTTTGGCGAAGTAACCGACCAGGGTACGGTACCGGGGGATTCTTGGTAGGCTCTTGATTTGGTGGAGGAGCCGTCTCTTGTCGGGGCGTTGATGAAGTTGCGGTTTGTTTGGACGGGCTCTTTTCAGTTGGAGGTAGCGAAGACTCCTCGGGACATACGGTACGGTTTCTCAATGTGATGAGATGTACTTGCGCCTTTGGGTTAGTTTCGGTATTGCTGGGTAATGCGCCTTGTGGTCTCTCGGAGAAATTTTGAGCTAGTTGATTTAGTTGTTTTTCAATGTTTTGAATACTAGCTTGTTGATTTCTAAAGTTCGATTCCATTTGTTGAAATCGATCCGAGTTTTTCTTTTCGGTGTCGGAGATGAGGCGAGAGATAGTATCTTCAAGCCTCTTTCGTCCCCTTGTTGTTGTTGAGAGAAATTTTGTGACTCGTTTTTTGGTTGTTGAAAGTTTGTTCGCTGGTTTTGATTTTGTTGGTTACTACTATTGTCGGTTTCTCTCCAACCAATGTTAGGGTGGTTACGCCATCCTTGGTTGTAGGTACCCGCTGGCGGACCTAACGGCCCAGGTCTATTATCAATGTAGTTTACCGTTTCTGTTTGATTATCCATTTCTTTCATACAACTCCAATTTTCATGTGGTCCACCACACCCTTCACAAGCCATAACCGAGACCGTTTTTACCATTTCTAACTTTTTGATTTTTGAAGAAAGGGCCTTGATTTGGGCTTGCAAAGAGGTGCTCTCGTCAACCTTATTGGCGCCCGGAGCAAAAGATTTTGTGCCTCGGGGAGTGTGCCACTAAAAATAATTTTGATCAATTTCATCTATTTGATTATAAATTTCATTTAGGCGACGATTACCTAGAAGTCCCCCGAAGCTAGAGTCAAGTGTTTGTCTTGTGTGTGGCAACAACCCATTATAGAAAGTGGATACTTGTTGCCATACCGCAATACCATGATGAGGACACTTTCTTAGTAGCTCCTTGAACCTTTCCCAAGTTTCATATAAGGATTCCCCGTCCTCTTATGAGTATGTATTAATTTCAGTCATTAATTTAGCCGTTTAAGAAGGAGGGAAATACTTATACGAAAACTTTTGGGCTAGTTCATCCCAGGTGTTTACCGATCCAACTGGGAGGGTGTTAAGCCAAGCCTTAGTTCGGTCTTTTAGTGAAAATGGGAACATTCGGAGGCGGATGGCATCATTAGATGCTTCGTTGATCCGAAAAGTATCACATATTTCCAAAAAGTTGGTAATATGTAAATGGGGATCTTCGTCCGCAAGCCCGTGGAAAGTTGCGGAGTTTTGGAGCATTTGTATCAAATGTGGCCGAAGTTCGAAGTTGTTGGCATCGATATTTGGTGCATTGATAGCGGCGCCGAGATTACCTACCGTAGGCCGTAGGTAATCCATTAGAGTACGTTGATCCGCCATTGGAAGTGGGTCCCCCGAAACTTTCTCTTGATTTTTAGCTTTAAGTCTTTTTCTTAGAAAGCGTTTGGGTTCGTCTAGAGGCTCTTTTATGTCTTTATTGGAACTGTGGCTCATGCACTGCGTAGGAGGTTCAGGTGTGGAGCCTGGGTTACAAGTCCTGCGATAAAAACAGAAAAGATTGTTGGTTAGAAGTTTCACCAAGGCCCCGTGCTCAGCTGAACACGCCCCCGTGGTCGGAGTTACAGTGATTTTTTCCGGATCCCTGTTACTGGGGAGTTCAACACGGCCCCGTGCTGCACCAACACGGCCCGTGCTCAACTCTCTGTAACTCGGAAAATAAAAAACTACCAGTAATGATGTTGGGCACGACCCGTGTCCGACTAGGCACGGCCCCGTGCTGAGCACTGCAGAAACTGGAAAATCTAGAAAAATCCTAAAAAACAGGAAAATAAGAAAAACAATTTGACCGCTGATTCCTAACTTTCTTAAAATCCTTGTGTCCCCAGCAACGGCGCCAAAAAC
This sequence comes from Helianthus annuus, assembly GCF_002127325.2. Lineage (NCBI taxonomy): Eukaryota > Viridiplantae > Streptophyta > Magnoliopsida > Asterales > Asteraceae > Helianthus > Helianthus annuus. Next base: position 44,283,675 of record NC_035441.2, read on the forward strand.
TTGATGCGTGTGTAGCGTGATATAAGTTATATTTTTAAGCCCTTTTTAACACTTTAGTCAAGTTTTAAATTTATAAAACACGATATTTGGTAGAGGATCCTATAAAAAGTGCCCAAAGTGTGAGAAGTGTGAGAAGTGTATTATAACACTATATATAATACTATATAACACCATATAAACACCGTATAACAATATGTAACAACATATAATACTATATAACACTATATAACATTATATAACAAATATAACACTATAGTTTGTCTGATAGCATGTCTATGATAGATGTATAGTGTTATATTTGTTATATAATGTTATATAGTGTTACATAGTGTTATATGGTATTATATGGTGTTACATATTGTTATACAGTGTTTATATGGTGTTATATAATATTATATATAGTGTTATAATACAATTCTCATACTTTAGGCCCTTTTTACACTATCCTTACCCCTCGATATTTTACTAACACTAAACACACATATGGACAAGTGCACCCATCGTGAGAGTAGTATAGTGTTGGTAAGATACCAAGGTCATCCAAGGACACAAGAGCTTTTAATACTGATTTATGATCAACGTCTAATCAAATCAAAATTTTAGAAAAAGTTTTAAACATGAAAATAAAAAATAAAAACGTTGAAAATAAAAATAAAATAAAAACAGATAGACAAGATGAATCACTTGGATCCGACTCGTCTTTAGTGTAACCTTTGATGATTTCCGCACTTTTGCACTTTTTAGGAGATTATCTTAGTTATAGTAGTAGGCCCCTCTTTTGAAGGTGACGTTACCCTCAACCCAGTAGTTTGAGTCAGTAAGGATACAATCCTAAAGGGTCGAAATATTGAAAGATAATTAATTAAGTTATTAATGCGTAATGTGGTAGGCCCCCCTTTTGAAGGTGACATTACCCTCGGCTAAGTGGTTTGAGTCAGCAGGGATACAATCTCAAATAGTCGGGTTAATGTATTAATAGTAGTTTACATATGAGGGGATCAAGCCATTCGCACCCTCGCCATCCAATACCAGTGGGTATTGAAGGAGGTCCTAATAAGCTTGACCCAGGTCCTTGCAAGATCTATACACTGAACAAGGCAATAACCTTACCAAACCATTCCCTTAACCCCCGAACAGGTAGCCAACATATCTCTATATAGACCGTAGAGATATGAATGCTGTAAATCTTTTATTTTATATAGACAGTAAAATAACGCCAAGACACTATGGACAAATGATAAGGTTTTCACCTTCAACATAAGAAACTAGTTATTGTCACACCCTGGCTTTGCGGAAGCGTGGGTTAATTTGGTGTGACTTCTTAATACCATAGCTTAATCACAACCAAGCTATATGAATTTAAGACCATGCAGATCATCCATTGATTAAAGTCTTCAAAACAAAATACCACAACATTGTCGTAAGGCGTTGACACATGCAACGGATATTACAACCTGCCAAATGAAAACATTGTTCTTAAGACACAACCACAAACTTAAAATAAACACCGTTTAAGACTTGCGACTCGTCCAGGTAAAAGTCGCAATCCCTAAACGTGGATGATCCCATAACTTTGACGCAGCGCGGAAGCGTAGCATACCGTGCCAAAATCCTTAGTTCCCTGAAATACATGTAAGTTGGAAAAAATCAACAAAAATGTTGAGCGAGTTCATGTGTAGTGAGTATGTAAAACCTGTGTATGTATAAAAATCCTTGGTATGTAGCAAATAAGGAAATAAAGAGATCACCAATGGTTTGCAAGACCATTGATATGTGTGATGTGCAGTAGGAAGACTCAAACCTAGCAGATTTTTGCGTCGGGTACAAAGTCACCCAAAGGTCCGTTCTGATGGGCCTGGGGCTGGGCTCGCTACACCCAGATAGATCTACCGCTACTGTCCCTCAGTCTTACTCTGAGGATTAATGGCCTTCAGTTCACGCCTACCCACTCACATGATCTAAGTAGTAACCCTCCTTACGCTAATCATACCATGTGTAAAAGTACTCGTAATCATAGTAACATGTATTTCACCCCCGCAGTTTTAGAAAACTGAAAACAGTTAAGAGAAAAAGGGGGACATGAACTCACTGAAGTGCGTCTCTAAAAAGTATCTCCCAGAAAATCTGCTGTGCGACGACCTACACGTACTAACTTCTATTAGACGGACGGTCGTGCCTTAGTTTATGGTTTAATGTCTTTGGGGAATAGTTAGGCAACTATTTCGTGTTTACACTTCGTAGTTGTTTGGTAAATACATTCCTTCCCAAGGAGGGGGGTTTTAATACATGTGCGTTTGTATAACTTCGAAATATATTATTAAGTCTCACTTAAAATATATTTTAATTCTAACTCCAAAATATAAATATTTTCCCAAAAATATTATATTTTATTCCGTATAATTTTTCCAAAATTAATATCCTTGTCAAAATACACACTTATGAGTATTTTCTGAAAATACGTAAGTTACGTTGTAAGGTTCGGGTGGTATTAATAATACCGGTGTAACTTAAATATGATGACGCGTTCGTATTATTTTAGAGCCATGAGTATTCAGTAATATTATTTTTACCCTAAAAATAATATTTACGTAGTTCACAAAATAATCATAAAAGTCTCACAAGTTTTATTCTAGAAAATATATAATAAATATATATTTATCAAGTTTTATTTTGTGAAAATCCCACCTCCGACACTTGCTTATTTTGTAACAAAAATCGTGGCGAAAGTTATTTGGGAAAACAAGTTAAAAATTATATTCATAACACTTGTGATAAAAAATATTTACAAGTGTTAGATTTTTGGAAAAATTTTGCCAGAGTTTCCCCTGTAACTGGAGGTGGCCACGCTTTTAAAGCGTATCATTTTCTTTTAAAGATTCAATCAACAATGTTTCCAACATTAACCAACAATGTTTCATCATCAAAATAGTCAAAATAGATATAAATCGCAAAACACATGAACTTGTGGTTTGTGTAAGATATGTAGTAACTTTCCCCATATTTTTAGTAGATCTTTTTATGAAATCGGTTTCTTGAGAATCTTGTTTTTAAAGAAGATACATCTTTACAACTTCTTGTCAAAAATTACAAAAATAATTCTTCGTTAAAACTTTTTTGTTACACAAGTGCCTACACACTTATGTGTTCACAAAAATCACCTTTATTGAGGAAAGATCCGGCTTTAAAAATATGATTTCACCTTACACTTGGTTTTTCAAAAATACCACTTGTAGATCCTTAGATCTACTAGTTTAGAACTCCATTTTATAAGAAAAATTGTTTTTACACAAGTTCATGTTTATGTTTGAAAGGGTTCGTCATCTAATAACTTTACGACTTAACATCTGGCTAGTTCATGTTTCATGAACATGATCTAGCGCGGTTTGATGACGATCCATTCCCATACTAGCAATCAACAACAATAAATAACCATAACAAAACTAGTTTCAAAAGTTTTACACCATTGTTCATCTATTAACCATCTTGTTCATCATTTAAGTAGACTTTTCGACTTTGATCTTGTATGTTCATGGTTTTCAACCGACAAAATTCTTACTAACAACTTTAGAATAGATCAAGAAGGCGTTTAGAGTCACTTACTACTAGCTCGAGGCTAGGGAAGAAACTAGTCGAAAAACGAGTGGTTAAAAGCGCCGTAGAGAGGTCCTTGGCAATCCGCAAGCACCGGGCTTCCTCGTATGTGACCCTTCACACTTGTATATAAGTAGAATGCCTTGAATGAAATTGAAAGGTGGTGGTGGTGTGGCCTATGTCTTCGGCCGTAAGTCCAAGAGAGGGAGAGAGAAATCAATTTTTTTTTACAAAGTGTTGATGTAAATGAATTGTGATCTTGCACGTAATTAAATAGTCCATCCTCCACTATTAACCATGAGGTAAAATGCCATCTTGATATGGAACACACTTGATTAAAATAATCAAAAAGTTTATGGAGGGTGTGTGTTCCTAGGGGAAATCCGATCGGTTGGGGATGGGGTAGGCATTTGGTTTATTTTGAACTTGATAGATAAGTGATCTAGTTGGATTAGTTGGTGACTAATTAGTTACAAGATTAGTGTAATAGTGTATTGTAATTTATAACGGGTGTTAGGGTATTCGGGGACCCTAACTAGCTCAGAAAAAGAAAAATAGTGTCAATGACAATACTTTTATGTTCCGGGTAAAGTCCGGTTGTTCGGTTGGACACTGATCCGTTAAAGTGCTTAATAAAGCTTTAAAGTGTCTTTATTATTATTTTTAGTGACGTAAGGAATTCCCGACACTTTGGAAAGTGTCTAGTATTATTTTCCCATGTTTTTGCACTTTACTAGTTTGCTAAAATGCTGAATTTTGGGTTAACGTGCAGAATTTTGTGTTTAAAACATGTTTTAGGCACATCCGGTCACTATAACTATCACCTAGTGACGCAGTTCTACAACCCTCATTTCCCTACACTCTCTACTAGTGTAGTAAACTATTCTCGGCTCATACAGGCCTTAGAGGCAGTGTCTGCCTAATGCTGGCTATATCAGCATGTTTAATGGGTTATCTGTTCATTGTGCTACTGTGCTTTTGTGCATCAAGTTTGTCACTAAAGTTCTATATGTAAATAATGGAGTGACAAGTAAATAAAGTATGATGCATGTAAGTGTACGTATCAGAATTCATGTAGCGGTTTATTCACAATGTAAGCAAGCACAGTATTTAAGCAGTAATTAAATATTAATTAAGTCGTACGGATACCTGGTTTGGTGAGGGTTGTCACATTCTCCCCCCGTTAGAAAAATTTCGTCCCGAAATTTTAAGTTCTGCTTGTAGTTGCAGGGTTTTTGGGAAATAAGTAGGGGTACTTTTCTTTCATTCGGTCCTCATGCTCCCAGGTGTATTCAGGACCGTGCCTTGCGTTCCAACGTACCTTGACGAGCTTGACAATGCTCCGACGGATTTTGTTCACTTTCCAGTCTGTAACCTCGACCGGTTCTTCGACAAAGTGGAGCGTGTCATCAATATGAATCTCGTCTGTGGGAATGACAACAGTATCTTGCGTTGGACTTTTCTTTAAATTTGATACATGAAATGTATCGTGAACACTATTCAATTCGGCAGGTAGATCCAACTTGTATGCAACTAACCCAATTCTTTTTAGAATCTTGAATGGACCAATATACCGCGGGTTCAACTTTCCACGCTTCCCGAAGCGTGCCACACCCTTCCAGGGTGATACTTTCAACAAAACCATATCGCCTACCTCAAACTCTAGAGGTTTCCTTCTTCGGTCCGCGTAACATTTTTGTCGATCACGAGCCACCTTGATGCGATCTCGGATCTGTGCGATTTTATCTGTGGTTTCCTGGACCGTATCAGGACCAACCAATTGTCTATTGGCCGCATCAGACCAACAAAGCGGTGACCTGCACTTGCGTCCATATAGAGCTTCAAATGGCGCGGCACCAATACTGGTGTGGTAGCTGTTGTTGTATGAAAATTCGACCAATGGTAAATGCTTATCCCAGCAACCGCCCAAATCCATGACACATGCTCTCAGCATATCTTGCAATGTCTGTATCGTTCATTCGCTTTGTCCGTCGGTCTGTGGGTGAAACGTAGTGCTCAGATTCAATTGTGAGCCAAAAGCTTCTTGGAAGGATTGCCAAATCCTTGATACGAACCTTCCGTCTGTATCAGAGATGATTGAGAGAGGCACTCCATGGCGTGTAACGATTTCTCTCATGTAAATTTCAGCTAATTTGCTCGTGTTATCCTTCTCTCTGATAGGTAAGAAGTGCGCAGATTTCGTTAATCGGTCCACTATTACCCAAATAGTGTCATGACCCCTTGGCGTTCTAGGCAACTTTGTAATAAAATCCATTGAGATTTGTTCCCACTTCCATTTGGGAATCTCTGGTTGTTGCAGAAGTCCCAAAGGCTTCTGGTATTCTGCTTTAACCTTAGCACACGTTAAACACTTACTCACGTAAACATCAACGTCGCCTTTCATCCTATGCCACCAATAATAATCTTTAAGATCCTGGTACATCTTATCCGCTCCTGGATGGATAGAGTACCGCGATTTGTGAGCTTCATCAAAAATAACTTTTCTCAAACCACCAAACAGAGGAACCCAAATCCTTTTCATAAAACATAATGTTCCTTCCTCGTTTGGCACTAATTGCTTCTCCATCCCACGGAGATATTCTTCTTCAATGTTTCTTTCCTTAAGTGCTTCTTTCTACGCGGCACGAATACGCAGAGAAAGATCTGTTTGGATAATCATCTCCAAAGCCCTAACCCTTATGGGCTTGATCCGTTCTTTTCGACTTAGGGCATCGGCGACCACATTCGCCTTCCCTGGATGATACTTAATTTCGCAGTCGTAGTCGTTCAACAACTCAACCCATCGTCTTTGTCTCATATTCAACTCCTTCTGGTCGAATATGTGTTGTAGGCTCTTATGATCTGTAAAAATTGTACATTTCGTACCATATAGGTAGTGTCTCCAGATCTTTAAAGCAAATACCACTGCGCCTAGCTCCAAATCATGTGTGGTATAATTCTTTTCATGTACCTTCAATTGGCGTGACGCGTAACCTATAACTTTCTGGCGTTGCATCAACACGCAACCCATGCCTTGACGCGAGGCGTCACAGTATACCACAAAATCGTCAGTACCTTCCGGTAGTGCTAAGATTGGCGCATTACAAAGTTTATCTTTCAATAGCTGGAACGCTTCTTCCTGTTTGATTCCCCAATCAAACTTCTTATCTTTCTGCGTGAGGAGTGTCAGTGGCTGAGCGATTTTTGAAAAATCCTCAATGAATCTTCGATAGTAGCCAGCCAAACCCAAGAATTGTCGAATCTCGGTTGGCGTCTTTGGGGTCTCCCAACTGTTGATCACTTCAATCTTGGTGGGTTCCACATGAATCCCATCTCCATTTACCACATGTCCAAGAAATTGGACTTCACGTAGCCAAAACTCGCACTTCGAGAATTTGGCATACAACTGTTCCTTTTTCAGCAACTCCAGAATGGCTCTTAAATGTTGTTCGTGTTCGTTCTTCGTCTTTGAATAAATCAGAATATCATCGCTAAACACAATCACGAACTTGTCCAAATACGGCTTACAAACTCTATTCATCAAATCCATAAAAACTGCAGGTTCGTTTGTCAACCCAAACGGCATAACTAGGAACTCGTAGTGTCCATAACGAGTCCTAAAGGCTGTCTTCGGGATACTTTCCTCTTGTATCTATAATTGATGGTATCCTGATCGCAAATCGATCTTTGAATTAAAGCTTGAACCTTGGAGCTGATCGAATAAATCATCAATTCTTGGCAGAGGGTATCTATTCCTGACCGTTAGCTTATTCAACTCCCGGTAGTCGATGCACATTTGAAAACTACCATCCTTCTCCTTGACAAATAAAACCGGAGCTCCCCAAGGTGAGAAGCTTGGTCTGATGAATCCCTTGTCTAACAACTCTTGAAGTTGTGTCGACAATTCCTGCATCTCTTACGGTGCAAGTCTATAAGGTGCCCTAGCTACAGGTGCGGCGCCTGGAACTAAGTCAATGTGAAATTCCACTTGCCTTTGGGGTGGAAATCCTGGAAAGTCCTCTGGGAAGACTTCCGGATATTCCCTCACGATAGGGATGTCTTCGATTTTCGGCTCAGCAGCTTTCTTGTCCACGATGTGTGCCAGGAAGGCAGCACATCCCTTTTGTAAACACTTTCGCGCTTTCAGGTAGCTGATGATTCTTAAAGGCGTATCACGCTTTTCCCCATGAACTACTATTGTTTCACCATCTTCGGTTGGGATGCGAACGACCTTTTCGTGACAAACTATCTCAGCCTTGTTACTCGATAACCAATCCATTCCTACTACCATGTCGAAGCTCCCCAGCTGGACTGGTAGTAGATCCAAAGCAAACTCATGTTCTCCCAACTCGATTACACAACCTCTGACCACTTCATTGGCTTCTACTAACTTTCCATTAGCCAATTCGATTGAGTACGGGATATCTAATTTACTAGCGGCTAAACCAAGCATATTCTTAAACTCTAACGATACGAAGCTATAATTGGCACCAGTATTAAATAAAACGGATGCAAAGCGTTGGTTTACAGGGAACGTACCAGTAACACATTGGGATCCTGGCGCGCTTCCCTCGCTTCGATATTGAAAACTCTTCCCCGGGCTTGGTTCAATTCTGGGCAGTTCCTCTTATAGTGTCCAATGTCACCACAGTTAAAGCAACCTGGTCTTTGCCCGTTTCCACCTCCATTTCCAGCTTGATTGTTGTTGTTTCGGTTCGCATTACCAGCCTGATTCACATTGTTCCCTCGATTCCCATTTCCTCCATTGTTCCCTTGTGGGCGATTCCCAATACCACCACGATTATTGTTTCTATTTCCAAGTCCTCCTTGGCCTACCCGGCCAACTGTGGCCCAGCAAGTTTCCTGTGAGTGACCAGATTTTCCACAACCTTCGCATACTTTTGACCCACACCGGCTAGAATGGTGACGCTGGCAGGTGTTACACTTGGGATGTGTACCCATATATCCCTTTCCTTTCTTTCCAGTACCAGCTGTAGCTTGGACTGGTGCGCTTGGTGCTCCTTTCTTGCCATCACTGCTTGTGCCTTGTTTGAAGTTCGAGAACTTTCTTTTGTTACCCCCGGACAACTCTACATGAGTCTCCTTCTTCTTTTGCTCAGCATCAGAAAACTTGTTTAGGCGGATAGCCTCCTCAGTAAGAGCCACGCTCAGATCAATTGCCTCAGTGATTGTTGCCAGTTTTGAAGTGGTTACCATACGTATGATTTGAGGAGCTAAACCCCAAATGAAGCGCTCAATCCGCTTGAATTCTGGTGTAACCATATAAGGTACCACATGTGACAAGTCGTGAAACCTTTGAACATAATCCGCGATATTGGAGCCTTCCATCTTCAAGTGCCAAAATTCAGTCTCCAACCTTTGAATTTCAGTGCGAGAGCAATACTTTCTTCGCATGAGCTCTTTCAGCTCGTTCCATGTCATTGCGTATGCAGCGGCTTCACCAAGTGTTTGAACTTGTAAGTTCCACCAAGACAGGGCTCCGTCCAAGAATAGCCCAGAGATGTAAGTAACTTGCTGATCTGGAGCGCATTTGCTCATTCGGAGAACAGATTCTGTCTTCTCGGACCATCGAACAAAAGCAACAGCACCTCCGGTGCCATCAAAGTTGATAGGCTTGCAGTCTAGGAACTGCTTGTAGGTGCACCCTGCACATACGTTAGAATATACAAATGGCTTTAGCAAACTTGCTAAAGATATCCAATTGAATCATGGTATGCCTTAATGACTTAGTATAACCATGAGGCGGATTGTTGTTGCCATTGTTGTTTGAATTACTCCCGCTAGTTCCTCCTTGTGAGGCTGCGTACTGCGCAATGGCGGCCACGATGACCTGCTGAAGTTCTGCCTCATTGGTAGGCATGCGTGTTTGATGTCTCGGTGGCATCTTCTAAAAGATGGTTCACGTTGGTCAGGTCATAGTAGGTAAAGTGTACGTATATAACAATAGTACTAATACACAACATCTCATGTCAAAATAAACCAAACACACAACATCCCATGTTATAAATAAATCAACCACATAACATCTCATGTTATAGAACATAAATAATCAATCAAACATCACATGTGATGAGAATACTGCGATTGCATTGCCATAAATCGAGACCACAAAGTAAAGTTTACAAGTACATATCTGTATCATACACATCAACGACTAAGGGCTACATCACCCCAGTCCAAAATATCAAATCAATGTCAACAATATCCCATATACATAACAACAAAAGTCAGGATTAATATGCAGTCTCCAAAAAGTTATGCAGTCTGTGCAATTGCCATCTTCTCCACAAAAGTCCACCCGTGTCGTACCAAAATAGCCCTGCGCCGATGGCGATGGAGGAGGGGGAAAATGAGAATAGAACAGTCGGCACATGTGAAGCCAATCCTCCTCCATGGCTCGGTGAGAACGCAAAAGATACGCTAGCTGCTGCTCCTAAGTCCAAAAACGAGCAGCAGAGTCTGGAGATAATGGACGAGGAGGGTGGGATATCGCAGGGTGAGTCTGGCCCTGGCACTGGCATGGTGGTCGTTGTGCTCTCTCAAGCTCCTGCACGCGACGTGTCAGTGCCTCCTGCTGGATCATGAATGACCTGAGAATGTCCTCTACAGAATAACCCATGTGAAAAGGATGATAGGGATCGGATTGTAGCATGATGGGTGGTGATGTCCAAAGAAAAGGCTCACTAGCCGGAGCAAATGGTGGCACAGTAAACGGTGCAACAGGGGGAACAACAGTATGATCAGGGATCTGCGGTACGAACTGATCTCCTCCGGTCAGAAAAGGTGCATGGCCGAAAGGCTGACGAGAAGAGCCCTCTCCAGGACGTGGTGGAGGGATCTCCTGGAGAAATGTGATGGGCAGATCTGCGCGATGCGCACCAGCAGTGTGTGTGGGGAACAAGGGTGCATCAAGAGGAGCTGAAGCAGGTGCTGAAACAGGTGTAACTGGTACCACAAAAGGTGGGAAATCATCATCATCCTCTATCCACCCATTCCAGGTGTGCGCATAACGGGGGTCAACATGAGTCGCAAAGAGTGCATGGTCGGGCTCTAGAGGCACTAGGTCAGGTAGAGGGGCAATAACAGGATCAGCGAGTATATCAGCAATGTGAGGGGCATCAACCTGAGCATCAACAGCATGCTCATCCTCCAACAGTGGAGCAACAATAGGATGATCATCGATAGGTACATCAGCAATCAAAGGATCAACAACGGGTACATCAGCATGAAAAGGGTCATGCTCGAATACGGGGTCTGGAGCATCTACTGGCTCGGGGGCCACAGTAGGCTCCTAGTCGTCAAACTCCATCTCGAAATCTGCAGGATCAGCAAACGCAGGGTCAACTGGGTCCTCCATGGGCTGATCTAGGTGTATAAACTCAATGTCCTGGTCTGGATCGAACCCAGGTGGGAAGACGGGGTCGGAATCCTCATTAATGTCATGATCAAACGCGAAACTCGGGGCAGGGGCAGGTGCAGCAGACGATGCCCTACCGGGTCTGTCTCATGAGAATAGTGTTGCGCGCCCTGCGCGTGCGACGGTGTAGATGCCACAGACTCGAAAGAGTCTGGGACAGGTGAATGGGCAGGTGACTCCTCAGCAGGAGCATCTGCGAGAAGCAAGAGATCGTCGGCAGCTATAAGGGCCTTACCCTCAACGTCATCCTCTAGTGGCTCCTCGTCAAACAAATCGACGTCATCATCAGCGACTACGTCAAGAGGCATATCGATAACAGGGTACATGGCAAGGGGTATGGGAGCAGGGATCACCACAAGCGGCAAATCCCCAGCGATGGGGCCATCAGCGGGCTCATCCACGGCATTGGGTAGTGCAAACGGCTGGAAATCATCGTCGTCTGTGCTGGTGGTGTCCAAAGTATACACCTCTCGCTCCGATGACACTCTGTCGTCCGATACTACGGGTATATGGTCAGTGGTGTCTGACTCTCCTGTGCCGGATAATGCCATAGCGTCTGTAACACAAACACACATATTTACAAATAATCAATCACATAGTCAGGTAAGCACATTAGTCATCAATAAACAATCAAATAGTTCTCCTAGTCCCACTAGCCTCCCAGCCTCCCAGACTGATCTTCCTAGTCCCACTAGCCTCCCAGCCTCCCAGACTGATCTTCCTAGTCCCACTAGACAATTCTCCCAGCCTCCCAGACTGACTCCCTAGTCTCACTAGACAACTCTCCCAGCCTCCCAGACTGACTCCCTAGTCCCACTAGACAACTACCTCGGCCTCCCAGACCGAGCCTCAGCCTCCCAGACTGAGCCATAACTAATAAATAAAAATGTGCTCAACTTTTATTTGTAAAAATGTTTTGGATCTGGACTTAAGTGGTATGCAGTGTAAAAATGTTTTCGTGAGAGCCCTAGTGATCATAGTCTAGACTCGAGAAGGAATCCTAGTTCGCTATGATCAGAGCTCTGATACCAAGCTGTCACACCCTGGCTTTGCGAAAGCGTGGGTTAATTTGGTGTGACTTCTTAACACCATAGCTTAATAATAACCAAGCTATATGAATTTAAAACCATGCAGATCATCCATTGATTAAAGTCTTCAAAACAAAATACCACAACATTGTCTTAAGGCGTTGACACATGCAACGAATATTACAACCTACCAAATGAAAACATTGTTCTTAAGACACAACCACAAACTTAAAATAAACACCGTTTAAGACTTGCGACTCGTCCAGGTAAAAGTCGCAATCCCTAAACGTAGATGATCCCATAACTTTGACGCAGCGCAGAAGCGTAGCATACCGTGCCAGAATCCTTAGTTCCCTGAAATACATGTAAGTTTGAAAAAATCAACAAAAATGTTGAGCGAGTTCATGTGTAGTGAGTATGTAAAACCTTTGTATGTATAAAAATCCCTGGTATGTAGCAAATAAGGAAATAAAGAGATCACCAATGGTTTGCACGGCCATTGATATGTGTGATGTGCAGTAGGAAGACTCAAACCTAGCAGATTTTTGCGTCGGGTACAAAGTCACCCCGAGGTCTGTTCTGATGGGCCTGGGGCTGGGCTCGCTACACCCAGATAGATCTACCGCTACTGTCCCTCGGTCCTACTCTGAGGATTAATGGCCTTCAGTTCACGCCTACCTACTCACATGATCTTAGTAGTAACCCTCCTTACGCTAATCATACCATGTGTAAAAGTACTCGTAATCATAGTAACATGTATTTCACCCCCGCACTTTTAGAAAACGGAAAACAGTTAAGAGAAAAAGGGGGACATGAACTCACCGAAGTGCGTCTCTAAAAAGTATCTCCCAGAAAATCTGCTGTGCGACGACCTACACGTACTAACTTCTATTAGACGGATGGTCGTGCCTTAGTTTAAGGTTTAATGTCTTTGGGAAATAGTTAGGCAACTATTTCGTGTTTACACTTCGTAGTTATTTGGTAAATACATTCCTTCCCAAGGATGGGGGTTTTAATACATGTGCGTTCGTATAACTTCGAAATATATTATTAAGTCTCACTTAAAATATATTTTAATTCTAACTCCCAAATATAAATATTTTTCCCAAAAATATTATATTTTATTCCGTATAATTTTTCCAAAATTAATATCCTTGTCAAAATACACACTTATGAGTATTTTCTGAAAATACGCAAGTTACGTTGTAAGGTTCGGGTGGTATTAATAATACCAGTGTAACTTAAATATTATGAGGCGTTCATATTATTTTAGAGCCGTGAGTATTCAGTAATATTATTTTTACCCTAAAAATAATATTTACGTAGTTCACAAAATAATCATAAAAATCTCACAAGTGTTATTCCGGAAAATATATACTAAATATATATTTATCAAGTTTTATTTTGTGAAAATCCCACCTCCGACACATGCTTATTTTGTAATAAAAATCGTGGCGAAAGTTATTTGGGAAAACAAGTTAAAAATTATATTCATAACACTTGTGATAAAAATATTTACAAGTGTCAGATTTTTGGAAAAATTTCGCCAGAGTTTCCCCTGTAACTGGAGGTGGCCACGCTTTTAAAGCGTATCATTTTCTTTTAAAGATTCAATCAACAATGTTCCCAACATTAACCAACAATGTTTCATCATCAAAATAGTCAAAATAGATATAAATCGCAAAACACATGAACTTGTGGTTTGTGTAAGATATGTAGTAACTTTCCCCATATTTTTAGTAGATCTTTTTATGAAATCGGTTTCTTGAGAATCTTGTTTTCAAAGAAGATACATCTTTACAACTTCTTGTCAAAAATTACAAAAATAATTCTTCGTTAAAACTTTTTTGTTACACAAGTGTCTACACACTTGTGTGTTCACAAATATCACCTTTATTTAGGAAAGATCCGGCTTTAAAAATATGATTTCACCTTACACTTGGTTTTTCAAAAATACCACTTGTAGATCCTTAGATCTACTAGTTTAGAACTCCATTTCATAAGAAAATTTGTTTTTACACAAGTTCATGTTTATGTTTGAAAGGGTTCGTCATCTAATAACTTTACGACTTAACATCTGGCTAGTTCATGTTTCATGAACATGATCTAGCGCGGTTTGATGACGATCCATTCCCATACTAGCAATCAACAACAATAAATAACCATAACAAAACTAGTTTCAAAAGTTTAACACCATTATTCATCTATTAACCATCTTGTTCATCATTTAAGTAGACTTTTAGACTTTGATCTTGTATGTTCATGGTTTTCAACCGACAAAATTCTTATTAACCACTTTAGAATAGATCAAGAAGGCGTTTAGAGTCACTTACTACTAGCTCGAGGCTAGGGAAGAAACTAGTCGAAAAACGAGTGGTTAAAAGCGCCGTAGAGAGGCCCTTGGCAATTCGCAGGCATCGGGCTTCCTCGTATGTGACCCTTCACACTTGTATATAAGTAGAATGCCTTGAATTAAATTGAAAGGTGGTGGTGGTGTGGCCTATGTCTTCGGCCGTAAGTCCAAGAGAGGGAGAGAGAAATCAATTTTTTTGCAAAGTGTTGATGTAAATGAATTGTGATCTTGCATGTAGTTAAATAGTCCATCCTCCACTATTAACCATGAGGTAAAATGCCATCTTGATATGGAACACACTTGGGTAAAATAATCAAAAAGTTTATGGAGGGTGTGTGTTCCTAGGGGGAATCCGATCGGTTGGGGATGGGGTAGGCATTTGGTTTATTTTGAACTTGATAGATAAGTGATCTAGTTGGATTAGCTGGTGACTAATTAGTTACTAGATTAGTGTAATAGTGTATTGTAATTTATAATGGGTGTTAGGGTATTCGGGGACCCTAACTAGCTCAGAAAAAGAAAAATAGTGTCAATGACAATATTTTTATGTTCCGGGTAAAGTCCGGTTGTTCGGTTGGACACTGATCCGTTAAAGTGCTTAATAAAGCTTTAAAGTGTCTTTATTATTATTTTTAGTGACGCAAGGAATTCCCGACACTTTGGAAAGTGTCTAGTATTATTTTCCCATGTTTTTGCACTTTACTAGTTTGCTAAAATGCTGAAATTTGGGTTAACGTGAAGAATTTTGAGTTTAAAACATGTTTTAGGCACATCCGGTCACTATAACTATCACCTAGTGACGCAGTTCTACAACCCTCATTTCCCTACACTCTCTACTAGTGTAGTAAACTATTCCCGGCTCATACAGGCCTTAGAGGCAGTGTCTGCCTGATGCTGGCTATATCAGCATGTTTAATGGGTTATCCGTTCATTATGCTACTGTGCTTTTGTGCATCAAGTTTGTCACTAAAGTTCTATATGTAAATAATGGAGTGACAAGTAAATAAAGTGTGATGCATGTAAGTGTACGTATCAGAATTCATGTAGCGGTTTATTCACAATGTAAGCAAGCACAGTATTTAAGCAGTAATTAAATATTAATTAAGTCGTACGGATACCTGGTTTGGTGAGGGTTGTCACAGTTATTAAAGTCATTAATACAAAACCAAATAAAAAGTGCGAAAAGATTAAAAATCAAAAGTACTACACTAAATGCTTGTCTTCACCAAGTGATGTAAGAGACTTAGGCAAACATGGCCTTTGATTGTCAAGAACTCTTACTATCAATCTTGGATCCCGAGACTACTACACACACTCTATGATGGATGATGGATGATGGTGGTGGATGTGGGTTGTACTGGTGGTGGAGTGTGGGTGAAGTGGGAGAGAGGTGGTTTGCCAAGGGATGCCTTTGAAGTGAACCAAGCACCTCTATTTATAGCCTGTACAGAAGCCCGAACACGGCCCCGTGTCCATTGGGCACGGCCCCGTGTCCATCCACTTTCTCTTTCTTCATTAATTGCAATTTGTCTGCATTAGCTCCACACGCCCCTATGTCCGCTGGGCACGGCCCCGTGTGCAGAAGCGTATCTGTACTATCAAGATTTGTTTGGATTCTGCGAATCTTAGCGTTGACCACGGCCGTGTTGAGCTGGACACGCCCCCGTGTCGGGAATAGAAGCTTCTAAAGCTTTATCCTTTCTGCAGACAACTGGGCACGGGGCGTGTTCAGCCTTCTATTTGCTTGTTTTTGCGTGGGAAGATGCTGTCGAGGGGTCGGGCATGCCACGTTTGTTCCTTTTCTTGTATTTATGTTAGATTTGCTGCATATTTGTTCCTTTTGTTCATTTACGCTCATTTAATCCTAAAAATACAAAAGGAAGACAAAAGCACACTTTTTCCAACATTAGTACTAAAAAGGGTTAGTTTTATGCCTCATTTGATGTAGTTTATATGTTGCATTTTACACACTTCAATAGCATATCCCAAGTATTGAATTTTCAATGGAATTTCATTGAAAGCTGTTGTTTTGTTTGAAACACACATGAGCAGGGTATGGAATATAAATTCCATGGGAGGTGGGAAATCTCCCTTTTGCAAAGTAGCTTTAGTCATTTGTCCCACATACCCTATTTTGATTAAATCTGTTTGACACTCATCTTTAGGAAAAGAATTTTTACCTGTATGATCGTTCATCTCAAAAACCTCAGATATGGTTTGTGGTGTGATTGAAACAAGAATTTCACCTACTTTTGAGGTAATGGCCTTAGGCTTTTTGTCTTGAATTTCCAATGTTGCATTTTTCCAAAAATCTCGTAGGGTTTCTTGATAGACGGGTGCGTTGCAGGTCAACAAAGTTTTGTACTTTGAAGAAGAAAGAGCATCGATGATTGAGTGGAAATCTGTGTTTTTACTTGTTTTCTCAAGTGTGCATAGATAATTATGAGGGTTTTTTAGAGCAAGAGCCATGGTGATTCAAAGAGATTTGTGAGTCAAAGAAGAGGAATGGAAGATGGAAACCATTTTTGAAGGAATTTTGAATTCGATACGGCAGTGTAACCTCTGATTGGGGTTTTAATCAGGGTTTTATAAAGTGAAAAGTGCATGCTGGCGTGGTAGCGGTTACAAAGATCGGATGGCTAAGAACTGTCCACATGACAACCTTTGATAAAAATGGATGACAGTTGTTTAGGGAAACCACTGATGGACAATATCAGTGGTTGACAACAAGAAGAATGTGAACAGTGGTTGTTTTTCACTATCAGTTGAATGTCAGCAGTGATCGAAACACTGATGTTTGGTCAATTAGTGGTGAGCATGAATAATGAAGGAACAGAGGTTGTTTTTCAGCAGTGGATAGCGTTTAACAATCATATGTTTGAACTAATCAGTGGATGTAACAGACTTTTAAGAATTTAATGAAAACTTTCATTTTGAACTATTTCTAAGGATGGATTTTTTACTTTCTAAAAACATATGTTAATGCATTAAATGTCTATCGCCTTCGTCAATCAAAATCGTAGTAGAAACCGAAGAATGCTAGACTTGATGATGTTACTAGTTAGTAAAGGCAAGGTGGCGATTGTGTAAATAATGAGACTTCTCATTATAACCTTGTGCCTATAAATAGGAGCCTTAGGTTTAAAGTTAAAGATTTTGGCTCATTTGTGATTTTAGAGATTCAAGTCTAGAGAGAGGAAGTTTAGAGAGAGAAAGTCTAGAGAGAGAAAGTACTCTCTACGTGATTTTTGCATTGTACACGTCATATCTTTCAATAGATTCACGGTTCTAGCACGTTATTGTGTGTTCGGTCACGCACGTTCACGGATTCCGCACGTCGAACGTTCGTTACGCAATCGAACGGTGTCAAAACCGGTCCAACAATTGGTATCAGAGCTAGGAGCTCGATTGCACTAATCAAACACATTGATTCGTACCCGATTTCAGCGATTTCAGATCCGAGTTTCATCTAATTCTTCATTTTTTCACTTTTATCACGGTTTTTACTGAAAAACGTAAAATTGAACGTGTTTTTCCGGTCCAAATCGGCTAAATTTTTTATATGTTGTGCGAAAACACCTGATCTATAACCCTACCAAGTTTCAGATCCAAACTCCTAGCCGTTTAGGAGAAATCGAAGTTTTTCGGTCCGTTTTCGCGTCAAAAATCTGTGGTTTCGCTCATAGGGTTCGCTCATAGTGTTATAAACCAGGTTTCGCTCATTTGTCATCCTAGTTTCGCTCATTTGAACCTACTGTTTTCGCTCTTGTGTCACAACAAGATGTTTCGCTTTTGTGAACAAGAGGTTTTGCTTTTTCGTCAGTTCAGTGGTTCCGCTCGTATGGTCCAATAGAGTTTCGCTTATCAGTCATCTAGGTGGTTTTGCTCATAAGACATCACACTGATTTCGTCTGACTTGTCATCATTGTGTTTGAACATTTAAAGATTGTCGGGCATTTAATTAGCTGCATGTGATTTAGAGATAAACGGCCACACGGCATACTGAATTTACAAAGGACGGTTCAATCAGTTTGATATACATTTTAAGAGTTGTCGGTATAGTGCAAGTGAAGGCCCAATCGATTTTGTTGAAACAATTAAAGTTGTCACGAGACCTTGTCATATGTGCATGTGATTTTTGAGTGTTGTCGGCCATTAACATTGAGTCTGCATGTGTGAAATTTGGTCCAATTGGAAATAGAATAACATCACAATCGTCGGCCATCTTCATTCATAACCCATGTGATTATTAAGTGTGATGTTACGGCCCAATGAGAATTCGTTTAAAAATAGTTTGTCGGCTGAATGTGATCATTAATATCAAACATATAAGGCCCAATCAAGTAAAAACAGTTGACAGTCACTATTAGTAAAGGCCCAATCATAATTTAGTCACAATTTTGTCGGCCCAATCACATGTCTTGAACAAGAGTTTGGCCCAATCAGTGTATAATCATAAACTTTGACTGAATATAGTTCGGCCCAATAGGATTGTGTTGTGAATTGTAGTTGTCGACTTAGTGGGTTTGAAATTCATTAATATCACCGTCCCATGTGATAAAGTTGATTCAACATGATTGTAATTCATTAATTTTGTATTGCATGTGATAAAATTGATCTGATCTATATTGTGGTGGCCCAATTATAGTTGCTAAGTGTCTGACGTTTTAATTTTTGTCAAATCATTAACTAGTCGGTCAAACTAAATGGTGTTTTAATTGATAGTTGTCGGACATATTAAGTGAAGAAATCAGTTTTGTTAAGTCAATGGCTTAATGAGAATTGAACTTGTCATTTTAGTGGTCGGCATTTTATTAGAATTGATTTGGTGTAAATTGTTATTGACCAGATTTGTTTTGAATTGATAAATTCATTAAATATAGAGGCCCAATCACAGTTTGTATATGTTAAGTGTTTACGACCCAAGTACATCGTTTGATTTTTAATTGTTGAAGTCTTATTGTGTGGCCCAATCAATCAGATTACACGGTTTGATTTCAGTTGGGGAAGTCATTTGAAAGGGTCAAGGTAGTTTGAAAGTGAATTCTGTGTCACATAGTTTGAATTTGATTACTTGTTCACAAGAGGTGGTTCAGTCCCAGGTCGTGTGGTTTTGTCAGGTCGTTTGATTTTGATCCGGGTCATAGCAGTTTGCACGGTTTGACAACTTAAAACTCAATTCGCATCAAATCCAGTCCACACAAAATATTCACCAGTCCGAGTATCAGTTTGATTCATTTGTTTTGATAGTGTTTAAACTGATAACTGATTGTTTATTTGTTTGTTACAGGTGATCCGAGGTTTTTGTGAAGCATCAGATACACGCACGAGCGAATCTTCACCCAATCTGTTGTCACCGGTTTATCAGATATTCATCTGATTCATTTGTTTTGAAAAAGAGATTGAACGGATTTTAGAGTGTGTGAATTCTCGTATCATTCGAAAATCTGTTGTTGTGTATTTTTCATTACCGAAGCATGGATTCTGATATTTATATTGCAATGAACAAATTTGATAATTTTACAGGTATCAAAGGAGAGTCTACAAAAGAATTGATTGACAGGTATTGCCTTCTAGTTGTGGAGATGGGGAGATTGAAGATAACCAAGACCAATGAGGAATTGAAAGACAAATTGGCAAACACATTGCCATATGATGAGTGGAGTACTTACTTGATGATGTTGAAGAACAATTCAAACTATGAATTTCTCAACCTTAGTGATTTCGTCGAGAAGATTCTAGCTCAAGAACTTGAATTTCAAAAGATTAGAAAATTGAAGTCTGATTCAGGAGAGAAGAATCATGAAGTAGCAACCGATGAAGTAAAAGTCAAATCTGAGGAAATTTGTGAGAAACTGAAAGTTGAAAATGATAAACTGTTGGGTAATTTGAAAAGTTTGACATCAGAAAACAAAGTTTTGAAAGAAAAAGAAAAAGAGTTTGAAAGCAAACAGAAATTTTTAGAAGATGAAGATTTCTGGATAAATCTTGAAAACAAAAAGTTGAAAGAAAATGCAAAAATTGTTGAAGATAAACTGAAAAATTTTGAAAATGAAAAATTAAAAATGGAAATAGAATTTCAAAGTCAAATAAAAATTCTTGAAGATGGGAGAGATGTGTTTAGCAAAAACAACATCGAAAAGCAAAAATTGATAAATTCTCATCTTCAGAAGATTATTCAACTTGAAAAAGAAGGTGAGCAAGCTCGAAAGAAAATCAACGAGCTTGAAACGAAATTGAAAGGTTTTGTGACTTCTTCAGAGTATTTGAATATTCCATGTCCAAAACCGATCAATTCTGTTCCAATAAGTGACGATGTCACAAACTATGACAAAGTCGTAGTTGAAGATTGTGATGAGAAATCTGATGATGAAAATGAGAAAAATGAGAAAAGAAAAATATTTTTAGAATTAAAAGAAAAATTCAAAAATACTGTTTTGCAATCTACTGAAATAGGTGAATTCTCAAAGCAAAAACTTGTTAAGAAGATTGTAGAACAAAAACAAATTGTTAAAAAGCTGAAAAATGTTCAAAACAAAAATAAAAGCTCATCAGTTCGATCATCCAATCGTGATAAAAAACCACAAAAATTGGAAAATCAAAACTCACAAAAAGTTGGTAATAAGTGCTGCAGGTTTGACCACAGTGCTCAAGCGTCAAATCAAGCTTATAGGAGAAGTCATGAGTACTACAAATCAAATCAGTGTTATGATTTGAGTGTTTGGTATGATAGTGGTGAACGGTACAATAACAGAGTGTGCTACAAATGTGGTTTTCAAGGACACATTGCTGTTAACTGCCAGAGTAAGAGTTTTGAAACGAGGAGATGCAATGAATGTCGAATCATAGGTCACATTGCCAGAGATTGCCCAATGAGATCAAATGAAAGATCGAGGGCTATATCTCAGAAAAGGGTGATAAAGGCAGTCAAAGTCAAAGAAAAGCCCAAGGAACTGAAAGTTTCAGAAGAGAAAGTCAAAGAACCTAAAGTTCAAGAAAAGAAAGTGAAGCTTTCACAAGGGCAGAAAGACCGACTGAGAAAGAAAAGAAAGAAAGCAAGGGAGTATCTTGAAAGGATTTTGTCCTCGGGTACATCAGGAAAACCAAACAGCAGTTCTGATAAATCGTTTTGCTTTTCAAAGAATGATAAATCTTGCAAAACGAATTCATCAGATACAAATCTGAGGACAGAAGAGAAAGTAATTTTGAAGAAAGACAAAGTTGTTAATCAGAAGATTAACAAAACAAAGAAAGTGAAATTCTCACTTCTTGGCGATGAATCTGTTTCTGTGAAAACAAATAAGCCACATTCAGGCAATGAATCTGGTGTGGTAAAGCCAGAAGAGCCATTTGTTGAGGTAAAAGTTGATAATTCTGGTTTAACAATGGATGATGCAAACTTTCCACCATTGTTGAACAAGAATTCGAAATCACCCAAGGACCGTCAGGCTTGGGTGAAACTGTTTAAATGAAAAACCTGACTTGCTGGAACTCCCAGGTTGGTAATTGGGGGTAGGAATCGGCATCGTTCTTGAGAAATTCACAGGTTGGTAACTGTGACATTTCGAAGTTCAAAAGACTAATCAAGGACATTAAGTTGTACTTGATTTATCTTTCCGACAAGTGATTAAAGAAGAACAATGTGATGAAACCCCAAGATTGTGAAAAGTCAAACAAAACTAATTTTCCGAAAAAACCATTTTGATTAAAACAAACTTAAGTGTTTTGAAATCATAATGGGAAAATAGTTTGTTGTCAGGGGGAGTTCTGATTGTTTACGCCAAATGGATGGTGAATTGAAGCGATTTGATATCAGTTTGTCACGTTTCTTGTATAGTTTGTTTTCAAATTTTCATTGAAAATCAAAATTGAAATATATTTTGATTTTAGGGGGGAGAAAAATTTTAAAAAAAAATTTGAAAATTTGAAAATGTCAAAAACATTGAAAAAGCAAAAACAAGTTTTGTTGTAAAAAAGAGGAAATGATAGTACATCAGTTAGACTATCACAGCACGCTAAAGAAATGAAATGTAAAATGTGATAAACGGTCTTACTAAAGATGTGACGATAGGCTCAGCTAGACTAGTAAATTTGTGATAACGATACAAACTTAAATGAAAAAGTCTAGTTCTAGTGGAAAACATGGTTGAAAGCATAGTACTTAGTTTTGTCCTTCGTGATTGTGTACCTACTCAGTAATCGCTGAATGCCAAAAAGCATAAAAACTGGTTAAGTTTGTGAACTCACAACTTTGCTAAAAAATCGCTGTGATTGTGCACTTCATTTTGCAAAGCTTTAAACTTGTTTTATTTCTTTATTTTGTTTAAGCATTGGACATCCTCTGCGTATACGTGAGTATCGACCTGGATATTATTGCCTAAACGTTCTGCTTTATTTTCTTTGGTGTTTCGTTTAAGCTTTGGACCTCCTCTGCGTATACGGAAGTATCGACCTGGTGGTTAAAGCCTAAACAACTTCAACTTATTTTTTATTTTCTTATTTTGTTTAAACATTAGACTTTCTCTGCGTATACGGAAGTATCGACCTGATTGTTAATGTTTAAACATTCTGCTTTATTTTCGTACATATCACAGTTGATGAAAGTTTAAAGGCATTACTTGAGTTAGTGTATTGCATGATGAGGAGATATGCTGAGATCGTGGGGTCCATAAGAATTTAGTGCAAAATTAATATACCTTAACGTATCTGTAAGCATTTCGAAAATTTTTAGATTGAGCTTAAGAGGACAGTTATATCGTCAATCAACGTGAATCGTTTAGAACTTAATATGTTTAAAGCTTAACGGTGCTAGTGATTTGTCTCAAAAACTGATATGATCCTCTTACACAAACTCACAAAAATAGTGTTTGTATATATTTTATTTCTGCATTTGAATTTTGTTTTTGCACTTATGTTTCATATTATTGAAAAAATCCAAAAAGATTTTGGACAACTGATGTTGAAAAGTTGATATTCAAAATCTCAAAGGCTAAACAAGATGAACAATTGGTTTGGTTAAAATGATGAAAAGTTGGAAGATAATCCTCAAATATTTAGATGATTCATTAATTTGAATCACAATATTGTGTGTTATATGTTTGAGAATTTTGAGTGAATTCTTTTAGAGTCAAAATTATTTTGTCTTACGAAAGGTTGAGATGTGCAGGTTTCTGATTCTGTTACTACGGAAAGCCAGGCGTCGATCCCAAAGCACGGAAGCTTGACAAAAGGGGGAGCCTGAAGAAAGAGACTACCAAGAGGGAGAGCAACTGAAGCTGAAGACAGATCCACGAGGATTCTGTTCAAGAAAGAGAAAGACAAGACGCTACGAGATTGACTGCGGCAATATCCAAGGGGGAGATTGTTAGTGCATTAAATGTCTATCGCCTTCGTCAATCAAAATTGTAGTAGAAACCGAAGAATGCTAGACTTGATGATGTTACTAGTTAGTAAAGGCAAGGTGGTGATTGTGTAAATAATGAGACTTCTCATTATAACCTTGTGCCTATAAATAGGAGCCTTAGGTTTAAAGTTAAAGATTTTGGCTCATTTGTGATTTTGGAGATTCAAGTCTAGAGAGAGGAAGTTTAGAGAGAGAAAGTCTAGAGAGAGAAAGTACTCTCTACGTGATTTTTGCATTGTACACGTCATATCTTTCAATAGATTCACGGTTCTAGTACGTTATTGTGTGTTCGGTCACGCACGTTCACGGATTCCGCACGTCGAATGTTCGTTACGCAATCGAACGGTGTCAAAATCGGTCCTACAACATTTTAATGCTTTATTCATAGAAAAACAGGATTTTGCCTGTTTATTCCATGTTTAGAATGCCAATTCTAGAGATCAAGCTTTCAAAGGTGGATCTGTCTAATGCTTTTGTTAGCACATCTGCCAGCTGATCCTTAGGTGGAACATGATGCAGAGAAATCAAACCTTTTTCATAGAAATCCCTTACAAAGTGATGTCTGATGTCAATGTGCTTGGTGGTTGAATGTGAGACTGGATTTTTGATGATATTTTCAGCTGCTTGACTGTCCAACATGTGAGGTGTCTTTAAAGCAGTTATACCAAAATCCAACAATTGATTTTGAAGCCATAACAGTTATGTTGTGCAGCTTGCAGCAGCAATATATTCTGCCTCAACAGTGGATGTTGATACAGCTGCTTGCTTTTTGCTTTGCCAAGACACCAAGCAATTGCCTAGGAATTGACACCCTCCTGAAGTGGACTTCCTTGTTGTGTTACATCCAGCAAAGTCACTATCTGAGAAACCTGAAAGCTTGATATTTCCATCAGCTGGATACCAGATACTAAGTGTGGGAGCACCTTTTATGTATCTGAATATCCTTTTTACAGCAATAAGATTTGACTTTCTAGGGGCTGATTAGGATCTTGCACAAACACATGTTGCAAACATGATGTCTGGCCTAGATGCAGTTAGGTACAATAAAGACCCAATCATGCTTCTATAAAGAGTTTGATCAACCAAATCATCCTTTTCATTAGACATGACTATCTTGGTGGTTGCCATGGGTGTACTACATGGTTTGCAATCATTCATCTCAAATTTGTTTAAAAGTTATTTGGCATATTTGCCTTGATGAATGAAAGTACCATTTAGCAGTTGCTTTACTTGGAGACCAAGAAAGCACTGTAGTTCATTCATTGCACTCATCTCAAACTCAGCTGTCATGAGTCTCCTGAACTCTTCACACATTTTGGTACATGTGCTTCCAAAAATGATGTCATCCACTTAATTGTGGACAATCATCAAATCTTTTCCTCTCCATTTTAAAAATAGTGTTTTGTCAATTTTGCCTCTTATGAAGCCAATAGAGATAAGAAAAGTGGATAGAGTTTCATACCAGGCTCTAGGTGCTTGTTTCAGGCCATACAAAGCTTTATTTAGCTTGTAGACATGATTTGGATTAAATGGATCCTCAAAACCAGGAGGTTGACAAACATATACCTCTTCTTGAATCTTACCATAGAGGAAAGCACATTTGATATCGATTTGAAACACCTTTATGTTGTGATTGACAACAAAGGCCAGGAACAGTCTGATAGCTTCCAATCTTGCTACAGGGGTAAAAGTTTCATCATAATCAATGCCCTCTTCCTGTCTAAAACCTTGAACCACAAGCCTAGCTTTATTCTTGACAACAATGCCCCTTTCATCAGTTTTATTTTTGAAGACCCACTCTGTAGCAATAGGACTCACACCCTCTAGAAGTGGTACAAGTTCCCATACTTGTTGTCTTTTAAACTACTGGAGCTCTTCCTGCATGGCTTCTACCCAACTGTTGTCTTTCAGTGCCTCTTGGTACTTGACTGGTTGATGGAGTGATAGAAAGCCAACAAAAAGACAATTGTTTTGGGATTGACTTCTGGTGAGAACCCCTTCATTGATGTTGCCAATGATTTGATCTGGTGGATGGGATTTCAGGAAGATTAGATCTCCTTGGTATGGAACAATGGCATTAAATGATGAAGGCTGCAGATGTGAATCATCTGAGCTAACATCTGTTGGTGACTTTGATGATCCAACAACTGTTTGGAATGGAGGTGGAGGGATAAGTAGAATTGGTGTGACACAATGTTGATTTTTATCAACTGTTGGTAGAGTTTTATCAACAGTGGTTAAGGATATGGTGATAGAGGTTGAAAGGCTACTTTGGGCAACAACTGTTGATGTAGCAGTGGTTGAGCTTTGACAACTGTTTTGAACATCTGGTGCTCTGTTGATGGATGTGAATTTCTATTGTGGAATTACAACTTCATATCCATTGTCTGGTAGTGGAGATTGTGATGTACCTGCATGGTTAGTCTTGATAGACACATCTTCAATAGTGAATTTATCTAAATCAAACAATTCAACAGGATTTGCTAGGATTTTCAGAGATGAAAGTTCATTAAACTTAACATTCAAAGTCTCTTCCACACACCTAGTCCTTGTGTTAAACACTTTGTAGGCCTTGGCAGTGGTTGAGTATCCCAGATGATAACCACAATCTACTTTGGCTGCAAATTTTGAGATTGAATCTTTTAAGTTTAAAATGAAACATGGGAAGCCAAAGACTATAAAGTATGAGATCAGTGGTTTGATTTTATACAGAATTTCATAGGTAGTCTTTTGATGCCTGGGGTTGATCAAAACTCTGTTCTGAACATAGCAGGCAGTGTTTACAGCCACTGCCCAGAAAGTTAATGTCAAACCTGAATCTGCAAGCATGGTTCTGGCTGTTTCAATTAAAGCTCTGTTCTTCCTTTCAACCACCCCATTTTGTTCTGGTGTTCTTGGGATGTTGTACTGCCTTACAATCCCTTTTAACACACATAACTCATCCAACTCCCTATTTCCGAATTATGTGCCATTGTCACTCCTAAAGACTTTTACAGGCAAGTAAAATTGATTTTCAACCTATTTGACAAAATCTTGCAAAATGCCTGCAGACTCATCTTTAGAATGTAAGAAATAAGTCCATGTAAACCTAGAAAAATCATCTACAATTACCAAACAATATCTTTTCTTTTTAAGGCTCGTGATTTTTACTGGGCCAAACAAATCCATGTGCAGCATTTGCAAACACTTGGTTGTTTTGGACTCTTCAATGGACTTAAATGAGCTTTTATGTTTTTTGCCTTTTAAACAGGAAACACAATGCTCTAGACAGGTGAACAATTTTTGTGGAAGACCTCTTACAAGGCCTTGTTTTGACAAAGCAGTGATTGTCTTGAGATTTGTGTACCCCAATTTTCTATGCCATAATTCTGTCTCTTTGTTAGAGGCAGCTGAGAACAGACAGGCATCAGTCATAGGGCTCTCTTTTGACAAATCAACTGCATAAACATTGCCACTTCTTTGAGCAACAAGTAGGGTTTTTCCATTAGCTATTAGTTCTTCAATCTTTTTGACCATTTCTTGTCCAAAAATTTTGCAACTCTCCTTAGTAAAGAATGACCCATAGCCTTTGTCACTCATTTATGAGACACTAAGGAGGTTGAATTTCAGATTATCAATCAAATTAACATTTTCACACTTGACTTTTTCAGACTGAACTGTTTCAGACCCCAAAACCTTACCATTAGAATCGTTACCAAAAGATATATCACCCCCTCCATGAGTTTTGAATTCTTTGAGTAGGGCTCTACATCTAGTCATGTGCCTGGAGCCTCCACTATCTAGATACCAAAGACTATCTAAGTATGCAGAAGCTCCCTGCACATCAAGTAAACAATTAGTTCAGGAGGGTCTCCAAAGCCAATAAGGCATTGGATGGGCTTACAACAGTGTCAGTGTCACGTCCAGGAACATGGACAGTGGTTAGATCAGGGGATTGAACAGATTTTGAAATGTAAGTCCCCTAACGTGTGCGGATCGTAACAGAATCGTCGATCCAACCTAGAGTGCGGAATCCCCTAGATCAGATTTCACAGAAAACGAGTAGAACACGAATCACTTTAAACCCGATCTTTATTGATTATCTTCGTAACGATTACAATCAATCAAGATTCTAATTCGTCCAAGCCTTTCTCTTTCACGAATTCTCTCCAAGTGATTAAGGTGATTAGAAGATTAACCTAAACCCTAATGCTAAGCTTTGTTTATATAGGACAAAGCTTTGCATATGGGCTAGGTCTTGGGCAAGGCCCAATTCGCAAACCCTCTCCCATATATGGGTTTGGTTTGGCCCAATCACTCTTACTTCACTATTACAAACTATTACAAAGCTAAACCCACTAACTGTTTATCGTTTTACTAATTACAAGATATCCAAAGACCAAATCTAAGCTGTTGTCACAAAACATGCACCAACAAACTCCCTCTTGACAATAGCTCGCAAAGGTAACTTCAGTCTTCAGAATCTCATAGTCTTTGGTCTTTGGATAGCTTCAGCTTTAACAGCTTCTGTCAGCAACAGACTCCCCCTAAGCTGATGCATCCAATCACCAAATCTTCAAAACTTTAGCGCTTGAGTAAACTCCTGTTCAGCATTTGAATAGCAATCTTCAACTCTGGCTGCAATGTAGAAAGGAGGTTCTACCATGCATCCAAGCAAACTCTCATCTTCACAACAACTCTTCAGCAACACACGGCTTCAATCTGTATATCATAAAACAAACATCTCGAGAAACCGTAAGAATTTTTCAACATAAGTTAAACAAATTATTATTATTCAAGAGATTTGTTAAACTGTATCACAGATTAAGCACTATCCATTCAGCACCAACACGCACAAATTTCAAACAAAACACATCATAACCTGCTTGATTTGAAAATTTTGAACTCACTTACTAACATCGTCTCCCCCTATCAGTAACAATTCCTCCAAGAATAACAGTTTTCCGTACATTAAGAATTTTAACAGAAAAAGACACTATTTTTGTATTTTTGCATTTTTCTGAAAGCAAATAAATAACAAAAACAATAAACACTCTATTTTTGTGAGAATCACCAGTAACAAGATCATATCAGCAAAATCAAACTGTTTCACACAATTAGTTAATTCTTTTGGTAATTTTCGTGAAAAGCAGTTCAAGACGATTACCAGTATGTTTGTCCATCTAAGCAAAATGCATGAACATTTCAAGTACCATTACCGTATGATACGTTAAGGTAATTTTAGAATACCGAAATACAAGCGTGTCCCACTTCAGGATGTACCCCCGCGATCAAGGTATGCACAAAGATTCATCGTAGTAGGTGAGTATACTGAATTTATCCGTTTTGTATTTCAACGATAGATAATTGGTGAACAGTTCAGTACTTCCATGCAGCAGAGAGACCAAAATATCTTATCGAGGGCTAAGACAGATACCATTTTTGGTACGAATTGTGCATTTTGCACTTATTGAATGACTCTCTTTGAGAGCTATTTTCAGGGTTTTGGCATTTTTAGCTCTTTTAAGATATCCTGGGTGTGTCTAGGTCAGCATGTATCTGGATGCAGCAGAAGGACACCCATGATATCCCCGGATGAAATAACAGTATAAAGACCCAAAACTTCAGATTTTGGCAATCTATCAACGCAAGAATTAAGGTCATTAAACCATACACCACTGATGTGTTCCCCACTCATACTCAGTGCATTTAGGTTTATATCACTTTGGTAAGTTGATTATTTCATGCTTTTGCCTACTGGTACATCATATGATGAAGGTGCTATCACACTTAAGCAATTTTGGTTCAATTTCAGTGTGACAGTCTAACTTGCTGATGTACTATCATTTCTTCTTTTTCACATAGTGATACCTCATTTTTGATTTTCTATTTTTTTTATGTTTTTTATTTTTCAATGTTTTTGTATTTTTTATTTTTGAGAAAGCAGTAAACTATTTACAAAATTCTTATGAAAAACCAGTTATTCAGGATTCCTCATCCCGTTGAGTTCGACTAAGTGTTCAAAGCGAGCTCGATCAAAAGCTTTTGTGTAAAGATCAGCAAGGTTATCTTCTGTGTCGACTCGATGTAATTCAATTAGTCGTTTTTCAGCACAATCCCGTATAAAGTGATGACGTATGTCAATATGTTTAGTTCTACTGTGCTTTACGGGATTGTTTGTGATTGATATAGTGGCATTATTATCTATCATAATAGGAGTACGAGTGAAATCCAAACTGTAATCGCGCATCTGCTGTTGAATCCAGAGAACCTGAGAGCAACAGCTACCTGCAGCAATATATTCAGCTTCACACGTAGATGTAGACACACAGGATTGCTTCTTGCATTACCAAGACACGATCCTGCCTCCTAAGAACTGACAACCACCTGTTGTAGACTTTCTGTTCGATTTGCATCCGCCAAAGTCTGAATCAGTGTAAGCAACGAACCTCAGATCACTATCAGTTGGATACCACAACCCGAGTTTGGGTTTCCCCTTCAAGTAACGAAGAATACGCTTCACTGCTTTCATATGTGACTCTTTCGGATTCGCCTGATATCTGGCACACAAGCATACGGCAAACATGATGTCAGGTCTTGAAGCAGTCAAGTACATTAGAGAACCAATCATCGCCCTATATTGAGTAGGATCAACATCTTCAGTGCTTTCATGATCTGGGCCGAGATTGTGGTTTTCACAAATGGGTGTGTTGCAAGTAGTGCAATCATTCATTTTGAACCGATCCAAAATGTCATACACATACTTCGTTTGCTGAATAAACATCCCATCCTCCTTCTGATCAACTTGTAATCCCAGAAAGTAAGACAGCTCACCCATAGCACTCATTTCAAACTTGCTCTTCATCACCTGTTCAAACTCCTTACACATATTCTCATCAGATGACCCAAAGATTATGTCATCCACGTATACCTGTACCAGCAGAAAATCTTCCTTCTTTCGCTTAATGAACAGTGTACTGTCAATCTGACCTCTTTCAAAACCATTCTTGAGCAGATGTGTAGACAGTGTCTCGTACCACGCCCTGGGAGCTTGATGTAACCCATACAATGCCTTATCAAGTTTGTACACTCGATCTGGATAGTCTGGATCAACGAACCCATCTGGCTGTGAGACATACACCACTTCTTGGACTTTTCCGTAAAGAAATGCACTCTTCACGTCTAGTTGGTACACTTTAAAGCCCTTGAATGAAGCAAAAGCCAGAAACAAACGAATTGCCTCCAACCTTGCCACTGGTGCAAACACTTCATTGTAATCAATCCCTTCTTGCTGATTGAAACCTTTGACAACTAACCGAGCCTTGTTGCGTGTAACAATACCTCGTTCATCCTTCTTGCACCTAAATACCCATTTAGTGCCAATCTCTCTTTCACCTTTAGGAAGGTCCACTAACTCCCAAACCTTTAACTTCGCAAACTGGGCCAATTCCTCTTGCATAGCTTCAACCCATGAATTGTCTTTAAGAGCCATATGAATGTTCTTCGGCTCCTCTGGGGAAATAAAGCAACTATACAAGCATTCATTCACTATCCCAGTCTTCTCAATCGAAACAAATAACCCAGAATTCGCTGCAATGCTTCTTCTTGTCTGAACACCTACAGTAGGATCTCCAAGTATCATGTCAACTGGATGATCTCTATTTGCTCGTGTAGTAGCAACAGCATCGACTTCCAGATTGTCACCCAGGTTTTATCCAACCTCCCCCTGAACATTCTGATTTGCAAATGGATTAATGAAATCCTCCCCCTGATTGGGTCCAGGTTCACTATCACTTGAATCAGGATCAGCAGCACCATGGGAAGTTTCCGGAGCATCTGACATATCAACATTCGATCTAGGCATGAACTCGCCTTCATCGTCTTCACCAATCACTGTTTGAATCAGCTGGGAATCATCTGCATCAGAAACCTCAGGAATATTAAATGATTTAAAAACACTTTCATAATCATATAATATAGCAGGACCACTCGTTGATTGTTGAGGCTTGTAGGAAGTAATTTCCACATTAAAAACAACCTCAATTTTACCAGTTTTTAGATTAAAAACCCTTTTATTCGGTGTGCCAGGCACGTAGCCTAGAAAGTAGCCTTCGTCTGCCACCTCACCGAATTTTTGTTTATCTTTGTTTCGCACAATGGTGCAGGGTAATCCAAATGGTTCAAAGCCTGTTAAGTTTGGTTTTTCGTTAAACATCAACTCATGACAAGTTTTGTTAAAACGTTTAACGGTTAAAACTTTGTTTAGGACGTAGCAAGCTGTATTCACAGCCTCTCCCCAAAAAAGAACTGGTAGCTTTGAATCTGAAAGCATCGTCCTAGCGGCTTCAATCAACGTCCTGTTTTTCCTCTCAGCGACTCCATTTTGTTGAGGAGTGTAAGGAGCAGAGTATTGATGTTCTATTCCCTTTCGAAGACAGTAGAGATCCAGAGTACGATTCTTGAACTCCGTGCCATTGTCACTCCTTATCCTCTTGATCCTTGCATCATGAACGTTTTCCAATTTTGTAAAAAGATCAATCAGCATCTCCGCTGTCTCATCTTTAGTACCTAAAAAGAAAACCCATGAATAACGTGAGTAATCATCAGTGACAACAAGACAATAGTACTTTCCACCTATGCTCCTTACGTTCACTGGACCGAATAAATCCATGTGAAGTAATTCATAAGGGGCATTAATGGAATTTACTGTTTTAGACTTATGAGGTTTCTTGTATTGTTTTCCCTTTTGACATGGAAGACATTTATCTTCCACTTGAAACCTCAGCAATTCATTTTGCGGTAGTGAATATGAGCCATGCGTCTGTGCCACAACATAGATTCAGCTTCAGATGCTTTTGACAGTAAACACGCCACCGCAGCAGTTGGATCCTTGGCACCCATGTCCATGACATAAGTATCATTTTTCCTTGGTGCACGCATCACTATCCAATCGTCCGGAATGACCAAACCCGGTTTCAACACCAATGCCTCAGTATTTGTAAAATGGACCGAGTGACCCTTGTCGCAAACTTGTGACACGCTCATCAGATTGTGTTTCAGCTGCTCAACATAGTTCACTTTGTCCAATGTGTCTTCCCATTCGTCACTTTTCCTCTTCCAGTAATCCTACCACCTTTAGCACCAGCAAAATTAACATGTCCACCATCATATTCTTCAAATTCAGAAAACAACCTTGCATCCCCCGTCATGTGCCTGGAGCAGCCACTATCAACATACCATAAGTTGATAATCCTCCTTAGCAGCTCCTGCACACACCAACCAAAAGATTAGTTAGAGTGGGGGACCCAAGCCTTGATGGTCTTGGGTCGTCCAGATTCATCAACTACAGGAACATCCATCCAATGTCCATCACTCCTAACTGGAGTCTTGGATTTTGGACCTGTTGATGGAAATGGGGTTTGATTTCCATAAGGTCTCTGGTCCTGTGGGTTCCTATATGTGTTTGGACTATGTGACCTTTGAAATATTGAGTTTTGATTCCAAGAAGCTTGATTGTTATAATTTCTAAAGCCATTGTTATAAAAAGTTCGACCACCATTATTATGGTATCGATTTTGATATTGACCTTGACTTCTGAAATTATTCGAATTTTGATTGTTCATTCTTGGTGAACTACTTCTAGGTCTCTCATATCTGCCTGATGTAGATTCAGGCTGAAATCTTGGCTGATTTCTTTGAAAACGAGGAACTTGAGGAGTTCCTGTTTCAGCCTTATCTACACCACTAGCAACACCCTGTTGTTGCTTTGGAGCAGATTTCTTTGGAAAGTTAGACTCTCTTTCCTTTTTATCACCGTTCTTTTCTGGTGACTTCCCATTTTGTTTCTCACTAACTGGTGCTTCAACCCTTTTATTGGGACAGCAGCTGGCTACATGTCCCTTTGTGTGACATTTGAAGCACGATCTCCTTTTCGAAGACTTCTCACCTGAAGCCTTTGAACTAGATTCTGGTTTTGATGATGATGCCTTGGAAGGATTTTGTTCAGTTTGCTTAATTTCAGATTTTCTATGTTTTTGTTTTTAGCAAACTCTACATTTGATTCCTTTTCAATAACAGTTGTTTCGGTTTTTATGTCACTTCCTTGAACAAAATTAACCTTTTTCGCAAAAGTTTGGTTATTGTTTTTAGAAGGTGTATTCTTCTTTTTCAAAACAGGTTTGCTGTTATTTTCCTTCTTAGCATCATTATCTTCAAACACATCACCTTGACTGGATGTGAAACTACTTGGTGATGTTGACAAAAAGTCTGTGAACTCATCTTCATCAGGTAAGAAAGAATAGTCATGACTAAGAGGAGGTGGGACTTCATTAAATCCCTAGAATCCCACACTTGTCTTGTCATTACTTTTCTTTAACCCACCCATCATATGTTTCATAACAAAAGTAGAATCTCTGAATTGACCTAACTTCTTTTCAAGTTCAACAATTTTAAGTTGTGTTTCTGACAACTCTTTGTTTTTATCAGAAATCTCTTTTGTTTTCTCAGCCATCATGTCATGAGCTAAGTCAATGACTTGAAGTTTTTCATTCAGTTTGCAGGTTAAAGCCTCAATTTCAGCTTCATAGCCTTTTATCTTTTTCAAATATGATGACTCATTTCTTTTAGCAAAGAAATTTGATTCTTTTACGTTAGACATTTCGCTCACAAGGCTTTTGTTTTGAGTTGACAATTTGTCAACTTCACCCTGCAGTTCACGACACTTTAAACAAACAGAAGTAGCAGAGTTACTTACCTCTCCTGTCGATTTGTCTGAGTTGGCCATGAGAGCAGCAAGTTGAGCTCCCATTCTTTTGATGATTTCATCTTTCTCATCAGCTTCCATTTCATGCTCAGACTCTGGCTTTACCTCTGCAGCTTCTGTTGTCTGATCAACCTTCTTCACCTCAGCATCACTTTCTTTCTCAGCATCTGCTTTAGTTTCAGCTTCTTCAACTGGCACGATCTCTGCCATAAATGCTTGTGTAACATTCTCATCCTTTTCCAAGTGAATGCTCCAGTCATATGAACCCTCTCTTGCAGTAGAGATCAACGCCCTTGAGTTAGAGTTGTTTGATGAATTTCTATTGTTTGAACTCTGGCTCGAAGTCTCATGCTTTTGTTTTTGACACTCCCTGGCGAAGTGACCATAACTCTGACAGTTGAAGCACCTGACTTTTGCCTTGTCAAAACCAACATTCTTCCCCACAAACTTCCTTCCAGTTCTATTCATGAACCTCTTCACACGCCTCGAAATCATGGCCATCTGCCATTGTAAATCCATCTCTTCTAAATCATCAGGGTCAATCTGATCATAATCTTCATCTAACGTAGCAGGATCAGATATCTTCCCCTGAATGTAATTCTCATACGAAGCAACAAATGAAGCAAGTAGTGCGAGATGTTTTTCAGCAGACTTTACACTCATAGGCATTGACTTTGCACTGCTACTTTGCTTTGAGGTTGATGTTCTCTTGACTCCTGTTGATCCTCCTGCAGCAGCTACAAAACACACATCACCATCTTCATTAACTGTAACATGCTCATTATCACACGAAAGAAAAGCAGTGGCAGAGTCGCTGGACGCATCATGAGATGAAGAAGATGCAAGCCCATTGTAGATCCCTGGATCTTGAACCTGATCATATCCAGTGTCCTTCTTCTTCATGCTGAGCTCATAAGCTCTTAGCTTTCCAACAACTTCTTCCAGCTCCTTTGTTTCATATTCAGCTTCTCCCTTTATCATGAGAGTGTAAATATCCCATTTAGCAGGTAGGGCATCTAGCAGCTTGTCATTTTTCTCTATGTCAGAATAGCAGTCTATATCATAATTATCCAACTCTGACATCAGATGGTAGTATCGAGTGATGATGTCCTCAAGTGACTCATTCTTCATGTGCTTAAACACAGCAAATTGCTTCTTCAGAAGATCAACTTTGTTCTTTTTGACATCAGGATTTCCTTCATATCTCTTCTCTAGAGCATCCCACATTTCCTTTGAAGTAGTGTACTTCTTAAAGGTATGTTTGATACTATCAGGTAGGGACATCTTGATGGCAGCCAGGGCTCTCTTTTCAGCCTCATACATCTTTTTGTCATTCTCCTGCATGTTCACATAGGCTGTGACACGAGGTCTGCCTTCAAAGTCATGTGTAGGGTTTGTGTACCCATCAGCAATACAGATCCACATGCGAGTGTCCTGATATTCAATGAAGGATTAAAACCTATCCTTCCATGTGAAGTAGTTTTCCACCCTCATCATCTTAGGTGGTTTGTTGGTTGTGCCAACCTCATGCTCCATCCTTAAGAGTTCGTTCAATTTAGTCATGCTCGACATTTTAACGTAATCAGACTGGGAAAACCGTACAAATTGTGTCCGAAATCTGTTTTTACTAAATTATACCGTTAGACTCGTCTCGAGATTACGATTCCAATGATATATAATGTCGAAAACCTTTTTCGGGATTTTCCAGAGTCTGATCCGAAATCACGCCAGTTTTCAAAAAGAAATGATGCTCACTAATCCGTAATGAACAGTCTGATCCGAAATCACACCAGTTTTGTCCGAAATGGTTGAATTCTGGTCCGAAATGCAACCCTTCAGTCCGAAATGCAGCTGTTTGATCAGTAATGGATCCGAAATTGATGTTGTTGTGTCCGAAATTGAAGCTGTTAATCCAAAATGGATGATTTTTGGTCCGAAATTGATCAGAAATGCAAGATTTCTATCAGTAACAGTCCGAAATGCAAGCCTTTTGATCAGAAATGATCCGAAATGCTTGTGTTTTATCCGAAATCAGCAGCAGATCTCCGAAACAGCCTCCAAAAACTCCAAAAACGCCGATTTTTCTGCAAAAACGATTCTGAACCAAGCCAATCAAGAGCCGAATGCTCTGATACCAATTGTAAGTCCCCTAATGCGTGCGGATCGTAACAGAATCATTGATCCAACCTAGAGTGCGGAATCCCCTAGATCAGATTTCACAGAAAACGAGTAGAACACGAATCACTTTAAACCCGATCTTTATTGATTATCTTCGTAACGATTACAATCAATCAAGATTCTAATTCGTCCAAGCCTTTCTGTTTCACGAATTCTCTCCAAGTGATTAAGGTGATTAGAAGATTAACCTAAACCCTAATGCTAAGCTTTGTTTATATAGGACAAAGCTTTGCATATGGGCTAGGTCTTGGGCAAGGCCCAATTCGCAAACCCTCTCCCATATATGGGTTTGGTTTGGCCCAATCACTCTTACTTCACTATTACAAACTATTACAAAGCTAAACCCACTAACTGTTTATCGTTTTACTAATTACAAGATATCCAAAGACCAAATCTAAGCTGTTGTCACAAAACATGCACCAACATGAAACTTGTTTCTCTAACCACTATTGTGGACCATTTCCTATCAGATGTTGAAACCCATAAGGGTTCCTATCTACTTTTGGTTTAGGGTGCCTTTTGTAGGCCTCATAAACATGTGGGACCCTTTGGTATGGTGGTTGACCTTTTCCTCTTTGGAGTTGGTTGGCAGGTGGTGCATCTGTCACTTGCACATCTCTTGAAGCAGTGTTTTTGTTCAGCTGTTTTGTAACAGCTGTTTGGACAGATACAAATGGTTATTGTTTCATGACAGGTTGTTTTGATGAACTCATGGGTGTTTTTGAAGTGTACTCATTTCTTTTGACATCAAAGGTTTTGAGATACACACACTCCTGAGTGACATGGTTGGTTTTACCACAGATAGAGAAAGTGTTTGAAGGCTTAACGATGCTTGTTTTGTTAATGTCATAGGCTTTTAAATGAAAACAATCTTTTGTTGAATGATTTTTCTTTTCACAAAAGTCACAAAACAAGTTTTTAACCTTTTCTCTCTTTTTTTCTTCTCAGGCTCCTTTGCAACAGAGTTTTGAACCACTGTTGGGATGTCCTTAAGAGGAATTACCTTGGCCTTTGGTGCTTTCACACCTTCTACTGTTGAAAAGTCCATGGGTTTGAAATTCTCAAGGATGTCACACTCATCTGACCAAGTGGGTTTGAATTGGTATTTTTCAAGCTCCTCAAAAGTTGAGGACCCCTCTGGTCTTTCAAGAGTGATTTTGTTAACATTTTTATCAGTTATTTTTATCTCTTGACCATCCTTGTTTGTTGGTATTATCTCAACAGTGTTTTCAACAGACTCATTTGCAACAGTGTTTTCAACTTGGTTATTTTTTCTGAAACCTATTCCAAATTTTACATTGCTTTTGATCTGTTTTTCTGGCATAACTTCATAACCTTTGCAGGATTCCATCCATTTTTCACATGTGATTTGGGTGGATTCCAACTCCTTTTTACAGGTTTGATATTTTTCTATCATAGCCTGAAGTTGATCCTTGGTTATGCTATGCTCATCCTTGAGGCTGCAAATTTCACATTCTTTTTCAAACAATTTGTTTTGTAAGTTCTTTAACAGATTTTTCAAATTGTATTTCATCTTTTAAGATTTTGTCTCTAAGGTTTTCATTCACCTCTTTAACATTAGCAAATGCTATGATGCATTTGTCTGAACATAGGTTTTGCAAGACCTGAGGTGATACCTTAGCTGTAGCCATCATGGCACAATCACACACATTTTCACAAGCACTGTTGTTCTCCTTTTTCTTCTCTTCCTCTTCTTCCTTACACCAAGGGACAACAAGAGGCTCTAACACTGGTTTGACTTCCTTCTCCATCAGATGTTCATCAACAATAGTAGTAACCACTGCTTCAACAATCTCATCCACTGTTTCAGCACTGGATTCTCCTTCTATAGTTTCAAGCCCTTCAGGAATAGACTCTAATGATACAAAACATAATTCATCAATAGGAGCATCATTTTTAGCAAATAGAGCAAAGTTTTCATCAGTTAATTCATCAGGCATGCTACTCCAATCAACAAAGCTTTGGGTATAGAAACTTTGCTGACTGGCCTCTGCTGGAGCAGATGTTTGTGCAACATATTGTGCAGGTTATTGCACTTGGACCTGAGGAACTGGGGCTTGGACATACTGTATTTAAGGATCAGTGGTTTGAACATATTGCACTGGAACAGGTGTTACAGGGTTTGCAAAATGAGCAGTGTTTACATGAGTAGCAGGGGTATTTTGGTAATAGTGCACAGTGTTTTGTGTGTTTTGAGGTCTAGGGCTAGGGTGTGTTATGATTGGTCCACTGTTTTGGTTACTTCTACAATCTCTAGCTGTAGGATCGTTTTCGGACCCAAACGAGTCGATCAGAAGAGTTTTTCTCAGTTTGAACGGCGGAAACAGACAAACTGAGGTCAATTCAGCAATGTATACACTTTAAACTGTCAATTTGATTGATAATAATGACGTTTACAGCGAGTTGACACTTCGGCAGCACTTGGTAGCAAAACCGGAAAACTGTTCACTGATTTCGCTTGGGACTACCTATTTATAGGTGGTCTGATTTCGCTTGAACACGTCTCAAGCGAAATTACATCAATAACTCAAGCGAAGTTACCATGACACACTCGAGCGGAATTAGAAAGTTGTTGATTTCGCTTGAACATGACCAAGTGTCATTTCAAGCGAAATTACTTCTAATTCTCACTTTCTCGTTTTTTGTGCCCTGATCTAACTAGTTCTATACAAGACTCGATACAAGACGAAGTTGACAGACGGATGCACCAACAAACTCCCCCTCGGATGTTGACGAAGTCTTCAGTGTCGAGTCTTTGCATCTTCAGTCTTTATCAGTCTTTGGGCTTCTCTTTGAAGTATATGACGCTGTAAGTATCCTCAAAACTCTCTTTCTTCTTCTCTATCATCACCAACAAACTTCCTTCGAATAAGAACTCTCCTCCTCGAATGTTGAGTCTTTAAATTCATCAGCATCAGCAATCTCAGGATCAGAACCTGACTCTATCTTCTCTTGATCAGATCTCTTGATTCCTTAAGCTCATCAGCATCTTGCGTGAATCACAGATTTCCAGAAACATAACCTCGCTTTTACAGACTCCCCCTTTCAATCAGCTGGGGTCGCAGTCTGAAATTCACAAGTCCAAGATCGTTTCCTGGCTTTTTATCCCAAGATCACCTAGCTCTTATCATGTTTCCTACACAAATTCTCTACCCAAACATAAGTTTTATGATATAAAAATTTGTACTCTAAGACACCACTTGCAGATTACTATCTGATGAACCATTTGAATGAATATTGTTTTCATAACTTCTGATGACCACTTGTAAGATAAATTTTAAACTCCTTTTCACAAAATGTCATCATGCTTAGCACTTGGAATTTTGAAAATCAGCTCTCCAATCATCAGTTGTCGAAAATCTTTTTGGATTTTTCAAAATTTTATGCTAAAACACACACAAAATCTTTTTGAATTTTTTAAAACAAAGGAATGCAGTAAAGAAATATTTACAGACGATCCTTTTTGTGAGTTTGTGTAAGAGGATCATATCAGTTTATGAGACAAATCACCAACACCATTAAGCTTCATTTCATTTTAAATTCTAAACAATTCACCTAGATTGTCAGTATACTGGTCCATTTAAATTTTCACACAAAGTTCAATTGTTTCGAGATAGGAAATTAATGTCTTAAGAACTTTAAACTTATTCGCGTGTCCCACCACTTGAATATACTCCCGTATCCAGATCCCAATATTCAGTCTTACAGGTGAGTATACCACAGATGATATCTGTAAAGGGGTTAGATGCGAAATCGTGAGAGCTTAGGTCAGAACTTCCGTTCAGCAAAGAGATGACGGTTCGACTTTTGGTGTGTCCCCTTTAGAGGATCTTTTCTTCAACAACACATGATTAGCATTTTTCAATGTTTCATCATTTTTGTAATGAGGGCGGCTATATTTCAAGCATTTGCATAGTATTATACCAGGACTAGGTCAGAATTTCCATTCAGCAGAAGTCCCGGGATAATACCCCAGATATCACTGAGTATAAAGGCCTAGTATCTTAGAAAGAGGGACCTTTCAAACAAGATTTCGGGGGTTACCCATATATTCAAGAAATGTTACCCACGATATAAGCAAGTTTGAAATTTAGGTTTATATCTCGTCACAATCTACTAAATGTGCAAAAACCTACTGGCATATCCGCAGTGAGATTGTTTATCACATTTGACTTTCCAATTCTTTAGCATGTTGTGATAGTCCACTGATGTACTCTCATTTCCTCTTTTCACAACAAAACTCGTTTTTTATTTTATCATGTTTTTGAATTTCTCAAATTTTCTAATGTTTTTGGATTTTCTGAAATTTTTACTCCCCCTAAAATGCAAACACATTAAAGAAATTTGAAAACAAACTATACAAGTAAATTGACAACTGATATCAAATCACCTCAAATCGCCATTCACTTGGCATAAACAATCAGAACTCCCCCTTTCAACAAACTATTTTCCCACTAAGATTTCAAAACACTTAAGTTTGTTTTAATCAAAATGGTTTTTCCGGAAAATAAGTTTTGTTGATTTTATCACTTGTAGGGATGGGGATCAATTCATCACATTGTTTTTAACCACTTGTATGAGGATTACATAAAGTTCAAATTAATGACCTTGATTAATCACTTTGTAAGAACCAACCACTTACCACTGGTAGAAAATACAGGTACAACTAAATGTCCCTGATTTACCACTTGTAAGTTTATCCAAACCTCATGTAGGAATAAAACATCTACACACAAACAAACCTCTGTACCATTTGTAAGAACGAAATCACTTTTCGTGAATTTCTCAAGAAATATGCCGATTCATGCTTCTCGCTTACCAACCTGGAAGCTCCGGCAAGTCACAACCTATACAAATTTAACCATTTTAAAATTTCCTCATAAAACAATCTTTTAAGAATGATGTCGATTCCTGATCCGCAATTACAAACTTGGGATCTCCGGCAAGTCAGGTTTTTCAATCAAAGAAAATATCCACCCAAGCCTGTCCAGCCTTGGGTGTTACCGAGTCATTATCACTCGATTTCTTACCTTTCCTCTTCTTCTCATAGAACTCTTTAACCCCTTTGACTTTTCGGTCAATCATTTTTCCAAAAATGTGTTTAACCTTGGGGTTAAAGGCCTTTTTAACATCAAAAACCTTTTTGTCTGAATAAAATTGGTTTGAAATTTCGATTTTTCCAATTTTCTTCTTAAAATTTTCAGCCCTAAGTGGTGGAAAATTCTCATCATCCACAGTCGGAACTGATTTTTCACCATTTTCATCAACCTGTGGCTCCTCTGATTTTGTGGAGTCAGATTCATCGCCTAAAAATAGTTCCTCTGATTTTGATCTATCAGAATCATTGCTAGAGCTATC
The DNA here is from genome assembly GCF_002127325.2 of Helianthus annuus. Taxonomy (NCBI): domain Eukaryota; kingdom Viridiplantae; phylum Streptophyta; class Magnoliopsida; order Asterales; family Asteraceae; genus Helianthus; species Helianthus annuus. Next base: position 44,325,786 of record NC_035441.2, read on the forward strand.
AACAGACTTCTTAACAACCCATTTCTGGTTGTCAGATTTAGCTCTTTTCTTGTAAAATCTGTTTGAACATTCACCAATTTCAAATTTTGAATTTTTAAATAGTTTGGTTTTATCAGTTGGTGGTTCAAACTCAATCACTTTCTCTTTCAGTTTAGAAACTCCTTGTTTGGTTTGTTTTGCCTGCGAACAGTACATGGCAATACGACCACTTTTTCCACACTTGAAACAAGTTCGAGTTTCCTTTTTCTGATTCACAGTCTTCATTTCTTATTGCTTCTTTGCAAGGAACTCTCTGTTTGATTGTCTCCAAAATTCTTTCTTTTCTTCTTCGTCTGCTGACGTTCCTGAAACGAATGTCATCTTTGATTTAAAGTCTCGAACATATTTTTCATTTTTCTATTTTTCTGTTGGAATAAAACCTTAACCTTTCTTTTTGAAATTTCCGTTATGGTTTGGTTTCTTTTGAAAAACAGAACCAGAACTGTAACCCTTTTTCTTGTTTAATCTTTGTTGAACTCTTGAGGTGTATTTTTTAGGTTTATCAGTAAGATTTATATCTTTTATTTCAGAAATATTAATTTCTGTTAGTTTAAAAACCATTTTAATCATTTCAGTTTTAACACCTCTTATTGGGAATCACTCATCAGAATATAATTTGTCCGAATCATTCAAAGTATATGCCACTTTAAATGTTTCGTCATTCAAATTAGATTTTGATAACAGGAATTCTTTATCATAAACTCTTTTGCCCTATTTTTCATTTTGACCCGGAGTGCTGGACTCAAACTTGGACTCCGACACAGACTCCAACTTTGACTCCTCAGTTTCATCATTATCTAAAACATGATCCAACACTTTCTTCATCAATTGAGATTGTTGATCAGTGTCAGACGATGTAAATGTAACATCAATACTTTCTGGCAAATTGACTGATGACTCCGATTCCCACTGTAAATTTGTTGCCTTTTTTACTCTTTCAGAATTTGGATTTCTGGGCAAATATCCATTTTCCAGCGGGGGTGGACACTTGTTATAACTGACACCTTGTTTCTTACCAGAATTTTTCTTGTCAGCCTTTTTCTTTGTGTCATTCTTCTTTTTGTTTTTCTTCTCTGGAGTCTTTTCTTCAGCTTGTTCTTCTTTCACATCATCATCATCAAATGCCTTCATGCTTTCAACAGTTGGATAAATCATGTCAATGACATAAGAAGTACATGAGTAACTTTTTAACAAACGATTAACTCTTTCAGTTTCAATTCTTTGTAGTTCCAGTTTCTGTTCAAGAGCAGCACACTTCTCAATATAGTTGTTCACAACTTTCTATTTGATTATAAATGCTCCTTGAAGAGTCTTCATTGATGTTGCCTGTTCTTCACTTGTATCATTATACGTTTTCATGGCTTTGTTCAGCACATCATAAGACTCATTTAATCTGTTCATGTTGTGAATCAATGAACTGTTTTGTTTCTTCATTGCTTCACAATTTTCACAAATTACTGGACTCTCCTTTGCAACAGCTTCTTCATCAATTTTGAATGTTGGAACTTCTTTTACTTTTCTTCTCACTACCGGTACTGCTTCATCTTCACTGCTAACCGGTGTCTTTACCTTTTTCTTTTTCTTTTTGGTTTTCTCATCTTCGCTATCACTTTCTGCCATCATCTTCAGATGTTGTGCCATTCTTTTCGCATAATACTCAGCATCATCATCACTGTCTTCTTCATCTCTAGCAACAAAAGCTATGTGAACTGGAGCTTTGTTAGGATCATAATCATCCAAATTGAAATTCTCCCAGCTAAACCCTTCAGGTAACTTTTCATCATCTTGATCAATCACACATGCTTTAGCGTCAGCTGGTATATATTTGTCCCAGTTGAATTCTGTTGCTGGCTTTTTTTCATCTTGATTCACCATACAAGCTCTCTTTGAAGGTTCTTCAATCACAACCCTTCCATGTGCTGTTTGTGCCTGCTGCTGAATTGGTTGTTGAGCAACTTGATGGTAGATGGCCTTCCGGTAATAATCATTGTTGTTGTTGAATGGATTTTGAGCTCCACTTGCTTCGGGATTCTTGCACTCTCTCTTGAAGTGTCCTTTTTCCCTGCAGCGAAAACAAGTGACTTTAGATTTATCAAAACCCAAAGTAGAAACATTTGCCTCACGGAGATCATCTCTTCCTGTGATCTGCTTGAATTTTTCAGCTCTCCTTAACACGCTGGCCAAACACCATTTTATATCCATTAGCTCCATCTCTTCAGCATCGATCTGGTCGTAATCTTCCTTAGTCAGCATAGGATTCCCGATTCGACCTGCAACAAAACTTCCATAAGATTCCAAAACAGTTCCCAACAGAGACATGTGGCTCTTTGCAATTTCTTCATTATAATCTTGATCATTCTCAAGATTCAGTACAATGTTGCATTGTAACTTTCTACCACTCTTTGTCACTGTCAAGTTTGCATCAAATGAAGGAAATGATGAAAAACCTGTGTTGTTGTTTGATCCTTTTGATGAACTTCCAGATGAATTCTTGGCATTGTAAGCAGTTTCAACCTTTGGAGATAAGTTGATAGTTTTTTTCATTCAACCCTGCTTTATAATACAACCCAATGTCTTGTTCACCATCGAAATCTTTCATTCTTGAGATCTTTCTCTGTTCCATCTCCTGAGCCTCAATCTTTTCAATGAATTTACTAAGTGTCAGATTGTTGAAACTTTTCTTGTTTCTTAGCATCATAAGATATGTACCCCAAGTTTCGTGTGGCAACGCATCTGCCAGTTTCTCAATCAACTCTTCATTCTCTTTGTTGATGCTACCTCTCTTCATGTTAACCAACAGATTGCGGTATCTTTCAATTATCTGCTTTGTACTTTCATTTTTCAAACCACGAAATAAATCAAACTCCTTTTTCAGAAGTGATTTCTTGTTTTTGATCATCTCTTGGCTCCCAACAAACTTAGATCGTAATGCTTTCCAAATCGAATATGCACTCCCAGTATGTTGTAATAAAACCATGATGTCTTCTTTCACGGCTTGTTGCAGCAGATTTAGCATCATTTTCTCATTTTTATATTTCCTTTTATCATCAATACTCATATCCTTGATAACAATTTCCTCTTCATCGTCATTTGTCGGGTATTTTGTCTCAATACATTCCCAAGCATCTAAATAGTGTGCTTGTACCCAGTTCTCAAACCGTCCTTCCCAACCCTTATACTAGTCGATGTTCATGAGTTTGGGAGGTTTTTGCATAGTTCCCGTTTCGTTTTCCAACATCGTGTTCTGTGCCAAAGTGATCGGGGTAACCGGGGTAGCGAATGCATTATAAAATTCTTCGTCCATGATTTGGATTTCAAGAAATTCTCAATACAGTCTGTTCAAGCGAAATAACAAACTCAAACGAAACCCCTTTTCAAGCGGAACCACTGATTTGAAGCGGAATCAGTCAATACTGTTCAAGCGGAACCTTGGTTCGAGCGGAATCAACAGAAATTCTCAAGCGAAACAACCCATCTGAAGCGGAATACCTAGTTTCAAGCGAAATCAGCAGAGTATTTCAAGCGGAATATCAATTCCAAGCGGAATCAGCTTAACAACTCAAGCGAAATACCAGTTTTCAAGCGAAATCAAACATGAAATGCTGCTGATGTCATCATACACTCGCTAATTTTCAAGCGGAATAGCAAATTTTACTTCTTTTAGATCGAATTAAAGTCTAATTTTCACAAGGATTACTTAAAACACTATTCCGAGCATGATGTTGAAAATCAGACCACTTTGACCATGAAAAGTTAAAAATTTTGAAAAAGAAGGTGTAGAAATCAGAATTTGTAGCTGAATTGGTATGAACTCTTCCTCCTGAGCTCTGATACCACTTGTAGGATCATTTTCGGACCCAAACGAGTCGATCAGAAGAGTTTTTCTCAGTTTGAATGGCGGAAACAGAGAAACTGAGGTCAATTCAGCAATGTATACACTTTACATTGTCAATTTGATTGATAATAATGACGTTTACAGCGAGTTGACACTTCGGCAGCACTTCGTGGCAAAACCGGAAAACTGTTCACTGATTTCACTTGGGACTACCTATTTATAGGTGGTCTGATTTCGCTTGAACACGTCTCAAGCGAAATCACATCAATAACTCAAGCGAAATTACCATGACACACTCGAGCGGAATCAGAAAGTTGTTGATTTCGCTTGAACATGACCATGTGTCATTTCAAGCGAAATTACTTCTAATTCTCACTTTCTCGTTTTTCGTGCCCTGATCTAACTAGTTGTATACAAGACTCGATACAAGACGAAGTTGACAGACGGATGCACCAACACTAGCAAAGTGTCCTAGCCTGTTACACTTGTAGCACTTTAACTTTGATTTATCCAACCCAACTTTCAAGTTCCCATGTAACCCTAGAAATTTTCTCCATGTTCTTTTATAAAACTTGCTGGTTCTTACACTCAGCAGTGCCAATTGATGCAATATGTCCATTTCCTCCAGATCAGTGGGATCAAAATGCTGCAGATCATTGAGTTAATGGGATAAATTGTCAGAATTCTGGTTTTCACTAATAGCTGTGAAAGCATAGTTAGTTGAGTGAGAGTCAGAGTTGTTAAAAGCTCCACCAGCAGTTATGTCAATGTAATGATCATAACTCTGATCCTTACTACTACCAGAATCCTCTTGACCAAGAAGTGCTGTGCTACCAAATGAGTAGTCATCAGCAACCTTCCCTGACTCTTGTAACTTCTTTTTCTAATTCAACTCTCTCTCATAGGTGAGGAGTCGACCATGAAGTTGAGTCAGTGTTAAGTCTTTGAACCCAACTGAATTTCTAGTTACAAAAGCAATTGTGTCTCATTTTTCAGGAAGTGACCTTAGAAATCTACTATTGATGGTTGATTTTGTAAGTTCAACTTTAACAAGTTTCAATTCACTAATGAGACAACTAAAACGTTCACAATGTTGTGTCAGTGATTCTCCTTTCACATGACAAAATGTTTCATACTGTTGATTCAAAACCTCCCTGTTATTTTCTATCACGTCTTCTGTACCACCTAACTGTTCTTTAAGAGCATCCCACATCTCTTTGGCACTGTTACAATGTAACAGTCCAACATAAATGTCATTTGGAAGAGCTGAGGCTACTATGCTAAAAGCCTTTGCATCTAGTTCAATTTTTTGAAAATCTTGTTCTGAGTAGTTTTCAGGGCTTTTTGGCACAAAGCCTTTGGGATCTTCAGTACTAGGATCCTGTGGAACATGTGGTCCATAGATGACTGACTTCCAACTGCCGGTATTTTATTGTGCAAGGACATGACCCATCCGATGCTGCCAGATGTTGTACTCAGATCTGACAAGCATCGGTGGTTTGAAAAGAGTCCTTGTGTTGTGAGGGTCGTGTGATTGTAATGCCATTCTGGTTGATTTTCACAAAAGTTTTTAGAATAATCAACTTTGTACGTGATTACCTTTTTACTCTGTTTTTATCAACTGATACGAACAAATTGAGTATCAATAAATCTGAGCTTAACTTTTACGTCAAATTGATGGTTAAATCGAATTTTGATTGTCTATGCTCTGATACCAATTGTTTGGATCTGAGTTTCTTAGATTGTGTTTGTTTGAATTAACTGATGTAAAATGAAAGAACAAAGATGTAGTAGTTTGCAGCGGAATTAACAATCAACCTTTGTAAACACAATCGCGGAAGTAAAGTTTAAGCAAACATGCTTTCAATTAAATTGAATGATTGTTTCAAATTACAATAAATGCATGCATGGACAAGACTCCCTCTCAGCCTGAGCTCAGTGATTTGTTCATACAGAATGACTTATGAAGAAAGAGCTAATGGAACAGTATAAAGTACTGTTCTATTTATAGTACAGACAAACCACTGAGTATCTTTTGCTGACGTCACCATGAAAGGGACATCTAACCTCCTAACAAACTCTAAACACTGTTACATACAACCACTGATTACATAGACAATGATTAAATAAAACACTGATTCTACATTCCACTGTTGTAGTCTAAGCACTGATGTTTAGCATCAGTGCTTTCTTAAAAGGGTGATCTGTTCCTTGAATGGGCAGGACTTTGGTCTTCAACAGTTTTTGGAAGACATCAGTAGATTGAGCTTCAGTCTTTATTCTTCATCAGCAGTTTGGCTTAACAACAGTTGAGATGTTCAGTGCTTTGGAGCCTATAAGTTGTTAGCAAACCATTGTCAAGGGGAAAGTCTTTGTACAAGCACTGCTTATGTTGATCCACTGTTCTGAACCAGTTTTGGCTTTCCTTATCATCTGTTCTTTCTAGGTTTGAGTGCATGAACCAACAATATGTTACATTTTGCACACATCAAATACCCCCACACATGAATCTTTGCTTGTCCTCAAGCAAAACTCTTTAATATGTGGCTTACACACCCAAATGGAATAGGTAGAAGAGAAGTTTTGGACTTATCTTGAGTGTCGGGAATCCAAGATCTTTATTGGGTTTTATTTTTACTTCATTTACAATCATATTCGTTATGATTTATTTAGAACATTTTATAAGAAAAATTACTTATTTGGGCATAACATGCCTCTTTAAAATTCCATTTATATACAAGTTCACATACCTCACGGGAGATCACTCAAAAGTCGGCCGAAGATGTATATTGTGAAACACTCGAGACCAGCATGTAACTTACTTCGACCATATGCTTGCCAAGCAATCAATCCTCCTCCTTTTTAACTATAAACCTTCGTAAATATCAAGAGGACTTTGGGAAAGGGTTAGGCTTGGGATAAGGGTAGGTGGTTTTGGTTAGTGGTTAGTAAAAGGACTAAAAGCGTAAAAGGCGTCGGTCGCCGTAAAACATTTTGTTTTTGTGACTTTTATTCAAACTAAGCATATTCAAGCAAAGTTTCTTTGATGAACTTGTTTGTTTATTGCTAGACTTTCATTTTTCCTATAAGGGACGTCACAAGATAACTGAGCTTTTTACTAAAATAAAGGGTTTGAAAAGAAAAAGGTTTTTGATGGGTGAATGGTGTTTGTTTTGTGGGTTTTGAAATGAAAAGGTTTAGGCTCAAAGGGGTTAACGAGGGGGATTTTGGGTAGGTGATAAAAAAATGAAAAATAATTGTATTGAAAGGAAAATGGGTTAGTCCTAATGCTTCCATCATTTACTTACTTGGGTTTAAGTTGGTAAGGACCGGGAATGTATCGTCGTGGCAAGTTCTAGAGTTGTAAGAGCTCAGTGGCTATTCACACAAGAAACGAAAAATGAGCATTTAGTTTTAAAGATATATGCTTGTATGCTTGATAAAGGCTCAAAACTAACTTGTTATGGAATGGGTTTATAAGGTGATCAAGTATATATAATCAAATTTTAATTAGATTTGTCATGCCTTTTCATAATTTTCTTATTTGGTTCTTTTTATCACAACGCTATCAGTTGTAAATTTATAAAAATATGTACTTTTTAGACCATGTTATTCCCAAATTAAACCAAGACAAGTAAAAAAAATGAAAATTTTTGAAAAAATTTGGGGTGATTAGCGGTTCTAATAGAGTTTTGTGTAAGGCTTATTATTAGGACTTGCAAAATTCAAGGTTTTAGCATCCCCCTCACACTTAAATTACACATTATCCTGAATGTGTCCCAAAAATAAGTTTTTAGGCTGATTGAATGTGTAAAAAGGTGTTTAGAAACAAAACTTTATGTTACTGGGGTGTCTGGCCACGGCCCCGTGTTGGTCCGGGCACGGCCCTGTGGTCAGATTGCTAGTAACAGATTTTTACAGAAGGCTGGACACGAGGCTTGTTCAGTGAGCACGGCCCCGTGTCCAGTTAGTTACCTGAACTGGGCAAATTTCTGCAGAGCCTGGGCACGGGGCGTGTTGGGCTGAGCATGGCCCCGTGCTGAACTTGAATAATGCTGGAAAATTGCCGGGAGGCTCTGTTTTTGTGCATGGGGTGTGGTTTTAACATTCCCTTGGTAACCTACACCTTTTCGAGTGTCTTTTGACCATTATAACATCATCCAAACACCATTCAATAGATTAAACCATCATTCATTAAAGAGTGCCTAGTACATAGATCCTATAAAAATAAAAAGTACAAGCTAAGAAACTAAGATAGATAAGTAGGTCCTAGAATGCAATAAATTTTAAACCACAAAGAAGTTCTATCCTAGATGTTTTCATTATAAGAACAATAAAAACCTAAAAAATGATTTTTTCGGTTGAATAAGGCTTTTAGAACTTCTTTCCCGGAGGGTGCTCCTCACACGTCGTTGAGCCATTCCTCAATCTCCCGAGGGAGAAGGAAGACGGGCTCATTGTCCACCTGATGTGAAGGAGATGCGACCTCCACCGGAACCTCTTGTAAGGCGTCAAGAGAAGGCTCCGGGGGAATGTCATCCCATCTGGTGGGATTAACAACTTCTTGTGCCAAGTTCCAATCTTCTTGTGGGAAGATCGGTTCCATAGGCGGCATCGCAAGAATGTTCAACCTTTGGTGCAAAAGGTTGATCTCTTGGAAGCTACTCTCTAGCCCCACCATTAGATACTTAATAGGCTCAATTAGAACCTCCTCCATGGATGTAATCTCATCGAGTGCTTCTCTTAGCGCCATTACGTAACACACAAGGGTCGCTATTATCGATGGCCTCCTTTCTGTGCGACTGTTTCTTGAGTGAGCTGAAGATGTTCCACTGTTCTGGCTCGACATTCCAAGAAAACAAGTCGAAAAGTTCAAAATAATGGAACAGTAACTCCGGCCACGACCCCGTGGACACCATTCTACAGATTTTTGAAACAAGGAATCTTAGTGCTTTAAATTATTTGTCTGACTTTTGAGACATTTCTGAGCAAAAATAACTTAAAACGGTGCTATAAAAACTTATTTTTTAATAAGATTCCTTGGTTAAAAACCTAGCAAATATCACAATAAAGCTTGAAATCATGGAAGTTTCAAGCTTTAATGGAGGTTTGAGGAGTTTTTAAAGAAGAAGGCAAGAGACAAAAGTGGTAAAGACAAGATGGTTGTTGAGAACCTTCTTTGGAATATACTTTGTTTGGTATATGTGAAGATCCCACCAGATCTTGGTCTTTGGAATCGGTCCAAATGTGCAGGAATCATGATGACTTTATAGAAAATGATAGCACGCTGACCACGGCCTCGTGTCGGCTGGACACGACCCCGTGGTCAGACATAACCCTGACACATTTTGTCCATATTCTAGACACAAGGCGTGCTGGCCTGGACACGACCCATTAGTCAAATTTTAGGTGGGCACGGGGCGTGTTGACCTGGACATGGCCCCGTGGATAGAGAGTTTTATGAAGTTTTGTCTTATTTTAAGGAATTCGTCCGGATCGGGCGGTTCCTTATTGGAGGGAACAACACTGAAGTGCCTGAGGTACCTTAATTGCTCTTGATTTAAACAAGCACGCAAGAGGTTATCGGAAAGGGTAAAACCTAAGCTAAATACCGGTGGGCGAAACCAACCTTTATCCCCCTTATCCGGGCTCTTGTTAGAGAAGGTGTATGTCGAATCGCTCAGGTCTATGAACGCATCGGCGGATGCCGATAGAGGTGCTTTCGGTATTGTCGATGTTGTTAGAATCTGAATGCGTCCCCAATAATTCTCCTTGATTGTTGCCTTGTGATAAATAATTTGTTTCCATCTCAAGATCTTTTAATATTCGGAGAATTAATTCTTCGAGCTAACATAATTCTTCGAGAATTATGTCATCTAAAACAAATGGTTGAGGGCATTCGGGGGAGAGATAGGGATCGTTTTTACTTTTGCCCATCTTAAGGTTACAGGGAAACGACGAGTCTAAATAGTGGGGAGTATAATTTAGAAAGTAACATTCTAAATCTTTAAGAGATCCACCACATATTTGACACCATTCACCGTAAGAGGAGCGCAAGTAAAAATAATAAATATCACTCATGGTTTGGTCAGATGTTACCAACCGTCGGGATCTTACGCTTCTGTTTTCAGCAGCTAGGGTTTGGGCACGGGGGCGTGTTCAATGGGCACGACCCCGTGCTGAAGTCTGCAGAACTGAAAAATTAAGAAAAAATCCTAAAAAATAAAAAATAAGTAAAAATAATTAGGTTGTTGATTCGTAACTTTCTTAAAATCCTTGTGTCCCCGGCAACGGCGCCGAAAACTTGGTGTGTGCAAGGTGTATTATGTTTTTATTTATATTTTAAGCCCATTTTACAAATTAATCAAGTTTTATATTTATAAAACACGATATTCTACTAACACTAAACACACACTTGGGCAAGTGCATCCATCGTGAGCGTAGTATAGCATTGGTAAGATACCGAGGTCATCCAAGGACACAAGAGCTTTTAGCACCGGTTTATCCTCAACGTCTAATCAATCTAAAATTTTTTGAGAAAAGATTTTAAAACATGAAAATAAAAACTAAGAATGCAGAAATAAAAATAAAATAAAACAGATAGGCAAGATGAATCACTTGGATCTAACACGCCTTTAATGTATCCTTTGATGATTTTCGCACTTTTTCACTTTTTAAGAGATTATCTTAGTTATAGTAGTAGGCCCCTCTTTTAAAGGTGAGGTTACCCTCAACCCAGTGGTTTGAGTCAGCAAGGATACAATCCCAAAGGGTCGGAATATTGAAAAATAGTTAATTAAGTTATTAATGCGAAAATTGGTAGGCCCCTCTTTTGAAGGTGACGTTACGGCTAAGTGGTTTGAGTCAGCAGGGATATAATCCCAAGTAGCCAGTTTAATGTACTAATAGTAGTTTACATATGAGGGGATTAAGCCATTCACACCCCCGCCATCCAATACCAGTGGGTATTGAAGGAGGTCCTAGTAAGCTTGACCCAGGTCCTTGCAGGATCTTTACACTGAACAACGCAAGAACCTTACTAAACCATTCCCTTAACCCCCGACCAGATGGCCAACATATCACTATATAGATCGTAGAGATATGAATGGTGTAAATCTTTTACTTTATATAGATAGTAAAGTAATGCCAAGACACCACAGACAAATGATAAAGAAGTTTCACCTTCAACATAAGAAACTAGTTATCAAAGTCATTAATACAAAACCAAATAAAAAGTGCAAAAAGATTAAAAATCAAAAGTAATACACTAAAGACTTGTCTTCGCCAAGTGATCTAAGAGGCTTAGCCAAACACGGCCTTTGATTGGCAAGAACTCTTACTATCAATCATGGATACCGAGACTACTACACACACTCTAAGGTGGATAATGGATGATGGTGGTGGATGTGGGTGTTGTAGTGGTAGTGGAGTGGTGGCAAAGTGGGAGAGTGGTGGTTTGCCAAGGGATGCCTTTGAAGTGAGCCAAACACCCCTATTTATAGCCTGAACAAAACCCCGGCCACGGCCCCGTTTCCCGTGGGCAAGCTCCCGTGGCCAACCTTTTCTCTTCTTTAATTAGATGCATTTGTCAGCATAGGGCTCCACACGGCCCGTGTTCAGCAGGCACGGCCCCGTGGGCAGAAGCGTATCTGTACTACCAAGATTCTGCAAGATTCTGCTTATCTAGCGTTGACCGCGCCCCGTGTTGAGCTTTCCACGCCCCCGTGGTGGGCGTAGAAGCTTCCACAGCTTTGTCTTTTTTGTAAGCAGCTGACCATGCCCCCGTGTCCAATGGGCACGACCCGTGGTCAGTCTTCTGTTTCTTGTTTTTGCCTTTGGGGATGCTGCCGAGGGGTTAGGGATGTCACGTATATTCCTTTTCTTTGTATTTATGTTGGTTTTGGCTGTATATTTGTTCCTTTTATTCGTTTAAGCTCATTTGGTCCTGTAAATTCAAAAGGAAGACAAAAACACGCTTTTTCCAACATTAGTACTAAAAAAGGGTTAGTTTAATGTCTTATTTAATGTAATTTATATGTTACATTTTGCACACGTCAAAAATCATATCTGTAATCTTTTAATTATTAGTAAAAAACAATATGATATCTTTCCAGGCTCGTGTTTGTTTTTAATTTCTGCCGCATTCATAATTATTAACATTTCACTGCTTCATCACATAGAACTAACACAAGTTAAAACTAAGATCGTAACAATAAATAATAATAAGTTATATTTGTATTTTTGAAAAGTGTATAAAACTTGAGAAAAATCTTACGAGGCTTTCACATGTTACACAATTATAGTAGTAAGCATTGCCACTACTGCACGTATAATTGAACATATTTTTCACATCATTTATATCCCAATTTTTTATAGTTTTCTTGAAAATATAGAATAAATTGTAGTAAATTAGTTCACTTTTCATTTTCAGGACAAACCAAGCCAAAAATGGACAGACAAAGCAAAAAAGACAAAAAAAGGATGTTCTATCAAGAAAGTTGGATAGACATGGGTCGTGCCCACTAGGCACACCCCGTGCCCCGTCGAAGAAAAGACAAAAGGATCTCTGCAGTTGAGTTGACTTTTGAAGATTTCCCTAAGCCCACAAGAGTTGACCATGCCTTGTGCCTCAGTATTACATCCCACGCTAATCGATGTACGAAGATCTTGCAATATTTTGTACTTTGCACAGGCTAAGCCAAGTGAGAACGTGTCGTGCCTAGTCGCCCTGTTCAGCTTAAAAGTTCAGCCTTTAACCGTCCATTTTTCTTGCTCAATTCTTCCATCTCTTTCTAGATCAAACTCTAATTCTACCCCTTTTTAACTTTGGTTTTGATACTCAAGATTATAAGAACACTTAATTAAATATATTTTCAATCTTGTAATGTTTAATAAAAACCAAACAAGTTTGTTAATTCAGTGTAAAAAGCAATGAGTGGCCAAGTTCTTCTCGTCACTTAGGGAAAACAAACCCTTGGTGGGTAGTTAACTTAAAAGAATACGAATATCCTTAAAGTGTCTGTAAATGAATTAAACAACCAATCAACATATTGAAAGTGAATTTTCTAAACTCTTAAAAATAAATCATCAACCTTGTGTTTTTTAGTCAAACAATCATGTTTTCTATTTCATAGTAAACATGTTAATTGCTTGAAAAAGGATTAGTAGTTATGGTTAAGGCCTTTGGGTTTGGTACTTCTTACCTGAACGTGGTGGCATAATCTAAGCGTTAAGGACTTGGTCTTTTCATCTCCACTACTCTTGAGAAGATGACACCAAATCAAGAGGTCCATAGTGGTTTGTGGACTAGACTCCTTATGAGTGGTTTTTACTTGATACTACACCCTAATAATGGGTAAGTGTTGTGTCGACGGATCTTTGCAATACTTATTTCCATTGTTACGGGTTAAATCCAACATTATGGATGGTCGCCCTGCTGCATCTTTTCAATAATGTTAAGGCGTAGCGCTACCCAATAAATGGGGTCCTACCACTTTATGCCACTAACACACACATTTTTTACTTTCTTCAAAGAACGAATTTAGGTGGTTGTTTCACAGGATCAGGTGACAAGGCAGGATATGATTAGCAGATTTGTGGTTTGAGGTTTCATGGTTTGACTATTATTGGCATTGCTTATTTTGTGCCATGATGTTTTCTCGGACAATCTTATTAGCATATTATATTATTGTATATTTTATATAAACAGAGTTTATCATGTCCGTAATTAGTGTGAAGGTTGTTAGGCATAATCCCTATAAATGAATGGAGTCCTCTGTACTATTACTCATTCAAATCAATATACCACGAATACTTTCATGGTATCAAGCCTTTTTCTCCCAAAACTCTAGTTTTTCACCATTGCCGCCTCCTCCTTCATCTCCTCTCTTCTTCATTTTTTCAGCACTCTCAGTTCTCCAATGGCAGGTGACGATGCTCCTTCCAGATCTAAACCCAAAGCCCTTCATCTAGTTTACTCAGTTGCTAACATCCAGAACAAGACCGAATTCTTGATGGGGTTAAGGTCACGTACTCGGCATTGCTTAAGCTCTTTAAACTCCATGCTCATGGTTACCGTGTCCTTGACCACGTCAATGGCACTGCTGCTCCGATGAAGCTCCGACTTACGAGTCATGGGCTGAGGTTGATGCCATAGTCCTTTAATGGATCTATGGCACTCTCTCTGATGATCTGCTGGTTCAAGTTTTGGATGTGGATTCAACCGCAAGTTATCGTGGGAAAAGTTTCAAACCATTTTCATCAGCAACAAGAGTTCCAGGTAGAGGTGTACAAATCGGTTTTTTCATCCAAACCGAAAACCGGTTTTTTCTATAACTGGTTTCGGTTACTAACCGGTTTTTCAAGTCCAAAACAATAACCAGTGTAACCCGTTGGGATCGGCTTTTAACCGGTTTTTGCCAAACTGGTTTCGGTTATTAACTGGTTTTTCAGATCAAGAATCCTAACCGGTCTACAACCGGCGGTTCGGTTCTGTTGTAAAATCGTTTATAAAAAAAACAGCTAAAAAAAAACCGGTTTCAGTTTTTTTCCTAGTTTCAGTTCTAAAACCGGTTTTTTGTACACCTCTAGTTCCAGGGCTGCAACACTGGAACATGACTTCAGCAACAAAATGCTAGCTAACAACCCGCCCTCATTGCTTCGTACAGTAACAACATTAACCAGCCTCCAAGCCCGCCCAACCCACCACCTGTGTATGATCCTAATGTCTATCGACAACCATCTCGTAGACAAAGGAGGGGCCGCAACCGTGAAGGATGTCGCAACGGCAGGAACGGAGGATCCGTTGGTCACCGCGGGGTTTGTTCCAGCAATAAACAAACTCAACAACCTCCACCATCTGGATTCAACATGCCTTGGGGAACTCCTACTGCTTATCAACCATGGGCACCACCTCCGTGTCCTTACCCGACTCAGAACTCGCCTTGGCCGGCCCTATGGAACAACGCCACCAACTGGGTTTGACTCTCAAATGGACAACATGACTACTGCTCGAAACTATCAGCCTCCTGATGGGCCAGGACCAGCCGTGGATGCTCTCAACCCAACTGAATTGGGCTCGGCCCTAAACACTATGCATCTCAGTGTTCAAGATCCAAGCTGGTACATGGATACGGGCTCCTCATCTCATCTCGCCAACGACTCGGGTATGATTTCTTCCCCTTTATCGTTTACTAATCATGCACATATACTCAATGGAAATGGCCAAAAATTTTCAATTTCGGGATCGGGATGAGGTTACCACAAAAGCCCAAGCCGAACATACACCCTTACACAATGTCCTTCATGAACCACAACTTATCAAAAATTTGCTATCCGTACGTAAATTTACTCGTGATAACCTTGTTTCGATAGAATTTGATCCATTTGGTTTTACTTTGAAGGATCTCAAGAGTGGAAGGGTGCTTTCCCGCCACAATAGCTCAGGCGACTTGTACCCGTTCACCAAGCCTTCCAGTTCGTCTTCAACATGTTTCCTTGTTTCGTCTACTCAAAATTGGCATAATCGGCTCGGTCATCCAGGAGCTCAAGTTTTAAATTTGCTTTCTTCTTGTCTTTTTAATGCGTGTAATTAAAACAAGTGTGACGATTTCTGTAACTCTTATCAAGTTGCTAATAATAAACGTTTGTCGTTTCACGATTCAATTTCGTTTACATTTTCGCCATTTGATATCATTCATTGTGATTTATGAACTTCGCCCATTACTAGTCTATCCGGGTACAAATATTACATGCTACTGTCGGACAATTTCACACAATTTGTTTGGATCTATCTTGTTAAATTTCATAAACTGATCCAAACTCAATTCAATAAAAACATAAAATCTTTTCAATGTGATCTAGGTGGAGAGTTTGATAACAATGACTTCAAAACATTTGCTCAAAATAATGGCTTGGTATTTCGTTTCTCATGCCCCCAAACGTCATCTCAAAATGATAGATCTGAAAGAATGATTAGAAGCTTAAACGATATCATTCAAGCACTTCTTCTACATGCTCATTTGACACCCTCATATTGGGTTGAAGCTCTCCATACGACAACTTATTTACACAATATTCTTCCAACAAAATGTCTTCATTTTTACACTCCTACATTTGCCTTGTATCACCGACACTCGTCATACGATCACTTACGCGTCTTTGGTTGCGCATGTTACCTGAACATTGTGACAACCCTCACCAAATCAGGTATCCGTACGACTTAATTAATACTTAATTACTGCTTAATTACTGTGCTTGATTGAAATTATGGATAAACTGCTACCTGAATACTGATACATGTACATAGTTGCATCATACTTTATTTGCTGTCACTCCATTATTTACATACTGGACTCTAGTGACAACCTTGATGCACAAAAGCACAGTAGCACAATGAACGGATAACCTATTAAACGTGCTAACATAGCCAGCACCAGGCAGGTACTGCCTCTAAGGTCTGTATGAGCCAGAGATAGTTTGCTACACTAGTAGAGAGTGTAGGGAAATGAGGGTTGTAGAACTACGTCACTAGGATATAATTACAGTGACCGGATGTGCCTAAAACGTACTCTAAGTACAAAATTCAGCACTTTAATTAAAAATTCAGCATTTAGCTAACTAATAAAGTGTCAAAACATGAGAAAAAATATTACTAGACACTTTCCAAAGTGTCGGGAATAAGTTGTGTCACTAAAAATAATATTAACGACACTTTAAAGCTTTGTTAAGCACTTTAACGGATCACTATCCAACCGAACAACCAGACTTTACCCGGAACATAAAAATATTGCCATTTACACTGTCTATCTTTTTCTGAGCCAGTTAGGGTCCCTGAATACCCTAACACCCGCTATAATGCATAACACGCTAGTAACCGAGTTAACTTAACTAAATCCTAACTAATGGTTGAAATTGAACTAAGACCCCCCCCCCCCCTCTAACCGAACTCGTCCCCTAGGGGGACACCCTTTGTACTTGTTGATTATTTAAATCAACTATGTCTAATATCAATTAGACATAACATCCATTGGTTAATCTTGATGGCAATTGTCTATAAGTATCCTACATGATCCATCATAACCTTCACACACACAACACTTGAACATCACTCTCTCTCCCTCTCCTTGGAGCTCTCGGCCGAACACACCCACAACCATCCATCCATTTTCGAGTCTTGATCAAGCTATTTCAAGTGCACACAAGGGTTAAGGATCTCGTACAAGGAAGCTCGGTGCACTCGGATCGTGAAGAACCTCGTTACTTTGCTTTTATCCACCCAATCTTCGACTAGTTTCTTCCCTAGCCTCGAGCTAGTAGTAAGTGACTTTAAACACACTCTTGATCTCTTGATCTATTCTAAAGTGGTTAAAACGAACTTTGTCGGTTAAAACTCATGAACTTACAAGATGACATACTAAAAGTTTACATAAATGATGAACATGTTGGTTAAAAGCATAAGGGTTGTGTAAATCTTGTAAGACTTGTTCTGTTGTAATTATTTAGTGCCGATCTATGTTGTGGTAGCTCGGATCATCATCTAACCCGGATTAGTCATGTTCATGAATCATGACATAGAGTATGTTTAAGTGTAAAAAGGGTTAAATGATGAAACACTACTACACACTAAACATGAACTTGTGTAAAATCGATTTTTCTTATGAAATAGTGTTCTAAACTAGTAGATCTACGGATCTACAAACGGTATTTTCAAAGAACCAAGTGTCAAAAGAAAACATATTTTAAAACCGGATCTTTCATGAACAAGAGTGATTTTTGTAAACACACAAGTGTGTAAACACTTGTGTAACACAAAGTTTCGACAAAAGAACTACTTTTGTAAACGTTGACAAGAAGTTGTAGAGACGAAGCTTCTTTAAAAACAAGATTTTCAAGAAACCGAATTGATCTATACAAAGATCCACTAAGAATAACGGAAACTTACTACATATTTTGGATAAACCGCAAGTTCATGTATTTTTGCGATTTATATCTATTTTGACTAGTTTAATGTTGAAATGTTGTTTGATAATGTTGGGAACATTGTTGGTTTGAATTTTAAAAGAAAATGATACGCTTGAAAGTGTGGCTACCTCCAGTTACAGGGGAAACTCTGGCGAAATTTTTCTAAAAACCTAACACTTGAAAAATATTTTCACCACAAGTGTTATAAATATATTTCCAACTTGTTTTCAAAATATAAATTTCGCCACGATTTTATTTACAAAATTTCTAAGTGCCGGAGGTGGGATTTTCACAAAATAAAACTGGATAAATATATATTTGATATATATATATTTTTCATAACAACGCTTGTGTAGAGTTTTGTGATTATTTTGTGAACTATACGAATATTATTTTTAGGGTAAAAATAATATTACCAAATGTTAACGATTCAAAAATAATATGAACGCCTTCACAAAGAATAATAAGTTACACCGGTAATTATTATTACCACCCGAACTGTACAACGTAACTCACGTATTTTCAGAAAATACTATTGAACGCGTATTTTGACAAAAGTATTATTTTGGAAAAATATGTGGATTAAAATATAATATTTTTTGGAAAATTATTTATATTTTGGAGTTAGAAATAAAATATACTTTAAGTGAGACTTAATAATATATTTCGAATTTTACAAATGCACATGTATTAAAACTCCCATCCTTGGGAAGGAATTTATTTACCAAATAATTACAAAGTGTAATTACGTAATAGTTGCCTAACTATTTCTCAAAAACTTAAACCTTAAGGCACGACCGTCCGTCTAATAGATTTAGTACGTGTAGGTCGTCACTCAGCGGTTTGATCAGGAGTTCTTCTTATTAGAGACGCACCACTGTGAGTTCATGTCCCCCTTTTCTCTTAACTGTTTTCAGTTTTCTAAACTGCGGGGGTGAAATACATGTTACTATATTTACGAGTACTTTTTACATGGTATGGTTAGCGTAAAGAGGGTTACTACCTAGATCATATGAGTGGGTAGGCGCAACTTGAGGCCATTAATCCTCATTGTAGGACCGAGGGACAGTAGCGGTAGATCTATCTGGGTGTAGCGAGCCCAGCCCCAGGCCCAACATAACGGACCTCGGGGTGACTTTGTACCCAACGCATAAATCCGCTAGGTTTGAGTCTTCCTACTTGCACTTCACACATATCAATGGCCTTGCAAACCATTGGTGATCTCTTTTTCCTTATTTGCTACATACCAGGATTTTTATACATACAAAGGTTTATTTACTCACTTACACATGAACTCGCTCAACATTATTGTTGATTTTTCCAACTTACATGTATTTCAGGGAACTAAAGGTCTGGCGCGGTATGTTGCGTTTTCCCGCTGCACATGAGTTACGAGGTCATCCAAGTTTAAGGGATGTGACTTTTTCCTGGACGAGTCACAATTCTTAAACTGTGTTTATTTCATGTTGATGTTTGTGTCTGTTGAACAATGTTTTATGTTGTTAGATTGTAGTTTCCGTTGCATGAGTCAACGTCGTAAAACAATGTTATGTTACTTATGTTTTAAAACTTAAATCGATGGATGATCTTGCATGGTTTTTATTTCATATAGCTTTGTTATGATTAAGCTATGGTATTGAGAAGTCACACCAAAATAAACCACGCTTCCGCAAAGCCAGGGTGTGACAAACATGTCGACAATTCAACCGTATAAGCTTCACTTTCGTTCCACTAGGTGTCTCTTTCTTGGTTACCCAGCAGATTATCGGGGTTATCGTTGTCTCGATTTTCATACCGGTAAAACTTATTTCTCTAGACACATAATTTTTTACGAACTATCATTCCCATATTCGACCCTACTGCACCAACCTCTTATAATTTTCTGGATGGCAGTCCCTTATCCTTGCCATATCCATTCAGTTTTCCTACCTCTATTGCTCCGGTGTTGTCTACTTCTACCATCAACCCACAACCGGCCCAACCAAACCCACTCGTTACCATACCATTACCCTCCGCTGCACACTCCACTACCACTACCCACTCCACACCCTCAGCCCCTACCCACTCGATCTCAGCTGAGTCCAACCCAAACCCCAGCCCACACCTATCGGCCTAACAAGTAGACCACTTTCAACCCGCCAACATGCCTTCCACAAACCAACAACATACAACTTCCCATCCGCCCAATCCTCGCTACAACTTTCATGTCACATCCATTTTACCACTTCTAAAGAACTACACAAAAGCTTTTAACGATCCGAATTGGCACAACGCTATGACTAATGAGTATGATGCTTTGATGGCTAATGATACTTGGGAACTAGTCCCCCGACCACCGAACACTCCAATAATCTGGTGCATGTGGCTTTTTCGCCACAAATTCAAAGCCGATGGCTCTCTTGAGAGGTACAAAGCGAGATTGGTTGTAAACGGAAAGTCCCAAATAGTGGGCATTGATTGAAAGGATACATTCAGCCTGGTTGTGAAACCAGCCACTATTCGAACTGTCTTATCTTTGGGCATATCAAAAGGTTGGCCGTTAAAAATGTGTTTTTGCATGGTAATCTTCTCGAAACGGTTTACATGTACCAACCGCCGGGTTTCGTTAGTCACACCTCTCCTAATCATGTGTGTCGCCTTCGGAAGTCCCTTTACGGCCTTAAACAAGCGTCGCATGCATGGTACACTCGTTTCTATGATTATATCATGTCACATGGTTTCAAAAGCATGAATGTGATCATTCCCTCTTTGTTTATCAGAATGGACGTGACATGGCTTGCATGCTTTTATATGTGGATGATATTGTGGTCACGACATCTTCTATGTCACTACTAAACAACATCATCGCTTCTCTATCGCGAGAATTTGCTATGTTCGATTTGGGACCACTCCATCATTTTTCGGTATTCATGTAACAAGAGACAATCAAGCACTTTTCTTATCTCAGTCGCAATATGCAAAGGATATCCTACATAGAGGAAACATGACATCTTGTAAACCGTGTTCAACCCTAGTCGACACTGCTGCTAAATTAAGCGCTAATGATGGGTCATTGTTAACTTATGGGTCACTATATCGTAGCTTGGCGGGTGCATTACAATATTTGACCTTCACTCGCCTAGATATATCCTATGCGGTTCAACAAAGTTGTTTGTTCATGCATGCTCCTCGAGAACCACATCTCGCCTTCATGAAACATATCCTTCGCTACATACAGGGAACCATCGAGTACGGAATTCGTCTCGTGCCTTGCCCTCTTCATTCTCTTACGGCTTACTCGGATGCTGACTGGGGGTTTGTCCTGACTCCATACGATCCACCTCCGGGTATTGCGTTTACCTTGGCGACAACTTAATCTCGTGGTCTTCAAAAAGGCAACCCACCGTCTCTCGATCTAGTGCTGAAGCAGAATATCGGGGGGTTGCCAATGCCGTCGCTCTATTGTGACAACGTCTCAGTAGTCTACTTAGCCGAGAACCCAGTTCAACATTAGGGAACCAAGCATGTAGAGATCGACATCCATTTGTTCGGGAAAAATTGAGACTCGGTCATATTCGTGTATTACATGTCCCATCAGCTTTTCAATACGCCGACATCTTCACCAAAGGACTTTCATGCCAAATGTTTCGGTCATTCAAATCCAGTTTGAGGGTCGGTCCTCACCATGCTCAAACTGCGGGGCGTATTAGCAAATTATATCCTTGTATATTGTACATAAATAGAGTTTATCATGTCCATAATTAGTGTGAAGGTTGTTAGGCATAATCCCTATAAATGTATAGAGTCCTCTCTACTATTACTCATTCAAATCAATATACCACAACACGAATACTTTCAAATCTTTCTCTTTTCCGGTAATAGACTTTTTTTTAATTTCTCTATGGTTGTTTTGGCTTAATAATAGGAAGGCTTGTATGGACAACTTCCAAAGTTTGATGGTAGATGCTACCTTGCTTCAGAATCATGCCTTACACACCCGAATTTTAAAAAAAAAAATAAAAAAATTAAACACAAAAACAAATACTTATTTAAAAAAATAAAATCTGTTGTACAGAACTTGTGTCATTAAACCCATATCCAATGTTAAAAACTATTGGAAATTCACAAGGAATAAACACTATCCGTTTTCAGTCCATAGATTCTATGCCTTGCTACTTCTTCGCATGACCAACCCATCAAGAAATATGGATCCTAAGATAAAAACATGAAGAGTGGTGGCCACCATGGCACTTTGTTATGACTCGCAAGAATGTTGTTGGAGGAATCGAGTGGCGGTCACCATGGCGATTTGTTAAGCACCATCTAGAATTCCTCCTTGAGGACATGGATCGTTTGAGCGATGGGGAACGATTCTTGCTTTGATGATTGGAAGTGACAACGTAGTGGGTCATCGTATTTGCTAAATCAATTAGTGTTTGCGTGTTTAATTCACTTTACTGGCACATGTTTTCCTTATATGCGTGGTTGTTGCTTGTAGTTAGTTAGTTATAAAGAGTACATGTCTTAATAATAGGTCACTATTTAGTAGTGGATAGTTAATTATCTTGAGTATCTATAACGATGCAAGTCTTTTTTTTTTTTTGTAAGATAAAAAAAAAAAAAAAAAAAAAAAAAAAAAAAAAATCTTATAACGATGCAAGTCATGTGGTGTTGAAAAAAAAATTTGCAGAAAAATTAGTCCAAGAATTCTTGGTAAATTTCTTCTAGTTCTCTTTTATTTTCTTTTGACAAATGATTAACTGTTCAAACCGTAACATTTTTTTTTTTGGTGGATATACTTTGTTGTAGGTCTGGTTCCCTGCTAGCTCCCCTGTATATATTTATAAAATTCTGTTTGTTGGATGTATATACTTAATGTATTGAACTTGGCAAGCATTGTAATTACCTGTATAGTAACAAAAATCATTATTTGGTAGAAGGATATTGTTTATTTGAACGCATCGAATTCCAAATCTATTGTAATCACATGTAAAAGGTTAATAGAATTATTATTTTATCCATATATTTTCCCAAGTTTTTTGAGTTTGAAAAAACAAATTACAAAAAAAGGTTAAAATGTTGCTCCTTCAAATGGTGTGGCTTCTAACCCCCTAGCGGACATTAATGTAATTTTGATAAGTAGATTTACTGGACTTTGAGTGATCTCTGATGGATAAGGAGTGGGATCTGGTTGAAAAGGTATGCAAGCTTCAATACCTATGTATTTTTGGATGCTACAAATTTGTTATCGGATACATTACATCCGATCGCTAGTTTGTTTCTTGTTGAGAGTTATAACGTAAAAAAGATAGATAACTAACGTTATTAAATCAAATGATTTTTTCGTGAACAAAATGAAGGGCCAATATTTGACAAATTTCAAAAGTATTGGGGTGAAATCGGGGTCCTTATCTCAATTACTTGTCTTTTAGATCCGCTTTTTAAAAAGAAGTTTGTCTCTAAAAAAACAGGGTCAAGGGGTCAGGTTGAAGACGTGAATCGTGATTAATATGTTAAAATCACTTATTGAAAAATGCTCTATTACATATCTAGTGGTTACGGCTGCCGATAGCAATCTAAATGGCACATCAACTCAGGGCCGAAGAATTCATGCTGGAGATGATGATTTTTATGCTTATCTTCAAAGTAGGCTTGTTAAAATACACATATATTTTATATCTCAGTTTTAATGTTTCTAATTATTTTGTTTATTTGTTTCCTTTTGAGGTTTGCTCCCTTGTTGCTGGGCTCGGTCTCATTCTACTGGGCTAAGGTTAAAGACTTGTTCTCGTGGGCTGCTTATTGGGCTAAGGGTTTCATTTCTTGTTCTCTAATAAAAGGAAGGGTGCTGCCTTGGGATCAGACACACCGCCTCTCATCTTCTCCTTCTCGAAGCCTCTTTATCTGCTGATCCGTCACACGTACATTCGTGAGGAATCCTTTGTCTCTTGCTTAATCCTTTGATTCATTTGTATATGCCTGTCAATCTGTGATGACCGGCTGATGTCCTTGTACTGATTTGAGAAGAAGTTTCTGAATAAAACTGCATTTTACCTTTGTGTTATGGTTTAATCTTTGAAGTTCTGACATGGTATCAGAGCTCCAAGGTTGAATAGGTGCTCTAGTGTTCTTCCGATGCACTCCCGTTGCCTGTTTCTCCGGTTGTTTCAGTCCAAGGACACAGATCAAGGGTTGTTACGGTGGTGGTTTTTGGTGGTCCTGTGGTCCGCCATATTTATTCTCTGGATCGTTCTTGGTTGTGGTTGCTGTGCCGCTGTTGGAAGTACGAAACCCTAATTTTTAGGGTTTTCTCATTAGATTGTTTGAAGAATTTCTTGTTGGTCCCTTTTAGGGCGAACCAACAGATCTGGTCTTCTGTCTTCTGATCAAGTTCTTGTAACCCTAAGTGAAGGTTACAAGTCTTGATCCCTTGGATTTTTGCACGCACCCACTGTGAGATCGTTCTATCTTTTCTTCTCTGTCTTGCATCATTTTTTATTGTTATGTCTAGGCATCTTGATATTGGGTTTTAGGTGAGACCGGTTTGATATTGGGATACAGAGAGGGTCCACTCTGTTGCATTCGTTTGTGTCTTAAAGCTCCCTGAATATTGTCTGCGGAGGCACCCTTGAGTGATGAACCTCTGATCGGACCTCTGTTCAGGCTTCGCTTTGTCCTTCCTGACCTATTGTTTTTTTCTGCTTGTGTTTTTTGGTTGTGTTATATTGCCTGCTACTGTGTTTGGTTCCTGTCTATCTGATCCGTTGCTATTACTTTTTCTGTGATTATCTGTGATTATCTATTTTATTGTGACCTTTTGCTATAATGCTTGACACAGAAGATAAAGTTGAATCCTCTGTCACTTTGGTTAGTAAACTAGATGCAAGTGACCCATTATATCTGCATGCTAGTGACTCTAGTAGTCTCACTATTGTCAATATTAAACTAAAAGGAACTGATAATTATGTGGTTTGGTCAAATGCTATGAAACTTGCTTTAACTGTTAAAAATAAGTTAGGGTTTATTAATGGTACTTGTACCAAATCAACTAAAGATGGTGTTCTAGCAAGTCAATGGGATAGATGCAATTCTGTTGTTTTAACTTGGATCCTCAATTCTGTTTCTGAAGAATTATATGTTGGTCGAGTTTATTCTAGGCTTGCTAGTGAAGTCTGGAGTGACTTAAAAGACACTTATGACAGGGTTGATGGGTCGGTTGTGTTTGGATTATACCAAAAGATTAATTCTGTTAGTCAAAATGGGGCTAGTGTTTCTGAATACTATCATAAACTCAACACTATGTGGAAACAATTTGATGCCATGATTCAATTGCCTTCTTATACTTGTGATGCTTCAACTAAATACAATGAATTCAGTCAATTGATTAAACTTATGCAGTTCTTGATGGGATTAGATGACATTTATCAACTTGTTAGAACAAACCTGTTAACCAGGGATTCTTCACCTACTGTTAAAACTGCTTTTTCTATCATTTCTAGAGAAGAATCACACAGAAATTCAAATAAATCCTCAAAGATTCCCAATGTTGGTTTTGTTGCAAAAGCAACACAATATAATGATAATAAAAAAACGTTTTAACAAAGGTCCTAATCCCAATCTAAAATGTACCCACTGCAATAAGGTTGGTCATGTGATTGAAAAATGTTTTGAACTTCATGGTAATCCCTCAAATTACAGAAATAAATCAAGTCAAAACAGTTCTCAATGGTCAAAAACAAATGTGTCTACTAATAATTATGTTGCAAATGCTATGAATGATCAATCTACCAGTTCTTCCTTGAATGCTTTAACTACTGATCAATTTTCTGAGCTGCTAGGCCTACTAAATGAAAATAAGCTGGAAGATTCTCACAAATCTAACATGAGTGGTATGTGCTATAGTGCCTTCTCTTCTCTATGATCTTATAAAAACATCTATTGTTTTAACTCTAGTTTCTTTCATCAAAATAGACTAAAATGGATAGTTGATTCGGGGGCTAATCAACATATGGTTATGAATAATGACAACATGTTTAATCTGGTAGATGTGTCTGAGTATGATATTACTGCCAAAAATCCTAATGGAACTGATGCTAAAGTTAAACAAATAGGATGCTTTAAACTTTCCGAAGATATGATCTTGAAAGATGTTTTTGTTGTCCCTGGATATTGTGTGAATCTCATCTCTGTTCACAAACTAGCTAAAGATAACAAACTTAAAGTTGTTTTTGGTGAACATAATTGTTATATTCAGGATGTGTCCTTAAGGAAAAACCTGGTGATTGGTAGACAAACGAATGGTCTTTATTTCTTTGGTAATTCTAGTAATCCTGTTATATGTTTTAATAAAACCGAAACGATAAAGCTCTGGCATTCCAGACTTGGTCATCCCTCAGACCAAGTCCTACATGTTCTAAACCTTAAAACCGAATCAGGACAAGCCAAGCCTGGTGACACATGCCACAAAGCCAAACAGCATATAACTCCCTTTCCCTTAAGTGACCATAAGTCTAAAAGTGTTGGTGACTTAGTTCATCTTGATATTTGGGGTCCTTATAAACGACCCAGTCTTGATGGTTATAAATTTTTTCTCACTATTGTAGATGACTACTCCAGGTCAGTTTGGGTCTACCTAATGAAATCTAAAACCGAAGTGTTTAACAATATTAAAAACTTCTATGATCTGGTCAAAACTCAATTTGAAACTAAAATCAAAAGTTTTAGAAGTGACAATGGGTCTGAATTTATAAATTCTCAAATGGAAAACTTTGTTAAAACCCACGACATACTTCATCAAACATCTTGTACTTACACTCCTCAACAAAATGGGATTGCTGAAAGAAAACATAGGCACCTTCTGAATGTAACAAGAGCTTTATTATTTCAAGCTGGTGTTCCTTTAAAATTTTGGTCTGAATGTGTACTCACTGCTGCTTATCTGATTAACAGGACCCCCTCCTTTGTGTTAGGTGGTAGAACACCCTATGAGTTGCTTTATGGTTTTAAATCTTCTCTTGATCACTTGAAAGTTTTTGGATGTCTATGTTACTTTACTATTTTAAATAATACTGATAAACTTGAGGAAAGAGCTGAACGATGCGTCTTTATGGGATACCCAAATTTAAAAAAAGGATACAAACTTTGGAGTTTGGATCAAAGGACGTTCTCCTTCTCAAGAGATGTCAGCTTTTATGAAACTGTCTTCCCTTTTAAAACCAAGTTATTTTCTGAATCTGATCTAGACAAAACAAATATTTTGAATCACTCAAACTTTTTTGATATTTATGAACCTTCAAGTGATATAAATCACGATGATGAAGAGAAGGAGTCTGCTGATTCTGTACCTGAGACACAGCAACACAGTAGCTCTAATGAGCCAGTTGATGTTGCTGATACTCAACAGTCATTTACTTTAGGTGACATGGCTAATGTTCAGCATCATAGTGAGTCTCAAAGTGAGTCTGTGAGGGTTGAGTCTAGTGGTACAAATGATGAATCAGTCCTTCCTGAGGGTAACCAACCCAATCTTAGAAAATCCACTAGACATGTGTCTGCCCCTAAAAGGTTTAATGACTTCATTGTTGGCAATGCTAAATACAGTTATGATAAAGTTGGTAACTATGCAAATCTGTCTAGTGAAAATGTGTGCTTTGCTGCTAACTTGAATAAAATTGTTGAACCTGTTAATTATAGAGAAGCATGTAAAGATAAAAGATGGATAGATGCCATGAATGATGAACTTTCTTCATTATATAGTAATGATACTTGGGATATAGTTGATATTCCAAATGGGAAGAAACCCATTGGGAGCAAATGGGTATACAAAGTCAAATACAAGTCAAGTGGAGAAATCGATTGGTTTAAAGCCAGGCTTGTTGCCAAAGGCTTTAGTCAAGTTGAGGACATAGACTTTGAGGAGACCTTTTCTCATGTTGTCAAAATGGTCACGGTTAGATGCATCATCAGTCTTTCTGTGCAAAATAACTGGCCCATTTATCAACTTGACGTCAATAATGCCTTTCTTTATGGAAATCTAAAGGAAGAAGTCTATATGACCCCTCCTGATGATTTAAATATAGACAACAAAAACAAATTTTGCAGACTAAAAGGTCCCTGTATGGTTTAAAACATGCTCCTCGCATGTGGAATGAAAAACTTGTTCAAGTTCTTGTTAAAATTGGCTTTGTTCAGTCTAAGTGTGACCAGTGACCATTCTATGTTCATTAAGTCCGATAATTCTATGTTTATTGCTTTATTAGTCTATGTGGATGATATTGTGTTAACCGGAAACAATTCTGATGAAATTAATAAAATCAAAACCTTTTTAAAAAGGAGTTTCAAATCAAAGACCTTGGTTTTCTAAAATACTTTTTAGGCATTAAAGTTATTAAAAACAGTGATGGTATTTGTCTCACTCAAAGAAAATATTGTATGGATCTTTTAAATGAATACGAGATGAGCGCGGATGTAAGCCGGTCAACTATCCCATAGAACAAAACCACATTTTGACAAAAATCAGTAAAAATGAAGAATTAAAAGATGTTAGTATCACTGAATATCAAAAACTCGTAGGCAAACTTATTTATCTTTCTCACACTCGTCCTGACATTGCCTACGCCGTTCATTATCTGTCCCAATACATGCATAAACCAACCGAAGCTCACTCTCAGATAGCTTTTAGGCTGCTGAGGTATTTAAAAAATGCTCCCGATTGTGGTATCATGTTTAAACAAAGTGATTCGTTTCAATTATATGCCTATGTTGATTCCGATTGGGCTAAGTGTGTTGACAGCAGAAGGTCTGTCACAGGGTTCTGTATTTTTCTCGAAAACTGTTTAGTTTCTTGGAAAAGCAAGAAACAAAGCGTAGTCTCTCGTTCTTCTGCTAAAGCAGAATACATATCCATGTGCAGTGCCTCTTGCGAAATTTTGTGGTTAATAAATATTCTAAGGGAACTAGGAGTCAATGTTACCCTTCCGGTGACCCTGATATGTGACAACAGTGCAGCTATTTCTATAGCTGCAAATCCAGTGTTTCGTGACAAAACAAAACATTTTGAAGTTGATTTATTCTTCCTACAAGAGAAGATAGCAGCAGGTATCATAAAAGCATCTAGTATAAAATCTGAGTCCCAGCTTGCAGATTTATTTACAAAAGGGCTGCTACCGAGACATCATGACGAAATGTGTAAGTACCTAGGTCTCGTAAACCTTTTTAAACATTCAAACTGAGGGGGGGGGGTGTTAAAATATCACATATATTTTATATCTCAGTTTTAATGTTTCTAATTATTTTGTTTATTTGTTTCCTTTTGAGGTTTGCTCCCTTGTTGCTGGGCTCGGTCTCATTCTGCTAGGCTAAGGTTAAAGACTTGTTCTCGTGGGCTGCTTATTGGGCTAAGGGTTTCATTTCTTGTTCTCTTACAAAAGGAAGGGTGCTGCCTTGGCATCAGACACACCGCCTCTCATCTTCTCCTTCTCGAAGCCTCTTTATCTGCTGATCCCTCACACGTACATTTGTGAGGAATCCTTTGTCACTTGTTTAATCCTTTGAATCATTTGTATACGCTTGTTAATCTGTGATGACCGGCTGATGTCCTTGTACTGATTTGAGAAGAAATTTCTGAATAAAACTGCATTTTACCTTTGTGTTGTGGTTTAATCTTTGAAGTTCTGACAAGCCTCATTGAAATGAGAACTTGATGTGTATTTAGGTGGCAATTTAATAGAACATAATTAAGAACACATTGCATGTTGTTTGACTTTTAGGTGGATATTACCTTGCAGGTCTTTGATTTTTAGGATGGTGATTGCTAATTGGATTTTTATCAACCTACTAGTTGGGGTAAATATGCCTTTTAGCAGAAAGTCAACACTTAAGAAGGTCCTTGATGTAGCAATATATAAACTAATACATATAATTTACTTTGTTTCTCACGTTACGTTGGAGGTTAATTCATTGTCATGGCAATGGGCAGGTGCAGTTTGTGAGAAAGTAGGATGGTGATTGGCATAATTTTTGGTGATAGTATTGGGGCTAGTGATGTCTTGTTTTGTTTTATTTTGAAGCACTAAGTTGTACTTGTGATTTACTTATTTAACTTGGTTAAACATTTAGGCATTGAATATGGTTTTTTTTTTCTTTTGAATGAATGCTTTGAATTTAGTGTTTTTTTTTTCTTTTTTTTTTCAAGAAAATAGAACTTAGGTTTTTCTTAACAAATGCATTGAATTTGGTTTTTATAAATTGGTTTTTTTAAAAGAAACATTCAACTTAGGTTTTTTAACGAATACATAAAACTTGATGTTTCTATGTTAAGATAATATTTTCTTGTCACACATAGATATGTAAAAAATCGAGCTACCTTGTCGAGCCTCGAGCTTGCTCTAGTTTTTTCGAGTCGAGTTCGCGGTAAATAATCTAGCTTGTTTACATTTTCAATTTGAGCCGAGCCGACTCAATTGCTATCGAGATCGAGTTCATCCTGAGACAGCTCATTTACACGCCTACCATTTTGGAATTAAAATGAGTGTAACATATATGGGCTGCTCTAAGGGAACTGAAAAGGGCAACGCACCAACACAACAAAAGGTTTAATATATTCTTCAATGGCAAGGCTAAATTCTAATGAACAAAAGAAAAAATCATCACATGACAATGGTTACAATGGATGGAGATTGGAGAATATGGTTTTCACTTGGGATGCTATAGACGTTTAAGTGGGTTTCTTAAATTGGAGTTATTTATTTGTTGGACTAAAGAACTGGCTGGGCCGTTGGGCTAGTCAATCGGTGAAAGGAAACATAAAATGAAAAAAAAAAAAAAAAAAAAAAAACCACAAGGAAAAGAGGAGAGCCCACATAAAGAACAAATAGGTAGGTGGTGATTTAGAATAAAAGACGGCATTCGACGGCAATTAGGCATACCATATTATTTTGGAGGGCACCACTATTGAATGCGTGGTTAATTCATACACAACTTACAACATTAAAATTTTGTTTGATTTATGTTTTTTAAAATTCTTCATTATATATTGTGGAACAATATGTGTTTGGTTAATTTAAACGTTCATATTTAGTTTTCTTGCATCGTGAGCGGTTTGGTAACTAGGGGGTATTTGGCATCTATAATTGGGTAAATGGATTGAATGAGTTAGTATTAAAAACTTGTCTTTGATACTTACTTCAACTAACTAATCTCAAGAACATGTATATACGGTATCCAATTAATCAAATGAGTTTTGTGTGAAACTTAGAACCTGAATCCCAAAGGGGGTTGCTTTTCTATGTATGCCTATGACGGATCTTGCATTACGTTTAGAATGTTTGATTTTACTTTCTATCAACTACAACGTGCGGAAACCATTGCAATTGACGTGATATTGAAACACAAAAGCTAAATAAACTTTTCTGATGTTTTATGTCAAAATTGACAAAGTTCTGTTACACACGAAAGGTTAAAAGATTTGGAAAAAAAAATGGCAACACGTCGGTAGTGACTTAGGTGCTGTTTGTTTACCTCTTAATGAGGCTCTTATTGGTTCAGACCACTTACTGGTTCAGCATTTAATGGTTCAGACTGTTTGTTTCACGAGCAGATGTCTGAATATTTCAGGCATTTGCCTCTCAATGGTTAAGATTTATACAGAGTCTGAATGGTTAAGACCTCTAATATGAATTGATCAGACATTTGTCTCTGAACGGTTAAGCATTATACAAGCTCTTAATGGTTCAGACCTCTTACTGGTTCAGCACTTAATGGTTCAGACCTCTTACTGGTTCAGCACTTAACCATTCAGATGTTGCCAAACAGCCCCTTAGAATAAAAGAGGACATTCCATGACAATTAGGGAGGGTGCCATACGATATTATTTTGGAGGGCACGCCTGTTGTGGCTTGTTATGTGCCTCGTGAAGAACCACACAATAATACAAGACACGTTCCAATTCTTCTCAGTTTTACCCTCTACTTCCATTAATTTAGCATGTATTGTTATCATTTTAGCAATCCGTTAGCCCATGATTTCCTTAATTTACGGTTCACATGATGTAGCCTATTTAAAAGGCTATTATTGTTTGAATTAGTATTATGAATGATAGTTATCAAAGTCTGATTATCTCTCTATTTTTTAGTCTGGCTTCTATCTATTTTCTTTGGTGAATTAATCAAGAACCATAACATGGCTACTCGACACAAAAGAGAAAGATCGACGATTCGAATGAGTGGTTAATTCAACTTCCTCTGAGCAAACGATTCATTTAGGATAATATTAAAATTTTGTTTGATTTATATTTTTTGGATTTGTTCTTTATTAAATATAGTGGAACAATTTGTGTTTGGTTAATTTAAACGAATTGTTTGTTTTTCAATTATTCTTCTTATATCATTCATATTCGGTCTTCTTGCATCGTGAGCGGTTTGCTAACTATGGGGTATTTGGCATCTATAATTGGATTGTACGAGTTAGTATAAAAAACATGTCTTCGATACTCACTTCAACTAATTAATCTCACGACCATGTCTATATGGTGTCCAATTAACCAAACGAGTTTCGTGTAAAACTTAGAACTTGAATCCAGGAGGGGGTTGCTTTTCTTTGTATGCCCATAACGGATCTTGAGTTACGGTTAGAATGTTTGATTCTACTATCTATCAACTACAACGTGTGAAATCCATGGCAATTGACATGGTATTGATACACAAAAGCTAAATAAACTTTTCTGATGTTTTATATCAAAATTAACAGAGTTTTACACTTGAAAGGTGACAGTATTTGAAAAAAAAATGGCAAAGACTTAGTTCAGTCAAGTCGTCTGGGATCAAGTATATATAGGACAAGTCAATGGATTGAGCCACTGATTCATTCAGATGAGCCATTCGATAGAATCACCCATACGATTAAACTTGTCAAACAAATCACCTATTCGTTTGAACCACTAAGAAAGTTAAACTCTATCTAATAAACACAAACGAACACAAAACTAAAAGACACAAACCTATACAATGATGTAGACACTTCCAAAATGTCTACAGACACATTACACATTACACACTATCATTCTTAAATCTGATAACTTTTGAAATCAAATTTTTTGCTTTACAATAAAAAAAATTCTTAAAACCAGCTGAAAAACTAGATTTGCTTCCATACTTACTTAAATTAGATAATAAGCTAAATACTTTCCATGAATTTCCAGTGAGTAAATTGCTAAAATCGTCCCTGACGTTTATTCACATTTGCTAGATACATTCAAAAAAAGCTTTTTTCTCATAGGAACCACTGAGGTTTCAAAAAAGTTGCTAAATCCATCCAAAATGACTAATACTCTTAACAATACTAAGTTGATAGAGGGGTAATTTAGTCATTCTTATAATTTATTTAATTTACCCTTTTTTAACAGGTTATTTAATACACGCCCCCACCCTTTTATAAACAAAACCCTAAAACTTAATTGTTGCAGTCGACCTCAACATACAGGTTAAAAAAAAGGTAAATTTGATTTTCATAGTCTTGTGATAACTTTTTTAAATAATAGTCTTTGGCTGCTTCTTGTTCTAAGATTTTTCTAATGAAATTTTCAGAACGTGAGTACGTGACACATATTATTCTTAAGCAAATATATATTTGTTCATTTAATAATGTCGTTTAGAGGCGCTGCCATAATGGTCTCGAGTGGTTGTAATCACACAGTTTGTTCATGCTTGATCAATATATATTACGTATGCTTTATTGCATATTAGTTATACATATATATCTTTATAAATATATTAGTTTTATTCGTTTCTATATCAATGTAAAAAACAGAAAACACATGCAATTAAGCTAAAAGATATATAAAATAACAGACTAAATAAAAGGGTGGGGGCATGTAATAACCTGATGAAAAAAGGGTAAATTAAATAAATTAAAAGAATGGCTAAATTACCCCTCTATCAATTTAGTATTGTTAGACTTTAATCATTTTGGATGAATTTAGCAACTTTTTTGAAAACTCAGTGGTGGTTTCTATGAGACAAAAACTTTTTTTGGATGGATCTAGCAAATGTGAATAAACGTCAGGGACGATTTTAGCAATTTACTCATTTCCAATGGAGTCGACCTTACTTACCTTTAATCGTATAGGTAGTTAAGCGAACAAAATCAACTAACTTTTGATTAGACGACCACAACATCTACATCAAAAACCCAAAAATCAAAAAATATTTTCTTTGCTTTTCTTTTCTTTTTTGTTTTATTATATTATTAGAACACCGCATACACATCATATAAGACATTTGGGCAAGACTTTGCCATTGGTTTTTACCAAGAAATAAAAAAAAAAAATTAACTCAGAAAACATGATACTCCACTAGTCAAGAACAATCATGCAAATTGCTCATGCTATTGAAAGTGCAGAATCCAACATGACTTATCACAGTAACTTAAGCCTACACGGTAATCCAACTAATCTAGATACTCCAGGAAATTAAGAGAATCAACCTCTT
This sequence comes from Helianthus annuus, assembly GCF_002127325.2. NCBI lineage: Eukaryota > Viridiplantae > Streptophyta > Magnoliopsida > Asterales > Asteraceae > Helianthus > Helianthus annuus. Next base: position 44,360,085 of record NC_035441.2, read on the forward strand.
GGTCCATTAGGCAATATGCCTCCACCGCCATTCCCACAACAAATTCCTCCATTTACACGAGAACATGGCACGTTAGGCCATAACAGCAACAACAACCACCACAACACATTCAAGCGGGCGGTTTTCTTGACTACCCACCTTATGACCAGTTACAACAACTAAACCCACTATGAGTTGTCAATCGCCTAGAAACCCACTCGACTCAGCTGAATCGACAAGATGTACAACCTCATAGCGCGGATGACATTTATGTTTAAGAATATATCAGAGTTACGGTTAATCATTGGAATAATAGTGAAGACGAAGAGGGTTTTGATGAAGGACAATGGTGGTTAAATGAATATGGTTATCTGGTTAACCAAGGTTCTCAACAGAATCAAGGATCTATCAAGCACAATTACAATCTAGCTAAGTAGCACTGGAACGGGTACGGGATCGGGGTACGGGGACGATACGGGAACGAGGAACGGCAAAACTGAAAATTCCAAGATACGGGTACGGCAATAAAAAATATAAAAAAATTAAAATACATTAAACAAATTCCAAAAATACTACATCTTCCAAAGGTAATTAATTATCAATAATCAAATCATTTTCAAATTCCGGTTCATCTAGTGAGAGATCGGCAATCGATAGAGAATTAGAGATAATGAGACTTGAGAGTTTAGAGATTAGAGAAGCCGAATATGATAGGTCTATTTATTTAATGGTCGGTTGTGGAATTTGAAAGGGTAAAAACCTTAAAAATAAATGGAAACGGTCTGGATACTTCTACCAGATACATCCCCGACATTGGAAACGTTTAGGAAACGTCCCCGACGAGTACCCATGGTGTTTCCGTCCCCGACAAGTACCCGAGACGGGTACGGCCACATAAATGGAGTCCCCGTGCTACATAGCAATCTAGGTACAAATAATTTGAGAGGTTTTAACCAATGTTACCAAGGTCATGGAAGATTCAATGACCCACCTCCAATCAACTATAACAATTATTTTGCGGGTGGTCAGTTACAATATGTAAATGGCGTTCCAAGGGTTAATCACAAAGTACCACTTCAAGGAGTGGATCTCAGTCACTTCTACCTCATCATAGTATTGAATTCATCAGCTATTGTGCCATCGGTTTGTTAAAACAGAAAAGCTTTTGAGGTAAGGTCTTTTAGGCCATCTTCCCACTTTCATAGGAAGAGAACTAAAGAACCGTATCCACACATTTTAGAGTTCGAGGCTATCTGTGATATTATTTATAAGGGGATCGAGTTTACACAAGATGAAGTAAAATTGATGCTGTTTCAATTTACTATAAAAGATAAAGTGAGAATGTGGTTTCTAACATTACTTGCAAGCAACATCTTCACTTTGCAAGAAATACATCTTCACCGAATATTACCAATGAAGACCGGGAAGCAATAAGAGCATTCGAACAACACGGAATTGAATCTTTTCATGAAGCATTCACCAGGTTTAAGGATTGTTGAGAAAATGCCCACATCATGGATACATACATGGAAGTTGATTAAAGGTTTTTATGATTAGTTACTTTTGGAGAATTTTAGGGATTTCTTGTCTAAGAGTAATGGTATGTTCTTGACAAAAATGAAGAAGTGGATTGCGGGTGTATCTAGAGAGGAAGACTGCTACTTTGAAAACGCAAGCACATTCGAGCAAGAAAGCAAGATTAGTGTTAGCAAAAGCATTTAACTATGAAGCTGAGGAATTGGTTGAAAAGTTGAGACACCAAAATCCATGCTTGGAGCGTCAGGTAGCCCAATTAACTATGGGAAAAAGGTGATGAAGCCAACGTTTCCAATACATTTTCGGTGTGCACGGACTGTGGTGAGCTAGGATATATGGTCCTAGACTGTCTGTTACTTTTTGGAAAGAATGTAGAAGTCACTCAGGTGTATGGTGAACGTCAACAGTTTAATATCAATTCAAATACAGATCACCTAGCTTTGAAGAAACTTGTCGGGGATGAAAACCATATCAAAATCGACAACAAGGCAACTATCACAGAGAACCACACAATCAAGGAGGATACAACCAAGGCTATCAACAAGGCTCACAAAGTAAATATCAGGGTAATTGGCAACGACAACAGGACGATACAGGATAAAAAATACAAGGCCTTGTCAAAACAAGTTGGGCAATTAGCTGAGGATAATTAGGATCCATGTGCTAGGATCAAGGTCAGTTACCGAACCATACCACAATGAACCTAGCACAACAGCATCAAGTATAAGGAATGTAGACATCAACATGGTAAGTATTCTTCCTATTTCTGAAATTTCTAGTGCTAATGTTACTCCACCAACTCAATCATAATATACAAGCTTTGAATAAAAAACATTTTTTTTGTGAAAATTGCTTGAATAAAAAGTTGACTAAAGTCGAGTGTTAGGATATGTAAGTTAATACCATTCCATATATTGGATTTAGTTCCACCAGCTAAAGCATCTGTTTTAAGAAAACGTGACCTGCCTAAAGATGAGGTATGGGAAACATTTAAGCAATCTAAAATCAATCTACTGTTGTTTGGTGCTATAAACAAAGATCTTGCTCATGTTGAATGTTTAAATCAATTGTCAACCCAAAAATGGGATAATAAGATGCTTAACAACTGGATCTCATGACTCATGTCAGTGTCGTTTTATTAGGTTCTCTTCCCCTGAAACTCCAAGATCCAGGGGCCCCCTAATTCTAGTGAAACTAGGTAAATTTAAATTCGAAAGGGCGCTTCTCGGTCTTCGAGCATGTGTTAATACTTTCCAGGGAGTCTATACAACCTATACGATTTGACCCATTACAAAAGTTCGGACACCACCGTGGTGTTAGCTAATTAGACTCCAACGTGTCTAAGGAGATGGTGAAAGATGTGATTATCAAGGTTGAAGGGTTTTATTACCCAGATGTTGTTTTAGTGCTTGATGTTGCCATAGGTGTCAAGAACACACAACTTACAATTATCATGGTAGACCATTTCTAGCAATGCTCATGCTATAATTAAATGTGTTGATGGAATGGTAAGTATGTGGTTTAGTGACCACAAATCGAGTTTAAATTCATTTTCAAACTATTTAACCCTCTTGTTATCGATAAAAGCCTTAAAGCGGAAGTTGTTAACGGCCATGACTTCCCTTCAATGAGAAGTGTTTTATGATTGACAGGTTTCCAATGGCAGAAAGCAAAGAAGTGAAGAAGAAATAAATTGTGGTTCATGAGGATTTGAAGACATCAAAGGAAATCAACGAGGAAGAAGAAGGTATAAAAGAAATTGTCTGAACTTGATAACACAAAAAGAACGTTAACACCATTTGGTCCAATATGGAATAAATTGGGTGACCTACCAAAATATTGACACACTGGGTTTTTAGAGAAAGGAACACAAGCATCCGACTCGACTACCATAAATGGTTACAGTTACATGAACGGTGTGGGTGTGTTCCCTAGAAACCCTACGAGACTTCACTCGTCCCCTCAGGCCTAAGAGTGGTTAAAAGGAATTATTCATATGCTAGATACAATCGTGATTCCTACGAAAGTTACTTAGGAATTAATTAAATATCTTTTGTACTTTTTAGGCAACAAATTAATTGTTTTGAACAAATTCACACTTGAAAAAAGGTTTCGTTGTGGGGAAGGGGTTACCTTGTTTGGTTTGGCTTGATATGATAGAAAAATGGCATAATTTTGAAAAGAAAAGAAAATGATGTGTTAATCGTTGATGTGTCTCAAAGACAACATAGTTTTTAAAGTACAAAACCCCTATTTTAATAGTTGTTTTGGGCAAATTTCACCTTGAATAGATTAAATGTATGTTTATCGGTGTTTTATAGGTTCCTAGTTGAAAAGATGGATTTCCAGGTCGAAAAGAGAGCTTAGTTGAGGAAGAAAAAAAAGTGTAGTGAGTATGAGCTATACCATTCTACAGAGTACAGGTCGTGAGTTGTAAAGTTAGGTTACACCGCTTTATAAATTTTAAACCCTAGTGGGCCCAACTAATGATGTGGCAAGAATACGGGTAGTACCCGCTTAGAGAATACGGATCATACACGACTGTGAATGTACGTGTACCCTATAAATAAAATAAGTGATCTAACAAACCCTAAGTTGCAAACTTAGACTTCAAGAAGAGGGAAAAAAAAGGTTGTTCAAGTTGTTCATTCAATCAAGAAGATTCAAGGAGAAAGATTCGAGAAGACCTAGCATAGAAGAGATGAATCAATTGATTCTTAGTGAGTTAAAACCTTCGTATTTCTATTTTCCTTTATTTTTTTTACCATGTATTCAATGAACTTTTGTGTTTTAGTTATTTGTATGTATAGCTAACCACCTTATAGCCAGTTAGGGTAGGACAATTCTTAATACTTTCTGATGTTGGATTATTTAATTATGAAAGTGTAGTTTTATATAAGTGTTTACCGATGAACTTGTGGTGTGTAATCCATCGTATAACAGGATCAATCATGCTCAAACACACTCAATACGATGTGCGGAATCCATCGTATTATCACAGTAAAAACAAGAATGAGTAGAAACAGAGAATTCAAATATACAAAAGCACTTGTATTAACACACTGAAAAACACACGGTTAACAGTTCATACAAATTCCCAAAGGTCTCAAAAATACGTTCCCTGATGGTTTTCAATCTAAACATGCACACACATGGGTATTAACCCGAACATCATCAAGGAATACATCATTCCTCGATGTTACATCATGTCCGAAATTAATCCCTTTCCTGACAACCTACACCAACGCTTATAAATTACAAAAATATCATCATCATCATACTTAGTAAATCCCATTAATAGTAAAGCTATGGTAGGGTCTGAGGAGGGTAAGATGTAGACATCCTTACCTCTACCCCGTAGGAATAGAGAGACTTCTAGATTACCCATGCTGCCAAGATTATTAACAATTATATAGCCTTCCTTTTATTTTCATTGCCTTGAATACCGTTGTAAATTTTAAAAAAGGTCACCCACCGAGAACATGAACAATGGAGGGACACTACACCAACTAGAAATTGAATGCTATATGATGAGCAAAAACTTTGTTAGTTTGATGCACTTACTATATTAGTCCAAGGATATATATTAGTTTCTATTAGTCTCTCAGTGAGTTATCAATTGCCCTAAGTTAGCTACTTATATATATATATATATATATATATATATATATATATATATATATATATATATATATATATATATATATATATATATATATATATAGGATCCTGTAAAAAGTCCAACTTTTGTGAGAAGTGTGAGAAATAATTTGGGAATGACAAGTGTCCCTTATCTTAATTAATTCAAAAGGGTATATTAGTAATTGTCCATTCTTAACAATTAATTGATTTCCAAAGATAACTGCCAAAAATATTAGGCGATATATTAGGGATGTGATTCAAATTCAATTTGTTCTATACATTTAATTGTTTACGGTAAGTTCTTGTTGTAGTGTTATATTCCCCAGTCAATAGTGTTATATTATGTACAGGTATCTTTAATCTCCTTTTCATAGTGTTTTATTGTCACACCCCTATTTTCCACGTGTCACCGGTGGGCCCGGTGGGGAGTATCGTGACGTAATTGATATCATCATAGTCAAACAACACAACATATAAATGCACAGCGGAAGCAAAAGATAGAGATTTATTTCAACTGAATAAATTGTAATGTTTAAGTATCACAAACAGTCGAAACAGATCCACAGGCGGATCAAATAAAAAGGAAAACTGTTCAACAGACTTTGACATCTAAAGCTTGCGAGACTTGAGTAATGATGCCTGGAGTAGCCAGCCTATTTCGTTTAGTACCTGCACTTAGCCTTTTTGGGAAAATACGTCAGTTTGCATTGGTAAATACGACTTAACTGACTTGTTTTGAAAAGAGTTTGAAAATTGATTTAAATGCACTTCGGCAAAAATATTTTATAACTTGGGACAATTATTCAAAATAATCTTGTATACAGTTTTACTCATTTGTCGTCCATTAGGGCCGGTTTGTAGGGCCGGACTTAAGTTAACTGACACGCCACAGGTATAATGCCCACAAGGTCGATTCCTTATAGTGCCATACCAGTTTTTACATAATGCAACTGTCAGGTGTACGCCTACACCCCGTGCTTAGGTCGTGGCCATTTCATGAATGATGCCAAGGATATCCGGGACATGGTCATTTAACCCCCAAGGGCTATACACCAAATAATACATATCAAACAGGTTATGTAAATACATCATTCACAATACGATTTAAATGACTACATACACCCGACCAAGCGGTACTTTTATAGTACCGTATCCCAAGCCCGTATAGGGAAAATAAGTTAAGGGTATTTACCTGAGCAATGTATAAATCAAATACAGCAAGTGCACGTAGCTTTTACTGGGCTCCTAATCTGGAACGAAGGTTTTTAATAACCTATTAGAATCCTAACGGGTCTTTAATTAAGCTTAGACCGGTTAGTTTTCAAGAGAAAGACACGGTTCAAACGCATGGTATAGCGTAGACCGGTTTAGAATGTGGTTTTGACCCGACAAGCTTGAATGCCTGTTTAATATGGGTAACTTAATCACATTCTGGATTTTGAGACAAAAATGATTTGGTTTGACCCGTTTCGGCTAATATATGCAAACTAATTACATACGCCGATCCGAACGCGAAACATGCGTAACGGGTAACCATAAGAGCCATGAACATGTTCCATAAGTTAATATGCCTTTGATATGTTGTGATATCAGTAGGATACCTTCCATTATGCCCAAAACGAGTTTAAAACCAATTTATGCCCCGTAGGTGTATTTTGGTCATTTTAAAGGTTATAAAAGAGGTTAAATAGTAATCTGAGTTTCGGGTCTGATTAAATCAATAAAAATACTTAATTTACTAAGTTACATCAGTAGGGTATAACCTATATGTGAAATTTATCACTTATAACCAAACTATGCATCTTAAGGGCATTTTGGTAATTTCACATAGGCTTAAAAGGTCAAAACTGAAGATTTTGGGTTTAAGACTTTTGCTTACTGCTAAAGTATGAAAATTTGCTTAAAATATCACTAGGTATTAAGTCTTATATATCTAAAATGGCTTCAATATATACTATGCGTTAAAAACGCTTAAATGGGTGATTTTGAGCTATTTCCGGGTTCTAAAAGGGAAGCTGATATTTTTATTATTCCAGAAGGCTCAAAATACTTTATTTATCATATTAGATCAGTAGAAAAAGGTTTGGCATCAAAAGGTTTTGTAAAACTCATTTTATAGCCTAAAAGGGCAAAACCGGCAATTACCGAATCGAGCTTAGAACTCTAGGTTACGATTAGCCTAAAAATAAATAAAAATCTCCAAAAATCCCAAAATATTATATTACATCAGTGGGTAAAAAGTTTGGTATTTAAAATTGGGTTTAGATAGGCTATATGCTAATTATGCGGTTTATTTATTTAAAAGCTTCTTAATTACGCTAATGAGCATAACTCTTAATCTAGACCTCAAACTGATGTCAAATTCTAGGGTCGAGTTCATAAATCAGTAGTGAAGGTTTATACCCTTTCACTTTTTCAAAAATCACATTTTAAGGTGATAAGCGCATAATAGTCAACATTTAAGCAATTAACGGAATCATGCATATGAATCGGATAACCAATAAACCAAGTTGTATAATCACAGAGGGTTATACTTATAGGTAACTTGGTCCTATTGGAGCTCTAAGGCATTCCTAATTCATGCTCAAACGGGTTAGAACTGAAAGTCAATGCATAAGTCAAACTACGCGACTTTCAGTCCCGAACCGAGCCTAAGCCGAAAATTGTCGAGTTGAACATGTTTAGACATGTTCTTATATTAATTACCAAGTTATATGAGTGCCAAAACAGGTTCCATAGCTTACACATTGATAATTATGTATTTATTTATAAAATAGCTTCCTGTTGACTTTTTGTAACCAAGTTTGACTTTGACAATTGACCTAATTAGAGTGGGAATCAGAGAGTGGCCTTTTAAGGGTTTAATCCCCACATAATTACCAACTCATAGGTACTTTCATAATGAAATTTGACTGGAGCAATTAAGATTAATGACGAAGTCAAATCTTAATTACGACGGTTTGACTTTTAGGAATATAAGCTAATTAAAATGATTAAGCATGGATTAAGGCTCTTACTTAGGGTCCTTGCTATCTTTTCTACACTTCCAAGTCTTCTCCTAAAGCCAGGTAGCTCCAGAAACCAAGTTGTGAAGTTGCAAGTGAATGAGCATTTGAACAATGAACTTTATGCCCCTTTTATAGGTTTCTTGGATCAATTTGATCATGCCAACAAGGTCTATAGATGTTATGGGATCATTCCAAGTGTCCCTAGATCCTTTAAAACCATCAAACAAGCTCCAGGAATGAAAAACCACGCTTCTAAGTCGGTTAAACCGGCTGTACAGGCAGCTGTGCATATTTTCAGCATCTGGGGACCTTAGGCGGCTCGCGTAAGGATCCATAAGGATCTTACGCGCCCTGCTTGGGCACTCTGATCCGGTTACAAAGTTTCAAAAATTGCAATTTCAGTCCCTGGTCCTTCCAAACTTGATTTTTGGCTCATTTCTTGCACTATAAACCCCCAAGCTTGACTTTTAAGGACTCCAAGTTATAAACCAACTTTATTTAGTCCCCGGTTACTCAACATTCACCGAAAAGCCTTGAATTTCAACGTTGACGCTTTTAACCCCTCGTATACGAATATTGTCATAACTTTCTCATACTTTATCGAAACCTTGTGAAATTTTTATCACACATTCTCGTGAGTATAATTTATCATTACAAAACTTCGGGTCTGCTAAAAGATCACTCTGAGGTATACTTTAAACATGTTGACACATTTAGCCCCTGTAGTTTGTAATTCCTCACTTTCTTTCACAATTAGCTTCGTATGATCCATGACTTATTCGTTTGAAGGTATAAACATCTTGTAGGGCTATTTTAAAATATATTTATCCATTGTTGACATTCTGGATCCTTATATTCACATAGTTTCCTTGTTTGTCAACTTAAGCCCTTCTAATTCAGTCCTTTATACGTTTAAAGTCCATGACACCTGTCGATATGATATTTGACATGAATTTTCGAGGTGTTACATCCTTACCCCCTTAAAAGAAATCTCGCCCTCGAGATTTACTAAAATAAATGAGGGTACTTTTCTTTCATCGTGGATTCTACCTCCCATGTGTATTCGGGACCTCTGCGGGCATCCCATTTGACCTTTACAATAGGTACGTCCTTCCTCCGAAGCTTTTTAACCTGTCGATCCTCAATCGACAAAGGTTTTTCCACAAATTTTAAGCTCTCATCTATGTGCAAATCTGTATGTGGTATGACTAGCGATTCATCAGCTAGACATTTCTTCAGATTGCAGATGTGGAATACATTATGAATGCCACTGAGCTCTTCAGGTAAGTTTAACTTATAAGCCACTGATCCTACACATTCGATGATCTCGAATGGTCCTATATATCTCGGGCTTAACTTACCTTTCTTACCAAATCGCATCACCCCTTTCCAAGGCGACACTTTAAGTAAAACTTTATCACCAACCTCGAACTTGAGGGGTTTTCGCCTTTTATCAGCATAGCTTTTCTGCCTATCCCTGGCAGCTTTCAGGCGATCACGAATCTGGACAATCTTGTCCGTTGTCTCGAAAACTATTTCAGGTCCTAATAATTGAGTGTCTCCTACTTCTGCCCAGCAGATGGGCGTCCTGCATTTCCTAGCATATAATGCCTCAAAAGGCGCAGCCTGAATGCTTGTATGGTAGCTATTATTGTAGGAGAACTCGACCAATGGCAGGTGCTTATCCCAGCTACCGCCTAAATCAGTTACACATGCACGTAGCATGTCTTCCAAAGTTTGGATAGTACGCTCACTCTGCCCATCCGTCTGAGGATGGTAAGCTGTACTAAAATTCAATTGCGTGCCCAAAGACTGTTGGAAACTTTTCCAAAAATGAGATGTATATTGATGTGCGTTAGGTGTAATATGTTTTTAATATATAATTAAGCCCTTTTTACACTTTTAGCCAAGTTTTAAATTTATAAAACACGATATTTACTAACACTAAACACACATATGGGCAAGTGCACCCATCGTGGACGTAGTATAGTGTTGGTAAGATACCGAGGTCGTCCAAGGACACAAGAGCTTTTAATACCGGTTCATCCTCAACGTCTAATCAAATCAAAAGGTTAGAAAAAATGATTTAAACTAAGAAAAATAAAAACTAACTAAATGCTGAAAAATAAAATAAAATAAAAACAGATAGACAAGATGAATCACTTGGATCCGACACGTGTATTAGTATAACCTTTGATTATTTTCGCACTTTTGCACTTGTTTAAGAGATTATCTTAGTTATTGTAGTAGGCCCCTCTTTTGAAGGCGACGTTACCCTCAACCCAGTAGTTTGAGTCAGCAAGGATACAATCCTAAAGGGTCGGATTATTGAAAGATAATGAATTAAGTTATTAATGCAAATTGTGGTAGGCCCCGCTTTTGGCGGTGACGTTACCCTCGGCTAAGTAGTCTGAGTCAGCAGGGATACAGTCCTAAATAGCCGGGTTATAGTATTAATAGTAGTTAACTTATGAGGGGGTCAAAGAGTTTGAATCCCCGCCATCCAATACCTATGGGCATTGAAGGAGATCCTACTAAATTTGACCCAGGTCCCAAGCAGGACCTCTAAACGCTGAACAAGGGCAAGACCCTTACCAAACCGTTCCCTTAACCCCCGACCAGGTAGCCAACATACCTCCATATAGACCGTGGAGATATGAATGGTGAAAATCTTTTATTTTATATAGACAGTAAAATAATGCCAAGACACCACGGACAAACGATAAGGAAAGATCACCTTCAACATAAGTAACTAGTTATTAAAGTCATTAATACAAAACCAAATAAAAAGTGCAAAAGATTAAAAATAAAAAGTATTATACTAAACACTTGTCTTCACCAAGTGATGTAAGAGACTTAGGCAAACATGGCCTTGATTGTCAAGAACTCTTACGATCAATCTTGGATCCCGAGACGACTCACACACTCTACGATGGACAATGGATGATGGTGGTGGATGATGGTGTTATGGTGGTGGTGGGTGGTGGATGAGGTGTGAGAGAGGTGGTGTGCCAAGGGATGAGAGAGAATGAAACCAAGCTCCTCTATTTATAGGCTGGACAGAACGCTGGACACGGCCCCGTGTCCGCTGGACACGGCCCCGTGCCCGTCTGACACTCTCTCTCTTCATTAATTGTAATTGCGAATTACAATTAATGCGCCTGCTGTACTTTCACCACGCCCCCGTGCTCGCTGGACACGGCCCCGTGGTGAGCAATGGAAGCTTCTACTGGTTTGTCTTTTCTGCTGCTTCCTGGGCACGCCCCCGTGTTCGCTGGACACGGGGCGTGTTCAGACTTTGTTTTCTTCTCTTTGTCTTGGGAGGTGCCGTTGAGGGTCCGGGCAGTCCACTTTTGTTCCTTTTCTTGTATTTATGGTAGAATTAGTGGTCTTTTTGCTTCTTTTGTGATTTTGAGCTCATTTCATCCTGAAAATACAAAAGGAAGACAAAAACACTCTTTTTCCAACATTAGTACTTAAAAAGGGTTAGTTTTATGCCTTAATTGATGTGTTTTATATGTTGCATTTTACACACATCAAATACCCCCACACTTGAACTTTTGCTTGTCCTCAAGCAAAACTCTTTTAATGTGGCTTACACTCCCAAATGGAATAGGTAGAAGAGAAGTTTTTAGCTTGTCCTAGAGTGTCGGGAATCCAAGGTTTTTATAGGTTTTATTTTTATTTTATTTACAATCCTATTCGTTATGATTTATTTTGAACTTTTCATAAGATAAACTACTTATTTTGGCATAACATGCCTTATTAAAATTCCATTTATATACAAGTTCACATACCTCACGGGAGATCACTCAACACTCGGCCGAAGGTGTATATTTAAGTGAGTCACTCGAGAGCGGCACGGACTTACGTTTTCCATAGGCTTGCCAAGCGATCAATCCTCCTCCTTTTTAACTTTTTACCTTTGTAAATATCAAGAGGACTTTTGGGGTGAAGGCTTGGGTTTAAAGGTGGGTGGTTGGTTAGTGGTTAGTAAAAAGGGCGAAAATCGTAACAAGTGTCGGTTTTCGTAAAATACCTTATTTTTTTAGTGACATTTATCTTTGAAGTATTTCTCCAAACAAGCTTTTGTAGCTTTTGTTTGTTTTTGACTTCATTATTCATATATTTTTTTTTCGTCACGTAAAAGGTATGTTTATGAAAAACCGAGTTTGTTACTAAAATAAAGGTAAAAAATGAAAAAGGTTTTTGGTGGGTAAAAAAAATTAGTTTTGGGGGTAATGAAATGAAAGGTTTAGGCTCAAAGGGGTTTTCTAGGGGGATTTTGGGTAGGTAAAAAAAAAATGAAAAATAATGGTTTTGAAAGAAAAATAGTTAGTCCTAATGCCTCCATCATTTACTTACTTGGGTTTAAGTTGGTAAGGACCGGGAATGTATCGTCGTGGCAAGTTCTAGATTTGTAAAGACCGAGCGGCTATTCACACAAGAAACGAAAAATGAGCATTTAATCTAAATATGTATATTTTTATGCTCAATAAAGGCTCAAAACTCACTTTTGTGGGAATGGGTTTTTAATGTGACCAAGCATATATAATCGAATTTTTAACTAGACTTGTTATACCGTTTCATAATTTTCTTATGTTAGTTCTTTTTATCACGACGCTATCGGTTGTAAATTTGTAAAAATATAACCTTTTTAGAACTTGTTATTCCCAACTTAAACTAAGACAAGTAAATAAAAAAATGAAAAAGTTTTTGAAAAAAATTTGGGGTGTTTAGCGGTTCCAATAGAGTTTTGTGTAAGGCTTGTTTTAGGATTTTGCAAAATTTCAAGGTTTTAGCATTCCCCCACACTTAAATTACACATTGTCCTCAATGTGTCCAAAAATAAAGTTTTTGGTTGATTAGAATATGTAAAAGCGTGTTTAAAAACAAAGATTTGTGTTACTGGCGCTCCGGACACGGCCCCGTGTCCATTGGACACGGCCCCGTGGTGAACTGCCAGTAACGAAAAACTTACAGAGGGTGGACACGGGGGCGTGTTGGGTGAACACGGCCACGTGTCCGGCAAAAATCTGCAGGTCAGTAGCCAAACAGCAGAACTGGGAGATGGGCACGGGGGCGTGTTGGGTGGACACGTCCCCGTGTGGATAGTCTGTTAGCCACAAAAATAGGTTTTTCTCCCGGTTTCTTCATCCTAGGGCTGCAAGTGCTAATGTTTAGCACTCTAACCCTTGCATTGCACCTGTCCAATCATTCAATACCATCCAACCAAGCACAAAGTATCCTAACTTACCATTGTCAAATATTATCCAAACATAAAGTAAAAACAAAATAAAGATAAAAAGTAGTTAAGGAAAGTAAATTGTTCGACAAATGGCACGCAGGCCATGAATTGTTTGATGGATAAGAAGGGTAATCAAACCTGTGGGCTCATCACCAGCTAGCCCCTTGCTCCTCCCAGCCTCCTACTCCATATCTTCATCACTATCTCCACCTCCGCCTCCCTGCCTCGCCATGTACTCCCGGATGCTACCGATATCATCTTGTATATCGTTGACACTGCGTTCGATAGCTCCAACCCGGAGGTGTGTGTTGTTGGCGAGGTTGTAGGTGTTCCTGGTACACATGAGGTTTTCCTGCAAAAGATCATGTAAACTTTGGAAATTAGGAAAACCGCCTCCTTGAGAGGAGGATTGACCCGGATCGCCTTGGGGAGGGTATTGATAATGTGGAGGTGGTGCATGAAGAACTAGAGCCTCTTGCGGGTTCCATGCGTAGCCTTGTGTCCTCTGAAAGCTCACCGTCCCGTCCATGGACTCCTTTCGAAGGACTTTGGGATATTCGTGAAATGCTTGAAAAGACGGTACACCCATCCCCCGAAGAAGATTGGTGTAGGAGCAGAGGCAAGGCGGTTCAAGTGCATGTTCCGTAGTAGGAGGTAAGGAACATCGAGAGGCTTCCGGTTGTGGATGCAGTGAAGGACAACCAAATCTTTTAACCCAACAACGCCACTACTGTCATGGCGTTGGCTCAGCGAGTACGTGAGGAGCCTGTGGATGTAGCGGTATAACGGGTCCCTCAGTTTGGTGCTCTTTGTGCTGCTTGGGTTGTAGATCCCCTCACCGATTTGAGCCCATGCGGCTTGGCGTTCAGTTGCGTCCAAGTCTCGCAATCCCCCGGTATTCTCTTCATTCCCCGCTTCTTCATCTTTGGACAGCCCAATGATGGATCCGAACTGCGCCATGGAGGTTCTATAGGTCGTACCTCCACATCGAAATTCGACCGCCTCGTGATCAAACGGTTCGCATCTCGAGTTGAAGACGAACGTGCTATAGAACTCCAATGTGCATTGATGGACCGACCGAAGTCGGGCAGTCAATGCGACGTGCAGTGGACCCGTCACTATGTTGTTGAAGCGGTCCAGTTGGTTTACCATTGTCAGCAAATCAGTACATGCCCGCCTTGGATACTCTTCGGGCCTTGTTTGTAGGACCTCGTAGCGAGCCCTGGCGTCAAGTTCGCTGGCATTAAACCGTGTGAATCTAGACATCTGAAAAGAATACAGCAAAAGTTAGTGCGAAATATGGAAACTCAGGTTGAAAACTGCAAACAGTGGGCTGGACACGGCCCCGTGTTCAGCGGACACGGCCCCGTGTCCAGGCGTCTGTAACACCTAATTTTCATTTTTTCGTCCCGGTTTCGAAATCCTGAAAATTTTTAGCCTAGTAGCAGCGGTTTCCCCCGAAAATGAAACCCTAAGTGTCGTTTTTCCAAAATCAAACCATTTACCCTTTCAATTTTGTGTTTTCGGTTCAAGAACAAGGGTTTGTGTTTTTAGTTGGAAATCGGACAAATCTATCAACAATACTTGTCTATTTACTTCCTACTACTCTACTCTAAACCACTACTAACAATTTTCATCAAAAATTTCGAGTTCGATCCGGATGAACATGAAGAACCCTAGATTTCCCCCAATTTTTGATGTTTTAACTACATGCAAGTAACTAATCTAACTATTAAGAAGGATAGAATCATACCTTGACGTTGTTAGGTTCGGTGGTGACGTTCGAAATCTGCAGAAAATCGCCTCTAACCAGAGAGTTTTCGGCGAAACGGGGCGTGTGGAATGGTGTAACTGATAGGAAAAGAGGGTTTTATCCCGACAGTCGCCTCGACACGGCCCCGTGTCCAGTGGACACGGCCCCGTGCCGGGTGAAGTTTTTGAAATTTTTTTTTTTTTTTACGTGTTCGTGTGCATGCCCCTTATTTCCGAAAAATGGTTAGATGATTTTACCGGTTTTGAACGTACACTTACCTGTAACATGTCGGGTATGAGTTTATTCGTTGACCGGTTGAAGTGCGATTTCCTCTTCCTCATCCTCAATGGATCCTCTGTAGAGTTTCAGCCGTTGGCCATTGACTTTAAATGGTGTCCCATTTCGAGTTTTAATTTCTACTGCACCGTGTGGAAAAACATGGGTGACTGAAAAAGGTCCCGACCACCTAGACTTTAACTTACCAGGAAACAATCGAAGTCGCGAATTAAACAATAGAACTTGGTCTCCAACCCGAAATTCATTAGATTTAATATATTTATCATGCAAATTTTTCATTCTTTCTTTATAAATTTCGGAGTTAGAATATGCATAATTCCTAAGTTCTTCTAATTCGTTTATTTGACAAAATCGATTTTTACCGGCAACTTCTAAGTCTAAGTTTACGTTTTTTATTGCCCAGTAGGCTTTGTGAGCGATTTCTACTGGCAAGTGACAACTTTTTCCATAGACGAGTTTATATGGGGTTGTGCCTATAGTGGTTTTATAAGCGGTTCGAAAAGCCCATAAAGCGTCGTCTAGTTTGTCAGCCCATTCTTTTTTATTTATTCCTACGGTTTTCTCAAGTATTCGTTTTAAACCTCGATTAGTCACTTCGGCTTGCCCATTTGTTTGAGGATGATATGCTGTCGAGACCCGGTGATAGACCCCATACCTTGTTAATATTTTTTCGAGTTGATGATTGCAAAAATGGGTACCTCTATCACTTATTAATGCTTTTGGTGTCCCGAAACGAGAGAACAACTTTTTCAGGAATTTTACCACTACTCTTCCATCATTTGTTGGAAGAGCCTCGGCCTCTGCCCATTTAGACAAGTAATCGACTACCACAAGTATATATTTGTTTCCCTTTGAAGGTGGGAAGGGTCCCATGAAATCGAGTCCCCACACATCAAAGATTTCACAAACGAGAATGCCATTTTGAGGCATTTCGTTTTTGGAAGAAATATTACCTGATCTTTGGCAGGCATCACATGTCTTTACAAGGTTTTGTGCATCCTTGTAAATGGTTGGCCAGTAAAATCCCGAATCAAATACCTTTCTTGCGGTACTTGCGGCACCATGATGTCCTCCGTATGGACCTTCATGACAATGACGGAGTATTCTTCGTGCTTCATTACCATGGACACACCTTCGGATGAGTTGGTCGGCACACATTTTGAAAAGATAGGGGTCTTCCCAAAAGTAATGCTTTACATCAGCAAAGAATTTTTTTCTTTGATGATGTGGCCATCCTTTGGTGACTATACCGCTGGCTAAGAAGTTAGCGTAGTCGGCATACCATGGTTCTTGTCTGCTTTCCATCATTTCCAGGGACTCCGTGGGAAATTTTTCGTTGATTTGCTCGTCCCTGGTTGTCTCCAAAGCTGGGTCTTCTAAGCGTGAGAGATGATCTGCAGCAGTGTTTTCTGCTCCTCTTTTGTCCTTGATTTCAATGTCGAATTCTTGGAGGAGTAGAATCCACCTTATCAAACGAGGTTTTGCGTCTTGTTTCTTGAAGAGGTACCTGATGGCTGCATGGTCTGTATAAACTATTGTTTTAGAAAGAACAAGATACGAACGAAATTTATCAAAAGCAAATACCACCGCTAGTAACTCTTTCTCCGTAGTTGTATAATTTTCCTGTGCATCATTAAGAGTTTTACTAGCATAATAAATTGGGTGGAAATGTTTTTCTTTTCTTTGTCCCAAGACTGCTCCAACAGCAAAGTCGCTTGCATCGCACATGATTTCGAAAGGAAATTTCCAATCTGGCGCTATCATGATAGGTGCATTGACTAGCATTTCCTTGAGGGTTAGAAATGCTTGATTGCATTCCTTGTCAAAGATGAAGGGTGCATCTTTTTCAAGCAATTTTGTTAGAGGTCTTGAAATTTTTGAAAAGTCCTTGATAAACCTTCTATAAAATCCGGCATGCCCTAGGAAACTTCTGATTGCTCTCACGGAGGATGGAGGAGGTAATCGAGAAATAGTCTCTATTTTTGCTCGATCAACTTCCATTCCTTCGCTTGAGATTTTGTGCCCGAGTACTATTCCCTCTGTTACCATGAAATGGCATTTTTCCCAGTTAAGGGCGAGGTTAGTTTCCTCACATCGGGATAGCATTCGTTCAAGATTATCGAGGCATTGATCATATGAGTCTCCAAAGATGGAAAAGTCATCCATGAAGACCTCCATGGTTTTTTCAATCATATCATGGAAAATGGCGACCATACAACGTTGGAATGTTGCAGGCGCATTACATAGACCGAATGGCATGCGTCGATATGCAAAAGTTCCGTAGGGGCATGTGAAAGTTGTTTTCTCTTGGTCTTCTGGTGCTATCGGTATTTGGAAGTAACCTGAAAAACCATCTAAGAAACAATAAAATTTATGACCGGATAATCTTTCTAACATTTGATCAATGAAGGGTAAAGGAAAGTGGTCTTTCCTTGTTGCTTCATTTAATCTCCTATAATCTATACAGACTCTCCATCCTGTGACGGTTCTTGTGGGTATTAATTCATTCTTCTCGTTAGTTATCACCGTCATACCTCCTTTCTTTGGGACTACTTGGACGGGACTTACCCACGGGCTATCGGAGATAGGGTAGATTAGTCCGGCGTCGAGTAGTTTGATGACTTCATTTTTAACCACTTCTTGAACATTGGGGTTCACTCTTCGTTGTGGTTGAATCACCGTTTTGTAGTCATCATTCATTAAAATTTTGTGCGTGCACATGGAAGGACTTATTCCTTTAATATCTACAAGCTTCCAAGCGATCGCATTTTTGTGTTTTTTAAGTAGGTTAACTAATTTTTCTTTTTCTATGTTACTTAATTTAGACGAAATAATTACAGGTAAACTACCATCTTTGCCTAGAAAAGCATACTCCAAACCTTTAGGAAGTTCTTTGAGCTCAAAGGGTGGGTCTTTAGGAGACACCTTATTTTGTGGCTCGTCTAGATCAAGAACTTTAAAAGTTTGTTCTATGGCTACCTCTTCATCGACAAAGTGGTCTTCTTCGTCGGTTGTATCGGGTGGCTCAGCTTCATCTTCAATTAGGGGGTCATTATTGCCAAAAGGATATTTCATTGAGCGCTCAAGATCTATGCTCCTTTTGAATGCCCCTAATTGAAGAGGTAGATTGTTGAATTTCCGGTTTTTCAAAGCTTTGTGAGTTTGTACAAAAGGTTTTCCCAAGACTAGGGGGGCATCATCTAAGATGACGAAGTCGGTTGGGATTACCATTTGATTTGTTTGAACCAAAACATCTTCAACTACACCGATTGATTTCATTACTTTTCGGTCGGATAGAAAAATGGGTATTTGAAGTGGAGTAAAATCACTAATACTTAACTTTTCAAAAATGTAGTTAGGCATTATGTTAACACAAAGATCTTTATCAATAGTGATATTACTAATAAACGAATTTTGAAAAAAACACGGAACCGGTGTAATGTTAATTTCAAAAGGATCTTCTTTTATTAGCGAGGTTTGATCATTAGTTAACTTAACACTTACTAAGTCATTGATTTTAGCATTAGCGTTTAACTCTTTTAAAAACTTGGCATGAGGGGTTATTAAACAATGATTTTCGAAAGTAGGTGACAAGAGAATAATTTCCTCAAAATTAGACTCTTCTTGAATTTTAACGTTGTCGGCCTCACTTTTTTCGTTGTTTAACTCATGTGTCTGTTTTTCACTTTCTTGTTCTTCCATTTTTACACTTTCAACTATCTCTACGTTATCATCGTTTTTTAATTCTTCTCTTGCGCGGGATTCCTCTTCCCTTGCGCGAGATTCTTTTATGCAACGTTCGATAGTTTTAAGTTGTTCTATTATCCTATTAGTTACTTCGGTGAGATTGAAAGAATTCGGATCCTCAAAGCTTGAATCCGGTTGTTCGATCCTTGGTTCCTCATAGTACTCATATGAAGTAGATGGTTCACACCATTGCTTTTCATTGTAAGTGTATGATGGATAAGGGTCGAAACTTTGTTCTTCATAGTACTCATATGAGGTGGGTTGTTCACGCCATGGTTCCTCATAATAAGAGTATGAAGGTGGTGGCTCATATCTTGAGTCCTCAAAGTATGAGTATGAAGGCTCATACCTTGGTTCGTCAAAATATGAGTATGAGGGAGGAGGTTCATACCTTGGGTCTTCATAGGATGTGTATGAAGTTGATGGCTCGTACCTGGGCTCCTCATAATGATTGTATGAATTGGATGGTTGATATGAAGTATCATATTGAACCGAGCGTGCGTTACGACAATTAGTGCAATAATTACCTCTATAATCATCCTCATCATAGGTGTAGTTGTAACCTCTTGAGTATTGATCCATAGGAATCACTCAACAGATCACAACTGAGTCTCGGGACCAGAAAACAAAAATAAGACGGAAACAGAAGCTGGACACGGCCCCGTGTTGGGTGAACACGGCCCCGTGTTCAGGGACTGTATCTGGGCGTTTTAATTAAATTTACTGGTCACGTTGAGCACGGGGGCGTGTTCAGCGAGCACGGCCCCGTGTTCAGACTCTGTATCTGGGTATCTACTCTAAAATATGCAGCACGGGGGCGTGTTCAGCGAGCACGGCCCCGTGTTCAGGCTACTGTAAATGCAAAACTAAACTAAAATGCAGAAAAATGCGCGCGTTTTGAAAAAGGTTTTGAAAAACTGATTAGGCCGTCGATTTTAAGCTTTCTTAAAATCCTTGTGTCCCCGGCAACGGCGCCAAAAACTTGATGTGCGTTAGGTGTAATATGTTTTTAATATATAATTAAGCCCTTTTTACACTTTTAGCCAAGTTTTAAATTTATAAAACACGATATTTACTAACACTAAACACACATATGGGCAAGTGCACCCATCGTGGACGTAGTATAGTGTTGGTAAGATACCGAGGTCGTCCAAGGACACAAGAGCTTTTAATACCGGTTCATCCTCAACGTCTAATCAAATCAAAAGGTTAGAAAAAATGATTTAAACTAAGAAAAATAAAAACTAACTAAATGCTGAAAAATAAAATAAAATAAAAACAGATAGACAAGATGAATCACTTGGATCCGACACGTGTATTAGTATAACCTTTGATTATTTTCGCACTTTTGCACTTGTTTAAGAGATTATCTTAGTTATTGTAGTAGGCCCCTCTTTTGAAGGCGACGTTACCCTCAACCCAGTAGTTTGAGTCAGCAAGGATACAATCCTAAAGGGTCGGATTATTGAAAGATAATGAATTAAGTTATTAATGCAAATTGTGGTAGGCCCCGCTTTTGGCGGTGACGTTACCCTCGGCTAAGTAGTCTGAGTCAGCAGGGATACAGTCCTAAATAGCCGGGTTATAGTATTAATAGTAGTTAACTTATGAGGGGGTCAAAGAGTTTGGATCCCCGCCATCCAATACCTATGGGCATTGAAGGAGATCCTACTAAATTTGACCCAGGTCCCAAGCAGGACCTCTAAACGCTGAACAAGGGCAAGACCCTTACCAAACCGTTCCCTTAACCCCCGACCAGGTAGCCAACATACCTCCATATAGACCGTGGAGATATGAATGGTGAAAATCTTTTATTTTATATAGACAGTAAAATAATGCCAAGACACCACGGACAAACGATAAGGAAAGATCACCTTCAACATAAGTAACTAGTTATTAAAGTCATTAATACAAAACCAAATAAAAAGTGCAAAAGATTAAAAATAAAAAGTATTATACTAAACACTTGTCTTCACCAAGTGATGTAAGAGACTTAGGCAAACATGGCCTTGATTTTCAAGAACTCTTACGATCAATCTTGGATCCCGAGACGACTCACACACTCTACGATGGACAATGGATGATGGTGGTGGATGATGGTGTTATGGTGGTGGTGGGTGGTGGATGAGGTGTGAGAGAGGTGGTGTGCCAAGGGATGAGAGAGAATGAAACCAAGCTCCTCTATTTATAGGCTGGACAGAACGCTGGACACGGCCCCGTGTCCGCTGGACACGGCCCCGTGCCCGTCTGACACTCTCTCTCTTCATTAATTGTAATTGCGAATTACAATTAATGCGCCTGCTGTACTTTCACCACGCCCCCGTGCTCGCTGGACACGGCCCCGTGGTGAGCAATGGAAGCTTCTATTGGTTTGTCTTTTCTGCTGCTTCCTGGGCACGCCCCCGTGTTCGCTGGACACGGGGCGTGTTCAGACTTTGTTTTCTTCTCTTTGTCTTGGGAGGTGCCGTTGAGGGTCCGGGCAGTCCACTTTTGTTCCTTTTCTTGTATTTATGGTAGAATTAATGGTCTTTTTGCTTCTTTTGTGATTTTGAGCTCATTTCATCCTGAAAATACAAAAGGAAGACAAAAACACTCTTTTTCCAACATTAGTACTTAAAAAGGGTTAGTTTTATGCCTTAATTGATGTGTTTTATATGTTGCATTTTACACACATCAATATCTAGTATCCCTGTCAGAGATAATAGATACTGGTACGCCATGCAAGGATACAATCTTGTCAACATACAACTGGGCTAACATGTCAGAGCTGTAAGTTTCCTTGATAGGTAGGAAATGTGCTAACTTAGTCAGTCTATCTACTATCACCCAAATAGTATCATTTCCTTTCTTAGTCTTCGAAAACTTGGTGATGAAATCCATCGTCACCATTTCCCATTTCCAAGTGGGAATTTCAGGCTGTTGTAGTAAGACTGACGGCTTTTGATGTTCAGCCTTAACCTGAGCACACGTCAAGCATTTAGCCACATAGGCAGCTATAGACTTCTTCAAGTCTATCCACCAATAGTTTGCCTTTAAATCCTGGTACATCTTATCAGCTCCAGGATGAACGGAATATTTGGAACTATGGGCTTCCTGGAGGATAACATCCCGAAGTCCTCCATAAACTGGAACCCATATTCGTCCATTCAACCTTAGGATTCCGTCCTTGCTGTAGGATAACTGCTCCTCAGTTACTCCTAACTTCTCATCAGGATAGTTAGCTTCCAGCACTGCTTCCTTCTGTGCTGCTAACAATTTTTCATTCAAATTATTCTTTATCTCAATGCTCTTGGCATTGATTCTTATAGGCCTTATCCTTTCCTTTCGACTTAAGGCATCAGCAACCACATTTGCCTTGCCTGGATGGTATCTTATTTCACAATCATAGTCATTTAAAGTTTCCATCCAACGTCGCTGCCTCATATTCAAGTCCTTCTGATTAAACAAATGTTGAAGGCTCTTGTGATCAGAGTAGATTACACACTTCGTTCCATACAGGTAATGCCTCCAAAGCTTTAGTGCAAATACAACGGCACCCAGCTCCAAGTCATGGGTGGTGTAATTCCTTTTGTGCACCTTTAACTGACGTGAAGCATGGGCAATGACCTTGCCTTTCTGCATAAGCACACACCCCATCCCGGTGTGTGATGCATCACAATATACTACAAACTCATCAATTCCATCAGGCAACGTCAAAACAGGAGCGTTGCTCAACTTTTGCTTCAAAATATCGAAGGATTCTTGCTGCTTAGGCCCCCAATTGAACGTACTATTCTTGCTAGTCAGCAAAGTCAGGGGTGCTGCAATTCTTGAGAAGTTCTCGATAAATCGTCTGTAGTACCCGGCCAATCCTAAGAAACTGCGAATCTCCGTGGGCGTCTTTGGCTCTTGCCAGTTCATGACAGCTTCAACTTTAGCGGGATCTACTTGGATACCATGCTCACTCACAACATGTCCAAGGAATTGGACTTCGCGAAGCCAAAATTCACATTTTGAAAATTTGGCATAGAGCTTTTCCTGTTGAAGCAGTTTCAAAATACAACGGAGATGCTTCTCGTGGTCAGCTTGACTCTTCGAGTAGATGAGGATGTCATCGATGAAGACGATAACAAATTTATCCAAATAAAGCTTGCAGACGCGATTCATGAGATCCATGAATGCGGCAGGTGCATTAGTGAGCCCAAAAGGCATCACTAGGAACTCGTAATGACCATAGCGAGTCCTAAATGCAGTCTTATGTACATCTTCATCTTTAACCTTCAGTTGATGATAGCCTGACCTCAAATCGATCTTAGAGAAATAGCTTGCCCCTTGTAATTGATCAAACAGATCATCGATCCTGGGCAAGGGATACTTGTTCTTGATAGTGACCTTATTAAGTTCTCGGTAATCGATGCACAGACGCATCAAACCATCCTTCTTCTTAACAAATAGGATTGGCGCTCCCCAAGGAGACGAACTAGGTCTAATAAAACCCTTGGCTAGCAAATCATCTAGCTGTGTCCTTAATTCCTTCATCTCTGTTGGTGCCAACCTATAAGGTGCTCTAGCAACAGGTGCTGCCCCAGGGATGATGTCAATTCTGAATTCCACTTCCCTATCTAGTGGTAAACCAGGTAGTTCTTCAGGAAAGACTTCAGGGTATTCAGAAATGACTGGAATATCTTCGACCTTGGGCTTCTGCTCGTCGACCATTACTTGTGCCATGTAAATAACACAACCCTTCTTCATACATCTAGATGCCTTGAGTATAGCCACTTGCTCAGGCAATCCATACTGGGTATCTCCTTGAATGGTAAGTGACTCACAAGACGGAGTCTTAATCACCACTTGCTTCTTATTGCAGATGATCTGGGCTTCGTAATGCGATAACCAATCCATGCCCAATACTATGTCAAATCCGGCTAACTTCAAAGGAAGCAAGGACAGAGGAAAAGAGTGGTTCCTAATGGATATGACACATCCATCTCACACGGTCGAGGCTGTTTCTAAGGTACCATCAGCTAATTCCACCTCGTACTTCACACTTAAGGTTTTAACAGGTAACTTCAACAATTCACAAAACTTATTATCTATGAACGACTTATCAGCGTCAGAATCAAACAATACTCTAGCATATACATCATTTATGAGGAAAGTACCTGTGATCACATTGTCGTCCTGAACGGCTTCCCGTGCATCCATCCGGAAGACTCTGGCATTAGTCTTCTTTGTTTCCTCAGGCTTCTTGGTGTATTTAGGGCAGTTAGTCTTAATGTGCCCTTTTTCATTGCAATTGAAACAGGTAGCATCTTTGATCTTCTTGCAGTCAATAGTCTTGTGCTCTTTAGACTTGCACAACCCATATGCAGGTGGTCCTGATTGAGACTTGGTCTCAAGCCTGCACTTTCCAAAGTGGCGTTTTTGGCAAGTTGAGCACTTTGGCTTTTCCTCAGTTTGCTGGTTAACTTTGTTGGACCCAGACCCTTTCTTGTCGTCCGTATTATCCTTGTGCTTCTTTTCAGATCTTCGTGAGGTATCATCCTCACGCTTCCTCTTACTCTCTTCAGAGTTCTTGAGCGATCTTAACCTGACCGCATCTAAGGTGAGGGATAGAGATAGATCAGCTGCTGATCTAAAAGTAGCAGGTCTCGAAGCTTTAAAACTGGCTTTGATTTCTGGGGCTAAACCCCCAATAAAGCGAGCAATCCTTTTGGGTTCTGGTGTCACAAGATAGGGAACCAGTCTAGACATGGTGTTGAAGCTTGTAAGATAAGCTTGGCAATCTAGGTTCCTCATTACCAGTGACAAGAAATCTGACTCAATCCTTTCCACTTCATGCTGTGGACAATAATTCTCCTTAATGAGAACAACAAACTGCTCCCATGACATATTGTAGAGTGGGATCTTCCCAGCAGCTTGAATGAGAGACTTCCACCAAGCTAATGCTTCTCCCTTGAACGATTGGGATACATACTTCACTATATCCCTTTCAGCACAACCGCTGATATCAACAACAGTGTCCATCTCGTCCAACCAAGTCATACAATCAATTGCCCATTTCTCCCCAGTGAAATCCCGGGGTTTGCAGGAAACAAAGTACTTATAGGTACAGGACTTGGTACGTGGTTCATCATCGAACATTATCCTCTTGGATGGAATACTGTGTTGATTTGAGGAATGTTCGACATCCTCTTTCTTAGGTTCATCTTTCTTAGAGGGTGGTTTACTATGAGCTTCTGAATGAGTCTTAGGAACAGACTTAGAGTGGGGTACCGAAGAAGCTCTACTATGAGTTCCACTAAACTCCTTGAATTGCTCCGCTACAGCTTTAGATACAGCTGTATCAATCAGGGCACGGAGCTCTCCTTTGGTTATATTAACCCTATCATTATCATCGTGGTTTTCCAGAGAATGACTGTACTTCCTCCGACCTAGCCATGTAGCTTTAATTGCTACATAAAATTAAACAAGGACAAGGTTTATACGGAAGCTTATACAGGTTTATCGTTTTAAACGATTTATAAATCATGGTTTATAATACCCATTTAATTATTCAGGATTTTTATCATAATCCTAAGTTATAAGTTAATAATGGCACATAAAGGCCTAGTCACGTAGACAAGTTTATTTATAACCAGGATTTTACAGAATCGAGGTATTTAAGGTCTGAATCAAAGTTCATTCCCTTTTCTAGACAGGGAGTTGTAGGCTACCACTATCTTTTAGTCCCAGAGGATGTTAATTATGGCCCGTAGGCATTTCATCCTTAAGGGATGATTATTTTAAATAAGGGAATTTAGATTAACCCTTTTAAAGATGGCCTGTGTGACTTTAACGGTTCACAGTTTGCCAAATGTTAACATACTTACAGATGTTAACAAGGATTGGAATCTTTTAGATAGGTTTGACCATCTTAGCCATGTCTGCAATGACAATTAGGCTAGGTTTTACCTTTAAGATTCTTTATATATATATTAAACGCAGAGCAATCCTAAATTGAGAGGTTAACAATGATCTGAATCTAATTGAGGAACTACCATCTTGGCCCTGTCTTCAAATGACACACGAGCTAGGTCTTGTCCTTTTTAGATTTTGCCATTTTATTATAATGGTAGATCTTATAATATAGGAATCTAATCATCCCATTAAAATTTAAACAAGTACATGGTTGCCCTAAACGGGACTGCTACAAAAATGACTTGCCCATGTAGGGGCAAATCAGAAAAATAAGAAAGGAAACAAATCAAAAACAAAACAAATTAGGATTAGTCCTAAGTTCTTGTCTAGACTCAAGAGTGTGCAATTGTGTAACTGAGATTAAACACAAAAAGGCTATTCTTTAATTCTCTCAGTGTTGGCTCTGATACCAACCTGTCACACCCCTATTTTCCACGTGTCACCGGTGGGCCCGGTGGGGAGTATCGTGACGTAATTGATATCATCATAGTCAAACAACACAACATATAAATGCACAGCGGAAGCAAAAGATAGAGATTTATTTCAACTGAATAAATTGTAATGTTTAAGTATCACAAACAGTCGAAACAGATCCACAGGCGGATCAAATAAAAAGGAAAACTGTTCAACAGACTTTGACATCTAAAGCTTGCGAGACTTGAGTAATGATGCCTGGAGTAGCCAGCCTATTTCGTTTAGTACCTGCACTTAGCCTTTTTGGGAAAATACGTCAGTTTGCATTGGTAAATACGACTTAACTGACTCGTTTTGAAAAGAGTTTGAAAACTGATTTAAATGCACTTAGGCAAAAATATTTTATAACTTGGGACAATTATTCAAAATAATCTTGTATACAGTTTTACTCATTTGTCGTCCATTAGGGCCGGTTTGTAGGGCCGGACTTAAGTTAACTGACACGCCACAGGTATAATGCCCACAAGGTCGATTCCTTATAGTGCGATACCAGTTTTTACATAATGCAACTGTCAGGTGTACGCCTACACCCCGTGCTTAGGTCGTGGCCATTTCATGAATGATGCCAAGGATATCCGGGACATGGTCATTTAACCCTTAAGGGCTATACACCAAATAATACATATCAAACAGGTTATGTAAATACATCAATCACAATATGATTTAAATGACTACATACACCCGACCAAGTGGTACTTTTATAGTACCGTATCCCAAGCCCGTATAGGGAAAATAAGTTAAGGGTATTTACCTGAGCAATGTATAAATCAAATACAGCAAGTGCACGTAGCTTTTACTGGGCTCCTAATCTGGAACGAAGGTTTTTAATAACCTATTAGAATCCTAACGGGTCTTTAATTAAGCTTAGACTTAGACCGGTTAGTTTTCAAGAGAAAGACACGGTTCAAACGCATGGTATAGCGTAGACCGGTTTAGAATGTGGTTTTGACCCGACAAGCTTGAATGCCTGTTTAATATGGGTAACTTAATCACATTCTGGATTTTGAGACAAAAATGATTTGGTTTGACCCGTTTCGGCTAATATATGCAAACTAGTTACATACGCCGATCCGAACGCGAAACATGCGTAACGGGTAACCATAATAGCCATGAACATGTTCCATAAGTTAATATGCCTTTGATATGTTGTGATATCAGTAGGATACCTTCCATTATGCCCAAAACGAGTTTAAAACCAATTTATGCCCCATAGGGGTATTTTGGTCATTTTAAAGGTTATAAAAGAGGTTAAATAGTAATCTGAGTTTTGGGTCTGATTAAATCAGTAAAAATACTTAATTTACTAAGTTACATTAGTAGGGTATAACCTATATGTGAAATTTATCACTTATAACCAAACTATGCATCTTAAGGGCATTTTGGTAATTTCACATAGGCTTAAAAGGTCAAAACTGAAGATTTTGGGTTTAAGACTTTTGCTTACTGCTAAAGTATGAAAATTTGCTTAAAATATCAGTAGGTATTAAGTCTTATATATCTAAAATGGTTTCAATATATACTATGCGTTAAAAACGCTTAAATGGGTGATTTTGAGCTATTTCCGGGTTCTAAAAGGGAAGCTGATATTTTTATTATTCCAGAAGGCTCAAAATACTTTATTTATCATATTAGATCAGTAGAAAAAGGTTTGACATCAAAAGGTTTTGTAAAACTCATTTTATAGCCTAAAAGGGCAAAACCGGCAATTACCGAATCAAGCCTAGAACTCTAGGTTACGATCAGCCTAAAAATAAATAAAAATCTCCAAAAATCCCAAAATATTATATTACATCAGTGGGTAAAAAGTTTGGTATTTAAAATTGGCTTTAGATAGGCTATATGCTAATTATGCGGTTTATTTATTTAAAAGCTTCTTAATTACGCTAATGAGCATAACTCTTAATCTAGACCTCAAACTGATGTCAAATTCTAGGGACAAGTTTATAAATCAGTAGTGAAGGTTTCTACCCTTTCACTTTTTCAAAAATCACATTTTAAGGTGATAAGGGCATAATAGTCAACATTTAAGCAATTAACAGAATCATGCATATGAATGGGATAACCAATGAACCAAGTTGTATAATCACAGAGGGTTATACTTATAGGTAACTTGGTCCTATTGGAGCTCTAAGGCATTCCTAATTCATGCTCAAACGGGTCAGAACTGAAAGTCAATTCATAAGTCAAACTACGCGACTTTCGGTCCCGAACCGAGCCTAAGCCGAAAATTGTCGAGTTGAACATGTTTAGACATGTTCTTATTTTAATTACCAAGTTATATGAGTGTCAAAACAGGTTCCATAGCTTACACATTGATAATTATGTATTTATTTATAAAATAGCTTCCTGTTGACTTTTTGTAACCAAGTTTGACTCGACAATTGACCTAATTAGAGTGGGAATCAGAGGGTGACCTTTTAAGTGTTTAATCCCCACATAATTACCAACTCATAGGTACTTTCATAATGAAATTTGACTGGAGCAATTAAGATTAATGATGAAGTCAAATCTTAATTATGACGGTTTGACTTTTAGGAATATAAGCTAATTAAAATGATTAAGCAAGGATTAAGACTCTTACTTAGGGTCCTTGCTATCTTTTCTACACTTCCAAGTCTTCTCCTAAAGCCAGGTAGCTCCAGAAACCAAGTTGTGAAGTTGCAAGTGAATGAGCATTTGAACAATAAACTTCATGCCCCTTTTATAGGTTTCTTGGATCAATTTGATCATGCCGACAAGGTCTATAGATGTTATGGGATCATTCCAAGTGTCCGTAGATCCTTTAAAACCATCAAACAAGCTCCAGGAATGAAAAACCACGCTTCTAAGTCGGTTAAACCGGCTGTACAGGCAGCTGTGCATATTTTCAGCATCTGGGGACCTTAGGCGGCCCGCGTAAGGATCCATAAGGATCTTACGCGCCCCGCTTGGGCACTCTGATCCGGTTACAAAGTTTCAAAAATTGCAATTTCAGTCCCTGGTCCTTCCAAACTTGATTTTTGGCTCATTTCTTGCACTATAAACCCCCAAGCTTGACTTTTAAGGACTCCAAGTTATAAACCAACTTTATTTAGTCCCCGGTTACTCAAACGTTCACCGAAAAGCCTTGAATTTCAACGTTGACGCTTTTAACCCCTCGTATACGAATATTGTCATAACTTTCTCATACTTTATCGAAACCTTGTGAATTTTTTATCACACATTCTCGTGAGTATAATTTATCATTACAAAACTTCGGGTCTGCTAAAAGATCACTCAGAGGTATACTTTAAACATGTTGACACATTTAGCCCCTGTAGTTTGTAATTCCTCACTTTCTTTCACAATTAGCTTCGTATGATCCATGACTTATTCATTTGAAGGTATAAACATCTTGTAGGGCTATTTTAAAATATATTTATCCATTGTTGACATTCTGGATCCTTATATTCACATAGTTTCCTTGTTTGTCAACTTAAGCCCTTCTAATTCAGTCCTTTATACGTTTAAAGTCCATGACACGTGTCGATATAATATTGGACATGAATTTTCGAGGTGTTACATTTATCTCCATCAATAGTGTTGTATTCTGTATAGTGTCTTGCAGTAAACAGATAGTGTTATATCTTTCTATAGTGTTTTATCATGTAATATATTGTTCCTTTTACTAGTGTTTTATCCTCATCAATAGTGTTTTATTCTGTATAGTGTCTTACAGTAAACAGATAGTGTTATATCTTCCTATAGTGTTTTTATCATGTAATATACTGTTCCTTTTCATAGTGTTTTATCCCCCATCAATAGTGTTTTATTTATGTATAGTGTCTTACAGTAAACAGATAGTGTTATATCTTCCTATAGTGTTTTATCATGTAATATACTGTTCTTTATAGTGTTATAAAAATTTGTTGTGAAGGAAATCGAAGAATTTATTTCAGTACGAGAAATTCGCTGTTTTTTTAGGAGATTGATGGGGGTTTTGAAACAGTTACCATAAATTCGCTGATTTATAGGAGATTGATGGGGGTTTTGAAACGGTTACCATATTTGAAACGTAGGAAAAGTCAATATTGCCCTTTAATTTTTACATAAGGTCCTTCTAATTAAAACACAATTTACATTTTATACCCTGTTGATCTCAACCATTAGATCAAATATCTAATGGTTTAAAACACTTCTTACCCTTCTCACATTTTAGACACTTTTTACCATATCCCTACCCTATATATATATATATATATATATATATATATATATATATATATATATATATATATATATATATATATATATATATATATATATCAAGTTTTTTACGCTTTGGTGTTATCTCTACGCAAAGGCAAGAGCTTACCTAACCCGAAATCCCATCCAAAAGCTTTAACCTTCGCAAAGAGCATCAATATTTTTGACTCTACATAGACATAGAAAATATGAACGACCCAAGTTAATGGCGTTGCAAGATTGTTGGTAGATTTTAAGGATTAGGCAAAACTCTAATGACCCAAGTTAATGGGACACTATTATTTCACCTACTTTCAATAGACGATGCTTAATTAGTTAAAGTATTTAAAACATACATACCTTGCTTACCTATGATGTTCCTTAGCTAGTTTGACATCTAAGGGGTAAGTTTCCCCCAAATACCTCAAGAATCTAGCCAAGAGTGGCCATGAAAGAAGATAGGATCAAAGTTGAAAAGATTATATAAATCATTAAAAGCTTGATTACGATAATGATTCTTGAGTTTCTACTAATGATTTCAATGATTAGAGAGGTTTGGGTAGAAGTGAAGTGCGTAGTGGAGAAGAGGGGAAAGCATGAGCAAGTAAAAATGGTAGAGAAGGCCTCAATTTTAGGTTGGCTGGGTCGAGGAGGCGTTACAGAGGCACACCGCGTGCCTGGCTAATTGACTGTCTATCCCGGTTACCGAGGCATGGGCCATTTCTCGTAGGCACCGGTCTTGGTCAACTTTGTGGGCCCCACAAGATCTTCCAAATTTTCCAAAAGCTCTTCTTTTGTCTTGTACTACCGAAGCACAAGGCGTGCCTTCAGGGCACGGTCCATGCCCGGCTCTCCTCCGCTAATCCTCTCGTAGAGTGCTTCTTGACGTGTCTGGTCTTGAGATCCAAAGCACGGACCGTGTCTTCCTAGGCATGGGGCGTGTTTGGATAACTTTTGCTATTTTTCTCCGTTTTCGCCCAATTTTTCTTCATTTGTTAATCTTGGGTTATTTTGTCCTTAAAATTCAATATGAAACAATTTAAGCGTATTTTGAACATTTCACTAAGAAAACATATTAGAAATGGTAATCATTTGATTTAAAAACATGTGCATTTTTGCTCCAATCAAATACACTTACACTTGAATCTTTGCTTATCGTAAAAAAAAAAAAAAAAAAAAAAACTCTATAATCTTTGGCTTTTTTGCACTCCCAAGTTCCTCGTTTTGATCCGTGAGCCAAGAACTGAGCATCTCCACTCCTTTCTCTTGCTTCCACGTTTTTATTTTCGTTTTTAATTAATCTAGTTAAAAAGAAACGTAAAAATATAACAAGCATGCTAAAAATTTTCTTTTATGCTAAATCACACAGCTCACAATTGTTTAGACGAACCAAGAAAATATCATCTACTTGACAAGTGATCGAGTCCTCAATCGCTTAACCTAATTGACTAAATATCAAGAGGTCTTTTATTGGGTTGTAATGTTGGCTTGGAATAAAGCGTGGATAGTATTTTTGTGATGAGTGGCTAATTATGTAGCAAAAATTTAAGTTTCAAAAATATTTTTCTTGACTTTTCAGAGTGATTGTACAAACTTAATTTATGCTTTAAGCATTTTGATGTTTGGTGATTTTCTTTAAGGGGACAAAACTGTACAAAATGCCATTGAGATAAAAATAGATATTTTTTATATATCCCATGCTTCGAGGAGCGGGTCTTTAGAAGGTAGGAAGTCACGAAAATTGTTTTATTTTTTAGAACTATATTTTGCTACACGTATTTGGGTTTAAAAAAAAAGAAAAAAACTATTTTCGGGCTCTTGCTGGGTTTTTTTTTCATGTGGGTAAGAAATGAAAAGATTTTGGGCTTAAAAGAAGATTTTATTGATTCTACTTAGTTATACCAAAAAGTTTATTTTTGTGCCTACAAATCAAAAACGCTTATTATTGGTGTTTTAGCTTTTGAAACTTGTTTACGATACTAGTTAACTTTTAACGGACTATAAATTTTTACAAAAACAAAGTTTATTTTTGTAGAAATTTCAATAAAAAAAATGGGGGTGACAGAGCGGTTCCACAAGAGTTTTGTGTAAGTCTCGATTTTAGGACTCACAAAAATTCAAGTTTTATAAACCCGTATTTTTCTCCCTGCGCTTAAAATGCACATTGTCCCTAATATGCTTAACCTTAGTTAACTATTTAGGAAAAATGTTAATAAAAAGTGTAAATAGATAATTCCTTTTGGGGTGAAGTCGAAGCGAATCCGATCGATGCATTTTTGTCCATTTACATCTCCGCTCATTAGCTTCCGATCTTTCTCTTTTCCTAGCAAGCTCCCTTTTTTATTCCTACAATTACAGATAAAAAATACAACATAATATCCGAGTTTTGGGGTTTTGTCATGTCATGCTCCAAAGGGTACTGAGTTATCCTTAGTAGTTTTATAAAAATTGCATGCTTACGGTGTGTACTCCTTAACTTTGTATTTTTAATTTTCTATTATTTTTTTCCTCAGAAAATTATAATTTTGGAAAATGAATATGTATTCG
Source organism: Helianthus annuus (assembly GCF_002127325.2). Classification (NCBI taxonomy): domain Eukaryota; kingdom Viridiplantae; phylum Streptophyta; class Magnoliopsida; order Asterales; family Asteraceae; genus Helianthus; species Helianthus annuus. The sequence continues at coordinate 44,393,458 of NC_035441.2, forward strand.
TTCATTAAGGGTGAATATGTTCGTGAACAATTAACCGAAATATAAATGAACACAAACGGATACAAACGAACGTCATTTTAAAATAAAATATGCATTTTTTTATCATAACCAGAAGAAATACATAGAATCCACCTAAAATATATAAGCAATTGATATGACTATCCGAACATATGGACTATCATAGTCACAATTAACACAAAATTTAAGGAGTTTGTGAAGTTTTAACACGAACTGAAATTGAAATGTTTAACTAAGAGGTGTTACTAGAGATGTACAGTATAATTATGGTTTCAAATTTTTAAAAACTAAAACCTATAAAATAAATAAATAGCAAAAAAACCTTTGGATGAACGAACACTATTGAACATAAATGAACACATTACCGAATGTTCACGAACAAAAACAAACAAACGCAACCTCTGTTCATGTTTGTTCATTTATTAAACAAACGAATGAATTTCCCGCCAAATAGTTCACGAACAATTCGCTAAACGTTCGGTTCATTTGCAGCCCAATATAGCCGTTCGAATATTTAATTATTATATATATATTTAATATTATTTTATCTAATTATGTAATAATATTTTCTTTATAAAATAACATTTTTAAATAGACTTTTTGAGTTAGTTACATTATTTTATATTGTTAGGATCGGAGGCTGTCATGATTATGCTTGTTTGTAAGAATTTGACAAATCAACGGATATAAAACAATGTAAAGTGCAGTGGAAATGGATACAAACTTTATAAACACAATCAAAGAAGAGAATAGTTTGATAAACACATGCTTTCTCATTTAGTTGAATGATTACAATGAAAATCAAAAGATTACAAGCATGCTTACACAACTAAACTCCCCCTCAGCCTGATACCCAAGGTTGGTTGCACAAGATGAAAGGATTGAATTGAGGAGAAGAACTCACTCAAAACGATCAAGTGTAACAGTACAGAGTACTGTTACATTTATAGACAATCCAAACCACTGAAGCATCTCAGCTGACATCACCATGAAAGTGACATCCAACAACCTAACAAACACTATCTACTGATCTACATAACTAAGGCTTTGCTAACTACTGATATTGCATTACATTTCGTGATATGAATAAAACTGCTGCTGCATCGTTCTACTGCTGTGAACCCAGCAGTACTTGTCATGATCGGCAGTGCTTGACTCAAGGCAGCAGATTGAACAGCAGAGCTTTTGGTCTTCATCAGTCCTTGAATGGAACAGCAGTTGTAGGTCAGCAGATGTTGATAGAAGCAGTTCTTTAGAGTATAGCAGATGTTGGAGCCACAGTCAAGGGGAAAGCTTATAGTAAACAGTTGCTTATTGTGAGTTCGCTGTTGTGATCCGGTTTTGGCTTTCATTATCTGTTCCTCTAGTGGGGTTCAATCCCAACAATCTTCCCCTGGAACAGATAATGCCAAAACCCTTCATTATTCTGGACCTTTATTCCTCATCAGTAGTTCCTGAGCTTGCCTCTTAAATTCTTCTTCAAAATTCTTGGAACTTGTGTCATCATCATCCCTACACAGTGTAAGTTCAAGGAGTTCCTGCAAATCTTCAAAACTAAGGCCTAGTGCTTCTTTCCTTGATATGTACTTCACTTCACCATTAGTTCTGACCAGAGTCAATACGTGGGTCTTTTTATCAGATATCCACTTTAGTATTTTTAAACCTAATGGGTTTCTTGGGAGAGATTTATTCTTTGATTAGTTTGGAGATGATGGCCTTGTGAACACTTGCAGACTTTCAGACATTCTTTTGAAGGCCATCTCAATGACATTGTTAGCAGCAGCTATGTCTTCTGCAGTCTCTTTTTCGATCAGCTCTTGCCGTTCTAAGTCTGTCATGCCTGTCGAAGTGTTTGGTGATGCAGGCTTGGTTAATACCTTTTTAAAAAGGTTCTGAAGCTTTGTTGAGTTCTCTTCTTTTAGACCCATTTTTATGATGGCATCATTGAAGTACTCAGCTTCCTTTTCTTTGACCTCTTCTTCAGACATTTGTTTTCCTTCTTCTTGGTTTGTCACAAGAGTAGGATTGTCTGCTGATTTGAACATTGTTCTGAGGTTTTCTATCTGCTGTTCAAGCTTCATCATTTGTTCATGCTTCTTTGAAGTGCTTGAAACAGTTATCTTTCTTTTCTTCACCCTTTCATAGGCTTCATCAGTCTGCTGTTTTGACCATTTTGCTATGGCATCAGCAGTGTCTACTTTGGCATCTACCAATTCCTGTTTCCTCTTTTTATATTCAGAAGTAAGATCAGCAATTAGCTTTTTATATTTGTTCCAGTTTGGACCTGTCTTCTTCTTACTTGGATCACCTTTAATCCTTTCAATCCTGTTTGCTTCATGCTTGAGAGCCACTATTGGCCATTCTTCGAATTGGTTTTCTTCAGCTGGATAGAATTTTTCTTTCATGATATATGCAATAAGTTCTTTTCTTATCGCCTTTCTTTGATCTGTCTTTTCTTTGCTCAGAACTTGTGCATAATCTTCCATCAGCTTAACTTTTGTAAGTAGGAACTCCAATCTTTTAGAAATGGCTTCATCACCCTGATCTTTACATTCGAGTTTAGCTCGAATCTTTGCTTGCCTTGCTTTCATTTCAAGATATTCATCCATGTCTTCTTGAACTATGAAGCCTATGAGAGAAGGAAATTTTCTTTTTGAAGGATCATCCTCGGTGTAGAATTGTTTCATCTCAGTTTTTACAGCATCTAGTTCCAATGGATATTTTGCGGCAATAGGATCAAATTTTTTATCGGTGGCTTGAGTTGTTTCTCTTTTTCTTTTGTAAAGCTTTGTGGATGAAAAGGATTTTGCTTGTGACATAGGAATGGTGAGAGCAGTGGTGGATGATTGACCAACAGCAGTTGAAACAACAGGTCTTACAACCGTTGTTGTCATTACAACTACTGATGTAACAACAGATGTCTTCTGCTTTTGAGCATGGGTTGTGATGGCAGTTGTTTGAGTTGTGATAAGTGGCTGACTAACAGTAGTTGGAACAACAGGTGTTTCAACCACTGATGTCATTACAACAGATGTTGTAACATCTGTTGTCTTCTGCTTTTTGGTAGGAGGTGTTGATGGGGTGGCTGTTTTTGATGGTGATAATGGTTTTGGTGCTGTAGACACAGATGGTGGTGAAACAGTAGTTGTGGTGGTGTGTGGTGATGTGGTGTGTGTTGATACTGTAGTTTTGGTTTGGCTACTTTCTGGCTCAACATATATACCATCATCAATTCCCTTTTTCTTCCACTTGATCTTCTCCCCCTTTTTAGCATTATCTGAGAAGGGTTGGTTCATGAAGAGAACAGTGGAGGGAACTTTTCCAGAGGCACTTTGAATGTGAGCTTTGATAGCTTTGATATCTGCCTGGGTATCTTCGAATCTTGATTCCACCATATTTGTCAGCTTTTGAACATGTATAACATGCTGCTGATCTGCCATCTGCTTTTGTCTTTCCAGCAGTGGTTGGAACATGTTCCATAACTCATTTGCAGCAGGTGCCTGTTGAGCAGGTGCTTGAGCTGGAGGAGCAGTGGATTGGGCTTTCTGAGCTTTTAACAGCTGTTGTACCATCTCATTTATTTCAGCAACTGAGGTTTCCAGGTTTTCAACCCTGCCCGTCAATTCCTGGTATTTTGAATCATCACCTGAATTAACAGGATCATCTGAATCCCCGCCAGCAGTGGTTTTACGAATGTATGACTTAGGAACAGAGTCCCAAAAATCAGCCATTGATGCCCCTTGTTCTTGGTACTAGGGACTTCTTTCTTTAGCACTTGATAACCTTTTGATGTTGCCAGTAGTTAAAAACAATCTCACTGGTGGTTCTCAGTGGTGCTATTGAAGAAATTGCCTTCAAGGGAGTCTTATGAATGTAACCACTGTCCAAATGTAAACCAGTGGGTTCAACATTTGTAGTGGCTGCTCCACTTGAACTACTGACAGGAATTACTTGTAATTCCTGCACTGTAACCTCCTCAGTTGTTGCTGGGATAACAGGGATATCAACATCAGACCTAGTCACTTGTGGGAGTATACTCTCAGTGATAGGTGTTTGAGAGGAACTGGTTTGTGTCTGAGTAATACCAACTGTATGCAACAAAGGTATCATGGATTGTGGTAATATGGAGGGTGAGGGTCAAGGTGTAGAAAGAGACATGTCCTTGGGATTAGGACTGTGGAAGATGGATCCGAGTGGGTCCAGAGCTTCATATTGTGGGGTCCCTGTGCTTACAACCTGATCCTTTTGTGAGGATGCAGGAGGAGTTTGAGGCAAGGGTTGAGATCTTTCTTCCATCTGCTGTGAGGAAGAAGCAGTAGTGGTTATTGGTGACTTTTGTGCTGTCACTGGCATTGACTCTGGGATCTCATCTTCCAGAGGTGCCTTTGGTTTGGGTTTGGTGGGCTTTCTGGATGTTTTCTTTTTGGTCTTTTTTGTGGTGGCAGGTGTGGGTTTCAAAACAGTGGGTGTGCTGCTTTGATAACCTGGAGCAGTGGGCTCAGCAGCAGATACCTGAGGAGCAGTTTCATCTGCTAAATTCTGCTCAGGCACCTCTGCTTTTGTTTTTATTGGTGCCAACATTCTAGAGAATGTTTCAGGTGTTAAACAGTTTATTTTAAAAGAAGCACCTTGTTTGGGTAATTCTGCATCTTCCTTTACAAATTTTTGTTCAAAATAGTAGCTTAAAAATCTTGGAAAGAGCAGAAATGCTTTATTATCAACGTTTTTCACCAAATCATCAAATATTTCCTGGGAATAGTTAAAATTTTCATTGTTTAAAATTGCATACCCCAGGCATTGAATTTTTGATGGTATTTCATTAAAAGACATTGTTTTATTAGAAACACACATCAATAGAGTGTGAAACAAAAATCTGGGAGCAGAAGGGAAATAACCCTTTTGTAAGGTATCCCTTTTTGGTTGCTCTGCATAGCCCCTATCCATGAAATCCTTTTTTCAACTCGGTTTTAGAAAATGAGGTTTTACCTTTCAAGTCATCGAGTTTGAAGACTTTAGAAATAGATTGTGGAGAGATCTGAATCTTCTTACCCTGTATCGAGGAGTTGATGGCTGTGACGATGTCTCCTTGTTTTTCAAGGGTGGCATTTTTCTAGAACTCTCTCTGGGTTTGAAGATAAATGGGAGCGTCTGCTTTTAACAAAGTTTTATACTTTGATGCAGATAAGGTATCAATGATGGAGTCAAAGGTGTTGTCGGTTATGGGTTTTGTGAGTATACCCACATAATTGTGAGGGGCTTTGTAACGGATTTCTGTGGTTTCAGCAGCCATTTGAGTGGCGTCTGTTGGGGTGGAGGAAGAAGATGGTTTTGATTTTGACTTCGATTTTGGTTTCGTCATTTTTTATGAAGAAGATCCAAGAAAGTTTTTATGAAGAAGAGTGCGAAACTGCTTTGAGAAGAGAATTTTGGAATTCAATTCGACAGTGTGAGCCCCTGTTTGGGTTTAATCAGGGTTTTATTTTAGGGAAAAAGTGAATGCTGATATGGCAGCGGTTATAACGATCTGACGACTAAAAAGCTGACCACGTGTCAACACCTGATGAAAGAGTAAATAATGGAGGACAGTTGTTTTGACAGCCACTGATGGATCAACCATCAGTAGTTACAACGGTAACAAAATGAGGCGGTGGATGATTTTTACTAATAGTGGATAGAACAATGATTTTGAACATCAGTGTTTTTCAAGATTTTCAAGATGCAGGGGTTGACTTTCAGTGGTGGACAGACTTTAGAGAGCAGATGTTGAGGCACAACAGCATTTAAGGTACAACAGTGGTATAAAGCAATAATGAGGGTCATTAGTATAACAACTGTTTGTGCAGCAGTGTTTTGACTTTTGACAAATAATTTTAGCATCTAGTTGATCAGAAGTGGGTATTGATTTTGCCTTGTGTAAACACAATATCATGTCCAACATCTGCTTAGTTTCAGAAATGCTATACTCAACAATTTACATTTTGGATGTAAATTCTTAAGTTTAAATTGTCAGCAGTTATCTCAGAAATCTTTGTTCAAGGCTTTGCCACATATTCATTATTCCTGACAGTGGTTCAGCATCCCAGATGATGAAGTCTTTTCTACCAAGGCTACTCAATTTGTGTCTAATTATTTGAATTAGAACATGAGTATCTTAGTAGTTGAAAATCAATTTGCAATCAATTTTTGATCTGTAATAAACTAACTTGAGCTTGACATAACCTTGACATGTGTACCGTTTCCTTTTGATTAGTTTTAGGAATAGTAATTTCAGACAAAAATAAGGAAATTACATCCTGACCAGAGATGAACTTTTTACTATAAAAAATGAGTAAAAGTACAAAATATATTATATATAAAAATAATATATCTGGTTTTATTCAGAGAAAAACTTCTGTGAAAATTTTGAAAATAACATCAAAAGGATCTGGTAATTTTCAAAATAAGCCCATGATCATATCATTCTCAAGTTATTTTGACTACTGTTTAGGATCATTTTCTTGCCAATTGATTGTAAATTCTTCTTTTAAGATCAATCACTGGAGATGCCATTGTTACCTGAACAATTCCTGTATTGATGAATGCACACAGTTGCATGATGACCATTGTTTACCCAACTTTAGACTCATAAGTGTTTTCTGTTTATACTCCTTTTCTTTTGGCTTCAAAAGTTTTGAGATAAACACACTTTTGAGTTTTGTTCATTTTCTTCTTCCCTTTTTTACCCTTCCCATTCATAAGTATAGAAATACTTACTGGGAGATCTTTATTAAGAAAAGCTTAATCCAGAATCATTTTGCAATAATGTTTTGAGAGATCTGGCCACATTTGTACATGTTTTATTACCAATTCTCACATTACATATGATTTGGACAGTTTTGACCCCCGATTTTCTTCATGTGTTTTGACAAAGTTGATTTGGTCCTTCTGAGGATTCTCAACCTGCCTTTTAACACATAAGATTTCATGACTAAAGCTTCATTTCCCTCTTTCTAAGTTAGCAACACACTAATGTTTATTATGAACATAGGTTTTGTTAATCTAAGGTTCATACTTTAGCATAAAACATGATGAAATCATCACAAATTCATAACAACAGTTGAAATCAATTTTGAATGAAGATAAACATATCATAGTTACCAGATAAGTTTCCAGATCTGGGGACTATGAGTGATTTGTGCATGATATCACTAGTTGTTTGAGATTTGTGAATTTTATGACATCTTGGTTGTTTTACAGAGTGTCTGATTCATCACTTTGAACATGATTTCTCATTGCTCTGTTTTCCAACTAAATACAATCAACCTTAGTATCAATAACTTTTGAGCTGAACTGTTATGTCAAATTGATTGTTAGATCGAATTTGACCGTCCTAGCTCTGATACCAATTGTTAGGATCGGAGGCTGTCATGATTATGCTTGTTTGTAAGAATTTGACAAATCAATGGATATAAAACAATGTAAAGTGCAGCGGAAATGGGTACAAACTTTATAAACACAATCAAAGAAGAGAATAGTTTGATAAACACATGCTTTCTCATTTAGTTGAATGATTACAATGAAAATCAAAAGATTACAAGCATGCTTACACAACTAAACTCCCCTTCAGCCTGATACCCTAAGGTTGGTTGCACAAGATGAAAGGATTGAATTGAGGAGAAGAACTCACTCAAAATGATCAAGTGTAACAGTACAGAGTACTGTTACATTTATAGACAATCCAAACCACTGAAGCATCTTAGCTGACATCACCATGAAAGTGACATCTAACAACCTAACAAACACTATCTACTGATCTACACAACTACTGCTTTGCTAACTACTGATATTGCATTACATTTCGTGAGATGAATAAAACTGCTGCTGCATCGTTCTACTGCTGTGAACCCAGTAGTACTTGTCATGATCGGCAGTGCTTGACTCAAGGCAGCAGATTATACAGCAGGGCTTTTGGTCTTCATCAGTCCTTGAATGGAACAGCAGTTGTAGGTCAGCAGATGTTGATAGAAGCAGTACTTTGGAGTATAGCAGATGTTGGAGCCACACTCAAGGGGAAAGCTTATAGTAAACAGTTGCTTATTGTGAGTCCGCTGTTGTGATCCGGTTTTGGCTTTCATTATCTGTTCCTCTGGTAGGGTTCAATCCCAACATATATTTAATTTAAAAATTGGTTGTGGCATGTAAAGCGTATCACTAGTACAAAAAGAGACATGAAATATGGCAGTTTTTCAATCAAATATGACCAAGACACCGTCATTTTTAATCATTACCGTCATATTTGGTTTTAAAACCACTTTAAGACGTTTCTGTCGGTGCATACGTCTGTCGACTTCGTCTTGTATCGAGTCTTGCATTGTTTTAGATAGTTCAGGGCACGCAAAACGAGAAACATGTGTTGAAGGGGTATTTCGTACGAAATTACATATGTGTAATTTTGCACGAAATTAAATGTTAATTTCGCACGAAATCATGATTTCGTGTGAAATCTAATTTCGCTTGAGTAATCTCACACGAAATTAGCAGCCCTATAAATACCCTTAGTGTCTTGTCATTTGGTACGAAATTACGAAGGTGTATTCCGGAGCCGAAGTGCTGCCGAAGTGTCATTTCACTGTAAAACTTTGTCAAATCAATCAGAAAGACATTTAAAGTGAATATCTAGCTGAATTTAACTCAATACGTCTGTTTCCGCCTTTCATATTGAGAAGAACGCCTCTGAACGACTCGTTTCGGTCGTCAAAACGATCCTACAAGTGATATCAGAGCTCAGGAAGAGGAGTTCTAGCAAATTCAGCTTGATTTCATCAGATTTTCTAACTTCTACACCTTCTTTTCAAAATTGAACAAAATTTCACGGTTAAAATGTTTTCCATTTCAAATTATATACAAAATTGTGTTTTAACAAAGCCTTGAGAAAATTGGACCTAAAATCGAGCTATAACCTTATCAATTTGACAAAAGTTTGACCGACATGATGACATCAGCATAATTTCGCACGAAATAGCCCTTTTGATTTCGCATGAAATTACATTGTGTGGTTAATTTCGTTTGAACTTGTTGCTAATTTCGCACGAAATTAGATTTCGTTTGTGATATTCCATACGAAATTACTATTTCGTTCTAAAGAGGTTCTTTTCGTTTGAAATCAAGTTAATTTCGTACAAAATTATATTTTGTTTGGTCGATTCACGCGAAATTACTATTTCATTTGAAACATCTGATTTCGTTTGAGTTGTTATTTCGTTTGAAAATGTATTGCAGGTTATTTCGCTTGAAGAGGTATTTCGTTTGACGAATCATGGAAGAGGAATTCTATAATGCGTTTGCTACATCCCCGACTACTCCGGCTGCCATTGCTCAAAGCATGAATATGGAAAATGAAACCGGAACTTTACAAAAACCCCCGAAGCTAATGGGCATTGAGGAGTGTTATGGGTAGAAAGACCGATTTGAAAACTAGGTTCAAGCTAACCATTTGAGATCTTGGGAATGCATTGAGAAAAAGTATGTTAAGCCGCGAACGGATTTACAAGTTATCAAAACTATTTCTGAACTGAACGATAAAGAGAGAGATATGTACAAAGCAGAAAAATGATGATTACTCTACTTCAGCAGGCTATAAAAGAAGATATCTTTATTTTACTTCAACATGATGGTACTTCACGATCGATTTGGGCTGCTCTTAAAACTAAGTTTGAGGGTAGTGAGAAGATGATCAGAAGTAAGAAAGTATTGCTAAAGAAAGAATTTGATTTGTTTTCAAGTTTGTCGGGTGAATCGTCAAAGAAGCTAATTGAAAGATATTGTCACTTAGTGCGATCTATGTCTTTGTTAGGAATTGAGAAAAGCCAAGATGAATGGGTTGATAAGTTAGCTGATGCTTTGCCTCAGAAAGAGTGGGGTACTTATTTGATGATCTTAAAAAATACTGGGGAATATGACAATTTGACTATTTCGCAGTTCATTAAGATTGAAGGTCAAGATCTTGAACAGCAAAAGATTGCAAGGATGAATAATTCAAGTGGTCAACAAGACATCAAAATGTATTACAAAGGAAGTATTCAAGATGTTGAAATGAATCCGAAAGTTCAAACTGCTTTTAGTGCTGAAAACTCATTTGGATCTGTTAATCAAAGTTCAAGCAGCAGCAGTGGATTTTCTTCGTACCCAAGTGTTAATCTGTAAGACCCTTAGTCCAATTATACGATTATTATATAAATTCGACTATAATAGTGTATTTACGGTTAACCATACACTAATAATACAGGTTCGTCAAAACATTTTAAGAAATAAAACATTTCCACATTTTATAAAACATTCGCCGTTTAAAACGTGACGACGAATCATTTCGCGGAAGCTTTGTTCTTTATGTGTTCGGTTCTTCGTTGAGCTTGATCGTCCTCCGGTAACTCAATTGGTACCTACGTTTCATAAAACATGAAATGAGTTAGTCATATAGTGCTTAAAACATGTCTAAACGAGTTCGCAGCCGCATTTTAACAACCAACACACTTTTGCAGTCATTTAGGTTGGTTGCGGGCCGCGAGGGCTCTAGTTTAACCCCTCTCTAAAGAATGTTCACCCATCAGTAGGAATGTTCACTAAATAGTAGTAGTGTTCACTGAATAGTAGGGGTTTTTACTGAATAGTAGGAGTTTTCACTGTACAGTAAGAGTGTTCACTGTACAGTAGGAGTGTTCACTGAACAGTAGGGGTCTTCCAAATTATTCGACCCGTTCATGCATTTATCAAATAAACAAGTTTGTTTGATCCCAATTTCACATGAACCTTATAATTTCAATGTTGTCAATCATATTAGGTTCAATTCACGAGTTTATGTACATTCTTAAACCCGTTTTTACTTAAATGCTTATTTTGACCCGTTAAGGGTATTTAAGCACTTTTTCGCATAATTCATGCTAGTTTATTTCTATCATCTTATTTCCACATTATTTATCAAATGATCTTCCACCACAACTATAATTGGGGTGGATTTAACGTGGCAATCATTATATTCTGAGTTTTACCCCTCGGGTCGTTATTTTACGGCAAAGACTCTTATAGAGTCAAATGACCAGAGACTTACATTTTTCTCTTTTTATACTTATTCTAAGTATTTATTTAAGCATAATACTTGTTTCCAAACAACCTTTAAGGGTCGTTCGCTTGATGTAGCTTACAAGGGCGTTTTGGTCCATTTCAGCCTTTCATTTACGATGAAGGGCTTCTGGAAAGCATGTTTGACCCAAAATCCCTCTTGTAGCTATGATCTTATATTAAAGGTCATTAGGTTTTCAAAACATCATGACTATCATTTAAATCATTCGGTTTACTTATTTAAAGTAACCGAATGTCTATTAACTTCATTTAACTCTCAATGAACCTCTAGTTCAAATTGAGTAGTTAACCTATTATACAAACGGTAACATACCTGACTCGGATCAATATATTGACTCGTTTCGATACCTTGCCTTAGTAGCCGTTAAGCAATAGCGATGTAAATATCCATTTGATATTTATTCCTATAATCATACAAGTCGACAAACCATTAGTCGATATTGTCAAAGGGTGATAATTTCACCTTTTGACCCGTTTGGTCTAAATGACCGTGAGTCTATATGAGATGATATTTATTACCATCTTATCTATATGACTCGCTCTGGTTTACACCGTATAGTCATTTTACTTATAAATCATTTATTGATTCTTTTGACCCATTATAACTTATGCTATAAAGTCTCTTTCACAAAGTAACGGTTACTGTCAACATGTGACCAAAATACCGTTTTACCCTTATTATTTGTATTGGTTTACCCTATGAGGTAACCACTCGAAACTCATTATCTATTAGTCATTGCATGACCAAATAATCGTTTTAGTCCTTTTTAACCATTAAACATGGTTTATTACTGTCACGACCCCCGACCCACCCTGGACGGAATCGGGTGCCTGAGCAGTCCCGTGGTACCGGTGATTATTTTTGAAAAACATTGCAGCGGAATTTTCATCAGGACCGTGAGTTAGGAAAAATATCAGAGTTTAGAAAACACCAGATTTGATTTAAATAGATGGGATAATTCCCTATTTTAAAATGGTAGCTTTAATAAAGATAAGTTTTATTTTATAAAACAATATTTCTTTAATAAGCCATTTCTTGATGCCTTTCAGTGCCGTATCCAGCCTTTATTCCAATCTATTGTAATTACCTGTAACATGTTGGAAAAAGGTTTTGTCAGCGGGAATGCTGAGTGAATTCATCCCATTTTTATACAAATATATTGTTATACCTTACAGTATTAAGGTTTTATATTTATTTGCATTTACCTTACTCAATCAGTATTTTGTCACATAATAGCAATTCCAATATAACAGCAATAATATCACTCATTGGTTTACTTTCATCCAATAGTGAATTAATCAAATAACTATACTTTACTGTTATTCAATTTATCTATCATTAGGCAATTCCTATGACTGGGTCATATCACTGTTGATCATTCTTTCAACTAGTGATCCTGACCATATCACTTATTCATAACACTGTTGATCATTCTTTCAACTAAGGTCTTTGGTCATATCGCTGTTGATCATTCTTTCAACTAGCGATTCTATTCATGGCACTGTTGATCATTCTTTCAACTAGTGCTTCTGGTCATTATCACTGTTGATCATTCTTTCAACTAGGGATTTTAATTATAACACTGTTGATCATTCTTTCAACTAGTGTCTTTGGACATATCACTGCTGATCATTCTTTCAGCTAGTGACCTTGGACATAATGATGTCTTATTACTTTGTCAAATATATTATCTCTAGCACCAAATCATGCAATTCAGAATACTGACATTTTATGTCAATTATTATAATTTATCAAAATATGTTAATTCACTAATTGTAATATTATGATATAATAACCTGACTACACATAGAATACAGTATACTCGACTTTTGTTATGGTATCCGCCATTTTAGATTTATATATAATAATTATGATCATGCTAACTTTCTGAGTAATAGCAATGAGAATCAAATAATGTATAATATCTCCCATACCAGTAAAATATAATAACTTAATCACTGTATGTATAACTGGTAACCATTTAGGATTTTAGAAATCAATTTGCAATATAATTGTTTTTACGAAAAGGTGATAAAATTGTGATAAAAGAGTATGGACTCACAAACGGTGAGAAAAGAGAAATGAACTCACAGTGCAGATTTCTACGGGCAAAGTTTAGTCTACAGATATCCTTGATATATGGCTGATTCAATTTGGGCAGAGTCTAGTCTACTGATTAGCCTAATTTACACAAACGAGGTTGTAACTAATACAGCAATTACGACAATTCACGAGATTAAACCTTCACAACGATTAATCAGTGCAATACTCGATAATTCAATCGGATTCACAACGAATAATAGAGCATAGTCCGAATTCGAACAGCACTCTAATATTCAAGTCGAAATCATGACGAATAATCAAAGTACAAGCTCAATTGAGCAGCACCTGGACTATCGTTGGATAGTTACAATCGATCGGACGTTGAATCGTAATAGCGATCGAGTTATACCCTGATTGCGGCATCGTTTCGATAATTGTGTGTGTGTGTTGGACTGTTTTGCTTATAACTTGATCTACGTAACTCAGATTTACGTCGTTTCAAAGACATAATTCAAGTCCCAACCCCCTCTATTTATACCTGAAATTTGACACCGTCGCGTAGCGCGAGGGGTACCCCCCATAGGCGTCACGCTACGCGAGTGGTAACCTATGTTCATAGGGTAGCTACGTGTGTAACTAGGCTTGCTGTGTCGACAGTTTCGTAAATTTCGAATTTTACAAATAGTTATGAGGATAATCGTTGGCTAGGGTTTTGCCCCCCCCCCCTGAGTTTTAGGGGCCCTGATCCTGATTCTGATTGTTCTGGAAATTTTAGGGTTAGTGCAGAATTACTTGGGTTTCTCAATTAGGGTTTCCTTAATAGCTAATTACCATCCTAATTATGGTTTTAGTGACAGTTGTTACATCCTCCCCACCTTAATAAAAATCTCGTCCTTGAGATTTGGGTTATGATATTTCTGTTAGATTTATGTCATAATTTAGTCAATGGAACTGGATTCTTTTAAGGTAAATGACACAGAGTCAAATTTTGTGAATACTAGTTGTATCAGTAGGGTTCAAAAAGTTCAACTGAAATAGTTCAAGAAATCGATGACTACTGAATGAGATGAAATGATATAGTTTCGAATGGGACTAGGTTCAAGTCAACAGATAAATGATCAAATAGATATCTGTTTTACAGTTAGTGAATGACTTTTTAGAATTCATGGTCAAAAGAAAACTTACTTTGATTGGCAACTGAGGAAAACTCAGAACCAATAAGGTCAGAATGAAATAATAGCACGAAGATGATTGTTAATTATCGAATCATATCAAGAGAAAAATCAGTGTGTTGACATTGCAAGGATACACTGGAATACAATAAAGTTTAGTGTATCATTGTCTTAATACACAATTGTATCAAGACTATTTTCAAATGATGAGTCAAACGGAAGGCATACGTGGTTTTGCATGGTTCGTATGATTAGGATTAGCCCAAGCTATAAGTTTGTAACGACTTCGCAAGGTGTCGTAATGATTTGGAATAATTTCAATAACTACGGTGCTCGAACAATTTCACCGTATAATCAACTGAAAGTTTAAATGAAGAAAACTTGGATATTCAAAAATAGGAGTTTCAATTTATAAGGAAAAAGACCAATTGAATTACTCTAAAATTTTTGATAAATAATGAAAGAAACGTTTAAGAAGTACACCGGAATATGATACGAATTTGTGTACTTTTGTCTTAACACATAGTTGTATTAAGACTGATTAAGAATATGAACCACAAACTAAAATTCGTATATTAGGAGTGAAATTGAAAATAGTTCAAGCTATAAATTTATTATGACGCCACAAGGTGTCATAGTAGTGGTGAATGAAACGAGTTTCACCATGATGTAAATCAAATGAAGTAAATCCGAATGTTTCAAATAAATACATTAGGATTTTGGATTGAAATTGAAATGATCAAAGATGATAAAGCAATAAAGATTGCGAAGTGCTCAATAGATACACGGAAATATGAAATGAATTTGTGTATCATTATCTTAGCACACGATTGTGTTAAGATTGTTTTGATAGAATAAATCAAAGCGGATTAAACATGAATGAATAATTAAACCCGTATGTGAGAGGTGCAACGAGATTAGCACAAGCTTCAAATTTGTGAAAACGTCACCGCAAGGTGATCGTGACCAAATAAATGATTCAACGAAAGTGAAAACCAAACAAGTTTGGTATGGATCTGAAATAGAGGAAATATTTGATGGAATGTATTTATTTATGAACTTTTATTTGTACTAGGGTCAAATAATAACTTAACTTAGATATATATCAGTGACTACGTCTGGAATCATCTCTACTTCTTGTGTAGTAAGTGCGTATGCTAGCGCGTTCTTCTTAGCTCCGTTTGTTGTTCTAGCCTTGTTGTCAGACGTTTTGGTTAGTTTTGGGCAATACGGTTTGATGTGTCCGGTTTCCCCGCAATTGTAACAAACGTTAGTTTTCCTTCTACACTCTTCTTCTATGTGCCCAGTCATCTTGCAGAAGTCACAGTAGGGTGTGTTCCTAAAACGGCATCGTCCTGAATGCGTTTTGTTACTATTTCTGCAGATAGGTTGCTCCAATGACGGTTCAGTTTCTTTCTTCTTGAGTTCTTGGGAAATTTTCTTGGCTAATTCTTTCTTCTTGTTTTCTTCTCTTGTGCGGATTAGTCCATCTGTCAGCATGTTAGCTAGTTCAACTGCTTCCTCAATAGTCTGTGGTCTAACGGCCTTGACTATGTCTCGGATTTCGCTAACTAATCCCCAAATATAACGAGAAATTAGTACGGATTCTGGCGAAGCCAGAGTTGGTACCATTCTTGCATATTCGAAGAATGTTGTCGTATATTCACGACAATTCACATCTATCATTTTATGATTTAGGAACTTGTTAGTTATTCTTTCCTTTTCATAAGGAGGACAAAATTTTCTTTCTACCATTTCCTTGAATTCTTCCCAGTTTATGGCATAAGCCATGGTCCTTCCTTTTGCCTGAAGAATAGTATTCCACCATTCTAAGGCTTCTTCCTTAAAGAGATTAGATGCATACATCACCTTATCTTCTTTAGCACATTTGCTGATCGTAAGAACAGCCTCTGTCTTTTCCAACCATCGCAGAGCAGCCGTGGCACCTTCACTGCCCGTGAACTCGGTTGGTTTACAGGCTAGAAATTCTTTGTAGGTACACCCGGGAGTCATTGCCTTCTTCTTCTTAGGAAATGGGGTTTTGATAATATCATTATTATCACTATTGACACTATGGTTAAAACTATCGTCACGGGTATGCTTACTGTTCATAGCTTTGGTAGGTTCTATGGGATTTTTAACAGCTTTAATTATTAAAGGTAAAGCATTAGCTATTCCTTGAGCTATTAGATTTTCTATAGCATTTTTATCCAAAGGATTTTCATTATTAGCATGAATTTCTGGATTATGTGATACTTCATTCGACATCTGGATTGCAAATATTTTCACTTATTAATATCACAGAATAATTAAACAAAATAATACCTCCAGGATATTATGTGTGCATATTGACATATACATATTCATGTACAACACATAAGTTAATTTGTATTAATTTTCTAACTTTATTGTTTAGATATTAAAGAACACCTAATTAGCTTAAACAAGTGGCTTAACTTATACTAAAGCATCTTTTCTTATTCAACCTTTGAATATTATCAGATGTGCTACCAGTTAATAGCAATGTCCTAACTCTTTTATTTAAGTTTAAGTATAATTGTCACAACACTTATAGGCTCAAAGTAATGGCTCGATCAGTGGCTCTGATACCACCTTCTGTCACGACCCCCGACCCACCCTGGACGGAATCGGGTGCCGTGAGCAGTCCCGTGGTACCGGTGATTATTTTTGAAAAACATTGCAGCGGAATTTTCATCAGGACCGTGAGTTAGGAAAATTATCAGAGTTTAGAAAACACCGGATTTGATTTAAATAGATGGGATAATTCCCTATTTTAAAATGGTAGCTTTAATAAAGATAAGTTTTATTTTATAAAACAATATTTCTTTAATAAGCCATTTCTTGATGCCTTTCAGTGCCGTATCCAGCCTTTATTCCAATCTATTGTAATTACCTGTAACATGTTGGAAAAAGGTTTTGTCAGCGGGAATGCTGAGTGAATTCATCCCATTTTTATACAAATATATTGTTATACCTTACAGTATTAAGGTTTTATATTTATTTGCATTTACCTTACTCAATCAGTATTTTGTCACATAATAGCAATTCCAATATAACAGCAATAATATCACTCATTGGTTTACTTTCATCCAATAGTGAATTAATCAAATAACTATACTTTACTGTTATTCAATTTATCTATCATTAGGCAATTCCTATGACTGGGTCATATCACTGTTGATCATTCTTTCAACTAGTGATCCTGACCATATCACTTGTTCATAACACTGTTGATCATTCTTTCAACTAAGGTCTTTGGTCATATCGCTGTTGATCATTCTTTCAACTAGCGATTCTATTCATGGCACTGTTGATCATTCTTTCAACTAGTGCTTCTGGTCATTATCACTGTTGATCATTCTTTCAACTAGTGATTTTAATTATAACACTGTTGATCATTCTTTCAACTAGTGTCTTTGGACATATCACTGCTGATCATTCTTTCAGCTAGTGACCTTGGACATAATGATGTCTTATTACTTTGTCAAATATATTATCTCTAGCACCAAATCATGCAATTCAGAATAATGACATTTTATGTCAATTATTATAATTTATCAAAATATGTTAATTCACTAATTGTAATATTATGATATAATAACCTGACTACACATAGAATACAGTATACTCGACTTTTGTTATGGTATCCGCCATTTTAGATTTATATATAATAATTATGGTCATGCTAACTTTCTGAGTAATAGCAATGAGAATCAAATAATGTATAATATCTCCCATACCAGTAAAATATAATAACTTAATCACTGTAAGTATAACTGGTAACCATTTAGGATTTTAGAAATCAATTTGCAATATAATTGTTTTTACGAAAAGGTGATAAAATTGTGATAAAAGAGTATGGACTCACAAACGGTGAGAAAAGAGAAATGAACTCACAGTGCAGATTTCTACGGGCAAAGTTTAGTCTACAAATATCCTTGATATATGGCTGATTCAATTTGGGCAGAGTCTAGTCTACTGATTAGCCTAATTTACACAAACGAGGTTGTAACTAATACAGCAATTACGACAATTCACGAGATTAAACCTTCACAACGATTAATCAGTGCAATACTCGATAATTCAATCGGATTCACAACGAATAACAGAGCATAGTCCGAATTCGAACAGCACTCTAATATTCAAGTCGAAATCACGACGAATAATCAAAGTACAAGCTCAATTGAGCAGCACCTGGACTATCGTTGGATAGTTACAATCGATCGGACGTTGAATCGTAATAGCGATCGAGTTATACCCTGATTGCGGCAGCGTTTCGATAATTGTGTGTGTGTGTTGGACTGTTTTGCTTATAACTTGATCTACGTAACTCGGATTTACGTCGTTTCAAAGACAGAATTCAAGTCCCAACCCCCTCTATTTATACCTGAAATTTGACACCGTCGCGTAGCGCGAGGGGTACCCCCCATAGGCGTCGCGCTACGCGAGTGGTAACCTATGTTCATAGGGTAGCTACGTGTGTAACTAGGCTTGCTGTGTCGACAGTTTCGTAAATTTCGAATTTTACAAATAGTTATGAGGATAATCGTTGGCTAGGGTTTTGCCCCCCCTGAGTTTTAGGGGCCCTGATCCTGATTCTGATTGTTCTGGAAATTTTAGGGTTAGTGCAGAATTACTTGGGTTTCTCAATTAGGGTTTCCTTAATAGCTAATTACCATCCTAATTATGGTTTTAGTGACAGTTGTTACAATTACCATTGTCTTTTGTTCCGAACCGCACATGTCGTGTCGGAACATCATAATTCAAACATGACTTTCTATTATTCATAACCTATAAAACCAATAGGTATTAAATAAAAGGTGTAAGCTTTGACTTACCTAACATCCAGATTATGCTTTTCCATCATTCTTGATTCGTTTGACCCGCTTCCTTCCCAAGCTTTCACCTAGCTTGTCAAGCATCAAACTATCATTGTAAGTGGTAAGATGGTTAGATTAGTCATAATCATTCATGACTACTCCATCCTACGATCTTTATGTCGAAATTATCATTCGATCATATCATTGGTCAGTTTGACTTTTTAAAGTCAAACTGCCTATTGACAAAAGTAATTACACGATGTAGCTTAACTACTCGTTTTATTACTTTGCCACTATACGGTAAGTATCCTTATTATGCTACCGTTTAATCACTTATTTACCAAATTCTTGTAACCATAAGTTACCGAATTATTACTTGATGATATTAGACATCATTTAACATGAACCTATCATCAAATTTTATCATATCATACTAAACTTATTTCATAGTAAGTATGATTATATACTCAAACACACAATTTGTTCAAGTATTTCCTGATTACTAGCATGTATGATGATTCTAATCATAATTATATCATCATACGATTAATACCCACTTATCCTAGTGTGGTAATTCATCAAATCATTCAAATTATAACATCATATGTAAAATTTTCACTTAGGGTTTGGTTCCTAAGCATGTATACATCATTAATTCAATCATAGCTTCAATAATTCATTCATAATTCGCGATTCTGATGATTATCCAAATTTCAAAACTTCATAAATCATCAAAAATTGACATACCTTATGATCCCCTAGCTTGGGTGATCATTAATTCACGTTCAATTGTGAATTTAGACCTCGTTTGAGCCTTCAATTTGATGATTATGTTGAGAGTTAGGGTTTTGGCTCCTGGGGAACCTCCTGGGTTCGAACAGAACACACACTCTGAGTGTGTGTTTTGTTTTGACTTCTTTATTTATAGTTTAAGTTCATAATTATCCAGGTTTGGTCCCTCTTGTTTGGTTAGTTATTAAGTAGGGCACAACCTACTTATTTCTAACAATATTCCCACTTATTAACTAGGTTAAACATTCCTAGTTAAATTAGTGGGTTCGGGGAATCTATAACTCAGTTTATTTTAAGTCTCTTTAACTCGGGCTTCTATAAACCTTATTTTCTCAAAAGCTTTCTTTCAGCTTTTAATTTAATAATAGGCTTATTTATTAAAAATCCTAATATTCATCGGATTAATTTTATCACTAACGGTACTTTACCCGTCTTTTAGTATTAACGCGGTTTGGTTACCAAACCCGTTTTCGGGGTGTTACATAATCCGAAGAGTTCAACATCAAGTCATCAGTTTCAAAGCTCAAACTGCAGTAATGGTCAAGTGCTACATTGCAACATTGCGTTGCATCTTCAGAATGGTCAAAATTTTTCTGAAGAGATTGCCAAAAGTCACATGTCATTACTTGCTACTGTGTTGGAATCATATGAAGGATTGGTTGCTGGAAGAATCGGAAATCCTATGCTGACAAAAGAGGATTACGATCAGATCTTTGCAGAGGAGATGGAGCTCATGGACATTAAATGGTGTCTAGCTAGTGTGTTGAGAAGAGCTTAAAAGTTCAAAATGATTACAGGAAGAAATGATTTTTTGAATGCAAATGTCTCTACTTTAGGTTTTGATAAATCTAAAGTTACTTGTTCTCGATGCAGGGAGAAAGGACATTTTAAGAGAGAATGCAAAAATCAAGAAGCAAGTGGAGCAAAGAATCCGTTTGGTGGCAATGATTACTATCGGAAAGCCATATATCAACAAGTTGCTCATCAACCGTATCAACAAAAAGAACCACAAACTGCACATGCTAAAATGATTGAAGATGCAAATAAGAAAGCTTATTTTGGTATAATCGATCAAGATGATGAGAAAGTGGATGCAGGTTTTATGTAACACCCCCAAATTACCACCTGCGGGAATTCCGCGAGGCGTGTTACACATCAGAGTCTGAGCCACCAATCACATTGAACCAATGATAAATATTTAAATAAACATGTCATTAATTACCAATAGAAAATGTCAACATAATATTAATTCCCAAAAAGTTGTATAGCGGAAGCATGCAGTAAATCGTTTAACAATCGTTTCTTAATAATACTCAAAACCAACGTATCAAATATAAGTTAATCCAAGAGCCTCGATCCATGACCACTCCAGCACTCCCAGATAGCAAGTCCATGTCTCGTATTCTAACGACCTGCAAGCATGCAGACAAGTGTGTGTCAGACGACGCTGGTGAGTTCAAAGTTTAGTTATCATGTTTTGTTACCAGATATACGTTAGGTCAATTCAACGTTGTGATTTGATGCTGTTTATAACTTGTTGAGATACCCTAGGGAGTGTGCCCATATGTATCCGGGAAGTGTGTCCCTCAATAACCTGGAGTGTGTCCAGCCCCCAATGCCCCTAACCAAGCATTGGTAATGATCGATCCCATGTACAATAACCAAGACCCAGTTTCATTGTTTACCCAAGATTCCCTTTTCCAAACCTTTACTAGTTGTCCCAAACCACCTGGACGCATGCTTGAGAAATGTAGTGAACTCACCTTGGTTTGCTCGGTAAGATTAACTACTCGCTCACACCTTATCAGTCAAGTCCTAAAGTAGGCACGTATACATAATCAGGTTTTTCTAGTCACGAAGTTGGCACGTAGGTATAATCATAGTGAGCATCGCATCAATAAGCACCGAGTATCACATTGCACGTATTCACGATCATACAAGTATTGATTTACACTTAATGACAGTTAATTATCCCAGTTAACTTCTAACAGTGTCAAATCAGGTTACTTTGCAAATATTCGAATTGGCGAAACACACTTTGGCGAATCACATCATTGGCGAATCACATCTTTGGCGAATCACAGCTTTGGCGAATCACAGCTTTGGCGAATCACAGCTTTGGCAAAACACAACCTGTTTCGTCAATCCTGCCTTTGACGAAACAGAGTTCTGTTTCGTTGACCACCCTTGGCGAAACACATTAAGTTTCGCCGAGTGTTCTGTTTCGTCAAACCAGTCAAGTTCGTCAAATATCAGTTACGTCAATTATCATTTACGTCAATTATCAGTTACGCCATATCACAGGAAACCCTAATCTCACAGCTTCAGCCGTTACATATCATCATCATACGATCACACTATCATCATCAATCAAATATCATTACGCAGTCATTACCATTCACAAAGAACATCGTTATTCTAAACAAAGCGTATCATCATAACCAATCATCTAGCATGAACCCTAGTTCACGAGATAGTCATGTGTAGCCTGGATCAAGACATACGGATTCGGTAACCATGTTTGTTTTAATCACAATATCACTGATAATATACCACATCAACATCAACATCAACCAACGCATTCAAGGGTCTCATCATATATATTTCAATATCATAATTCTGATTTCATATAGTTAACTGACCCTAATTCAAACACATAAGACCTCAATTAAAGATATGCATACAATAGAGTTTACACTAACCGATTCCAGACGAACAAATAAGGATTCAATAGGGAAGATGATGATGAAGGATGGATGTTGCTGTCACACAGTGAATAGAGCTCCTAGGGTTTTTCTTATTTGCCAAAAAGTGTTCAACAGAAAGTGGTTTACGTTAATTATATGCGAATTAACGTACTGGGCCCGAACTGGGCTTGGCGAATCTGGGCCGGCGAAATAAATCTGTTTCGTCGAGCTACGTGTGGCGAATCACACTCTTGTTTCGTCGAGTGGTGTGTTGACGAATCAACTTTCTGTTTCGTCGAGTTGATAATGGGCTTTAACAGTTTAAGTTTTTCAACAAGTTTCATGTTATACAACCAACACATAATCATGCAAACACAATAGTTTCATCATATCACAATGTGTACATTACAAGTCAATAAGTCAAACAACTAATCAGTCAAAGTCAACGTGCATTCAATGCGAAAGTGAAAGTCGAAAACTCGAGTTGTCACATCATCCCCAACTTGAAAGAAATTTCGTCCTGAAATTTGATAGGCCATCCGCAACACGATGCGATGCTAATCAAGATGACTGTGCATTTTCCGCGGGTGTCACTTCATCCCCAACTTGAATGGGAATTTCGTCCCGAAATTCACTAGTTACATGAGATCTAGAATTGCTAGGCTTGGTCTTGTCTTTGGGAAATAAGTGTGGATACATACGTTCCATCTGGTCCTCGCTTTCCCACGTGAACTCCGGACCACGTCTTGAGTTCCAACGAACTCTCACAATGGGTATACAACTATGCTTACGCACTTTAACTTCCCGATCCATAATCTCAATTGGTTCTTCGACAAACTGCAACTTGTCGTCTATTTTCAGCTCTTGAAATGGTACAACTAGTGTTTCGTCGACCAAACACTCTTTAACTGCGACACGTGAAATACATCATGGACATTACCCAACTCAGCAGGTAATTCCAACCTGTAGGCCACCTTTCCAATTCGTTCCAGAATTTTGAATGGTCCTACATAACGAGGGTTTAGTTTGCCGCGTTTCCCAAAACGCACCACACCCTTCCAGGGTGAGACTTTTAACATAACGCGATCATTAACTTCAAATTCCAGAGGTTTACTACGCTTGTCAGCGTAGCTTTTCTGACGGTCGCGAGCTGCGGCCATACGGTCCCGTATCCGGACAATATTTTCCGATGTTTCAAGCACAAGCTCCGGGCCTGTGATCTGACTGTCACCCACCTCAAGCCAACAGAGAGGTGAGCGGCATTTTCGTCCGTATAGTGCTTCGAATGGAGCTGCCTTAATACTTGTATGGTAGCTGTTGTTGTAGGAGAATTCTATCAACGGTAAGTGTTTCTCCCACCCTGTCCCGAAATCAATTACACATGCCCGCAGCATGTCTTCAAGTGTTTGGATGGTGCGCTCGCTTTGACCATCCGTCTGCGGGTGATAAGCGGTACTCATGTCGAGTCGTGAACCGAACGACTTATGCATTGCTTGCCAAAGATCAGAAGTGAAACGTGGATCTCGATCTGAGATGATAGAAGTCGGTACCCCATGTCTAGAGACGACTTCTTTAAGATAAACCGCTGCTAGTTGCGAAAACTTGTCTGTCTCCTTGATTGCTAAGAAGTGTGCTGACTTCGTGAGGCGATCAACAATCACCCAAATGGTATCGTTTCCAGCCTGAGTTCTTGGTAGTCCTGTCACGAAATCCATGGCGATCTGTTCCCACTTCCATGTGGGTATCTCTGGTTGCTGCAGTAGACCCGAGGGCTTTTGATGTTCTGCTTTGACTTTAGCACAAGTCAAACATTTGCTGACGTAAGTTGCTATGTGAGCTTTCATGCTAGGCCACCAGTATGTAGTTTTCAAGTCGTGGTACATCTTATCTGATCCAGGATGTACGGAGTAACGTGATTTATGTGCCTCCTCCATTACAAGTTCTCGTAAGTCACCATAGAGTGGAACCCAGATGCGTCCGGTTACGTAGTAAGCACCGTCTCCCTTTTGCTCTAGTCGTTGCCTTGAGCCGCGTAAAGCTTCAGCTCGAACGTTCTCTGGTTTCAACGCTTCTAACTGAGCGTCTCGTATCTGGGAAGGAAGATTGGATTGGATCGTGAGTTGCAATGCTCGTACACGCCTAGGTGTATTAATCTTTCTACTGAGGGCGTCAGCTACGACGTTCGCCTTGCCCGGATGATACTTGATGGCACATTCATAATCATTCAACAGTTCAACCCATCGCCGTTGTCGCATATTCAATTCTTTCTGGTCGAAGATATGCTGAAGACTCCTATGGTCGGTGTAGATGGTGCATTTGGTACCGTACAGATAGTGCCTCCAGATCTTCAACGCAAATACCACCACTCCTAACTCCAAGTCGTGTGTCGTGTAGTTTTTCTCATGAATCTTCAATTGTCGCGAAGCATAGGCTATCACCTTCTCGCGTTGCATTAACACACAGCCGAGACCTTGAATCGACGCATCACAGTAGACCACAAAATCTTCGGTACCCTCTGGTAAAGACAAGATTGGCGCACTGCAAAGTTCCTGCTTCGTCCCCCAAGAGTATGTCGTGTTCTTCTGTGTCAGCGAGGTGAGGGGTTGTGCGATCTTCGAGAAATCTCTAATAAACCTCTGATAATATCCAGCGAGACCAAGAAATTGTCGCACCTCAGAAGGAGTCTTTGGTGCCGCCCAATTTTTAACTGCGTCCACTTTCGCAGGATCCACATGTATCCCTTTCTTGTTAACAACGTGCCCAAGGAAATGCACTTCTCGAATCCAAAAATCGCACTTAGAGAACTTCGCATACAGCTGTTCCCTTCTCAAAAGTTCTAAGATGAGACGTAGGTGACGCTCGTGACCCTCCTTGTTCTTTGAATAAACCAAGATGTCGTCAATAAACACTATAACAAACTCGTCGAGATATGGCTTACATACGCGGTTCATGAGATCCATGAAGACCGCTGGTGCATTTGTCAATCCAAACGGCATAACCAAGAACTCGTAGTGTCCGTAGCGCGTTCGAAAAGCAGTCTTGGGAACATCTTCCTCCCTAACCCGCACCTGATGATATCCCGATCTTAAGTCGATCTTTGAATAGAAACTTGACCCCTGCAACTGGTCAAACAAGTCGTCGATGCGTGGTAACGGATAGCGGTTCTTAATGGTTACCTTGTTGAGCT
The DNA here is from genome assembly GCF_002127325.2 of Helianthus annuus. Lineage (NCBI taxonomy): Eukaryota > Viridiplantae > Streptophyta > Magnoliopsida > Asterales > Asteraceae > Helianthus > Helianthus annuus. Next base: position 44,419,314 of record NC_035441.2, read on the forward strand.
CTCGATAATCGATACACATACGGAATGACCCGTCTTTCTTCTTTACAAACAGAACTGGGGCTCCCCAAGGCGAAGAACTGGGTCGAATGAAACCCCTATCCAACAATTCCTGTAGCTGATTAGACAATTCCTGTAGCTCCCCAGGAGCCAACCGGTATGGAGCTCGAGCAATTGGGGCCGCTCCTGGCGCCAGATCAACCTGAAATTCTACTTGACGGTGAGGAGGTAACCCTGGTAACTCCTCTGGGAACACATCAGCGAAATCCCGCACCACTGGCAGATCCTCGATCCTTCTTTCCCCAGACTGAGCATTTGTAACTAAAGCTAACATTGCAGGATACCCCTTTTGTAGACACTTCTGCGCATGCATGGCCGAGATAATACCAACCATCGTCCCACTACGATGCCCTTGAACTAATAATGACTCCCCATCGGGGAGAGGGATACGCACAACCTTCTCCTTACACAAAATTTCTGCTTGGTGCTTAGACAACCAATCCATGCCTACTACTATGTCGAAACTACCGAGCGTAACGGGAAGGAGATCAATATCAAACACTTGACCCACGAGATCTAGTTTGCACCCGAAAAGAACATTCGAGGCTTCTATCGTTTTACTGTCTGCTAGTTCTACTACTTGCTTAACTTCTAAAGGCGTTGGGGTTATCCCCAATCGTTGACTAAACTCTAGGGACACATAACTCCAATCGGCACCAGAATCAAATAACACAGAAGCAATATGATTGTTTACAGGAAACGTACCGGTGACAACATTGCCGTCATTCCTAGCATCCCCTGCCCCAAGCTGAAACATTCTGCCCCGAGCACCATTACCCCCATTATTGCCATTGTTGTTGTTGTTCCCAGCATCATTGTTATTCGGGCGGTTGTTGTCATTAGCATTCTGGTTCAGCTGAGGGCAATCCCGCTTAAAGTGACCCTCACCCCCGCACTGATAACACCCCTTCCTAAAGCCATGATTCTGCTGGGGTGGTTGCCCCTGCTGTCTCTGGTTCTGCTGGTTCTGTTGCTGCTGATGTTTGGGCTGTGGGGCCCTACAGTCTTTGGCCTCGTGGCCCGCTTTACCACACCTGTTACACGTCCGTCCACACTGCCCGAAATGATGACAGCCACATTTGTTACATCGTGGCTTCCTCCCTGCATACGAACCCTGACTTTGGCCACTTCCCTGGCCTTGATTGACAGAAGACGACTGGCTGATGCTGCGATTGCTATTGTTGTCTGGCCTTTTCTGAGTCTGGCTCGCACTAGATGCTTTATCATAGTCACTCCACTTCCTTTTGTTATCGTTAGCGGACGCAGTGGCAGTAGGTGCAGCAGCAGTAGTGGTTGAAACACGCGGCGGTAACGAGTTACTCTCTACCTCTTGATCCACAATCTTGTGGGTCAATCGAACAATCTGTGTCAAATCATTGAGATGGGCTGCAGTGACCAAACTCTTCACACGCGGAGGCAACCCCTTGATGAATAACTCAATCCTCCGAGACATAGGCCGGGACAAGTTCGGGCACATGTCCGCCAATTCATACGATCGCTTCACATACGCTTCGACTTCAGATCCAACCATCTTCAAGTCATAGTACTCGTTTTCCAGCTTCTGGACCTCATCCCGAGGACAATACTCCTCTCTGATCAGTTCTTTAAAGTCATCCCAAGTTGTGGCATTCGCTGCCTCGATGCCCAACAACTGCACTTGGGCATTCCACCACGTTAGGGCACCATCCGCCAAGGTACCCGCAACATATTTCACCCTGTCCCCAGCGGGACAGTTACAGATAGCAAACATGGACTCTGTTTTCTCGAACCATCTCAGAAGTCCCACAGCCCCTTCTGTCCCGGTGAAGGTCTGTGGCTTACAGTCCATAAACATTTTGAACGTACACGCAGGCTGGTTGGGTTGAGGTTGCACTTGCTGACCTAAATGACGAAAGGAAACACATTATAGGAGTGAAAAGACGTGCACGTGATATAAGAGGAAAAGTACTTGGTACATTCCGTACCAGCTTGATAGGCCGCTAAAGCCTCAGCCACTCGGGTGTTGATTAGGTCGGTCAACTCAGCCTGAGTCATGTTGATGTTGCCACGTCCGTGTCCTCGTCCACTCATGATTCTATATATGTAGATGAACCGATTCAGAACTCGAAATGGGATGGAAGTCAAATATCATGTTTATATCTACGTACTACCAAGTTCACACATAATAAGGCGGAACCCTTCTCACGCTCGATAAGCCTCACTGGGACTTGCATGCACCCCACGTTATTATTAAGTGTGCACCCATAATAATAAGGCAATTTGCATGCTTATCTCAGTGCCTCTTAGCTTGCGCTCGAAGTTTCCCCCGTTCACACAACACAACGAATGGTATCACAGGTTTACTATTCACATAAGTCGAAGAGTAGTGTCTCACTATCAAGTCACCGTAGTATCGAGTGTATCGTGTCATGCAAGTTATAAGTGTGTGACTACTAAAGAAGTAATGCATAAACTAAACAGGAGACGAACCTTGCGATTTGGAGCTGGGTGTCATGATCGATTCTTCGAAGGTATTTGGTTATAGTCTGGTTTTATAAAACGTTTTAAAACCTAGTTCACTATAACCAGTGGCTCTGATACCAAACTGTAACACCCCCAAATTACCACCTGCGGGAATTCCGTGAGGCGTGTTACACATCAGAGTCTGAGCCACCAATCACATTGAACAAATGATAAAAATTTAAATAAACATGTCATTAATTACCAATAGAAAATGTCAACATAATATTAATTCCCAAAAAGTTGTATAGCGGAAGCATGCAATAAATCGTTTAACAATCGTTTCTTAATAATACTCAAAACCAACGTATCAAATATAAGTTAATCCAAGAGCCTCGATCCATGACCACTCCAGCACTCCCAGATAGCAAGTCCATGTCTCGTATTCTAACGACCTGCAAGCATGCAGACAAGTGTGTGTCAGACGACGCTGGTGAGTTCAAAGTTTAGTTATCATGTTTTGTTACCAGATATACGTTAGGTCAATTCAACGTTGTGATTTGATGCTGTTATAACTTGTTGAGATACCCTAGGGAGTGTGCCCATATGTATCCGGGAAGTGTGTCCCTTAATAACCTGGAGTGTGTCCAGCCCCCAATGCCCCTAACCAAGCATTGGTAATGATCGATCCCATGTACAATAACCAAGACCCAGTTTCATTGTTTACCCAAGATTCCCTTTTCCAAACGTTTACTAGTTGTCCCAAACCACCGGGACGCATGCTTGAGAAATGTAGTGAACTCACCTTGGTTTGCTCGGTAAGATTAACTGCTCGCTCACACCTTATCAGTCAAGTCCTAAAGTAGGCACGTATACATAATCAGTTTTTTTTAGTCACGAAGTTGGCACGTACGTATAATCATAGTGAGCATCGCATCAATAAGCACCGAGTATCACATTGCACGTATTCACGATCATACAAGTATTGATTTACACTTAATGACAGTTAATTATCCCAGTTAACTTCTAACAGTGTCAAATCAGGTTACTGTGCAAATATTCGAATTGGCGAAACACACTTTGGCGAATCACATCTTTGGCGAATCACATCTTTGGCGAATCACAGCTTTGGCGAATCACAGCTTTGGCGAAACACAACCTGTTTCGTCAATCCTACCTTTGACGAAACAGAGTTCTGTTTCGTTGACCACCCTTGGCGAAACACATTAAGTTTCGCCGAGTGTTCTGTTTCGTCAAACCAGTCAAGTTCGTCAAACATCAGTTACGTCAATTATCATTTACGTCAATTATCAGTTACGCCATATCACAGGAAACCCTAATCTCACTGCTTCTGCCGTTACATATCATCATCATACGATCACACTATCATCATCAATCACATATCATTACGCAGTCATTACCATTCACAAAGAACATCGTTATTCTAAACAAAGCGTATCATCATAACCAATCATCTAGCATGAACCCTAGGTCACGAGATAGTCATGTGTAGCCTGGATCAAGACATACGGATTCGGTAACCATGTTTCTTTTAATCACAATATCACTGATAATATACCACATCAACATCAACATCAACCAACACATTCAAGGGTCACATCATATATATTTCAATATCATAATTCTGATTTCATATAGTTAACTGACCCTAATTCAAACACATAAGACCTCAATTAAAGATATGCATACAATAGAGTTTACACTAACCGATTCGAGACGAACAAATAAGGATTCAATAGGGAAGATGATGATGAAGGATGGATGTTGCCGTCACACAGTGAATAGAGCTCCTAGGGTTTTTCTTATTTGCCAAAAAGTGTTCAAACAGAAAGTGGTTTACGTTAATTATATGCGAATTAACGTACTAGGCCCGAACTGGGCTTGGCGAATCTGGGCCGGCGAAACAAATCTGTTTCGTCGAGCTACGTGTGGCGAATCACACTCTTGTTTCGTCGAGTGGTGTGTTGACGAATCAACTTTCTGTTTCGTCGAGTTGATAATGGGCTTTAACAGTTTATGTTTTTCAACAAGTTTCATGTTATACAACCAACACATAATCATGCAAACACAATAGTTTCATCATATCACAATGTGTACATTACAAGTCAATAAGTCAAACAACTAATCAGTCAAAGTCAACGTGCATTCAATGCGAAAGTGAAAGTCGAAAACTAGAGTTGTCACATTTTAGTTGGGACAAATACATTCCACCTGATTCAAAAGTTGTAGCTTTAATTGCACAAATAGTTCAAAAGCCTGATTTGATGGCGGAATGGATGAAAGTGTTTGCCAGTAATGAGTCGAGCCAAGAGGAAGAGTCTGTTTCTTTTGATGATAATTCAGAAAAAACAACAGTTTTTGATCAGTCATCAACTGATGACAGTAGTGATGATGAGGAAGAAATGCATATTAATATTGCAATAACTCATTTATCTCCTGAAAGTTTTCAATTTTATTTTGCAGATAGAATTGAGAAGCTAAAGGAGAAGCAAGCAGCAAAGAATCAGAAAGAAGTTAAAGTTGCTGAGAAGACGGTTGAAGTTGAAAAAGTGATTGAAGTTGAGAAGGTTATTGAAGTAGAAAAGATTGTTGAGGTCATCAAACCGTGTCTTAAATGCTTGGAATCTTGCAAGCAGTGTGAAGAAAAAGCTGAAAAGTTGAGTGAGCTTGACAAAATAAAGGAAAAGTTACTGTTTGATCCCAATTACGTGAAAGAATCATATGATGTATTGAACAGAACAGTAACTGGTTTACAAAAGACAAACTCTGAAAGAGAAGATGCATTGACAATGATGAATGCTGTGATGATGTCAAAGCAGAAAGCTATAAATTTTTACATTGAAGAAAGTGCAAAGTGCAAAGTGGAAGCAGAAGTTGGAAACAGAAAAGATCGAAAATGAAAGAATTAGACGGTTGTTACAAAGTTATTCTAGTTCTGATTATTTGATTGACCGAATTTATCCAACTGTTGCAGGTCTAGAAACATTTCAAGATGGGAAGATCGAAAAGAAGAAGGATACTGGTAAGAAACAAAGTGTCAGTTATAACAAGTGTCTGCCTCCGATCTAGGAAGGATATTCTCTCTGTTGGTGCAGTCATCTGTCGTCTTCGTCTTATGTCAAGTCTGGAGCTCGCGTTGCAGATCTGATCGAACATGATGTCATCTAATACAATGATGACATCATATAAATGATATCATCATTGCATCTCATCAAAATGTCAAAAGAATTTACGGTTAGTTGAAAGATTACATGTTCACATAAGACAAATGGTTTGATGGTCAAATGAAAAGCAGTGGTGATGGTCCAATGAGAGATGGAGGTTGAATTAAAGGTCCAATTATTTGAAGACACACCATTCAAAGTCAACCGTTTGAACTTTGAAAAGCATGACCGTTTGAGCAACCATTTGAAGACTTTCGTTTGAGTCTCACCGTTTGAAGAACAAATCATTTGAGGCCTATTCGTTTGAACTTGTATCCGTTTGAAATGTTTCAAACGATAAGTCAGGTAGTATAAATACCATTCAAACTGTCAACATTTGTAACGGTCAGGCTAGTTGATACCGAGGTATTGCCGGTGTTCCTTGTAACTGTAAACACTGTAAAATCAATATACAAGAGGATTAAAGTGTAGATCAAGCTGTGTACACGTCCGTTTCTTTGTTTCCACCTCTAAAACGGATTTGAGCTCTTCCGAACGACTCGTTTAGGTCGCAAAACGATCCTACACTCTCAGAAAACCGAATGAGGAGCAAGTCAAAAAGGCTGTTAATATAAAGTTAAAATATGAAACAACTGATGAGTTACCAGAAAACATTGACGTCACGTTCACACCGTCTGACACTTATCATGAGTCTGAGTTAATAAAAAAGGTGGTCGATCACATGTTGGAAAAAGACGAGGAGTCGGAGTTAAAGTCTGAGTCTGAGAGTTCAGGATCATCATCAGTTGAAAGTTCAAAATCGTCGGTCAAAAGGGTTTACAATAAAGAATTCCTGTTATCAAAATCTAATTTGAGTGATGATCAAATCAAAGTGGCTTATACTTTGAATGATTCAGACAAATTATATTCTGATGAGGAATTTCCAATAAGAAGTGTTCAAATTGAAAAGATCAAAAAGGTTTTCAAATTAACAGAAATTAACATTTCTAAACTAAAAGATGTAAATCTTAGTGAAAAACCTAAAAAATACACTTCAAGAGAACAACAAAGGTAAACAAAATATTAAACAACAAAAAGAATTACAGTTCTGGTTCTGGTTTTCAAAAGAAACCAAACCATAACGGTAATTTCAAAAAGAGAGGATTAGGTTTTGATGTAGAAAATCATAAAAATATGAAAAATTTTAAACCAAAAACAAAATTTGTTTCAGGGACAAGTTTGGAAGAAGAAGCAAAGAGCAAATTTTGGAAGCAATCGAATCAAGAATTCCTTGCGAAGAGGCAAGAAGAAATGAAGAATGGAGCCAGTCAGAGAAAGGAAACAAGAACATGTTATCAGTGTCAAGAAGTTGGTCACATTGCTTGGAACTGTCCAATGGCAACCAACATCAAACAGGAAGTTGTTTCTAAGCTTAAAGAAAAAATTGTTGAGAAAAATGAACCACCAACTGAGAAATTCAAAGTTTTCAAAAACTCAACATATGAAGTTGGTGAATGTTCGAAGAATAGATTTTACAAAAGAAGAGTTAATCTTGATAACCAAACATGGGTTGTTAAGAAATCTGATATGAAATCTGGTGATGAATCTGATTCCACAAAGTCAGAGGAGCCACAAGTTGTTCAAAAAGAAGTAAACTCAGTTCCTCCAATGGATGATGTCAATTTTCCACCATTGAGGACTGAAAATTTTAAACGAAAAGTTGGTAAAGTTGAGATCTCGAATCAATTCTATTCTGAGAAGAAAGAATTTGATGTCGGGAAAGCGTTTAATGGTAATGTTAAAAAGATTTTTGGAAAAATGGTCGAGGGTAAAGTGAAAGGGGTAAAAGATTTATATGAAACAAAGAAGGCTACTTACACCCCGAGTTAAGCTGAGGAAGACACATCCAAGTTCAGTCAGGCTTGGATGGAAGTTTTTCATAAGTAAAAATCCTGACTTACCGGAACTCCCAGGTTGGTAATTGGGGAGTAGGAATCGGCATCTTTCTTGAGAAATTCACAGGTTGGTAACTGTCATATTTCGATCCTTAAGTGGTTAATCAGGGACATTAAGTTGTACTTGATTTTCTACAAATAGTTGTGTTGATAAAAATCTAAAATTGTTAAAATTTTCAAGTGGTTGCAAAGTAAAACAATGTGATGAATTAATCCCCAACCTACAAGTGGTAAAATAAACAAAACTTATTTTCCAGAAAAACCATTTTGATTAAAACAAACTTAAGTGTTTTGAGATCATAATGGGAAAATAGTTTGTTGTAAGGGGGAGTTCTGATTGTTTATGCCAAGAGGATGGTGAATTGAAGTAATTCACAATAGTTGTCATTTTACTTGTACAATTTATTTTCAAAATTTTCTTTAAAAATGTTTTTGAATTTTAGGGGGAGTAAGAAATTTTAGAAAATCCAAAAACATTAGAAAATTTGAAAAATCCAAAAACATGATAAAACTAGAAAAAGTCAAAAACATCGAAAAATGAAAAAGAGTTTTGTTGTAAAAAGAGGAAATAATAGTACATCAGTGAACTATCACAACATGCTAAGGAATTGTAAAGTCAAAATGTGAAAAACGATCTCACTGAGGATATGCCAGTAGGTTTTCATACATTTAGTAGATTATTTTCGAGATATAAACCTAAATTCAAATACTTACTTATATAGTGGGGAACATCTCTCGGATATATGGGTAACCCCCGAAATCTTGTTTGAAAGATATTCTATTTCTGACATACTAGGTCTTTGTGCGTGGTGATATATGGGGTATTATACCAGGTCTTCTGATTTTGCGGGAGCAATAGCCTAGTCCTCGTATAATACTTTGCACAAGCTTTAATCTTAAAGCCAGCTCTCAGCATAAAAAATGATGAAACATTGAAAAACGCTAATCATGTGTTGTTGAAGAAAAGATCTGGACACACCGAAAGTCGAGTCGTCATCTCTTTGTACGAACGGAAGTTCTAGCCTGAGCTCTCACGGTCTCGCATTTACCCATTTACAGATATCATTAGTGTACATTCACATGTAAGACTGAATATAGAAGTCTGGATACGGGAGTATATTCTGAGGTGGGACACGCGAATAAGTTTAAGTGCTTAAAACATTAATCTCGTATCTCGAAACAGTTGAACTTTGTGTGAAAATTTAAGTGGATCAGTATACTGACAATCTAGGTGAATTGTTTAGAACTTAAAATGTTTAAAGCTTAACGATGTTAGTGATTTGTCTCATAAACTGATATGATCCTCTTACACAAACTCATAAACATATTGCATGTAAATATTTCTTTACTGCATTTCATTAAATTCAAAAATTCAAAAAGATTTTTAGTGTGTTTTAGCATAAATTTTTGAAAAATCCAAAAAGATAGATTTTCGACAACTGATGTTGAAGAGCTGACTTTCAAAATTCTGAGTACTAAACATGATGAACATTTCGTGAGGGGGAGTTTATTTAAATTGAAAAAATGTTTTGCCTACAAGTGGTTCATCAGAGATTAACATTGTTAAATCATTGTTGATGAATACCTGCAAATGATATATAAATTTGTCAAATGTTAAATTTGTGAAACTTATTGTGAGGTAGAGATTATGCAGGATTAAAGATTGATAAGAGCCAGGTACCGATACCGGAGGACTCTGTGATTTCAAAAAGCCAGGCTGTGATCCTAGCATATTGAAAGGGGGAGTCTGATGCCACCTAAGGGAAGAGGATCTGTTGGTGCTGAAGAAAAGAGAAGAGAGAAGACTAAAGAAGTTTTACACTGTCAGATACTTCAGAAAGAGCAGACAGACTGATAAAGACTGAAGACTTTGAAGACTCGACACTGAAGACTCGTCAACATCCGAGGGGGAGTCTGTTGGTGCATACGTCTGTCGACTTCGTCTTGTATCGAGTCTTGTATTGTTTTAGATAGTTCAAGGCACGCAAAACGTGAAATATGTGTTGAAGGGGTATTTCGTACGAAATTACATATGTGTAATTTCGCACGAAATTAAATGTTAATTTCGCACGAAATCATGATTTTGTGTGAAATCTAATTTCGCTTGAGTAATCTCACACAAAATTAGCAGCCCTATAAATACCCTTAGTGTCTTGTCATTTGGTACGAAATTACGAAGGTGTATTCTGGAGCCGAAGTGCTGCCGAAGTGTCATTTCGTTGTAAAACTTTGTCAAATCAATCAGAAAGACATTTAAAGTGAATATCTAGCTGAATTTAACTCAATACGTCTGTTTCCGCCTTTCATATTGAGAAGAACGCCTCTGAACGACTCGTTTCGGTCGTCAAAATGATCCTACAGTTTCGATAGACCGTTATATTTGATATGTTTTAAGGTTCCATATTAAAGCCTAATATGACATTTGTGTTTGTTAACCGTCATATTTAATATATATATATATATATATATATATATATATATATAAAGCATCATATTAAAGCCTAATAAGATGGTTTGTGGTGTGTTAATAAGACGGTTTCTGGTGTATTGACCGTCATATTTATAAAGCATCATATTAAAGCCTAATAAGACGATTTGCGGTGGGGCTAATAGCCGGTTGGTTAGGTGGTGCATCCATATATTTCACCCAGGCGCATATATAATTCATCTTGATTCATGAGATTTACAAACACGTATACGAAAAGGATATACCAAACAATGAACCGTTTTATAAATAGCTAAAGAATCCATCTTGACCCATTAGTCTAAAGCATTCAATTTAACAAAGAAAAAACATTAAAAATATCGAATTATTCAGTTTTACACCCATGCAAAAAACACTCCAAAAAGCTCTTTGACTTTGTGCAACTTCCTTCATCCAACACATGCTCTCATCCAACACAAGCTCTGACTAGTTAACTAGAATTCCTTTACCACTGATCAAAAGACAGAAAATGTTTATCAGCTACCATTTAGGATTAACATAAAGCACGATCACAAATTCTAGAAAATTTTAATGTATATGTCATGCCAACTATAGTCAACATTAATACAAAGCCATGTGTTACTCCTAGGAATCCCTAATAATATATGTGTGCCTAGGCCCTTGGGGTCAAATAGACGAACGGTCAAAGTGACTTAACCATCTTTGCAATTAATTCTCAATATAATGAATCAAAAGACTATGTACGGAGGCTCACTCAAGTTTCCTAAACATTTATAAATATGTAGAAAAACTGGAAAAAAATACTATGAATAGATTCGCATACTAATACACTGACCTTCGTTGGTCCTCCTCATCCTCAGCGTCACAAAAGAGATATAAACACCTTTATTTACCAACTAAAACATAAAGATAGATAAAAGTTAGGTTATCGTTTAATACAAATTGTTGTTAAACGTATATAAATAGAAATGTACAAAATATACTTACCATATGTTCTCTGTTACAAATCACAAAATCATACATAGCCAACATAACACAATAACCGCATTCCCATCCATTAGGTTATAGACGACACTAAATAGTTAATTGAACTTACAGTTAGTTAACTAAAATATAAAAATAAACAAGCTACAAAAAAAGAATCAGAACTTACTTTAACCTTAGCCCACGTCATATTTTGTTCTATGGCCTGTTTGAATAATGTTGTAATCTCGTAACATGAAAAATCATTATCATTTTTACCTTTACGTGAATCAAATATGTAACCTTTCCAAGTTTTATATACCGGATGATGTTGAAGTATAATTAACACCCAGTGTTTCCTGCGTAAAATGGTCTGATTTAAGAAACACTTAACACATAAAAACGAAAACAATATTCTAACATAACTAAAAGAAGGCTGAAGCATTAATATAAATGATCTTGTGTTGGATCTGAGTTTGATTTTGATTGTATTTTGTGTTTGAAATTAAGATGAAAGTGGATGATTGTGCAGCGGAATTAAGATGAAACCAAACTTTGCATACAATCAAACGAGAGTAATACTTTGATCAAACAACTTTACACAATGAACCGAAAGATTGAATTTATTTCAACAACGATTACAATGATTGATGAATGATTGCAAACTCCCCCTCAGCCAGAGCTCAGTTGTTTGTTCGTGCAAAGAAGACGAATGATGCAAAAGAGCTGATAGAACAGTACAAAGTACTGAACTATTTATAGGCACTTGCAAACTACTGAGCATCTTTGCTGACGTCACCATGAAAGTGACATCTAACCTCCTAACAAACTCTAACCTCTGATCTATACAGACACTGCTTGTGTTAACTACTGCTAATAAGAATTTCTTGAACTGTTTCAGCACCTAACTGGCTTTGTCTCCTTCTTTTGTAGATGGCAGTACCAGTTGGAGCAGTGGCTCTCCTGATTTGCAACTTTGATGGTCTTTTTGAAACCTCTGCTTCAGGATAGTCAGGCTTTTGAGGAACTTTTGGATCTTTCTTTCTTAATTCCTCCAACCTTTTGTAGGTTGTCCTGACCACATCTTCTTTCCATATTGCAACTTGTCTTTTGTTACCATATTCAGCAGCAACCAATTCTTCTCTCATTCTTTTCAGTTCTACCTGTTTGTCAGGTACACTCTTTCTAAACTTTGCCTAATCAGGATGAGTGTGAGTGACTTTCCTTTTTATCATGTCTTGAATTCTTGCTGCTTCAATTTCAAGCTCAGGAACAGTCCACTCTTTGTACATGTGTCTCTCTCCTTTGTATCTTTTGTGAATCATAATGCTTTCAATGTAGTCTTTCTTCAAAGTTTCAGCTGCTCTTTCTGAAATTTGTTGACTGACATTCTTTGCAAAACGTTCTAGGGAACTGACTTGTGTGAGCAGATATTGGTAGTATCTAGAAATTTTTTTGTCAGATTTCCCTTGTGTGTTTCTTTTCGAGATATCCTTTGCTTGCTTGGCCTTTATCTTTAAATATTCATCAACATTTTTGGGTCAGGGATATCCTTTGATTGATGGCAAACTCCTTTTGGCAGGGTCATCCTCATAATAAAAAGATTTTATTTCTTCTCTAACAGCTTCTAGTTCAAGAGGAAATTGAACTCCTGCAGGAGGTAAGGGCTTGTGCATTGGAACTGAAGAAAGAGGAACTGGTTTTGGTATTGTGACAAGAGCTGAAGATTTTGAAGAAGTTTGGGATGGTGAAGTGACATCATCTTGAAGAATTAGCCTTCTCCTCTTTATTTGAGGAGGGACTGGTGATGTTTTGGATGGAATGGTGGTTGTAGTGGCCGTGGTTAGTGATAGACTAACAGTTGTTGAAACAACTGGTGTTCCAACCACTGTTGTCTTTACAGCAGATGTTATAACAGCTGCTGTCTTCTGCCTTTTGGCAGGAGGTGATTTTGTTTTTGGTGGTGATGGTGGTAAAGCAGTGGATGTAGTGTGTGTTGAAGTGGTGTGTGTTGAAATGGGAGCAGATGTTGAAACCACTGATGTACCAACAGTAGTGGATACATCAGGAGTTACAACAGCTGTTTTAGGTGGTGGTTTTGGAGCAGACTTTGAACGTCTGGTTGGAATGGATTTGGGTAGCCTGATTCTTCTTGTAGGCTTCTTCTTTTCATCAATAAGATTTTCATCATCTCTTGACCCTGAAGTACCCTGATCCGGATAATCAACCCTGGCTTTCTTTTTGGCCTCTCTATCCCTTTTTACACGTGCAACTGCTTCTGCAAGTGCATTTGTAGTCACATCAATTTTCTTGCTCCCATCTGGCAGAGGGATCTTTTTGGTCATATTTGAATTTTCTGGTGCAATGTAGAGGCCATCCTCTATTCCCTTTCTTCTCCATTCCTGAATTTTCTCCCCCTTTTTGGCATTATCTTCGGGGAGTTTATCAATGAAGAAAACTGGTGGAGGAGCAGTGCCAGTGGTGTGCAGGATCTGAGATTTGAGAGCCTTTAGATCTGCCTGGGTGTTTTTTAACCTTGACTCCATTGCATTTCGCAGTTGTTGAACATGTTTTTCATGTTGCTGATCTGCTATTTTTGCTTGTTGATGGAGAAAAGGTTGAAATAGATTCCAGAGCTCTTTGGTAGCAGATGCCTGTTGTGAAGCAGGTGCTGGAGATGGAACAGCAGTGGTTTGTACCTTTAGTGCTTGTAACAACTGTTGTAGCATATCTTTGAGTTCTGCAACAGAGTTATCAAGTTTTTCAACACGAACCGTCAATTTCTGGTACTTTAAACCATCACCCAATTTAATGGGATCATCTGATTTCCCACTAACAGTGGTTTTATCAGTGGTTGAAGTAGGGAGTTTACTCCAAACATTAACCACTGATGCTCCTTTTTCTTGGTACTGGGGTCTTCTTCCTTCAACACTTGACAACCTTTTGATGTTGCCAGTAGGATAAATAAATCCACTGGTGGTTGGGAAAGGTGCTATAAAAGGAATTGCCTCCAAGGAAGACTTATTGATGTAACCACTGTCCAACTGTAAACCAGTGGGTTCAACAGTTGTAGTGGCTGCTTCACTTGGATTACCACCAAGAGTTACTTGTAACTCAAGGGGTTTAACCTCCTCAGGTTGTGTTGGTGGGTTAGCAAAGAATGATACATCAGGCTCAGTCAATTGTTGAGGTATATTCTCATTAACAGGTGATTGAGAAGGACTGGGTAATGCCTGGTTCAAATCGATTGCATCCAACAGTAGTTGTGTTTTTGGTGGAATTGTGGATGTGATGGTGGGTGTAGAAAAAGGATTTGCCCCGGGCATTGAGCTGTGGATGATGGAAACGAGTGTATCCAGAGCATCATAATGTGGTGGCCCTTTGTGTACAACCTGTTCTTTTTGTGAAGAAGCAGGAGGAGTTATGGTTATGGGTTGAGATATTTGTACCAACTGCTGTGTGGAAGAAGCAACAGTGGTTTCTTGTGACATTGGTGTTGTTACAGGCATTAACTCTGGTATCTCATCTTCTAGAGTTGCAGTTTTGATTGGTTGGGGGGTTTTGGATTTTTCTTTTTGTTTTGCTTTTTGGGATTGGTAGGTGTGGGTTTCAAAACAGTTGGTCTGCTGCTTTGATCACCTAGAGCAGTAGGCTCAGCAGCAGATACCCGAGGAGTAGTGGTAGCTGCTAAATTCTGCTCAGGCACCCCTGCTTGTGTTTTGCAAGGTGCTAACATTCGTGAAAAAGTTTCAGATGTTAGGCAGTTTATTACAGTTATTTCACCTTGGTTTATTAAAGCTAAATCATCCTTACTGAATTTCTTTGCAAAATAGTAACTTAAAAACCTTGGAAACAGTAAGAATGATTTGGTTTCAACATTATGAACCAAATCTTTAAAGATTTCCCGAGAATAGTTAAAATTTTCTTCTTGAAGAATTGCATATCCCAGATTTTGAATCTTTATAGGGATCTCATTAAAAGAAGTGGTTTTATTTGAAACACATAGTAGGAGGGTATGAAATAGGAATCTGGTTGCAGGAGGAAAATAACCTTTTTCTAAGGTAAGTTTCTTCATCATTGTGGCTTCATACCCTCGTTCAATGAAGTCAATGTGCAACTCGTTTTTAGTGAAGGAAGTTTTACCTGCCTGATCATCGAGTTGGAAGACTTCGGAAATGGATTGTGGCGTGATTTGGACCTTTTTACCCTTTATAGAAGAGTGTATGGTGGTTGCAATGTCTCCTTGTTTTTCAAGGGTTGCATTCTTCCAAAACTCCATTTGGGTCGCCAAATAGATTGGTGCATCGACGGTGAACAAAGTTTTGTAGTTTGATTTTGCCATGATGTTGATGATGGAATCGAAAACATCGGTGGTTCCTGGTTTTGTTAGAAGACCCAGGAGATTGTGAGATGATTTGTATGGAATTTCAGTGGAAGTTGCCTTTTGAGAGGCTGTTTTCGATGACGATTTAGATGAGGGTTTTGCAGATGGCTTCAATTTTGTCATTTTTGAAACGAATGATCAAAGAAATTTGTGAGAAATGAGAAGAAAAACTGCTTTGAGAAGAGAATTTTTAAGAATTCAATTCGACAGTAAAACCCTGTTTTGATGGTGAGTGGGGGATTTTATGGGGAAGAAAAGTGAATGCTGACGTGGCAGCCGTTACAAAAGGTCTGACTGCTATGTACTGCCCACGTGACAACCCCTGTTGAAAAATGAAGGACAATACTTTGATGAAAGCAACTGATGAAGGCAGTGGTAAGGAAGCAGTGGATGATTTTCACTATCAGTGGATAGCATATCAGTGGATAAGACACTGCTTTTGAACAACAGAGGTTATCAAGAAATGAGAAAACAGAGGTTGCCTTTTAGCAGTGGGCAGGCTTTTTGAAGTAGAGCAGACTTTTGAACAATCAGTGGTTATGGCAGACTTTTAAGGATTTTAATGAAATTTTCATTTTTAGCTATTTTTAAGGATGGTTTTTTGATTTTCTGAAAACATTTTGTTGCTTTTATTCATAGAAAAACAAGATGTTGCTTGTTATTCCATGTTTAGCATCCCAATCCTAGAGACCAGACTTTCAAAAGTGGCTGTATCAAGTGCTTTTGTGAGCACATCTGCCAGCTGGTCTTTAATTGGGACATGATGCAGAGAAATCAAACCTTTTTCATAGCAATCCCTCACAAAGTGATGTCTGATGTCGATGTGCTTTGTGGTAGAGTGGGAAACTGGATTTTTGATGATATTTTCTGCTGCCTGGCTGTCCAACATGAGTGGTGTCTTTAAGGCAGTGATACCAAAATCCAGTAACTGATTTTGAAGCCACAGGAGTTGGGCTGTATAGCTTGCAGCAGCAATGTATTCAGCCTCAGCAGTGGATGTTGAAACAGCTGCTTGCTTTTTGCTTTGCCAAGAAACTAAGCAATCACCTAGAAACTGGCACCCTCCTGAAGTGGACTTCCTTGTGGTGTGACATCCAGCAAAGTCACTGTCTAAAAAACCTGAAAGCTTGATATTCCCATTAGCTGGATACCAGATACCAAGTGTGGGAGCACGTTTTATGTATCTGAGAATCCTTTTTACAGCAATGAGATTTGATTTTCTGGGAGCTGATTGACTTCTTGCACAGACACATGTTGCAAACATGATGTCTGGTCTAGATGCAGTTAGGTACAATAAAGACCCAATCATGCTTCTATAAAGTGTTTGGTCAATCAGCTCATCCTTTTCATTAGACATGACCAGCTTATTTGTTGCCATGGGTGTGCTGCATGGTTTACAATCATTCATATCAAATTTGGTTAAAAGTTCTTTAGCATATTTGCTTTGATGAATGAAAGTTCCATTTTGCAATTGCTGTACTTGGAGACCAAGAAAGCATTGCAGCTCACCCATTGCACTCATTTCAAACTCAGCTGTCATGAGCTCTCTAAACTCTTCACACATTTTGGTACATGTGCTTCCAAAAATAATGTCATCCACATAAATTTGGACAATCATTAAATCTTTCCCTCTCCATTTAAGAAACAGTGTTTTATCAATGGTACCTCTTTTGAAACCATTTGAGAGTAGAAAGTTGGAAAGAGTTTCATACCAGGCCCTTGGTGCTTGTTTCAAGCCATACAAGGCTTTGTTTAGCCTGTAGACATGATCAGGATAAAATGGATCCTCAAAACCTGGAGGTTGACATACATACACCTCTTCATGCAATGTACCATAGAGGAAAGCACTTTTGATATCCAACTGAAACACCTTCATGTTGTGGTTGACAGCAAAGGCCAGGAACAGTCTAATAGCTTCCAATCTTGCAACAGGGGCGAATGTTTCATCATAATCAATCCCTTCTTCCTGTCTGTAACCTTGAACCACAAGCCTGGCTTTGTTCTTGACAACAATGCCCCTTTCATCTGTTTTGTTCTTGAAGACCCACTTTGTGCCAATGGGACTAACCTCTTCTGGCAGTGGTACAAGCTCCCATACTTGTTGTCTTTTAAACTGTTGGAGCTCCTCTTGCATGGCTTCTACCCAGCTGTTGTCTTTTAGTGCCTCTTGGTACTTGACTGGCTGATGGAGTGATAGAAAACCAGCAAAAAGACAAATGTTTTGGGTTTGGCTTCTTGTGAGCACCCTTTCATTGATGTTGCCAATGATTTGATCAGGTGGATGAGATCTCAAGAAGATTAAATCTCCTTGGTATGGTATGATGGCATTTGTTGGTGAAGGCTGCAAATGTGTATCATCTGAGCTAACCACTGCTGGTGACTTTGATGACCCAGCAGTGGCTTCAAAAGGTGGTGGAATAGGAGGTAGTGAAGTGGACAACTGCTGACTTTTATCCACTGTTTGAGGACTTTTGTCAGCAGTGTTTGAGGATGTGGAAGCAGTGGTGAATGGGCTACTTTGGTCAACAACTGTTGATGTAGCAGTGGTTGAGCTTTGACAGATGTTTTGAACAACTGATGCTTTTCCCTTTGTGGCAGACCTTTGAGGGATGATGATTTCATACCCATAGTCTGGTGTTGTATCCTCTGTTGGACCTGCACTGCTAGTCTTGACAGCAGTATTTTCAAAAGTAAACTTTTCAAGATCAAACAGATCAACAGGATTTGCTGGGATTTTCATTGAGGAAAGTTCATTAAACTTTACATTCAAAGTCTCTTCCACTGCCTTGGTCCGTGTATTGAACACTTTGTAGGCCTTGGCAGTGGCTGAGTATCCCAGATGATAACCACAATCAATTTTGGCTGCAAATTTTGAAATGGAATCTTTTAAGTTCAAAATAAAGCATGGGCAGCCAAACACCTTGAAGTATGAGATCAGTGGTTTGATTTTATATAGAATTTCATAGGCAGTCTTTTGGTGCCTGGGGTTTATTAAAACACTGTTCTGGACATAGCAAGCAGTGTTTACTACCTCTGCCCAGAAAGTTAATGGCAAACCTGAATCTGCAAGCATAGTTCTGGCAGCCTCAATCAAAGTTCTGTTCTTTCTTTCCACAACCCCATTTTGCTCTGGTGTTCTAGGGATGTTGTACTGCCTTACAATCCCTTTCTTCACACAGAAGGCATCCAACTCCTTATTTTTAAATTCTGTGTCATTGTCACTCCTGAAGCTTTTCACTGGAAGGTCAAATTGCTTTTCAACCTGTGTCACAAAGTCTTGCAAAATGCCTGCAGTCTCATCTTTTGAGTGTAAAAAGAAAGTCCAAGTAAACCTAGAAAAGTCATCCACAATAACCAAACAATATCTTTTCTTTTTGAGGCTCATGACTTGAACTAGGCCAAACAAATCCATGTGCAGCATTTGCAAACACTGGGTTGTTTTGGACTCTTCAGTGGACTCATAAGAACTTTTATGCTGTTTTCCTTTTAAACAGGAAATGCAATGTTCAGAACAAGAAAAGAATTTTTGTCGTAGGCCTCTCACCAAACCATTTTTTGAAATTTATGTGATTGTCTTAAGATTTGTGTGCCCCAGCCTTATGTGCTAAAGTTCTGTCTCTTTGTTAGAGGCAGCTGAGAACAGACAGGCATCAGCTCTGGGACACTCTTTTGACATATCAACAACATAAACATTGCCACTTTTTTGAGCAACAAGTTTAGTTTGACCAGTTTTGATTATTGCTTCAATCTTTTTTACCATGTCTGGTCCAACAATCCTACAACAATCTTTTGTGAAGAATGACCCAAACCCTTTGTCACTCATTTGAGATACACTCAGAAGGTTGAATTTCAGATTGTCTATTAGATTGACATTTTCAAATTTTACATTACCAGATTGCACTGTACCAGACCCTAGAACTTTCCCTTTACTATTATTCCCAAAGGATATATCACCCCCTCCATGGATTTTAAAGTCTTTGAGGAGGGCTTTACATCCTGTCATGTGCCTGGAGCCTCCACTATGTACATACCAAAGACTATTAAAGCATGCAAAAGCTCCCTGCACATGAAGTAAAAGGATTAGTTCATTAAGGACTCCAAAGCCAACAAGGCTTTGGATGGAGTCTCAACAGTGTCTGGTATGGATGCAGTGTGATGGACAGTGGTTAAGTCAGGGGTTTGGACAGTTTTAGTACTGTTTCTAGCTAACCACTGTTGGGGGTCTTGACTAATCACCTGCTGATAACCAAAAGGATGCCTGTTCACTCTAGGTTTAGAGGGCTTTTTGTAGACCTCATAAATGTGTGGAATCCTTTCGTAAGACTGTTTTTCCTTGCCTTTTCTGAACTGATTGGCAGGAGGTTCATCAGTAACCTGAACATCTCTTTTGACAGATGTTTGGTTCAGCTGTTTTGTGACAGCTGTTTGAACTGGCACAAACAGTGGTTGTTTCTTGGTGAATTTGACAGATGGTGATGATGCTGATGAACTCAAGGATGTTTTAGCAATGTACTCATTCTTCTTCACATCAAAGTTTTTGAGATACACACATGCTTGAGTTTTATGGTTTGTTTTACCACAAACACTGCAACTTTCAGCTGAAGTAATGACACTTGTTTTGTTTAAATCATAAGCTTTTAAGTGGAAGCAGTCTTTTGTTAGATGATTCCTTTTCTCACAAAATTCACAAAACAAGTTATCAATTTTTTCTTTCTTCTTTCTCTTTTCAGACTCCTTTGCAGCAGAGGTTTTAACCACTGCTGGGATGTCCTTGAGAGGAATAACTTTAGCTTTTGGAGCTTTAACACCATCAGTTGATGTAAAGTCCATTGGCTTGAAATTTTCAAGAATATCACACTCATCAGACCATTTTGATTTAAACTGATGATTTTCAATCTCCTCAAAAACAGAGGACCCATTGGTCTGTCAAGTGTGATTTTGTTACCAAGTTTGTCAGTGATCTTCACTTCTTGGCCATTCTTGTTTGTGGGAATAAACTCAGCAGTCCCATCAGTGGCTGAGACAGATTTTCCAAAAGCAATGTTTTCATCATCATGTTTTCTATAGCCAACCCCAAATTTCACATTGCTTTTTATCTGTTTCTCAAGCATAACCTCATACCCTTTGCATGATTCCACCCATCTCTCACATGTGATCTCGGTGGATTCTAACTCCTTTTTGCAACCTTGGTATTTTTCTACCAAGGTTTGGAGTTGGGTTTTGGTTATGCTTTGCTCTTCTTTCATGCTGCTAATCTCTTTCTCTTTTTCAGCCAATTCGTTTTTAAGTTCTTTTAGAGATCTTTCAAATTTGACTTCATCAGATAAGATTTTATCACGAAGGTTTTCATTCACCTCTTTGATGTTAGCAAAAGCAATAATGCAATTGTCAGAACACAGTTTTTCAAGAACTTGAGGTGATACCTTGGCAGCAGCCATCATTGCAAAATCACATTGAGGATTTTCCTCATCTTCGGCTCTCTCTTCTTTCTCACCTGCCTTTTCTTCTTCTGACCATGGATCTGTCAGTGGTTCAATCAGGGTGCCTGAACTTTCTCCCAACAGTACTTTATCAGCCACAGCAGTAACCACTGCTTCAATCACTTCATCCACTGTTTCAGAAACCAGCTGTTCCTCTTCAGATTCAACACCCTCCTGTATTGACTCTAATGCCATTAAACAAAATTCATCATGAGAAGAAACATTGGAAGCATAGAGTGCAAAATTTTCATCACTAAGGTCTTCAGGCATACTGCTCCAGTCAACAAACCCTTGGGTGAAAAAACTTTGTTGATCTGGTTGTACTGCTGCTGGAGCAGTGGTTTGAGGTGCAGGTTGCACTTGTGCCTGAGGGACAGGGGTTTGAACATATTGGATCTGTGGAGCAGCTGTTTGGACATAATGTACTGGCACAGGGGCAACAGCATAGTGAGCAGTGTTCACTTGTGCTGCTGGGGCATATTGGGCATAGTGCACTGTGTTTTGATTTTGAGGTCTAGGGTTTGAACTGGGATGAGTGATTATGGGGCCAGCAGTTTGACTCCTACATTCCCTAGCAAAGTGTCCTAACCTATTACACTTGTAGCACTTGATTTTCGATTTATCCAACCCAACCCTAAGATTCCCATGCAACCCTCGGAATTTTCGCCCTGTTCTTTTATAAAATTTGCGAGTTCTAACACTTAGCAAGGCCAGTTGATGCAGGATGTCCATTTCCTCTAAATCAGTGGGGTCAAAATGCTGTAGATCATTGAGTTCAAAGCTTAGATTGTCTGACATCTGGTTTTCGTTTGCAGCGAATGCATAACTTGTAGAGTGAGGATCAGGGTTGTTAAAATTTGCACCAGCAGTTATGTCAATGAAGTGATCATAACCCTGATCCTTACCACTACTCCCAGATTCTTCTTGACCCAAAAGAGCAGTGTTACCGAATGTATAATCATCAACGGTTTTTCCTGACTCTTGTAACTTCCTTTTCTGGTTCAACTCCCTTTCGTAGGTCAGGAGTCGACCATGGAGTTGGGTCAAGGTCAGATCCTTGAACTCAGGTGAATTTCGGGTGACAAAAGCTATGGTGTCCCATTTTTCTGGCAGTGACCTGAGGAACCTGCTATTTTGAGTTGAGTTTGTAAAAGTGGTTTTAACAAGCCTCAGTTCACTGATGAGACAACTGAAATGCTCAAATTGTTGCATCAGTGATTCACCTTTAACATGATAAAATGTTTCATACTGTTGGTTCAGGATTTCCCTATTGTTTTCTATGACTTCTTCGGTACCCCCAAACTGTTCCTTAAGCGCGTCCCACAATTCTTTGGCACTGTTACAATGTAACAGTCCAGCATATATTTCATTGGGCAGCGCTGATGCTATGATGCTAAATGCTTTAGCATCTAGTTCAATCCTTTGAAAATCGGTTTCGGTATAATTTTCAATAGGTTTTGGAACAGTTGCTTTGGCATCTTCAGCGCTTGGCACTGTAGGAACATGGGGACCAAAGACGACAGACCTCCAACAACCTGTGCTTTGTTGAGCGAGGATGTGACCCATCCTCCTCTGCCAGATGTTGTACTCATTTCTTTTTAGCATAGGTTGTCACACCCAAAAATTCCCACCTAGGGTATGTCCCTACTAGGAGTGCGACGATCCAACAACGAGCCACTAATTATATCAAACGCATTCAATTAAATGATAAAGTACTTAATTGTAAATGAAATACTGTATGTGAGTTTAAATGAAAACCAAAGTATCAGCGGAAGCAAAGTTAACCAGTTTTAAAACCAAAGTAATGTATCATTAAACCAATAAAATAAATACGTCCAGCAAGACCATGCCCACTCCAGCTGCTCCAGATAGCAAGTCCCAAAGTATCTCAGCTAACGACCTACAAGCATGCAAACAAGTGTGTCAGACTACGTTGGTGAGTTCAAAGTTTTGTTACCGAGTTTAGTTACCAGTCACATGTGTAAAACAGTTAACAAGATGATATGCTGTTTCGTAGTTTTGATGATTTGATGTTGTTATTACTCGATTACCGTATGTGGCGACTAGATGTGAATGCCCAACCCCAATGCCTCCATTTAGGCATTGGTCATGATGTTAAGGTATCAAACAACCTTGAATAGATGTAAGGGGTCTTATATGTACACGATGTGAATGCCCAACCCCAATGCCTCTAACTAGGCATTGGTCATGAAGTCCAGGTAATTAGTTCACGCCCGTCCTTTCGGCCCGGTGTGAGGGTGCGAAACCTAATAGCGCTATCAACTAAATACCTCGTTGCTTCTTCAGCAACACGGTAGATGTATGGGGTCTTACATGATTTATACTGTGTTCAATAACCAACATCCCAAATAAACAGTTTACCCAGTATTCCCTTTAGAAACGTTTACCAGATGTCCCAAACCACCGGGACGCATGCTTAGAAAAGTGCAGTGAACTCACCTTTGGTTTGCTCGGTATGTTACATGTTTAACAGTTGCTTAAACACGTCCTATCATGGTTATCAATAGCAATCAGTTTTGCATACAACCATTTCACGTATTCATTTAGATTGCATGTATCAACTTTATCAACACACATCCTCACACAATTGTACCAGTTAGTCATGCTACACAATTACTACTTACATTCAGCATCATATACTTGACATTTAACTCATCCATTATTCGTATGCTTGTGAGATCACATTCACAAATCACAATTCTGAACAGTGTGCGAATTTCATAACATGTTTACGGCACACTCTAAATTACCGCCCACAAATAATAACAGAGCACAACGTTTACCGAAGTGTGCGACCCAAAACAAATTCTGTTATCATTTTAATTTTTTTGATTAACCTACTTTGTTCTACTCGATTACATTTTTAATCACAATTTCATATATGATAACAATCCAATATAATCTATCACTAACCGTGAATCTATAAAGTCATCGCATCTGATTCAAAAACTTGGCAAATCACGACAATCCATACATGTGATTAATAACAATTAGCAAAACCAAATCATGCACTCAATCATTGGACACCATCATCAAGTCACCGATTAATGAGAATATCTAGCAGCCTATCTCCACTTTAATTAACAAGTTGCACACATAACCACAAACACATGCTTCCTGACATTCACATGCACATATGAGCAGATAACTTGAGGTGATTCTTATCTACTTGGGTACACTTCCTAGGCATCTCACATGTAGTGTTACTGGATATTGAGCCAGCAAGAAAATAATAACATAATAGTAATACTAACAGAAAAAGTTAAGGTATGAGACGAACCCGACGTGAAGCTTCGCGAAGGAGGGGGTCTCTACTGAAGTCACGAACCAGGGAAGAATGAGATAGGGTTTTGTGGTATTGTATTGTTATAAGAGATCTAATAATATGTGGGGGAAATATATAATCAATTCACGTAACCTAGATACAATCCAATTAACTCAACAACAAGTGGGCCAGTTATGGGCTCAAGGTTACAATAATGTAAATGGGCTGACAAGGTTAGCTTACAATAAGTGATGCGTATTGGGCTCGGCGGTTGTGAAGATGCGGCCCAATGTGTCAAGACATTAGTTAACAAATTAGTGTACCGATCAATCCAACAATGTTGTTCAAATAGAACGTTTTAACATATTAGGGAAAGATAACGAGAAGTAAGGATCAAAAGATGGAAAGTTACCGACCTTGAACGTTCGGGTTGTCACATAGGTGGTTTAAAAAGCGAGCCGATGTTGTTTTTATCGTCCTGAGATTGTGACGTCATTCTTGTTGTTTTACAGATACTGAGAAATCAACTTTAATGGTGATTAATCCTTATTCTGTTTTTCAACGACGAACAAACGATCAGTATCAACTGTTTTGAGCTGAACTATTTACGTCAAAATGATTGTTAAATCAAATTTGACTGTTCTAGCTCTGATACCAATTGTTGGATCTAAGTTTGATTTTCATTGTATTTTGTGTTTGAAATTAAGATGAAAGTGGATGAGTGTGCAGCGGAATTAAGATGAAAACAAACTTTGCATACAATCAAAGGAGAGTAATACTTTGATCAAACATCTTTACACAATGAACCGAAAGATTGAATTTATTTCAACAACGATTACAATGATTGATGAATGAATGCAAACTCCCCCTCAGCCAGAGCTCAGTTGTTTGTTCGTGCAAAGAAGACGAATGATGCAAAAGAGCTGATAGAATAGTACAAAGTACTAAACTATTTATAGGCACTTGCAAACTACTGAGCATCTTTGCTGACGTCACCATGAAAGTGACATCTAACCTCCTAACAAACTCTAACCTCTGATCTATACAGACACTGCTTGTGTTAACTACTGCTAATACATTCTATTACAAAACAGACTTTAGAACAGCTGCTGCAACCTTCTACTGCTATAAACCCAGCAGCACTTGTCCGGATCAGCAGTGCTTGACTCAAGGCAGTAGATTGAATCAGCAGGTCTTTAGTCTTCCATCAGATCTTTACTTGAGTAGCAGTTGTAGGTCAGCACTTTCTCAAGATCAGCAGATAGGAGGTCATCAGTTGTTGTAATCACTTTCAAGGGGAGAGTCTTGTATGTAAACATCTGCTTATTCTGGATCCACTGCTCTTGTTAGTGCACTACGTCTATTGACTTCATCTTGTTTCATGTAATAGAATAGGATAGGATAGAATATCCAGTGCACAAGGTTCGAGAACTGAAAAGTAGTGATTAAACAAGCAGGTTCGCTTATATGGACATTGTCCATATAAGCGAACCACCATCAAACACATAGGTCCGCTTATGGATGTCAATATAAGCGAACCAGCATCACTATATATAGGTGCACATGTTAGTTCATTTGGTACGGATCTGAAAGTGTAACGAAGTGCTGCCAAATTGCTTCCAGGTTGTAAACATTGTCGAGATCAATATTAGAAGCATTATATTTAGTTTGAGCGTCTGATTCACTGATTCCGCCTTTGAATTAGATAAACGACTCTTCTGATCGACTCATTCAGGGTCAACGACGATCCAACAAGTGGTATCAGAGCTCAGGAGGAAGAGTTTAGCTCAAATTGGATCCGTTTTCTGTCTTCTACACCTTCTTTTTCGATTTGGACAAGTTTCCACGGTTAAAATTGGACAAATTTTTCACAGAATGTGTGTTAGTGGATAATAAGAAACCCTTGAAACTTTCAGACTAAAATTTGAACTAAAAATGGACAAAATGGACAAAATAACTTTCGGTTCCAGGTTCGCTTTTTTGGACAAGAGATAGGTTCGCTCGTAAGGTCCGCTTTTGTGATATTTGGTTCGCTCCAAACTACCTAGATATGCTTCAGAGGTCCGCCTTTAGTGTCACAGTACAAGCTAGATCCGCTCGAACAAACCTTTAGGTTCGCTTATTCGAACTTGCAGGTTCGCTCGAACGAACACTTATCAGGTTCGCTCATCAGAACAAAACCTAATTCGCTTATCTGAACATAGTCAGGTTCGCTTATTTGGTTAAACAGGAGGTCCGATTATTCAGTTCAAACAGGGTTCGCTTATCCGTCCAACAGTTTCGCTCATTTGGTCAAAGTTGTTGATTCGCTCATTCGGTCAACTTGAGTTTCGCTCATTAGTGCAATCTGATTTCGCCCAAGTATTTCCAGAATTTCTAGACATGGCTAATGATGATCATGATGCCTGGTGACGAAGAGATAGTGCAAGATGGGAAATTAGAAAGTTGAATGAACCATTTCAAGAAGCACAAAGAGCCAAGAGATGGAATGAAGAGTTGGAGTGTTACATGGATCCACTGGGAAATCCAGTAGTTGATCCATCAAAATGAATTTTGATGCTGTAACCAATTTGTTTCCAAGTGAGGGTACTTTCAACACAAGAAGGTTATCTGATAAAGCGTATTTGCCGAATTTGGAGAAAAAGATAAGAGAAGTTTGTTTAGCAAGTCTACCGAAGGTGGTAGAATTCAAGAAGAGAACAGATGAAAGGGTGAAAAAGATGGTTGAAGATTGGAAAAAGGAAGCCTTAGGAAAGGTTAAAGCTGATGCAGATAAAATTTAAAAGAGTTTGGAAGTTAAATCTGAAAAAGATGAAGAAGTTTCAGAAGATATTTCAGAAAGAGCTCTAGTTTTTGATCATTCATGCTCATCTGATGAAGAGTGTGATAATGATAGCAAAAAGGCCGATAATGAACAGATTCTGGAGTCACGCTTGAGTTGTGAAAAGCTGAAATCTGAAAATGATAAACTGTTAAATGATTTGAATAGTTTATCATCAGAAAACAAAATTTTGAAAGAAACAGTTAAAAGTGAAAAATAAAAAGTTTCTTGGATCAAATTAGAAAATAAATTTTTAAAAGAAAAAGAAACAGAATTTCAAGATCGAATAAGAGTTTTGGAAAATGAGAAGTCTGTTTTTGAAAATGTTAAAATTGAAAATGAAAAATTAATCAAGTCACATCTTGAAAGAATATCTCGGCTTGAAAACGAAGCTGAAAATTCAAGAAACAAGATTGAGGAACTTGAAAAGAAATTTAAAGGTTTTGTGACTTCATCGGATAGTTTGAAGTTTTCATGTCCAAAACCAATCAATTCTGTTCCAATAAGTGACAAGGTCACAAATTTTGACAAAGTCAAAATTGAAGATTGTGATGAAATATCTGATGATGAAAAAGAGAAGAAAAGAAAAATATTTTTAGATTTAGAAGAAAAATTTCAAAAGACTGTTTTGCAATCTACTGAATTAGGTGAATGCTCGAAGCAAAAACCTGTTAAGAGGAGTGCAGAATAGAAACAAAAAGATAAAAATTTGAAAAAGTCTAAAAATGAAAATAAAAGCTCATCAGATAAGTCATCTAATCGTTATGAAAAAACACAAAAGTTTAAAAATGAAAACTCACAAAGTGTTGGTAATAAGTGGTGCAGGTTTGACCACAGTGCTCAAAAGACAAATCCAGCATTGAAGAGGAGAAATGAGTATAACCAAGCCAAACAATGTTATGATCTGAAGGTTTGGACTGAAAGAAGTGAATGGTATGATAACAGAGTGTGCTACATCTGTGGTGTTAGAGGACACATTGCTGTTAATTGTCAAAATTGGAATTATGAAACAAGAAGATGCTATAATTGCAATATCAGAGGCCACATTGCCAGAGATTGCCCAAGGAGATCGATGGGAAGATCGAGGGTTGAATCTCAAAGAACGGCAAAGAAACCAGTTTACGTCAAGCCCAAAGAACAGAAGGTTCAAGAACCTAAACTTCAGGAAACAAAAGTAAAACTTTCTCTGTGGCAAAAAGACAGACTGCGAAAGAAGAGGAAGAAGGCCAGAGAATATCTGGAAAGGATTTTGTCCTCGGGTTCACCAGTTGGTTCAAATAAAAGTTCTGATGAAATGATTCACTCGATTGCAAAGTCAAGCAAGACGGTTTCATCAGATACAAATTTGAGGACAAAAGAGAAAAAGGAGAAAAAGAAAAGTGTCGGCGATGAATCTGACAGATCAAAGTCAGACAAGCCACACTTGGGCAATGAATCTGATTCCACAAAATCAAGAGAGCCACAGCTTGAGGTAAAAAAGGAAGAAACAATTCCTTTAATGAATGATAAGGATTTTCCACCATTACAAGCCGCGAACCGAAAATCAAAAGGTGTTGATACTGGAAAAATGTTTAATAGCAATGCTAAACATATTTTTAGTAAGATGGCTGATGGTAAGGAAAAAGGAGTAAAAGAATTTTATGAAGAAAAGAGAATAGCTCAAAATACGCCTAAGACTGGTCAGGCTTGGGTGTCAAAATTGGTTGGTTAAAATTCTGACTTGCCGGAGCTTCCAGGTTGGTAAGCGAGAAGCAGGTATCGGCATTTTTCTTGAGAAATTCACAGGATGGTAACTGTGATATTTCGATCTACTAGTGGGTAATCAAGGACATTAATTTGTACTTGATTTTCTACAAGTGTTTGTGTAAATTGATCTTATATTGTTAAAATTACAAGATGATGATGTAAACCCCTAACATTCAAATGGTTGGAAAGCAAACTATTTTTCTAGAAAAAAACCATTTTGATTAAAACAAACTTAAGTGTTTTGAAATCATAATGGGGAAATAGTTTGTTGTAAGGGGGAGTGTTGATGGACTACGCCGAAACCCTCACGGCTGAACAAACATGATTACTGTCACAGATTGAAAAACGGTTTTCTAACTGTCAAAATCAATGGGTTGTAAATCATGGGGGTACTTGATAATAGATTTTCTGCAAATCAGAGCACTTTAAGCAGAAAATGGATGGCGAGACAAAGCTATCAGTATCGGTTTGTCAAATTTCTTTTAATGATTTTGCATTTTAGGGGGAGAAAAATTGTTAGAAAATACAAAAACATTAAAAATTTGAAAATTGAATAAGCCAAAAACATGAGTTTAAAAATTCAAAAATTTGAGTTTTGCATAAAAAGAGGAAATGATAGTACATCAGTAGACAGTTACAGTATGCTAAAGAAATGTAATGATTAAATAGCGTTAAACAGTCTCACTGATGATATGTCGATAGGTTTTTATACATTTAGTGAACTTTTCGGGATATAAACCTAAATTCAAATTTGCTTATTTCGTGGGGAACACTACTTGGATATATAGGTAACCCCTGAAATCTCGTTTAAAGGTCCCTTATTCTGAGATACTAGGTCTTTATACTCAGTGATATCTGGGGTATTATTCCGGGACTTCTGCTGTATGGAAGTACTGACCTAGTCCCCGAATAATACTTTCTGCAAATGCTTGAAATATAGCATCGCCCTCAGTAAGCTGATGAAACAATAAAATTGATAGTCGCTGCTGTTGTAACTAAAAGATCCTCTAAAGGGGACACACCAAAAGTCGAGCCGTCATCTCTCTGCTGAACGGAAGTTCTGACCTGAGCTCTCACGGTTTCGCATCTAACCCCTTACAGATATCATCTGTGGTATACTCACCTGTAAGACTGAATATCTGGGATTCTGGATACGGGAGTATATTCAAGTGGTGGGACACATGAATGAGTTTAAGTTCTTAAAACACCTAAATCGTATCCTGAATTAGTTGAAATTTGTATGAAAATTTAAGTGGATCAGTATATCGACAATCTAAGTGAATTGTTTAATTCTTAACGTGTAACTAAGCTCAATGGTACTTGTGACTTGTCAAAAACTGATATGATCCTCTGTCGCATACTCAAAACAAAAATATTATTTGTAAATATGTTTGTACATATTTCTTTACTGCTTTATATTTTCAGAAAATACAAAAAGATTTTGATTTCTGCTTTATTTTCGACAACCGATGTCTGAGTTGCTGAGTTTTAAAATCTAAGTAAGCTGATTGTGTTTCTGAAAATAAAACAAGTTCATTAATTTGAAACTTGAAATTTCTAGAAAAGTTCAAAAACAGCTTGTGATATCTCCATGGTCATTAGTTTGGACTTGGATGATAAACTGTGAGGGAGTTGGATTCTTTAACGCTGCCATATCTGTTGAGTTGATTGATAGGAGGAGTAGATTAGAGAATTTGATTAATGGTTTCAAAATGTTGTTACTTATCATTTGTATGAGTGATTGCAGGAAAAATCCAGACTACGATCCCGAAGAGCAGAGTCTAAGGGGGAGTCTGAAAACAAGCTCAATGCAAACAGAAGCATGCAAAAAGCCAGGAATCGTTCCTGAAAGAGCTTGTAGCTGGAAAGCTAGGTGTCGATCCCTAAAAGCACGGAAGCTTGACGAGAGGGGGAGCCTACTGAGGATGAAGTTGTGGTTGATAGAGCCAGTGATGAGATTTTTGATGAGAGAGTCAAAGAGAGAAGATGATCAAAGAGAAAGATTGAAGGATACTTATATTGTTACAATCTGAACAAGATGGCAAGATGATCAAGACTGAAGAGGTGGCATAACAGAGAATGGTCACTGAAGACTTCGTCAATATCCGAGGGGGAGTCTGTTAGTGCACTACGTCTATTGACTTCGTCTTGTTTCATGTAATAGAATAGGATAGGATAGAATATCCAGTGCACAAGGTTCGAGAACTGAAAAGTAGTGATTAAACAAGCAGGTCCGCTTATATGGACATTGTCCATATAAGCGAACCACCATAAACACATAGGTCCGCTTATTTGGATGTCACTATAAGCGAACCAGCATCACTATATATAGGTGCACATGTTAGTTCATTTGGTACGGATCTGAAAGTGTAACGAAGTGCTGCCAAATTGCTTCCAGGTTGTAAACATTGTCGAGATCAATATTAGAAGCATTATATTTAGTTTGAGCATCTGATTCATTGATTCCGCCTTTGAATTAGATAAACGACTCTTCTGATCGACTCATTCAGGGTCAACGACGATCCAACAGCTCTGATCCAGTTTTGGCTTTAATTATCTGTTCCTCTGATAAGGTTCAATCCCAACATCTTGATATGAAACAAATAGAATACCCGGCTATATATGGTGCAATAAACCATTGGCTGTCCTTATGAAAATAGATGACCTTTTGATTTGGTCAATCACAAAGTCACTATCATCTGAGACAAGTTCACCTTCAATATAACGGGGATGAAAATATTCAGTATTATTTAAACCCTCCCGTTCCCTAGCTACATATAAATACCTGAAATAAAACTAGAAAGAAATGTGATAAGATTAGTAACCCTTGGTTGTATTGTAAAAAAACTACCATA
Organism: Helianthus annuus; assembly: GCF_002127325.2. NCBI lineage: Eukaryota > Viridiplantae > Streptophyta > Magnoliopsida > Asterales > Asteraceae > Helianthus > Helianthus annuus. The sequence continues at coordinate 44,450,910 of NC_035441.2, forward strand.
AAATATTTAAATAAAAATTAGCGGAACATACATTGTGAACCAATGCACACAGCAAACGTCTGCCCAACCGTTGACACACAACTGTATAACCGCCTCAAATTCAACCGTCTCTTGAACACGTTCCTCATACATCCCAGTTAGCGCAGCAAAAACCATAAACAAGGCTTTTTCAGATTGAAGTGCAACTTTTTGTGCTAATCCATATACGTTTTGAGGCATGAACCTCGCCATTTCTAAAAGTTCTAATACTTTTGTGTTTTCTGTTGATACTTTTGTTTTTTCTCTTGAAGGTTTAGAAGCAACAATAGGTTTGGTATGCTGACAATCACGAATGGCCTTGGTAGATTGATTAGCATGAACGGTCTTTGTAGGTTGATTAGCAATAGCAGGCTTGGTATGTTGATAAGCATGAATAGGCTCATTAGGTTGATTAACATTAATAGGCTTGGGTTGATGAAAAGAAACATGATTGGTCGTTGTATTCTCAGAGAATTGTTTATCAATGAAATACATCAATCAATAACAATGTTATTAGTAAACAAATATAAATATAAACACAAACACATACACACATATATATAAATAATGTGATTACCAATTGATTAAAAGTCTCATCATCTTGTAATGCATATGAGTATATTTGTTACTCGTTTCTTTCACTTGGAATTGCTTATTGTTGGTCAGCAGACGTTGCCTCAAACTACAATGGCAAAAGCATATTGTTTTTTTAATATCAAGCAATTAAAAAATAATAATATATATTAAACACAACCTGTGGCGTATAAGGTGTACTTATAAGTTGGTGACACGCTTCTACAGTTTGAGGAGAATCTTTGTTCAAAATCTGTATGTTGTAAAAAATATAAGTATACCAATAAATGAAATCAATATACAAATATTATTTATATAATATAGACCTTTACTAATTTAACAGGCCAGTGAATAAAAATTCCTTTTGCATCTTTCAAAAGTTCTATTTCACCATAAATACATGACTCTGGCAAAAGACGAGTCGATCTGCAACCTTATACAACTCTATCTATTTGAACTTTGACGAAACAATCTATTATTGGGCATCAATGTACAAACCTATCATCAGTAGGATGAGCACGACCAATAGCTACAACCTTAAGAGCACCTTGGTAATCAAGTTGAAGAAGTTCACATTTTTTAATAGACTGTAAAAGGTAGCTTTTAGTATATATATTTAAAATAAATAAATAAACAAATTTGATATTATATTACCAAGATTTCTGACGAACTTGAGGCTATTTGTGTGACTTCGCTATTTTGCTTTGCACTTTTATCATCTTGTTTTTTAGTGTAAAATGTATAACCATTAATATCATACCCTTGGTAAGAAATTACTCTAAAATCTGGCCCCTTCCCCAATTTCTCCATAATTTTATCAACATTTGGTTCACCATAAGTTTCCTCCACCTTTTTCTTCAACCAATAACTAAACCCCTCATTATGTTGTTTGGTATACCAATTATCTGACTTGTGCAAATGTGTTGACCGTAGTATATTCTTGTATTCATTAACATACGGAGCAACACATGTCATGTGTTGTAAAACTGTAAAAATGAGCAATTTGTATCTCATTAGATGGTGGGGTGATTAATCTCTTACCAACTCCTCCAAATACCCTTTAAATAAACCAAGTATTACAATGTCATTTATGATTAACAAAACTCAGTTTTTTTTATAAATGCTGTGATATCAATACCTGTGTAGAACTCAGTTGCCTCTTCGGATGTATACCCTTGAATAATTCTACCTTCTGGTCGATTATTGTTTCTCACATAAGCTTTTAACACACCCATATATCTTTCAAAGGGATACATGTATCGTAGGAATACAGGACCACAAGACTTTATCTCTTTTACGATATAAGATACTAGATGGACCATTATATCAAAAAAGGACGGCGGAAGGTTGTAACAACCGTAAAATTTTCGTCCAACTATGAAACGACACGTGTCCCGAATCTCCAACTAAGGAGAGGGAATTTATCGTTCAACTATGTAACGATACATATTTTATCCTTCAATTTCTCTTGACTATGTGGAAGGAGGAAGGATCCATAATATACATTCATTGAAACGTGTCCCGTATCTCCGACTGAACCCGACTCTTGGAAGGAGAAGGACTATAATTGCCAAATGATAAAAAGAATCAAAGTCCAATGGTTAAAGATGTAAAATCTCAAAACATCATTCTTGGCAACTCCATACGGACCGTAAGCTAATATGGCTTACGGACCGTAAGCTTTTTGAGAAATTGGTGCGCTAAGGTCCTTACGGACCGTAAGCGGTCAACCCTTATGGCCCGTAAGGGAGCTCACTGGTAGTTTTATGCTTGGTCTCCAAGCATATCTTCACAACTTAACACCTAGCTCGATATTGCCACTTTTCCTCTGGTTCTAGTCCATCACTAAACACTTGTAATCATCCTAGAAGACCTCCTAATACATGGCACAATCCTACACTACTCCTTTCTACTATTAATAGCACCTTTGTGCAAACTTTCAACTTGCTCATTTTCTCAATTCTTTCTCTATTCTCTCTTGGAATGTTTCCTAATTCAAAGGAAGCCTCCTACTGAAGTTAAGCTTCTTGATGTAGTGCGTGATACGGAAACGAAGATCAAACACGTTGATTCTAAGAATACCCGCGAAGATCTTTTCCCAAACCCCCAAATTCGTCCCCCAAAAGACAAGAATTTAAAAAAGTCAAACAATTATTTTATAAAACTCAAAAACTATCCCCCAATACAAATTACATGAGAACTTATATAGAGTTTTTATGATCAACTCAATGGACATAAATTAAAACAAAACTTAATGAAAACTAATTGTGGATTTATTTCATTACATAATTGAGTCGACACTTGATATTCCCGCATCATTCTCCCCACCTTTGGAAAAACTCGACCTCGAGTTTTGTCCCAGGCTAAAGCCACCTGGATCGAAAGGAACACCAATCCAATTCTTTTCGATTATTATCAAGGCCCGCCCAAGTAGTTCTACTTCACGGGTTATCTCATTTGACTCTGAATCTGTACCACCTGGGTCGAACGGAGTATAGGACCATTTCTTGTTCACTATTGTCTTGACCCTCTCAATTAATATAGTTCCAACTAAATAACCATATAGTCGTAAACCATGGACCTCATTGTATTGTTTTACAACATACCCATCAAGTTTAATAACTTTTTCTTCATTTTGATCAATATGAGGGGCATCTTTTGACGACATAACTTCTCCAACCTCCACAATCTGGCCATCAATCAAATTTTCAAATAGAACCTCGTACCAGATTTTTACAGCGTGAGAATTTTGTATACCATGGTTTTCATCATCCAAAATAATTTCCTCAAAACTATTTGTTGGAAAATTACCTTTTAAAATTGTACAAAAGTAAATTTGAGAAGCACCAAAATCTATTGTGTTTCTTAATGCCTTCGACTTCATTGCTTTACTTATGAATTTTTTTTGCAAGCCCCCCATGCTAACAGGTTGAGTTCCAAATGTAGCCGCTGGACCACCCGTTACCATAGTAGGACCATCACCCTTAACGCTATGACTTTTGAAACTTGATTCGTCATCACCGGCTCCCATGATCGCCGACTCTTTTTTGTGGTCATGCCTAATGGTGAGCACACTACTGGTACCACCCGAGTCACCATCGCATGCCCAAGAATACCATTGCTCATCCTCGTATTCATCAAAACATGGTAGAGTGTGGTACAAGCGATAATCCCTCCCACAAGCCATTTTGAGCCAAGAATTTAGCTCTGATACCAACTGATGTAGCGCGTGATACGGAAACGAAGATCAAACACGTGATTCTAAGAATACCCGCGAAGATCTTTTCCCAAACCCCCAAATTCGTCCCCCAAAAGACAAGAATTTAAAAAAAAGTCAAACAATTATTTTATAAAACTCAAAAACTCTCCCCCAATACAAATTACATGAGAACTTATATAGAGTTTTTATGATCAACTCAATGGACATAAATTAAAACAAAACTTAATGAACACTAAATGTGGATTTATTTCATTACATAATTGAGTCGACACTTGATATTCCCGCGTCACTTCTCCTAGAACACAAGTAAGTGTTCTTTCATAGTCTATTTCATTTTATAGGCTAGTTATTAGCCAAAAGTCAAACAGTTTGACTTTCTGTTTGACTTTCGGTTGTGACCATTACGGTCAAGCCAATGTTCGATTCGAACATGGCTACGTGATCATAATAATGAAGGTTATAATCCCCTCGGATCATTCCTTCTAAAGATCACGTTAAGTAGGCGAAATAACGAGTCACATTTATATTAAATAAATGGTAATAAACGTAAACTTGCAAATTACACTAATCAAGTTTCTAACTATTAAAACTTGAAGTTTTGACATCATATCAGTTTATAAAACATATTAAGACATTACTAAACATGTCCAACTCATCATTTCTTGTTTAGAGTTCATTCTATATCGAAAGTCAAGCAGTTTGACTTTTGCTTTGACTTTTGATTCTGACCCGTTTGGTCAACGTTAGGACTTGTTTAGAACTGATATTATGACCATGTTAGTATAAGGTATAACCCTTAGAGGTTATATGACAAGTCTAGATCTTATATTTTAAAAAGGACCATTATGCCCTTTTCATCCTTGAAACTAAATAAACGGTTTTCAAACCAAAGTAGTCAATATTCTGACTTTAAGGCAGAATGTATAATGTTATTGAAAGTGTTTTGACACCTTAAACTTGTCATAAAACCTATCTAACCTTCTGAACCCACTTATACATGCATAACTAGTTATATGAACCTAGTTCATGTAATTTAGGCGTAACGGGTCTAGATATTTCACAATCACTCCAAATCAGAATGTTTAGTTAAATAACCTTTATCCAATGAGTCATTGCACTCGGATAGGTATAAACCACATTCTATGTGATCTACGCTTAATCTAGCGAACCTATTCTTAAGTAACGGGTTATATCTAAAGGGGCTAACCTTTGACACGTATACATTCTAACAGATATTAATTCTGTTCATTCCAGACTATAGAACTCCCCATATAATTGGACTTGGGTCAATAATACTTTTACTTGCGGCTTTTGCTAAATTATAATCATATTGATTGGAAGCTAGCAAAAGGTAAATTGTTGGTGCATACATCTGTCGACTTCATCTTGCATCGATTCTTGCATTACACATGGCACGAAGATCGAAAAATCATGACAAAAGAAGTAATTCCGCATGAAGACACTAATTTCGCTTGAAAGAGTAAAGTTGTAATTCCGCACGGAATTACTTAATTCCGTGTGAAGATGTTAACTTCGTTTGTACTTAATTCCATGTGAGCATGTTCATGCGGAATTAGTCAGGTCTATAAATAGGGTTGATTTCGTTTCAGTTGGTACGAAATTAGCTAGAAGTTTTCCGACGGCGAAGCTCTATCGAAGTGTCTACAGAATTGTATTTGCATCATAATCAATACAATAGACAGTTTATAGTGATATCTTGCTGAATCTACCTCATTATGTATGTTTCCGCCTTTCATACTGAGTAGAACGCCTCTGATCGACTCATCTCGGGTCCGACAGTGATCTTACAAGTGGTATCAGAGCTCAAGAGGAGGAGTTCTACATATTTCAGCCTGATTTCATCTCATTTTCTTACTTCTACATCTTCTTTTCTGATTTGAACAAAATTTCATGGTCACAATGATCTGAATTTCACATATATCATACAAAACAGTGTTTTAACAAAGCCTTGAGAAAATTGGACATTAATTAGATCTAAAACTGATAAAATCTTTAATTCTGCATGAAAAGTTGTATCGAAATGATGACGTAAGCATAATTCCATTTGAAAGTGTGTACTAATTTCGCACGGAATTAAATCATTTGTCTAATTTCGTTTGAATTTGAACTTAATTCCGCACGGAATTGTAATTCCGTTTGGAAATTTCATGTGAATTGTGATTTCATTTGAATCGAGTGTCTAATTCCGCGCGAAATTAAGTTTCTGTTGGACAATTCAAACGAAATTAGGTTATTTCGTTTGAAAAGTGTAATTTCGTTTGAAGTTTTTATTTTCGTTTGAAAGTTTGTGCAGGTTAATCTCGTTTGAAACTTAATATCGCTTGAAAGTAATTTTGTTTGAAAAATGTCTGACGAAGATTTTTACAACGCGTTTGCCACATCTCCGACTACTCCAGCTGCCATTGCTCAAAACATGAACTTAGAAAATGAAACTGGAACTTTGCAAAAACCCCCGAAACTTATGGGAATTGAGGTGTACCATGGATGGAAAAATCGTTTTGAAAATTGGGTTCAAGCAAACCATCTGAGAGCTTGGGAAAGTATTGAAACAAAATATGTTAGACCACAAACTGCTTTAAGAGTTGATAAAATCATCTCAGAATTTACAGACCAAGAAAGAGATAGTTACAAATGAGAGAAAATGATGATTAGTCTTCTACAACAAGCTGTCAAAGAAGACATTTTTATTTCACTTCAGCATGATGGTAGTGCATTTTCAATTTGGGAAGCACTTGAGAAGAAGTTTGAAGGAAGTACAGAAATGCTCAAGAGTAAAGCTTCTCTGATGAAAAAGGAGTTTGAGTTGTTTACAAGTATGCCAGGGGAGACTACAAAGAATCTCATTGAGAGATACTGTCATCTTGTGCGTACCATGTCTCAGTTGAAAATTACTAAAACTCCAGCTAAATGTGTTGAGAAATTAGCTGATGCGTTACCGCAGAAAGAATGGGGTACTTATCTCATATTCTTAAAGAATTCTGGAGAGTTTAGCAGATTATCGATTGGACTGTTTATTGAAAAGCTTGAGGCACAGGATCTTGAACAACAAAAGATTGCCAGAATGAACAGCTCAAGCAATCAACAAGATATCAAATTGTATTACAAAGGAAATGTTCAAACTGTTGAAGCAAGTCCAAAGATCCAGACCGCTTTTAGTGCAGGAAACTCATCTGGATCAGTCAGTCCAAGTCAAAGTTCAATCAACACTAGTGGATTTTCAAATGTTAATCCTCCAAGTGTTCAAAGTGCAAATGTTGGTAATGGACATATGATTCAGTACAATGTGGCATTGCATCTTCAAAATGGACAAAATTTTTTTGAAGAAGTGGTTAAAAGTCATATGGCATTACTGGTTACTGCTTTGGAATCTTATGAAGGATTGATTGCTGGAAAAATTGGTAATCCCATGCTAACCAAGGAAGATTACGATCAGATCGATGCAGAAGAATTGGTTCTCATGGATATTAAATGGTGTCTAGCTAGTGTCTTGAGGAGAGTAGAAAAGTTTAAATTGATTACAGGAAGAAATGATTTCTTAGATGCAAATCTCTCTAATTTAGGTTTTGATAAATCTATAGTTATTTGTTTACGATGCAGGGAGAAAGGTTATTTCAAAAGAGGGTGCAAAAATCAGGAAGCTAGTGGAGCAAAGAATCCTTTTGGAAAAGATGATTACTATCGGAAGGCTATATATCAGCAAATCACTCATCAACTGCATCAACAAAAGGATTCACAAACTTCACAAGGGAAAATAATCGAAGATGCAAATAAGAAAGCTTATTTTGGTATCATTGATCAAGATGATGAGAAAATGGCTCCAGGTTTTAGCTGGGATAAGTATGTAGATGAGAATATGGAGTTTAAAGCTTTCATTGCTCAAATTGTTCAAAAGCCTGAACTGATGAAAGAATGCATAGCAGTGTTAACTGATGAAGAGAGTAGTCAAGATGGAGAATCTGTTTCTTCTGAAAACAGTTTATCAGATGCTAGTGATGATGATAAAGATATTGAACAGATAAATCTGGGAAAAGCTCATTTATCTTCTGACAGTTTTGATTTTTATTTTGCAGATAAATTGAAGAAACTAAAAGAGAGAAAAGCTGCAAGAGAAATGAAGAAAGTTAAGATTGTTGAGAAGATAGTTGAAGTAGAAAAGGTAGTTGAAGTTGAGAAGATTGTGGAGATTGAAAAGATTGTTGAAATCACAAAACCGTGTCTTACATGTTTGGAATCTTGCAAACAATGTAAGGAAAAAGACGAGAGGTTTAGTGAATCAGAAAAATTGAAAGAAAAGTTGCTATTTGATGTGAAGAATGTGAAAGAGTCGTACGATGTTTTAAACAAAACTGTGAATAGTATGCAAAAGACAAACTCAGAAAGAGAAGATGCTTTGAAAATGATGAATGCAACAATGATGTCTAAGCAGAAAGAGATAAATTTTTACATCGAAGAATGTGCTAAATGGAAGAAAGAGTTGGAAACTGAGAAAGCTGAAAATGAAAGAATCAGACGGTTACTGAGAAGTTATTCGAGTTCTGATTATTTAATTGACAGAATTTATCCAACTGTTGCAGGTTTTGAAGCATTTGAAGATAAGAAGCCAAAGAAGAAGGATACTGGTAAGAAACAGAGTGTCTGTTATAATAAGTGTCCGCCTCCGATTTGGGAAGGGTATTCGCCAAGAAAACCGAATGAGGAACAAGTAAAAAAGGCAGTCAATATAAAGTTAGAGTCCGAGATAGTCGATGAGTTACCAGACAATATTGACATCACGTTCACAGCGTCCGACACAGATCATGAGTCCGAATTAATAAAAAGGGTGGTCGATCAAGTGTTGGATAAGGATGAGGAGTCAGAGTCAAAGTCTGAGTCCGAAAGTTCGTGTTTGTCCGTCGGGAGTTCGAGTTCGTCTGTCAGGAGTTCAAAATCGTCGGGAAAACGGGTTTATAGTAAAGAATGTTTATTATCAAAATCCAATTTGAATGACGAAACATTTGAAGTTGCATATACTTTGAATGATTCTGACAAATTATATTTTGATAAAGAGTTTCCAATAAGAGGTGTTAAAACTGAAATGATCAAAAAGGTTTTCAAATTTACAGAAATTAATATTTCTGAAATAAAAGATGTAAATCTTTCTGGAAAACCTAAGCCTTACACCTCAAGAATTAAACAAAGGATAAACAAGAAAATGGGTTACAGTTATGGTTCGGATTTTCAAAAGAAACCAAATCATAATGGTAATTACAAAAAGAAAGGATTGGGTTTTATTCCACTAGAAAATTATAAAAATGAGAAAATTTCTAAAAATACAAAATTTGTGTCAGGAACATTTGCTGAGAATGAAAAGAAGAGCGCATTTTGGAGACAATCAAATCAAGAATTTCTTGCTGAGAAGAAGAAAAATGAAGCCCATCAGAGAAAAGAGACAAGAACCTGTTACAGGTGTCAAGAAGTTGGTCACATTGCTTGGAACTGTCCTAAAGCAACCAACACAAAACAGGGAGTCTCAGAAAAAACTCAAAGAAGTAGTTGTTAATAGAACTGAACCACCAGTTGAAAAATTTAAAGTGTTTAAAAATTCAACATATGAAGTTGGTGAATGTTCGAAAAGGTTTTACAAGCGAAGGGGAAATCTTAACACTCAGGCTTGGGTTGTTAAAAAATCAGATGTAAAACCTGGTGATGAATCTGATTCCATAAAATCAGAGGAGCCACAAGTTGTGAAAAATGGTGAAAACTCAGTTCCACCTTTGGATGATATTCATTTTCCACCATTGCGAACTGAGAAGTTAAAATCAAAGGTTGGAAAAGTTGAAATATCAAATCAATTTTATTCTAAAAAGAATAAATTTGAAATTGATAAAGTTTTTAATGGGAATGTGAAGAAAATTTTTGGGAAAATGGTTGAAGGCAAGGCAAAAGGGGTAAAAGATTTTTATGCTACAAAGAAAGCAACTTACACCCCAACTGCAGATGAGTTGGTTACACCCAAGGCTGGTCAGGCTTGGGTGGACATTTTCTTCCATTGAAAAACCAGACTTGCCGGAGCTCCCAAGTGTGTAATTGCGGAGCAGGAATCGGCATCATTCTTGATAAAAATTGATTTTGTGAATGAATTTTAAAGTTGATAAATTTTTACAGATTGGAGACTTGCTGGAACTCCCAGGTTGGTAAGTGAGGAGTAGGTATCGGCATATTTCTTGAGAAATTGATTTCATATTACAAGTGGTACAGAGGTTAATCAAGGTCATTAAGTTGAACTTGATGTAATCCTGCATATGTATAGGTTGATAAACAAGGTGATGATTATCCCCGAACCTACATGTGGTATTAACAAAACTTATTTTCCGGAAAAACCATTTTAATTATAACAAACTTAAGTGTTTTGAAATCTAAATGGGAAAATAGTTTGTTGAAAGGGGGAGTTCTGATTGTTTATGCCAAGTGGATGGCGAATTGAAGCGATTTGATATCAGTTGTCATTTACTTGTACAGTTTGTTTTCAATTTTCTTTAAATGTTTCTGAATTTTAGGGGGAGTAAGAATTTCTGAAAATCCAAAAACATTAGAAAATTTGAAAAAGCCAAAAACATGATAAAAATCAAAAGTGAGTTTGGTTGAAAAAGAGGAAATGATAGTACATCAGTAGACTATCACAACATGCTAAAGAAATGGAAAGTCAAATGTGATAAACAATCTCACTGCGGATATGTCAGTAGGTTTTTACAAATTCAGTAAATTGTATTCGAGATATAAACCTAAATTCAAACTTGCTTGTATCGTGGGGAACATTTCTTGGATATATGGGTAACCCCCGAAATCTTGTTTGAAAGGTCCCTCTTTCTAAGATACTAGGTCTTTATACTTAGTGATATCTGGAGTACTATACCAGGACTTCTGATTTTGCAGAAGCAATAGCCTAGTCCTCGTATAATACTTTTGCAAATTGCTTGAAATATAGCATCACCCTCAGTACAAAAAATGATGAAACATTGAAAAATGCTAATCATGTGCTGTTGAAAAAAAGATTCTCTAAAGGGAACACACCTAAAGTCGAACCGTCATCTCTCTGCTGAACGAAAGTTCTGACCTGAGCTCTCACGGTTGCGCATTTAACCCTTTTTACAGATATCATCTAGATATACTCACCTGTAAGACTGAATATTGGGATCTGGATACAGGAGTATATTCAAGTAATGGGACACATGAATAAGTTTAAGTGCTTAAGACATTAATCTCATATCTCGAAACATTTGAACTTTGTGTGAAAAATTAAAATGGAACAATATACTGACAATCTAAGTGAATTGTTTAGAACTTAAAATGAAATGAAGCTTAACGGTGTTGGTGATTTGTCTCATAATCTGATATGATCCTCTTACACAAACTCACAAAAATATTGTCTGTAAATATTTCTTTATTACATTTCTTTTAAAAACAAAAATTACAAAAATATTTTGAGTGTGTTTTTGCATAAATTTTTGAAAAATCCAAAAAGATTTTCGACATCTGGTGTAGAAAAGCTGATTTTCAAAATTCCTAGTGCTAAACATGATGATCATTTTTTGTGAAGGGGAGTCTGTGTTCTTAAATGATAATATTTTTCATCCTGATTGAATTTAAGGGAGAATCTTGGTAGATAAATTTTGTTAAATGTTAAATTTTGTGGAATTTATTGTGTGTTAGAGAATGTGTAGGATGCCAGGTTCCGATACCTGAGGACTCTGTGATTTCAAAGAGCCAGGTTTCGATTCTGATCCTGTAAAAGCCAGACTGCGATCCCAGCAAATTGAAAGGGGGAGTCTGAAGACATCTAAGTGTTCGAGGAGAGTGTGTTGGTGCTAGAGGAAAAGAGAGCAGACAGACTCATAAAGACTGAAGATGGCAAAGGCTTGACACTTAAGACTCGTCAACATCTGAGGGGGTGTCTATTGGTGCATACATCTGTCGACTTCGTCTTGTATCGAGTCTTGCATTACACATGGCACGAAGATCGAGATATCATGACAAAAGAAGCAATTCCGCATGAAGACACTAATTTCGCTTGAAAGAGTAAAGTTGTAATTCCGCAGGGAATTACTTAATTCCGTGTGAAGATGTTAATTTCGTTTGTACTTAATTCCGTGTGAGCATGTTCATGCGGAATTAGTCAAGTCTATAAATAGGGTTGATTTCATTTCAGTTGGTGCGAAATTAGCTAGAAGTTTTCCGACGACGAAGCTCTGTCTAAGTGTCTATAGAATTGTATTTGCATCAGAATCAATACAATAGACAGTTTATAGTGATATCTTGCTGAATCTACCTCATTATGTCTGTTTCCGCATTTCATACTGAGTAGAACGCCTCTGATCGACTCATCTCGGGTCCGACAGGGACCCTACATAAATACTCTTAACTTATTTTGTTTTTAAACTTGGGGTATGGCGAATACGCCACTTGGAGCGAGTATTACTTAAATGAGTTGACTACGACTGCTCATAAATGTAAGAACTCGGTTTAATCCATTTTACTTGATTACTGAAACAATTGGGGGTTATTGGTACCGTGTCGGACGTCTCGACTCATGAACTATTATGGCCATACGGAATAGCGTGCAGGGGTAGGCATACTGACGGTAAGACACGTTTTATTCAACTTTGGTGTGTACCTTAATCATTATAGCACTAAAAATGACCAGCTCTGATCTCTGGTTCCCATTGTAAGACAAGTGTGTAAATCTGGTGACAAGAAAGAATCCCAAGAAATATTAAAAGATTACCAACGGGTTTTCTTTATGTATAAAGCCATTTTTGAAAAAAAAAACTATTTTCAAAATGAGTCAGTGAATTGTATTTACCAGTGAAAGCTGGCGTATTTTCAAAAGATTGAATCGCACATGCCGAACCTTACTATTAGGCTGGGAATTAGGGTCGGCTAGAATGAAGGCCAAGGAATTTACAACTCCTCAAGCCCAAGGCCTATAATGTCTAAAGCTCTATTTGTTAGATCCCGCCTGTGGGCTTATACTGAAACACTTGTACTACTTTTATAATACATTCAGACTTTCATTAAATGAATATTTTACTCCAATTCTTCCGCTGCATTACTATATTGTGATACTGTTATCCATTCATCACGACCCATTCGGGCCCACCGGGAATCGGGGTGTGACAACTTGGTATCAGAGCTATAATTGGAGTGAATTAGACAGTAGCCTTTTGTGTCTAGTCTCAAATATCACAAATGCAGATTCCTTAAGAAACTCTGAGTCTAGACCCGAACATTGGACTACTCTTATTTATACAAATATAGTCATTGATTTTATGAATATTCTACAAATACCGCCAAGATGTCACGGGCAAGATAAAGAATCTATGTTAGGTCGTAGACTCGATAATCTCTACCATTGAGTAGCTTGAAGTTCATATGGTGAACTACACTGTTTTGGAAATGATGACTCCGATGTGAGGATGCTAAACCTCGTCACCAGATACTATTTCTTTGATAATCCTATGATAACCCAATATCATTTTTCTGAAGTCTATCTTATTCGATAGACACTCTGTGACAACCCTCACAAAACCAGGTATCCGTACGACTTAATTAACTATTAATTGTTGCTTAATTACTGTGCTTGACTGAGACTACTGATAAACTGCTACTTGACTGTTGATACTTGTACCTACCTGTATCATACTTTGACTTCCGTCACTACATTATTTACTTACTGAACTCTAGTGACCAACATGATGCACAAAAGCACAGTAGCATTTGAACGGATAACCTATTGAACATGCTGATATAGCCAGCATCAGGCAAACACTGCCTCTAAAGGCCTGAATGAGCCAGAAATATTTCACTACACCCATAGTGTGTGTAGGGATACAAGGGTTGTTGAACTGCGTCTCTAGGAATAAGATACAGGGATTGGATGTGCCTAAAACGTACTCTGAGCACGAACCACAACACTTTTATCAACACACTAGCTTCTAGCTAACTAATAAAGTGCCAAAACATGAGGAAATATTCCTGACACTTTGCAGAATGAATTGTGTCGCTAAAAATATTAATTACGACGCTTAAAGGATTACTTAAGCACTTTAACGGATTACTATCCAACCGAACAACCGGACTATACCCGGAACATAAAAATATTGCCAGAAATATTATTAGTCTTTTTCTGAGCCAGTTAGGGTCCCTGATTACCCTAACACCCGCTTTATAACGCGTCATGCAACTAACGGGGTTAATCCCTAAAGATAACCGACTTAACATAACTGAACACTAACTGAACAATTGAAATCCAACCGGATACCCCCCCCCCCTAATGGGATCGGCCAACATGAGGTGACAAGGGAGTACACCTTTTGTTTATTTAAATGGTTTTGTTGGAAATCTAGAGAACATAAGATCTGTTGGACGATGGCACAAGTTTTGTCTATAAATAACAAGGCTAAACACATGAGATTATAACCAACACAAATCACCAACACACACTCTCTTGCTCCTCTCTTGCTTCTCGGCCGTAACCCCCCTCCACCAACCATCCATCTTTCGGTTCTTGTTTAGCCATTTCAAGCACACACAAGGCTTACGGATCACGTATAAGGAAGCTTGAAGCAAGCGGAAGTTGAAGGACCTCGTTTCTTTGCTTTTATCCACGCCATTTTCGACTAGATTCTTCCCTAGCCCCGAGCTAGAGGTATAATGTTTAAAACTCACTCTTGATCGTATCTAAAGTGGTTAATATGATTTTTAACGGTTAAAAGTCGGAATCATGCGTTTTGAATCTTTAAAGGCTACTAAAACTCGAATATTGTTGGTTAAAAGCTCATAACATGTGTAAAAGTCGTAGTATTCGAATATGTTGATTATTGAGGCCCGATCTACGTTGTGGTGGCTCTTATCATCGTTTAACCCGACTTTGTTAAGATCACGAATCTTGACATAAGCTTATTTCTGTCGGTACGAGGGTTAAAAGGTGAAACTCCACCGCACGAGAAACATGAACTTGTGTAAAAGTATTTTGACTTGTAAAATAGTATTTAAAACGAGCCGATCTACGTATGTACAAGTGGTATATTCGTAGAACCAAGTGTCGAGAAAATCATGTTTTTAAAAGTTGGATGACATGTTAATAAATATGATATTTACAAACTACAGGTGTATAAACACTTGTGAAACGAAAGATCCGACAAAATAACAATTTTTACAAAAGTTGTCGGGAAGTTGTAAAGAATGACTTGTTCTAAAAACGGGGTTTTTACAAGACTAAACTATTTTATACATAGATCCACTAAATATAAGGTGATCTACACTACGACTTTCGGAAAAATTACAAGTTCATGTAACAACGCGACTTTACATACTAGTCTACAAGATCGATGTGTTAAAACTGGTTTGAAGTATCGGAACTTGATTGGTTGATTAAAGAAATTGTTGAAGTGATTTTGTAAAAGAAAATGATACGCTTGAAAGCGTGGCCACCTCCAGTTACAGGGGAAACTCTGGCGAAATTTTTTCTAAAAATCTAACACTTAGAATTATTTACAAGTGTTAAACTATTTTGAAATGTTTTCAAAACATATTTCGCCATGACTTTATTTATTAAATAATCGGAGGTGGGATTTTCACAAAAACTAAACGAGATAAATATTTATTCGATAAATATATTTTTCACCACACTGTTTATGATTATTTTGTGAAAATATATAAATATTATTTTTAGAGTAAAAATAATATTTACAACCTTTGTCGAACCCAAAATAATACCAACGCCTACACGACAAACATATAAGTTACAACGGTAATTATTATTACCACTAAATCGCCAAAACGTAACTTACGCCTTATACGGAAATATTCATAAATGCGGATATTGTCAACGTACTATTTTGGAAAGTATTATGCGAAGAGAAAATATATTATTTTTGAGAAAAATAATTATATTTTGGAATGAGAAATAAAATATATTAAGTGAGACTTAATATCATAAACGCACATGTATTAAATCCCCCATCCTTGGGAAGGAAATTAACTACAAAATATATACAAGGAACGGTTGTCTAACTGTTTCCCGAAACTTAAACTATAAAGCTAGAGGACGGCCATCTGTCTAATAGAATTAGCACATGTAGGTCGTTGCACAGCTTTCGGACATTTGGAGTGCTTGATTTAGCGACGCACAGACTGTGAGTTCATGTCCCCCTTTTCTCTTAACTGTTTCCAGTTTTCTAAACTGCGGGGGTGAAATACATGTTACAATGATTATGAATATGTTTATACATGGTATGATTAGCGTAAGGAGGTTTGTTACTTAGATCATGTGAGTGGGTAGGCGGAAACTTGAGGCCATTAATCCTCATAGTAGGACTGAGGGACAGGAGCGGTAGATCTATCTGGGTGTAGCGAGCCCAGCCCCAGGTCCAGCTGAACGGACCTCGGGGTGACTTAGTGCCCGACGCATAAATCCGCTAGGTTTGAGTCTTCCTACTTGCACTTCACACATATCAATGGCCTTGCAAACCATTGGTGATCTCTTTTTCCTTATTTGCTACATACCAGGTTTTTGACAAAGATAAAGGTTTATATACTCACTTTCGCATGAACTCGCTCAACATTATTGTTGATTTTTCAACTTACATGTATTTCAGGAAATTAACGATCTGGCGCGGTATGGCTTGTTTTCCGCTGCATTAGGCTCAAGGTCATCCAGGGTTCGGGGAATGTGACTCTTACCTGGACAAGTCACAGTCCTTGAATCGTGTTTATGTTATGTTTGTGGTTGTAATGTTTAGACAAGTTTATGGTTGTTGGGTGTTAACCCGTTAAGACAATGTTTTGATTCTATTTTAATGGATGATCTTGCATATTTTAATTCATATAGCTTTGTTATGATTAAGCTATGGTATTAAGAAGTCACACCAAATTAACCACGCTTCCGCAAAGCCAGGGTGTGACAGCTTGGTATCAGAGCTCTGATCATAGCGAACTAGGATTCCTTCTCGAGTCTAGACTATGATCACTAGGGCTCTCACGAAAACATTTTTACTGCATACCACTTAAGTCCAGATCCAAAACGTTTTTATAAACAAATGTTGAGCATATTTTATTTATTATTTTAGGCTCAGTCTGGGAGGCTGAGGCTCGGTCTGGGAGACTGAGGCTCGGTCTGGGAGGCCGAGGCTCGATCTAATGGATCGAGGTAGTTGTCTAGTGGGACTAGGGAGTCAGTCTGGGAGGCTGGGAGAGTTTGCTAGTGGGACTAGGGAGTCAGTCTGGGAGGCTGGGAAAGTTGGCTAGTGGGACTAGGAAGGACAGTCTGGGAGGCTGGGAGGCTAGTGGGACTAGGAGGATTATGTGATTATTACTTGGTAACTTGTGTGATTACCTGATTTACTGATTTTTGTGCATATTTTGTGTTTATGTTACAGACCCATGGACTCACCAGCCACGGGTGATTCAGATACCACCGGACCTTTACCCGTAGTATCGGACGACATTGTGTCTTCAGAGCACGAGGTGCATACCTCCGATTTCACCAGCACCGATGATGATGACTTCCAGCCCTTCGCTCTGCCCGATGGCGCTGATGAGCATATCGATGACCCACCTGCTGAGTATCTTCCCTTGGTAGCGATTCCAGCTCCAATACCCCTTGCTTCTTATCCAGCATACGACTTGCTACCCGACGCCGAGGCTGACGGCGACATTGATCTCTTTGAGGACGAGCCTTACGAGGATGAGATTCCTGATGCAGCCCCTCTTCCCGCTGGCGATCTTTTGATGATCGCTGGTGCTCCCGTTGAGGACTCGCCCGCCCATTCGCCAGTCCCAGACTCCTTTGAGTGTGTGGCATCTGTACCGTCTCACGAGGAGAGCACGCAACATTTTGTACACGACTCGGACCCCGATCAGGCATCTTCTGCCGCACCCATCCCGAGCTTTGTGTTCGAGCACGACGACATTGAGGATTCTGATCCCGTTTTTCCCCCAGGATTTGATCCTGACCGTGATATTGAGTATATTCCTATGGACCAGCATATGGAGGACCCTGTTGATCCCGTTGATCCTATCGATCCCTTTGATCCGGAGTTTGATTTCGATATGGCTTTTGATGACCCAGAGCCTGCCTTGGCCCCAGAGCAGGCAGCTGCTCTCAATCCTGTGCATGAGCATGACTTGGTACATGCTGACGTTCCTGTTGAGCCCGTTTTGGCTGACCCACCTGTTGGTGATGTTCCTTTGATAGCTGATGATCCTGCTATTGATCCACCTTTTGTTGATCCCCCTTTGATTGCTGATATCCCTGTTGACCACCCAGTTGAGCATGTTGCGCCCGTTGATCCTGTCATTGCTCCGTTTGATCCTGTACCCCTCGAGCCTGAGCACGCTCTGTTTGCTGAGCATATGGATCCACCCGATGAGGAGGCTCAGCACGGTTGGATACCTGCTGATGAGGATGTTCCACCGTTTCCACCACATCACACTGATGCACATCATACTGATTTTTCATTTCAGATCCCACCATTTGTACCTCCAGCGGGGCCTGGAGAGGGCTCTTCAGCCCACCCTTTTGGGCACATACCGATGCCTATGCCTTTCATACCCCAGATGACATCTGTTCCATCTTCTGTTTCACCTGTTCATGTAGCACCATTCGATCCCACCAGCACGCCACTGCTTTGGTCATCTTCCTCTCCGATGCCACCCACTGATCCATATCATCCATTCCATATGGGGCATACCATAGAGGACTTCTTGATGTCCTTTGTCCATCAGCATGAGTCCCATACACAACGACTCCAGGAGCTCGAGAGAGCTCAGCTACCATTAGGTCCATATCATGGTCAGACATCCTCATCTTTTCAGCCTTTTCGATCATTACCCCCGGATTTTGCTGCCTGACTTTCGACTTTAGAGCAGCAGATCGCTTCTGTTATCCACACTCAGCAGGCGATGGAGGAGGACTGGCTTCATTTACGCCGCTTACTCTACACTCACTTTCCCCCTCCTCCACCCCCATCCGCATAGAGCTCATCGGTGCTATAGAGGTAGACGTTGGTGAGACGACAACGATTGTGACTGCACAGCCTTTTGGAGACCACCTGATGATTTCTGACTTTTGTTGATACTTATTTGATGTACCTGATGTATGTGATACTGTTATGATATAGTTTTGTACAGGGGTGATGTAGCCCCTATTTGATTGATGGTTGTATGACACACTTACTACACTTTATGGTCTCGATATATGTAGCAATCGCGGTATTCTCACCATATCTGATGCACTTGATTTCTTATTTATATTTTTGTGACATGGGATGTTGGGACATGGGATGTTGTGTATATAATACTTGTGACATGGGATGTTGGGACATGGGATGTTGTGTGTATAATGATTATAACATGGGATGTTGTGTGTGATATGTTGATAACATGAGATGTTATGTGCTATTACTATTACTATAATCGTATGCTTACTATGGCCTGACCAACGTACACATCTTTAGAAGATGGCGCCAAGACGTCAGCCACAGCCGATGCCTACCACTCATGAAGAACTACAGCAAGTTATCGCTAATGCCATTGCTCAATATGCTGCCTCTCAAGGAGGACCAAGCGGAAGTAGCTCGAACATTAACGGCAACCAAAATCCTCCTCATGGTAACCCTAAGTCATTAAGACATACCATGGCCTAAATGGATTCCTTTAGCAGATGCTAATGCCGTTCCTATGATATAATGTATGTGCAGGGTGCACCTACAAACAATTCTTGGACTGCAAGCCCATAAACTTCGATGGCATAGGTGGTGCTGTTGCTTTCGTCCGCTGGGCTGAGAAAACCGAGTCCGTACTTCGCATGAGCAAATGCGCGCTGGATCAACAAGTCACTTACATCTCAGGGCTATTTGTGGATGGAGCCCTATCCTGGTGGAATCTACAGGTCCAGACCCTTGGCGAAGCTGCGGCTTACGCACTGACCTGGACCGAGTTGAAAGAACTCATGCGCAAAAAGTACTGTTCTCGCGCTGAAATCCAAAGGTTAGAGACCGAATTCTGGCACCTGAAGATGGAAGGTCCCAAGATAGCGGAATATGTTCAAAGGTTCCACGACTTGTCGCATGTGGTACCCTACATGGTTACACCTGAGTTCAAGAGAATTGAACGCTTCATTTGGGGACTAGCTCCTCAAATCATCAGCATGGTGACCTCTTCCAAACCTGCAACTATCACTGAAGCCATTGATTTGAGTGTGGCTCTCACCGAAGAGGCAATTCGGTTGAACAAGTTTGATGAAGTCGAGCCAAAGAAGAAAGAGACTCATCTGGAGTCGTCAGGTGGAAACAAGCGAAAATTTTCGAATTTCAAGCAGGGCACCGGGATGGTGGTTAAGAAAGGGGAATCGAATACGCCAGCTCAAGATACAGCTGGTAGTAAAAAGAAAGGGAAGGGATACATGGGTGCACAACCCAAGTGCAACTCATGCCAACGACATCACTCTGGTCGTTGCAGCCTAAGAGTTTGTGAATCATGTGGGAAGACTGGTCATACGAAGGATTTTTGTTGGGCTAGTGCTGGCCGGGGAGGCCAGGGAGGATCTGGGAATAGGAATAACCGTGGTGGCAATGGGAACCGCCCACAAGGAAACCAGGGAGGTAATGGAAACCGTGCCAATAATGCTAACCAAGCAGGCGCCATGAATCGGAACCAGGGAAACCATCAAGCTGGAAACAATGGTGGAAACGGGCAGAGGCCCGGATGTTTCAACTGTGGAGATCAAGGGCATTACAAGAGGGATTGCCCAGAATTAAACCAGGCACGCGGAAGAGTTTTTAACATGGAAGCCAGGGAAGCGTGCCAGGATCCCAATGTTGTCACTGGTACGTTCCCTGTAAACCAACGCTATGCATCCGTTTTGTTTGATACTGGTGCCGATTATAGCTTCGTATCGTTAGAATTTAAGAACATGCTTGGTTTAGCCGCTAGTAAGTTAGATATTCCATACTCGATTGAATTAGCGAATGGGAAGTTAGTAGAAGCAAACTAGGTGATTCGAGGTTGCGTAGTCGAGCTGGGAGAGCGTGAGTTTGCTCTCGATCTACTACCAGTCCAGTTGGGAAGCTTCGATGTGGTAGTAGGAATGGATTGGTTATCGAGTAATAAAGCAGAGATAGTTTGTCACGAGAAGATTATTCGTATCCCGACCGATGATGGTGAGACCATTGTTGTTCATGGGGAGAAGCGTGAGACGCCGTTAAGGATGATTAGCTGCCTGAAAGCAAGGAAGTGTTTGCAGAAAGGATGTGTTGCTTTTCTGGCACACATTGTGGATAAAAAGGCTGCTGAGCCGAAGATCGAAGACATCCCTGTCGTGAGGGAATACCCAGAAGTCTTTCCAGAAGACTTGCCTGGCTTGCCACCTCAAAGGCAAGTGGAGTTTCGCATCGACTTAGTTCCAGGCGCCGCGCCTGTGGCTAAGGCACCTTACAGACTTGCTCCGTCTGAGATGCAAGAACTGTCGACACAACTTCAAGAGTTGTTAGACAAGGGTTTTATCCGACCAAGCTTCTCGCCTTGGGGAGCTCCAGTTTTGTTTGTGAAGAAGAAGGACGGTAGTTTCCGTATGTGCATTGACTACAGAGAGTTGAACAAGCTGACGATCAAGAATAGGTATCCCCTGCCAAGAATCGATGATCTGTTCGACCAGCTTCAAGGTTCAAGCTTCTATTCAAAGATCGATCTTCGATCCGGATACCATCAGCTACGGATACAGGAGGAAAGTATCCCGAAGACAGCCTTCAGAACTCGATATGGACACTACGAGTTTCTCGTTATGCCGTTTGGTTTGACAAACGCACCTGCAGTGTTCATGGATCTGATGAATCGAGTTTGTAAGCCGTACTTGGATAAGTTCGTGATCGTATTCATCGATGTCATCCTGATTTATTCGAAGACAAAAGCTGAGCACGAGCAGCATCTTAGAGCCATTCTGGAGCTGCTAAAGAAGGAACAGCTGTACGCCAAGTTCTCTAAGTGTGAGTTTTGGCTAAGAGAAGTGCAATTCCTTGGACACGTGGTGAATGGAGATGGAATTCATGTGGACCCAACCAAGATCGAGGCGATCAAAGATTGGGAAACGCCAAAGACGCCAACTGAGATTCGGCAATTCTTGGGTTTGGCTGGCTATTATCGAAGGTTCATCGAGAACTTTTCAAAGATCGCTCAACCGTTGACACTCCTCACGCAAAAGGATAAGAAGTTTGATTGGGGAATCAAACAGGATGAAGCGTTTCAGATATTGAAAGACAAGCTTTGTAACGCGCCAATATTAGCTCTACCAGAAGGCACTGATGATTTTGTGGTATACTGCGACGCATCGCGTCAAGGATTGGGTTGTGTGTTGATGCAACGTCAAAAGGTTATCGCCTACGCATCACGCCAACTGAAGGTGCATGAAAAGAACTATACCACGCATGATTTGGAGCTAGGTGCAGTGGTTTTTGCCTTAAAGATCTGGAGACACTACCTTTATGATACAAAGTGTACGATCTTCACAGATCACAAGAGCCTCCAGCATATATTCAACCAGAAGGAGTTGAACATGAGGCAAAGGCGATGGGTCGAGTTGTTGAACGATTACGACTGCGAGATCAAGTATCATCCAGGGAAGGCGAATGTGGTCGCTGATGCCCTAAGTCGTAAGGAGAGAATCAAGCCCATAAGGGTTAGGGCTATGGAAATGATAATTCAAACCAACCTTTCCTCGCGCGTTCGTGCAGCACAGAAGGAAGCTCTCAAGGAGGGAAACCTTGAGGAAGAATATCTCCGTGGGATGGAGAAGATATTGGTGCCAAACAGGGAAGGAACGTTGTGTTTTGAGAAAAGGATTTGGGTTCCTCTGTTTGGTGGTTTAAGAGAGGTTATCTTTGATGAAGCTCACAAGTCGCGGTACTCTATCCACCCTGGAGCGGATAAGATGTACCAGGATCTTAAAGATTATTACTGGTGGCCTAGGATGAAGGGCGATGTTGCTATTTACGTGAGCAAATGTTTAACTTGCGCCAAAGTTAAGGCGGAATACCAGAAGCCTTCGGGATTTCTGCAGCAACCAAAAATTCCCCAGTGGAAGTGGGAAGAAATCTCCATGGATTTTATTACGAAGTTGCCAAGAACGCCAAAAGGCCATGACACTATCTGGGTGATAGTGGGCCGCTTAACGAAGTCAGCACACTTCTTACCTATCCGCGAGAAGGATAATACAAGCAAATTGGCTGAAATCTACATGAGAGAGATTGTTACACGCCATGGAGTACCTCTCTCGATTATTTCTGATAGAGACGGGAGGTTCGTATCAAGGATATGGCAATCCTTCCAGGAAGCTTTTGGCTCCAAGTTGAATCTGAGCACTGCGTTTCACCCACAGACCGACGGTCAAAGCGAGCGGACGATTCAGACGTTAGAAGACATGCTGAGAGCATGTGTGATGGATTTGGGCGGTAGCTGGGATAAGCATTTACCCCTGGTTGAGTTCTCATACAACAACAGCTACCACACCAGTATTGGTGCCGCGCCGTTTGAAGCTTTATATGGGCGCAAGTGCAGGTCGCCGCTCTGTTGGTCTGACGCAGGTGATAGACAATTGGTAGGTCCCGATGTAGTTCAGGAAACTACATATAAGATTGCGCAAATCAGAAATCGCATTAGTGCGGCTCGTGACCGTCAGAAGACCTACGCAGATCTGAAAAGGAAACCTCTAGAGTTTGAGGTTGGAGATATGGTTCTGTTGAAGGTATCACCCTGGAAGGGTGTGGCACGCTTTGGGAAGCGTGGGAAGTTGAATCCGCGCTACATTGGTCCTTTCAAGGTTTTGGAAAGAATTGGGACCATAGCATACAAGTTGGACCTACCTGTCGAACTGAATAGTGTTCACGATACATTTCATGTATCCAATCTGAAGAGAAGTCCAACTCAAGTTAACGTTGCCATTCTTACCGACGAAATTCATGTTGATGACACGCTCCACTTCGTTGAAGAACCTGTCGAGGTCACGGATTGGAAAGTGAACAAGACCCGCCGGAGCAGTGTCAAGCTCGTCAAAGTTCGTTGGAATGCTAGACATGGTCCTGAATTCACCTGGGAGCGTGAGGACCGAATGAAAGAGAAATACCCCCACTTATTTCCTGAGAACCCTGCTTCTACAAGTAGAACTTAAAATTTCGGGACGAAATTTTTCTAACGGGGGGAGAATGTGACAACCCTCACAAAACCAGGTATCCGTACGACTTAATTAACTATTAATTGTTGCTTAATTACTGTGCTTGACTGAGACTACTGATAAACTGCTACTTGACTGTTGATACTTGTACCTACCTGCATCATACTTTGATTTCCGTCACTACATTATTTACTTACTGAACTCTAGTGACCAACATGATGCACAAAAGCACAGTAGCATTTGAACGGATAACCTATTGAACATGCTGATATAGCCAGCATCAGGCAAACACTGCCTCTAAAGGCCTGAATGAGCCAGAAATATTTCACTACACCCATAGTGTGTGTAGGGATACAAGGGTTGTTGAACTGCGTCTCTAGGAATAAGATACAGGGATTGGATGTGCCTAAAACGTACTCTGAGCACGAACCACAGCACTTTTATCAACACACTAGCTTCTAGCTAACTAATAAAGTGCCAAAACATGAGGAAATATTCCTGACACTTTGCAGAATGAATTGTGTCGCTAAAAATATTAATTACGACGCTTAAAGGAAGCACTTTAACGGATTACTATCCAACCGAACAACCGGACTATACCCGGAACATAAAAATATTGCCAGAAATATTATTAGTCTTTTTCTGAGCCAGTTAGGGTCCCTGATTACCCTAACACCCGCTCTATAACGCGTCATGCAACTAACGGGGTTAATCCCTAAAGATAACCGACTTAACATAACTGAACACTAACTGAACAATTGAAATCCAACCGGATACCCCCCCCCCCTAATGGAATCGGCCAACATGAGGTGACAAGGGAGTACACCTTTTGTTTATTTAAATGGTTTTGTTGGAAATCTAGAGAACATAAGATCCGTTGGACGATGGCACAAGTTTTGTCTATAAATAACAAGGCTAAACACATGAGATTATAACCAACACAAATCACCAACACACACTCTCTTGCTCCTCTCTTGGTTCTCGGCCGTAACCCCCCTCCACCAACCATCCATCTTTCGGTTCTTGTTTAGCCATTTCAAGCACACACAAGGCTTACGGATCACGTATAAGGAAGCTTGAAGCAAGCGGAAGTTGAAGGACCTCGTTTCTTTGCTTTTATCCACGCCATTTTCGACTAGATTCTTCCCTAGCCCCGAGCTAGAGGTATAATGTTTAAAACTCACTCTTGATCGTATCTAAAGTGGTTAATATGATTTTTAACGGTTAAAAGTCGGAATCATGCGTTTTGAATCTTTAAAGGCTACTAAAACTCGAATATTGTTGGTTAAAAGCTCATAACATGTGTAAAAGTCGTAGTATTCGAATATGTTGATTATTGAGGCCCGATCTACGTTGTGGTGGCTCTTATCATCGTTTAACCCGACTTTGTTAAGATCACGAATCTTGACATAAGCTTGTTTCTGTCGGTACGAGGGTTAAAAGGTGAAACTCCACCACACGAGAAACATGAACTTGTGTAAAAGTATTTTGACTTGTAAAATAGTATTTAAAACGAGCCGATCTACGTATGTACAAGTGGTATATTCGTAGAACCAAGTGTCGAGAAAATCATGTTTTTAAAAGTTGGATGACATGTTAATAAATATGATATTTACAAACTACAGGTGTATAAACACTTGTGAAACGAAAGATCCGACAAAATAACAATTTTTACAAAAGTTGTCGGGAAGTTGTAAAGAATGACTTGTTCTAAAAACGGGGTTTTTACAAGACTAAACTATTTTATACATAGATCCACTAAATATAAGGTGATCTACACTACGACTTTCGGAAAAATTACAAGTTCATGTAACAACGCGACTTTACATACTAGTCTACAAGATCGATGTGTTAAAACTGGTTTGAAGTATCGGAACTTGATTGGTTGATTAAAGAAATTGTTGAAGTGATTTTGTAAAAGAAAATGATACGCTTGAAAGCGTGGCCACCTCCAGTTACAGGGGAAACTCTGGCGAAATTTTTCTAAAAATCTAACACTTAAAATTATTTACAAGTGTTAAACTATTTTGAAATGTTTTCAAAACATATTTCGCCATGACTTTATTTATTAAATAATCGGAGGTGGGATTTTCACAAAAACTAAACGAGATAAATATTTATTCGATAAATATATTTTTCACCACACTGTTTATGATTATTTTGTGAAAATATATAAATATTATTTTTAGAGTAAAAATAATATTTACAACCTTTGTCGAACCCAAAATAATACCAACGCCTACACGACAAACATATAAGTTACAACGGTAATTATTATTACCACTAAATCGCCAAAACGTAACTTACGCCTTATACAGAAATATTCATAAATGCGGATATTGTCAACGTACTATTTTGGAAAGTATTATGCGAAGAGAAAATATATTATTTTTGAGAAAAATAATTATATTTTGGAATGAGAAATAAAATATATTAAGTGAGACTTAATATCATAAACGCACATGTATTAAATCCCCCATCCTTTGGAAGGAAATTAACTACAAAATATATACAAGGAACGGTTGTCTAACTGTTTCCCGAAACTTAAACTATAAAGCTAGAGCACGGCCATCCGTCTAATAGAATTAGCACATGTAGGTCGTTGCACAGCTTTCGGACATTTGGAGTGCTTGATTTAGCGACGCACAGACTGTGAGTTCATGTCCCCCTTTTCTCTTAACTGTTTTCAGTTTTCTAAACTGCGGGGGTGAAATACATGTTACAATGATTATGAATATGTTTATACATGGTATGATTAGCGTAAGGAGGTTTGTTACTTAGATCATGTGAGTGGGTAGGCGGAAACTTGAGGCCATTAATCCTCATAGTAGGACCAAGGGACAGGAGCGGTAGATCTATCTGGGTGTAGCGAGCCCAGCCCCAGGTCCAGCTGAACGGACCTCGGGGTGACTTAGTGCCCGACGCATAAATCCGCTAGGTTTGAGTCTTCCTACTTGCACTTCACACATATCAATGGCCTTGCAAACCATTGGTGATCTCTTTTTCCTTATTTGCTACATACCAGGTTTTTGACAAAGATAAAGGTTTATATACTCACTTTCGCATGAACTCGCTCAACATTATTGTTGATTTTTCAACTTACATGTATTTCAGGAAATTAACGATCTGGCGCGGTATGGCTTGTTTTCCGCTGCATTAGGCTCAAGGTCGTCCAGGGTTCGGGGAATGTGACTCTTACCTGGACAAGTCACAGTCCTTGAATCGTGTTTATGTTATGTTTGTGGTTGTAATGTTTAGACAAGTTTATGGTTGTTGGGTGTTAACCCGTTAAGACAATGTTTTGATTCTATTTTAATGGATGATCTTGCATATTTTAATTCATATAGCTTTGTTATGATTAAGCTATGGTATTAAGAAGTCACACCAAATTAACCACGCTTCCGCAAAGCCAGGGTGTGACACACTCCGGTGATATCTCACCAGTTGATTAAACAAGCAGCAACTATGGAAAGCTACATCATTGCAAGGATATCTGTGCACTTTTGCACAAAATTCTATTCTTTGATTCAAATGTTCTCTCATTCTAGAGAAAAAGCAGAAAAAGGAATCACTTTTTCTGGTTCTTGCTTAACGCATATAATCTCGAGCCTTGGAACTCGATTAACCAAACCCATCTGGGTATATAATCTATACTATATATATATATAATGCATATTCGAAGGGCAGAAATGGTCATTTGCCACTTTTTCAACATGTACAAGTCTTGAAAGCACATGGTACAAGCATTTGAAGTCTAAGATATTGAAAGCGTATTTAAATCAAAAGATTCCTGAAATCTTGTGCGGGATTTACTTTCCTGAAATCTTGAGCGGGATTTCAAATTTCAAAACACCCTTTATTTTCAGATCTCAACATTCTCCTTTCTCCACAAAACCAATCCCTTGTAACATGCTTCTCCGCATCCATATACAAACCTTCCACTCTTACAAAACACTACATCATCTTTAATTTCGCTCTCACACACTCAAGATTCGTTCTCAATTGATTACCACAAGAAAATTTAAAGGTCGTTATAGTTGTTGGTTAATACTGAACGGAGACGTGCATCTGATTGTAATCGACAACAGCTTTGTTTTCGATTAGCAGTATTCTGAATTTAGATCTACTATTCTTTGTGACGTGCATTGGTTTGTAACTGTGTTGCGTTGATAATTACATAAGAGTTATTAGAAATTAGTACTACTTGATGAATTGCGAGGGTTTGATCCAAAATATGAACACTCCTTCAACTAGATTTGGATTCATGAAGTAGCAATTAGGGCAAACTTGAAGAGAGACCGTGTTCCCTTTCTATTAAAGTAAATATGTTACAAAATTAGGGGTAATTTTAATTCTACCAAATTTAGGGTTACTCACCAAATGTTATAATGTTGTTGATGTTTACAAGCAGCTTGAGAAAGAGCCTAATATAGTAAGTAGGATCAAGGTGCTATTACAGATTAGGTTTAGTTTTTGCACAGAAGTGACATGTTTATCCGATTGGATCGGGATTCTATGCTCAAGTATGAGATTTCGAACTTTGTTAGGGTTTTGGTATTTGGACAATTGAATATTTGGAAACCGGAAAAAGTGAGTTTATGAGCATTTGTAACCGTCTGTCTTGATTTTCTAGGTGGGTGGATCTCCTATATCAATATTTCACTCACGGGAAGTAATGCTGGTGATGGACGTTTAGCTGCTGGTCTCAAACGACTTACAACAGTGAGTTACTCATAACTCATCTTGAGCTAAATCAATGGGATTATTCATCCGAACATGATATTGATTGATATGTAATCTTTTTCATTTGAATACAAGTAATGTACATTTGTAGTGAGTTACAAATATATGCCAAGTTAGTTCCATGTTGCGTGAACAATTCGGCCATTGGCTATTCTTAGATTTAAGTTTGATCACCGGAGTTTCAACTATCTTCAGTCATTCATGTAATTCGTTATGATTCTGATATTCTTTTAGTGTCGGTAACTGGAAAGATCTCTTTTCATTGTTGAAAGAAGGGGATCTGGGCTCTATTGCTTGTGCATGTCTCTTTATTTATTTATTTGTTTATTTTTTTATTTATTTATTTATTTATTTATTTATTTATTTATCTATATATACAACTGTATGAACCCAGGATAAAGCTTACAGAAAACATTTGGTGTGCTTCTTGTAATTATGTGTTTGTTGCAAGTGAAATAAGTCTCTAAACTATTGATTTCAGGTCAAACATCCAAACATTTTATCATTTCTTCATAGTACTGAGGCTGAAGTAATTGATGGCTCCTCTACAAAGCTCACTGTATAAAAACCCATTTGAGCCTGTCGTGGTTTTGAATCGGGTTAGCAACCAAAAAGTCATGATACGAATTTTCCAAAGCATCCAAACTTGTTACACGGCGATGTATAACCATCTTCGCCAATGTGATTATGACTAATTCTTAATCCGGAAAGCATTCATGCATGGTTTCAACCCTAAAAGACGCATCGTCGTCTGCAGGATAGCCACCAAACTTGGTCTCGGTCTCGGTATCCGTCCCGGCATCCGTTTTCGTGGCCACAATGGCCACAGAGATATCATCAATGGTGGTCTCGGTCTCGGCATCCGTCCCGGCATCCATTTCCGTGGCCACAATGGCCACAGAGATATCGTCAATGGTGGTCTCGGTCTCGGTCTTGGTCTGGGTCCTGGCATCCGTTTCCGTGGCCACAATAACAGCATAGTTTTCTATCTTTCTTCCATCTTCCTTTTCAAGTTTTTTTCATTTTCTATACCTATTTAGCATGTAAAAAGTAATTGCTATAAAAAACAAACTTATGAGAAGTATTAATCGAAAATCCATGGTGAATGTGAAGAGGTTGCAAGGTGAAGATTTGGAGTTGGTGAAGGTGAAGAGAAAGATGGTGAAGGGGTGAGGTAGGGGTGATGGAAAAGGTCTGCAAGATGTGACAGATATATGGTCTCGAGGGGGTGAAGGTCTGACTTAAACCAAACATTACCCCCTCGAGACCATATATCCGTCACATCTTGCAGACCTTCACCATCACCCCTACCTCACCCCTTCACCATCTTTCTCTTCACCTTCACCTTCACCAACTCCAAATCTTCACCTTGCAACCTCTTCACCTTCACCAACTCCAAATCTTCACCTTGCAACCTCTTCACCTTCACCATGGATTTTCGATTAATACTTCTCATAAGTTTGGTTTTTATAGTAATTACTTTTTACATGCTAAATAGGTATAGAAAATCAAAAAAACTTGAAAAGGAAGATGGAAGAAAGATAGAAAACTATGCCGCCATTGTGGCCACGAAAACGGATGTCGAGACCCAGACCAAGACCGAGACTGCCATTGACGATATCTCTGTGGCCATTGTGGCCGCGGAAACGGATGCTGAGACCGAGACCACCATTGATGATATCTCTGTGGCCACGAAGGATGCCGGGACCAAGTTCGGTGGCTATCTTGCAGACGACGATGCGTCTTTTAGGGATGAAACCATGCATGAATGCTTTCTGAGTGAAGAATTAGTCGTAATCACATTGGCGAAGATGGTTATACATCGCCGTGTAACAAGTTTGGATGCTTTGGAAAATTTGTATCATGACTTTTTGGTTGCTAACCCGATTCAAAAACTTAAAGACCTTAAGTGAGATAAATAGGTGGGATTTGAAAAACTCAAAATAAGTGAACTAAAGGTGCGGGACTTGAAAAACTCAAAATCTAAAAGCTTCTTAATCGCGACCCGCTTTATGATTTGAGACTCAACTCGCTCGCTTTACCATCATACGTTTTGTGGTGCATATTTACAACTTAATGACACGGTTGAGGCTCATCTACAGATGCTTGCGTATATTATATAATGGTTGATAATAGATGGGTCATTGACAAACATCAATGCTACCGATAAGAAAACTAGTGTACCATTCACAAAACGAGTATCGCATTTTAAATTGTTGTCGCCGCATCGCGCGAGTTCCGGCTAGTATTATATAAATTCGACAGATTTTGCCAGTAAGTTCTCCACTTGATCATCTGGAGCACTACATTGATTTTTATTTCACTGATTTTTAACAATTATAAATGCCAAACTTATTATGATAGAAGCACCATATGGTGATTGGCAGTATCTTAGTGTGTGCCATAGATTGCTTTCGTGCCTGGCCAGTATGAAGGACTAATGCATGGAACCTCTAAGATCTGCCAACGATCATATTGTACTGATCTCAACTAATAGTAAGCATCCAAATATATTTTGGCGATATCACTGCCGTAAGAATATTGATTTTATGGAGCATTTTCATCATTTTCCCTTCAAATATTATATAGGTCACATTTATTGCTCCTTCCATATCAAACAAATTTCTTGATTGCTCAATAAACGAAGACTAAAAGCACATGTTCCCACCAATGAGTAGTTGAGAGAGTGTAAATTTTCGTCCAACTATGAGACGACATGTCCCGAATCTCCAAATAATCCCAACTATATGGAAGGAGAGGGACTTATATTAAATACGTCGACTGAGACGTGTCCCATATCTCCAATTAATCCCAACTATGTGGAAGGAGAGGGGCCAACATTAAATACGTTAACTGAAACGTATCTTTAAATCTCCAACTAATCCCAACTATGTGGAAGGAGAAAAAAATTAAAATGTCGGATCTAAAGGGTTAAGACAAATTGGTCAGAAGCCCGCGAGCAATCAAGCAAATATTTTTCCTCTCAGTTTATTCGGTCTACTAGTTCTTACGTAATTAAGACTAGCAAATAGACCATGATAAAAGACTTTATCTTAAGCACATATTCCCACCAATGGTAGTGGTTGAAAAAGGTGATGGTAGTGGAAAACTATTTCCCTCACACGGATATAGTCCTAATAATCTATAAGTGATTCCCGTCCAAATATGTGACGAAACTTATCCCAATTCTCCGACTAATCCCAACTATGTATAAGGAGAGGGATCCGCATTAAATACGTTGACTAAAACGTATCTCAGATCCCCAATTAATTCCCAACTATGTGGAAAGGAGAAAACTTTCGTTCAACTATGCGACGATATTTGTTACAAATCTCCAACTAATGCTAACTATGTGGAAGGAGAGGAACCTATATTAAATAGGTTGACTGAAACGTATCTCGAATTAATTCCCAACTATCTGGAATGGAGAAAACTTTCATCTAACTATGAGACGATATTTATTCTAAATCTCCAACTAATCTCAACTATGTGGAAGGAGAGGAACCTATATTGAATACGTTAGCTGAAACGCATCTCCAACTAATTCCCGACTTTGTGGAAAGGAGAAAATTTTCGTCCAACGCATCTCCACTAATCCCAACTATGTGGAAGGAAAGGGAACCTTCTTCAATTACTTTGACTAAAACGTGTCCCTAGTCTTCAAATAATCCCAACTATGCGGAAGGAGAGGGACTAAAAATCCTTAGAGCTATATAGCTAATAAAAGCTCATTACCAGCTGCGGTAAGTAAGGCTAGCAAATCTAAGACGTATAGATCTACAAGACCTAACGTAAATAAATCGAAAAAGGATCCAAGACTCGTAGATCCAAACGAGTATTTTATCTCACATAAACCCTAAGACTTCAAGAGAGATTATGAAGCTGTCTATGCCATATGAAGGGTTCGATGAGATATATATTATTATAAGACATCAGCAACAATGCTGTATGTGAAAAGCGGTCAAATATGCATCGCATTCCGCTTGGAAAGATGCGTTAACTTGGTAGAAGACACTGATCGAATCCGCTGACAAGGTTGCACTGTACAACCTAAGTTGGCTTAAATTCGTGGGTCTGATCCGCGAGATATACTACCCACCTCACGAGGTGAAGAAAGTTGAATCTGACTTTCTAAAATTAACTATGAAAAGTCTCAACTATAGAGCTTAAG
Source organism: Helianthus annuus (assembly GCF_002127325.2). Classification (NCBI taxonomy): domain Eukaryota; kingdom Viridiplantae; phylum Streptophyta; class Magnoliopsida; order Asterales; family Asteraceae; genus Helianthus; species Helianthus annuus. The sequence continues at coordinate 44,483,856 of NC_035441.2, forward strand.
TATCTGGCTACAACTCGTTATTGAGGCTAGGTATCTATCTGATTACCCCTAAGTATAAGCGCATTGCACGATTTATTGGAGAACTCACTCCAAAAATTAAGGGGATGGTTAAAACCTCCAACTTGTTACATTCGGATCCACTGTGGATCTTGCTTTATCTCTCACTATAGAGAAAATAGAGTCAGGTTATGAAACAGACCAAGAAAAACTTAGATCATACGAAGTATACCTCTAACTATAATGTCTAAGTTAGATTATTGCTTAATTATCCTGAAGGCTAAACATATTGTACAAAACATAAGGGATTAATGCCCGAAATTTAGAGGTGACAGAATCATCCAGTATTGTTACCTTCTGGTCAGAAGTAAATCTGACCTTATGCCTTATCCGAGAATGAAATTCGGTTAAGATAGGCTAGGGCCGAATTAGATCCCAAAGAGGAAGACTGATTCCTCTCATTCAACTTGAACCTATTAACAACAAATCTGAATATGATTTATGAAAAAAGAAGCATTTCAAGAAAATGCCTCCATAAACAATAGAAGGGTTATGGTGCAGGCAAGAAAGCTGACCACAAGACTCATAATTACAAGGAAATAACATTTAAGATTCTGGAAGGATATTTTATATCATAAGAATCAAACAATTCCAATTAAACCCCTACTCAAGTTGAATCTAATACAACTTTTAAGCATGAATTGATTATCTTAAAAATAATCCATATAACCCGAGATATGAAATTCTATTAAAACTCCCATCTGGTGATATACTCACTATTCATGGAAGATCAACACTATGGATTGCCTGAGAAAGCTTTTATGCTTAGGGCATCCAAGTGCTTGAAAAGAGAATGCGTCGTTTACATGACACAAGTAACTATTGACGAATTAGAGCCGAAGGTGGAAGAACTTTTTGGTGGTTAGGCATGAGAGGTCCATAGCCACCTATATAACAGAATGTCTAACATGTTCGCAAGTAAGTCGAACATCATAGACCATCTGGTCTACATCAACAAACTAGAAATTCCCACATAGATATGGGAAGTGGTAACAATGGATCTAATTTCCAAGTTACTTAAGATCAATCGTGGCAATGACACGATGTGAGTTATAGTCGACATACTGACTAAGTCGGCGCTCCTTGTCAATTAAGGGAAACTTATAATTCTGACAAGTTAAGCTGTATAGTGACAACATTGAGTCTCCATATGGAGTACCGTTGTCTATATAGTATCGGATTGAGATACTAAATATGCTCTTATTTCTGGAAAGTTTCCAGCAAAGCGCATAGTACACTCTTAAATTTTAGTATGGCTTACTGCCCAGGCTAATGGGTAGAGTGAGCGTACCATTCAACTCTAGAAAAACATGCTATGTGCATGTATAATACACGAGAAAGTGTAGAACACCCGTCTGTTGGACTAAGGTTGGTAGAAACTAACTCTCTGGATCATAGATTGTCTTTGAAACAACTAAAAATCTTACAAACTGAGATAAACTCAAGGCTGCCTAGGTTAGGCAGAGGAGTTATACTTATCAAAGGGCGGAAGCCTCTCAAATTCCAAAATTTGGAGAATAGTATATTACTAAAAGTGTTGTTTTGGAAAGATGTAATAAGGGCAAGCTGAGCCCTAGAAATATTGACCATTCGAGATAATAGAATGTGTCGGTTCATTAGCTTGAATTTATAGTTGTAGAAAGTTAATAAGCATGTAAAAATGAATTTTTAAAGAAATGTAATCTACTTGAATTTATACTGACATGTACATAAAAAATAAGCACGTAAAATGAATATAATAAAGTTTTTAGAAAGTTAAAGAGTTGTAAGTGTCAATACTAAAATACTAAATGTTGAAGGGCAAAGGTTGAAAAAAAATACTTAAAGAGAAAAAATAAAAAAAAAAATAATGGCCCCACTTGAAGTTACTCTATATGTAAGTTCAAATTGTAACTATATAGAATCAAACGTAGGTAAAGATAAATGCAAATTTATTCATGAGATGGTGTAAAATGTAGGTAAACTCGAATTTATATCAAGAAAGCTTTAAGTTAAGGACCCAAAAGAAAAAAAAGACCTAAGTTGTGGGGCCGAAAAAAGCATAGAATCCTAAGGGACTACATAAGCTAATTCAAATATGTTAATTGGATAAAGAATCGGCTGAACCATATTATTAAAATTACTAAACTTAACACTGTTAATGTTAAATAAAATTTATGAATAAGAATTGAAAACATCCTGAGAAAGTTTATAATAAATTTGTATGAATAAGAATTGAAGACATCCTTGGAAAGTTTATATACAAGTGGGGACGTGGGGTATATCGTAAATGGCTCAAGTTTTTCAACATCAACTTGTTAGGATCTGAGCTTGGATTGGTTGTGATTTGTGTTTGAATTAAAATGGAATTATGAGTGAGTTGTGCAGCGGAAATTAAATGGAAGCAAACTTTTCACAATCAAACAGAAGAAATGCTTTCAATCATACATTTTCAACACAGAATCAAATGATTAAATTTATTTCAAACTTTGATTACAATGCATGTATGATTCGCAAACTCCCCCTCAGCCCGAGCTCAGTGTTTGTTCGTGCAGGAAGAAGATGGTGAATGAGCTAAACAGAACAGTACAGAGTATTGTTCTATTTATAGGCACTTGCAAACCACTGAGCATCTAAGCTGACGTCAGCATGAAAGTGACATCTAACCTCCTAACAAACTCTAACCTCTGATCTATACAAACACTGCTGTCACACCCCCAAAATCCACCCGCGGATAACACCCGCTTCGAGGGCGTGACTGACCAGGATCCAGCCACCAATTATACTAAGCATTGGTTAATATTAAAGTAATACTTACTAACCATAAGATTAGCAAATATCGAGTTCAGTGCTTTAAGTTCAGAGTAAATGTAGCGGAAGCATAAACAAACAGTTTTAAGTAATGTTCATAAGGCAAGCATAATAAATGCCCAACACGCGGGCAGACGACCACTACACATCCCAAGTAGCTGCTCCAGTCACTGGCCACCTGCAAAGCATGCAGTAAGGGGTCAACAATAATGCTGAGTGAGTTCACTAGTTGTCCAGTTTTAATTACCAAAAACTCGTTTCGCCAGTTAATTTATCCGTTTATACATGCCCTGGGGAGCTACCCCAAAAGTTAGCGACTAAACTGTTTTTCCAATACCGAACACTAGGTAACCGTTTGCGTTTCCGCAGGATGCCCCGATGTCAATGTTCTATCATCATTGACGGATGCCTGAGTACATTAGTTCACGACCGATCCCATACCATGGCACGGTGTGAGGCTGGTAAGACCTAAATAGCGCTATCAACTAATAACCCGTTCGCCTGGCACCGGCGACTAATCGGTATTATGTAGTAGGGACTTGAGTGATAGAGTTGCGTTTAGTGCCGTTGATTGCATTCCGTATAAACAGTAATTAACTAAAAAGGTTTTCCCAATACGAGGGAAGATAAAGTAAGTTTGTTCCCAATAACTACGGAAGGAATGTAGACGGTATCCCCTTTACAAGGGGGTAGGGTTGTTTCAGTCTCGTGTCCCAAACCACCGGGACGCATGCTTTTAAGTTGTGAACTCACCTTGGGTTGCTCGGTATGATACGTTACTTGGTTAAGCTCGTTGGTTACCACGTCCTAGCATGGTTACCAAGTATGGGTCAAGTTGGGTACAAGTAAACACGTATAAGACACACTTAACATAAATGCAATTAACCACAGTAGCAGGTATATATATATGCAGCCCAGTCAACAGAAAGTCCAACACACAACAGTGGGGTTATTGGGCCTAAACAGTTACACAAGCAATCCAGTTAGCAGATAATCCAACAAGTGCATTGGCCCAATAACAGCCCAGTCGAGACAGAGATGACTCGCAACCAAGGTTGCGACTCGCAACCGAGGTCTCGGTTCGTCATGCTTTGGTTGCGACTCGTAATCAGAGGTTCCGACTCGCAACCGGCGGTTCCGACAAAGCAGCTGTGGTTACGACTCGCAATCGGATCGATACGCGTTGATTGCGACTCGCAACCGGGAGGTCTCGACAAATCTTGGTGCGGTCTCGAGTAGCAGCCAAAGGTTGCGACTCGCAACCGTAGTTACGTGTGCATGAAGACCTTCTAGAACCTGTCATTTGCACGAACCAATAGGAATGCATTTTCATGAAACCAATATGTACCATTTCCACTAAAACATGTTTGTTTGTCTGATCATTAGCCAAAACAGATCAAATATACACATTTCAAAAATATTTCAAAGGCATTCAAATTGTTCTTCATGTTCATCATTATCTTTTTACATAATATTCAAGCAATAATTATAACCAATCCTCCTAATAAGCTAAAAATCATTCAAACAAGGACATACTACCAAAGCCCAAACCGTGCACTTAAAACCTCATGATCAAGCCCTTAATACGATCATTTCAAGCAATTAGCACATATCCGAAACATACATATTATTCGGCCAAAATCATTCAAACAAGCATCTAGCATAATTTCAAAACCATTTAACACCAAACCGGGTTATTTTTCATTAAGACACATAATCATTTCAAGAAATCACCTTTATCGTCAAACAAGTCTTTTATAGCAATAACATCACGATCAAGCATTAATAAGCACACAACCATAACAAACATCAACAATCATGAGCATATAAACACTAACCGGTAGAGACTTAAGGTGTGTGGGTTCGATGAATGAGCTTCCGGTTGGTGGTTCCGAGCTAATGCCGAGTATGTTCTTGATTTGGTTGAACCCGAGAGGAAGAAGAGGGATTGTAGTGTTGTGCTAGGGTTTTAGGGTTTAGTGAAGAAGAGAGTGAATGAGGGAGAGTGTGATGAGTGTGTAAAATGGATAAGGGAGGTGGGGTTGGGTTTATATAATGTTCCGAATGGGCTTAGGGGGGTTCCGGATTGGGTTTTTGGCTACAAGGCCTTAACCGGCCCATTGCTACTGTTCACTCGAGACCATTCCGGGTCTCGAGTCGGGTCGAGGTTTCGGTTTACATATATAACACTTATATATACATATATATACACATAAGTAAATCGGCATATAACACATAATAGCAAATAGTTTTTCATACATCTTTACTGTTAGTCGATTACGTACACGTTTGTTACATCGAAAGGTTATCCGGAAAGATCCGAGGTGTCACATTATCCCCAAGTTTTAGGAACTTTCGTCCCGAAAGTTAAGGCAGCCACTGTCAAGCTAGTGTAAGTGAAAGCGTTTCAACGGGGTGTCACATCATCCCCCCGTTAGTTTGGAATTTCGTCCCGAAATTCGTTCGTAGCTTCAGTGCTGGGGTTTTCGTTAGGGAACAGCTGGGGATACTTGTGCTTCATCTGGTCTTCCCGCTCCCAGGTATACTCTAGGCCACGTCGCGAGTTCCAACGGACTCGTACAAGAGGTATCTGGCTACGTTTGAGGATTTTGATCTCTCGATCAGTGATTTCAATCGGTTCCTCAGTAAAGTGTAGCTGTTCGTCAATCGTCAGTTCCTTAAAAGGAATCACAAGTGTTTCATCCGACAAACACTTCTTCAGGTTGGATATGTGAAAAACGTTGTGTACCGCACTCAGTTCTTCAGGCAGCTTCAATCTATAAGCAACCTTACCGATCTTCTCGGTAATTTCGAATGGTCCGATATATCGTGGATTAAGCTTGCCCCGTTTCCCAAAGCGAACCACACCCTTCCAGGGTGAGACTTTAAGTAGCACCCGGTCACCGACCTGGAATTCCAATGGTTTCCTACGCTTATCAGCGTAACTCTTCTGACGGTCACGAGCTGCCGCCATGCGTTGTCGGATCTGGGCAATCTTTTCCGTTGTATCTACCACCATCTCTGGGCCCGTGATTTGACTATCACCGATTTCCGCCCAGCAGAGAGGTGACCGGCATTTACGACCGTACAATGCCTCAAAAGGTGCTGCCTGAATACTAGTGTGGTAGCTGTTGTTGTATGAGAACTCTACTAACGGTAGATGCTTCTCCCAGTTCTTGCCAAAATCGATCACACACGCTCTAAGCATGTCTTCTAAAGTCTGGATGGTACGTTCGGACTGTCCATCCGTTTGCGGGTGATAAGCAGTGCTCATATCCAAACGTGAGCCAAAGCATTTGTGCATAGCTTGCCACAATTCTGAAGTAAATCGAGCGTCTCGGTCTGAAATAATCGAGGTTGGCACTCCGTGCCTCGAAACTACTTCCTTTAAGTAAATCTCCGCCAGGGTAGAAAACTTGTCTGTTTCCTTAATAGCCAGAAAGTGTGCGGACTTGGTCAATCGATCTACTATTACCCAAATAGCATCATTTCCGCGTTGAGATCTAGGTAGCCCTGTAACAAAATCCATGGAAATTTGCTCCCATTTCCATTTCGGGATTTCTAGTTGTTGGAGTAGACCTGCTGGCTTCTGGTATTCTGTCTTGACTCTCGCGCAAGTCAAGCATTTGCTGACGTATGTTGCTATGTGGGCCTTCATACCAGGCCACCAATACGTAGTCTTCAAATCATGGTACATCTTCTCCGAACCAGGATGTACTGAGTAGCGGGACTTGTGGGCTTCATCCATCACGAGTTCACGTAAATCTCCAAGGAGTGGAACCCAGATACGTCCTGTTACATAGTAAGCACCATCTTCTTTCTGTTCTAGTTGCTGTCTCGATCCTCGCAGAGACTCAGCCCTGATGTTTTCCGGCTTCAATGCTTCAACTTGAGCATTTCGAATCTGGGTAGGGAGGTTAGACTGGATGGTAAGTTGCAGTGCTCGCACGCGCTTTGGTACAGTGTCCTTTCGGCTGAGGGCGTCTGCCACGACATTGGCTTTGCCCGGATGGTATTTGATGGCGCATTCGTAGTCATTCAAGAGTTCGACCCATCGACGTTGTCTCATGTTCAATTCCTTTTGCCTAAAGATATGCTCAAGACTCCTGTGATCGGTGTAAATGGTGCACTTGGTACCGTACAGGTAATGTCTCCATATCTTAAGAGCAAAAACCACTGCTCCCAGTTCCAAGTCGTGCGTCGTGTAGTTCTTTTCATGCGTCTTGAGTTGTCGAGAGGCGTAGGCAATAACTTTCTCGCGTTGCATTAACACGCAACCGAGCCCATGAATGGACGCATCGCAGTAAATCACAAAGTCGTCAGTGCCTTCAGGTAGCGAGAGAATAGGAGCGCTACAGAGGTTATCCTTAAGCCTCTGAAAAGCAGATTCCTGCGCGGCATTCCACTTGTAGGCGACGCCTTTCTGAGTGAGTGTTGTGAGAGGTTGTGCAATCTTCGAGAATCCCTGAATGAATCTGCGGTAGTAGCCCGCCAAACCCAAGAATTGACGAACTTCAGTAGGAGTCTTAGGTGTAGGCCAGTTCTTTATCGATTCGATCTTAGCGAGGTCGACGTGAATTCCGTTCTTATTAACTACATGGCCGAGGAAATGGACTTCTCGAAGCCAGAAATCACATTTAGAGAATTTGGCGTACAGTTGCTCGTTGCGAAGGAGTTCGAGGATGAGGCGTAGGTGCTGTTCATGCTCTTCTTGACTTTTCGAATAAATCAGAATGTCGTCGATGAACACAATCACAAATTTATCGAGGTAAGGCTTACATACGCGGTTCATAAGATCCATGAACACTGCAGGTGCGTTGGTCATTCCAAAAGGCATGACGAGAAATTCATAGTGACCATAACGGGTCCTGAACGCAGTCTTGGAAATATCTTCATTACGAACTCTCAGCTGATGATAGCCGGATCGCAGGTCAATCTTAGAATAGTAACTCGATCCTTGCAATTGATCGAATAGGTCGTCGATACGCGGGAGAGGGTAGCGATTCTTGATGGTAACTTTGTTCAACTCACGGTAGTCGATGCACATTCGGAATGTGCCATCCTTTTTCTTGACAAAGAGTACCGGGGCTCCCCAGGGTGATGAACTAGGACGGATAAATCCTTTATCCAATAGTTCCTGTAGTTGCGTGGAGAGTTCCTTCAGCTCTGCAGGGGCTAAACGGTACGGTGCACGAGCTATGGGTGCTGCTCCGGGAGCTAGCTCGATTTGGAATTCGACCTGACGGTGAGGAGGGAGTCCAGGTAGTTCCTCAGGAAATACCTCGGGATAATCGCGTACTACAGGAAAATCTTCAATCCTCTATTCCTTTTCGTGAGTGTTGGTGACAAGTGCTAGGATAGCGGTGTGCCCTTTCTGCAAACACTTCTGGGCTTTTAAAAGCGAGATAATGCCTGTGACTCCTCCACCTTTGTTGCCTTTCACGATGAGGGGTTGACCAGAACGACGAGGTATACGGACTGCTTTCTCTTGACAGAGAATCTCAGCGCGATGTTTGGATAACCAATCCATACCAATGACGACGTCGAAGCTCCCAAGTTTGACAGGGAAAAGATCGATACTAAACGTGTGGCCAGACAATTCTAAGGTGCAGTCGTGGATCATGTGCGTGGCCTCGATGTTCTTACCATTAGCTATCTCGACGATGTGCTTAGAACTTAATAAGGCGGGCGAGTGCTTAAGTTTCTTACTAATGCGAAGGGATACATAACTGGCATCGGCACCGGAATCAAATAACACAGAAACATAACGATCATCAAGTAGGAACTTACCCGCCACGACGTTGGGATCGTTCCTCGCTTCACCAGCTCCAATCACGAAAGCTCTGCCCCTCGCATTCCCAGCATTGTTGTTTTGCTCATTGTTCCCCGCCCCCTGATTGTTGTTGCGATTCTGATTCAGTTCAGGGCAATCCTTTCGCATGTGCCCTGTTGCCCCGCATTTAAAACATGCTCTGTTGTTTCCCTGCTGCTGTTGCTGTTGGGGTTGTTGCTGATTCTGCCTTGCCGGGAACTGACTTCTACAATCCTTTGCTTTGTGCCCCATCTTGTGGCATCGCTGACACTGACCCTTGTTGCATGCCCCATTGTGGTGCCTGTTACACTTGTTGCACTTAGGGTAGTTTCCCCGGTAGCCACCCTGTTGCTGAGTGCCTTTCTTGTTGTCAGTCTTCCTTTGCTGAGCTGGGGCTTGAGTAGGGTTAGCATCCTTGCCCTGATTTCCATCCCACTTTCGTTTGCCATCACTAGAACTTCCTTCCGCAGCACTGATCCTTTTGGGCAACCTGCCCTCTTCCACAGCCTGATTAGTGAGTTTGTGAGCAAGTCGAACGATCGGCTGAATGGTAGTGTGGTTAGCTGAAGTCACATGGCTTCGAATTTCTGGAGCCAGACCCTTGATGTACAGTTCGATCCTTCGATACATAGGTCGAGACATGTTTGGACAAAGAGCAGCATAGTCGTTGGACAGCTTGGTGTAGGTCTCAATCTCTGACCCAACCATCTTGAGTTCATAATACTCATTCTCCAGCTTGTGGATGTCATCCCTGTGACAGTACTCTTCCTTGATCATATCCTTGAAATCTTCCCACGCAGTAGCGTTTGCAGTCTCCAAACCTAGCATTTGAATTTGCGCTTTCCACCATGAAAGTGCGCTTCCCTCCAGAGTACCAGTAGCAAACTTCACCCAATTAGCAGGGGGACATTCGCAGACAGCGAAAACAGCTTCGACCTTCTCGATCCAGTGTAGGAGTCCTATGGCACCCTCAGTGCCACTGAACGGAAGAGGTTTGCAATCCATGAAGGTCTTGAAGGTACAGACACGTGGTTGCACAGGTGCAGGCTGACCTGTTGTGAGGAGCGAAACAGGTTTAGAGGCGAAAGGACGATGTGGCGGTAGGATCTAAACATCCTAAAACAACGAGTTTACCTATCGGGTGAGCTGCGAAAGCTGCAGCCACAGTGTTGAGCAGGCTAGTGAACTGAGCCTGAGTCATGTTGATGTTTCCTCGTCCGCGTCCACTCATTGTCTTCATAACCAGAAAACATAGTATGAGTGCGTGATAGCGAGAATAAGATAGAAGAGAGAAGATGTATCTATCTAATCAGGCAACTAGTACGTATAGTAAGGCAGAAAGCATAAAACAACCAAGCAAGCAAATATGGGTCCGAGCTATGAGGTCAGATAAGTCGAGCCTTGTACTTGGAGTGTAGTGTCGTCACGAGTCACGGGTTATAGTCTGGTTTTTCTCAAAAGATTTTCCCCTTTTTAAAACCAAGTTCACTATAACCAATGCCTCTGATACCAATCTGTCACACCCCCAAAATCCACCCGCGGATAACACCCGCTTCGAGGGCGTGACTGACCAGGATCCAGCCACCAATTATACTAAGCATTGGTTAATATTAAAGTAATACTTACTAACCATAAGATTAGCAAATATCGAGTTCAGTGCTTTAAGTTCAGAGTAAATGTAGCGGAAGCATAAACAAACAGTTTTAAGTAATGTTCATAAGGCAAGCATAATAAATGCCCAACACGCGGGCAGACGACCACTACACATCCCAAGTAGCTGCTCCAGTCACTGGCCACCTGCAAAGCATGCAGTAAGGGGTCAACAATAATGCTGAGTGAGTTCACTAGTTGTCCAGTTTTAATTACCAAAAACTCGTTTCGCCAGTTAATTTATCCGTTTATACATGCCCTGGGGAGCTACCCCAAAAGTTAGCGACTAAACTGTTTTTCCAATACCGAACACTAGGTAACCGTTTGCGTTTCCGCAGGATGCCCCGATGTCAATGTTCTATCATCATTGACGGATGCCTGAGTACATTAGTTCACGACCGATCCCATACCATGGCACGGTGTGAGGCTGGTAAGACCTAAATAGCGCTATCAACTAATAACCCGTTCGCCTGGCACCGGCGACTAATCGGTATTATGTAGTAGGGACTTGAGTGATAGAGTTGCGTTTAGTGCCGTTGATTGCATTCCGTATAAACAGTAATTAACTAAAAAGGTTTTCCCAATACGAGGGAAGATAAAGTAAGTTTGTTCCCAATAACTAGGGAAGGAATGTAGACGGTATCCCCTTTACAAGGGGGTAGGGTTGTTTCAGTCTCGTGTCCCAAACCACCGGGACGCATGCTTTTAAGTTGTGAACTCACCTTGGGTTGCTCGGTATGATACGTTACTTGGTTAAGCTCGTTGGTTACCACGTCCTAGCATGGTTACCAAGTATGGGTCAAGTTGGGTACAAGTAAACACGTATAAGACACACTTAACATAAATGCAATTAACCACAGTAGCAGGTATATATATATGCAGCCCAGTCAACAGAAAGTCCAACACACAACAGTGGGGTTATTGGGCCTAAACAGTTACACAAGCAATCCAGTTAGCAGATAATCCAACAAGTGCATTGGCCCAATAACAGCCCAGTCGAGACAGAGATGACTCGCAACCAAGGTTGCGACTCGCAACCGAGGTCTCGGTTCGTCATGCTTTGGTTGCGACTCGTAATCAGAGGTTCCGACTCGCAACCGGCGGTTCCGACAAAGCAGCTGTGGTTACGACTCGCAATCGGATCGATACGCGTTGATTGCGACTCGCAACCGGGAGGTCTCGACAAATCTTGGTGCGGTCTCGAGTAGCAGCCAAAGGTTGCGACTCGCAACCGTAGTTACGTGTGCATGAAGACCTTCTAGAACCTGTCATTTGCACGAACCAATAGGAATGCATTTTCATGAAACCAATATGTACCATTTCCACTAAAACATGTTTGTTTGTCTGATCATTAGCCAAAACAGATCAAATATACACATTTCAAAAATATTTCAAAGGCATTCAAATTGTTCTTCATGTTCATCATTATCTTTTTACATAATATTCAAGCAATAATTATAACCAATCCTCCTAATAAGCTAAAAATCATTCAAACAAGGACATACTACCAAAGCCCAAACCGTGCACTTAAAACCTCATGATCAAGCCCTTAATACGATCATTGCAAGCAATTAGCACATATCCGAAACATACATATTATTCGGCCAAAATCATTCAAACAAGCATCTAGCATAATATCAAAACCATTTAACACCAAACCGGGTTATTTTTCATTAAGACACATAATCATTTCAAGAAATCACCTTTATCGTCAAACAAGTCTTTTATAGCAATAACATCACGATCAAGCATTAATAAGCACACAACCATAACAAACATCAACAATCATGAGCATATAAACACTAACCGGTAGAGACTTAAGGTGTGTGGGTTCGATGAATGAGCTTCCGGTTGGTGGTTCCGAGCTAATGCCGAGTATGTTCTTGATTTGGTTGAACCCGAGAGGAAGAAGAGGGATTGTAGTGTTGTGCTAGGGTTTTAGGGTTTAGTGAAGAAGAGAGTGAATGAGGGAGAGTGTGATGAGTGTGTAAAATGGATAAGGGAGGTGGGGTTGGGTTTATATAATGTTCCGAATGGGCTTAGGGGGGTTCCGGATTGGGTTTTTGGCTACAAGGCCTTAACCGGCCCATTGCTACTGTTCACTCGAGACCATTCCGGGTCTCGAGTCGGGTCGAGGTTTCGGTTTACATATATAACACTTATATATACATATATATACACATAAGTAAATCGGCATATAACACATAATAGCAAATAGTTTTTCATACATCTTTACTGTTAGTCGATTACGTACACGTTTGTTACATCGAAAGGTTATCCGGAAAGATCCGAGGTGTCACATTATCCCCAAGTTTTAGGAACTTTCGTCCCGAAAGTTAAGGCAGCCACTGTCAAGCTAGTGTAAGTGAAAGCGTTTCAACGGGGTGTCACAACTGCTATGCTAACTACTGATATTACATAAAACAAACATAAACTGTTGTTGTATCCTTCCACTGCTTTGAACCCAGCAGTACTTGTCATGATAAGCAGTGCTAGAACCATGGCAGTAGATTGAGCAGCAGAGCTTCAGTTCTTCAATCAGACTTTGACTTGATCAGCAGTTGTAGGTCAGCAGTTTGTATGATCAACAGATAGGAGGTCAGCAGATGTTGAAACCACTTCCAAGGGGAGAGACTTGCAACCAAACATCTGCTTATTCTGGATCCACTACTCTGATCCAGTTTTGGCTTTTATTATCTGTTCCTTTGTAGGGTTCAATCCCAACAATCTCCCCCTGGAACAGATAATGCCAAAACTCTTCATTATTATAGATCTTTATTGCCTCATCAGTAGTTCCCTTATTTGCCCTTTGAGTTGTAATTCAAAGGTTAAGGCATCTGTATCATCATCATCCCTACTAAGTGGAAGATCAAGGAGATCCTGCAAATCTTCAAGACTCTGGCCAAGAGCTTGTTCCCTTGTTAATTTCTTCACTTCTCCACTAGACTTGAACACTGTCAGTACGTGGGTCTGTTTATCAGTTTTCCACTTTAGTACTTTTAAGCCTGGTGGGTTTCTTGGGAGATCTTTATTTGATGAGGTGTTTGGTGATGCTGGCCTATTCATGACTGGCTGAGTAGTACTTGCAGATTGATCCAACTCAAGAGTTTCTTCAATCATTCTTTTTATGCCTTCTTTCACAAGGTCATCACCAGCAATTAACTCTTGAGTTGTTTCAGCATCCAACTGTTTTTTACTCCTTCTTTTGTAGATGGCAGCACCAGTAGGAGCAGTGGTTCTTTTGACTTGCAGTTTTGGTGGTCTTTTTGAGACCTCTGCTTTGGAGTAGTCAGGCTTTTGTGGAGTTGTCGGATCTTTCTTCCTAAGTTCCTCCAACCTTTTATCGGTGGCCCTGACCCTAGCTTCTCCCCACTTTGACACAGAATTCCTTGACCCATATTCAGCAACTATCAGCTCCTCTTTCATTCTCTTCAACTCTAAGGCTTTGTCAGCTTCAAACTGTTTGAATTTTTCAGGGGGAGTCTGCTTGACCTTATTTTTTTATCATTTCTTGAATCTTGGCTGCTTCACTTTCAAGCTCAGGAATGGTCCAGTTTTTGTACATGTGTTTCTCCCCCTTGTATTTCTTGGTTGCCATGATGCTTTCAATGTAGTCTTTTCTAAGAGTTTCATCTGCTCTTTCTGAAATTTGTTGACATACATTCTTTGCAAATTGTTCTAAGGATCTGACTTGTGTAAGCAAGAATTGGTAATTCTGCTGAATTTCTCTATCAGATTTTCCTTGAGCATTTCCTTTTGAGATATCCTCTGCTTGTTTAGCTTTGACTTTCAAATATTCTTCAATATTGTTTGGTCTTGGATATTCTTCAACTGATGGCAAACTCCTTTTAGCAGGGTCATCCTCATAGTAAAAGGACTTAATTTCTTCTATGACTGTTATGAGTTCAAGAGGAAATTGGACACCTGCAGGAGGTAAGGGCTTGTAAATTTGAGTTGAAGAGAGAGGAATGGGTTTTGGAATTGTGACAAGTGCTTGGGATTTTGAAGCTGTTGGTGGTGGTGATGGAGAATCATCATCTGGTATGGTAACCCTTCTCCTTTTTATTTTAGGAGAAGCAGATGATGTTTTGGATGGAACAGTGGCAGTGGTTTGTGACTGACAAACTGCTGTTGAAACAACTGGTCTTTCAACTACTTTGTCATTACAACAGATGTTTTAACATCTGCTGTCTTCTGCTTTATGGCAGGAAGTGATGGTGGAGATGTTGTTTTTGGTAGTGATAAGGCAGTGGAAGTGGTGTGTGTTGAAGTGGTGTGTGTTGAAGTGGTGTGTGTTGAAGTGAGAGCAGATGTTGAAACAACTGAAGTACCAGCAGATGTTGGTATAACAGAAGTTGCAACAGCTGTTTGGGTGGAGGTTTGATGTTGGTGGCTTTTGGACAGTGGTTTTGAAGTATGCTTTTGAAGACTGGATGGTGTGGACTTGGGTTTCCTTACTTTTCTAGTAAGATTTCTTTTTCAAACAGGATTTTGATCATCCTTTTCACCCGAACAACCCTGCGCATTCAGCTCCATGAAAGCTCTTTTCTCCTCATTCCACCTTGATAAATCCTTTGCCGCTCTATCCCTTTTTACACTTACGACACCATCATCACGTGCATTCTGGGTAACATCTACCTTTTTGCTACCATCTGGCAAAGGAATGTTTCTGAGCATTGCATCCTTTTCTGGATCAAGATACACCCCATTCTCAATTCCTTTCTTTATCCACTCCTTAATTTTCTCCCCCTTTTTGGCATTATCTTAGGGGATTTCATCAATATAAAGAACTGTTGGAGGAGCAGTGCCAGTGGTTGCCAACAGATGTGTTTTTAGATCCTTGATGTCTGCTTGTGTGGTTTTGAAACTAGACTCCATTGCTTCTCTGAGCTCTTGAACATGTTTTTCATGCTGCTGCTCAGCCATCTGTTGTTGTTGGTGGAGAAATGGTTGAAGAAGATTCCAGAGCTCATTTGTAACATCTGCTGGTGGTGGAGCAGGTGCTTGAGGTGGAACAGCAGTGGATGGTACCATTTGAACTGTTAACAACTGTTGTAGCATGTCTTTGATTTCTACAACAGATGTATCCAACTTTTCAACTCTTGTCGTCAATTCCTGGTACTTTAAACCATCACCCAATTTAATGGGATCATCTGATTTCCCACTTGCAGTGGTTTTATCAGATGTTGAGGTAGGGAGTGTACTCCAAACATCAACAACTGATGCCCCTTTTTCTTGGTACTGTGGTCTTCTTCCTTCAACACTTGATAATCTTTTGATGGAACCAGTGGTTAATACAAACTCACTAGCAGATAACAGAGGTGTTATGGAAGGAATTGCCTCCAAGGAAGTCTTATTGATGTAACCACTGTCCAAATGTAGACCTGTAGGTTCAACACTTGTAGTGGCTGCTTCACTTGGATTACCACCAAGAGTTACTTGTAACTTAAGGGGTGTAACCTCCTCAGGTTGTGTTGGTGGGTTAGCAAAGATTGATACATCAAGCCCAGTCTCATGTTGAGGTATTTTCTAATGAACAGGTGAGTGAGAAGGACTGGTTTGTGCTAGGTTCAAATCAATTGCATCCAACAGTAGTTTGGTGTTTGGGGGAATTGGGGATGTGAGTTTGGGTGTAGAAAGAGGTGTTGCCCCTGGGCTGTGGATGATGGAAGCAAGTGCTTCCAGAGCATCATGACGTGGTGACCCTTGTTGTACAACTTCTTTTTGTGAAGAAACAGGAGGAGTTTCAGCTATGGGTTGAGATATTTTTACCAACTGCTGTGAGGAAGTAGCAGCAGTGGTTTGTTGTGACTTTTGTGCTGTCACGGGCATTTGCTCTGGTATCTCATCCTCCAGAGTTGCCTTTTTGATGAGTTTGGGGGTTTTTTATTTTTCCTTTTCTGTGGCTTTTTGGTGATTTTAGGTGTGGGCTTCAAGGCAGTTGTTTGTCTACCTTGATCACCTTGAGCAGTGGGCTCAGCAGCAGATACCTGAGGAGCAGTGTGTGCTGCTAAAGTCTGCTCAGGCACCTCTGCTTGTGTTTTGCAAGGTGTTGACATTCTTGTAAATGTTTCAGCAGTTAAGCTGTTTATCTGAAAAGAGTCACCTTGGTTTATTACCGCAATATCATCTTTACTGAATATTTCTCAAAATAATAACTTAAAAATCTTGGAAACAGTAAAAATGATTTTGTTTCAACATTTTTAACCAAATCATTGAAGATTACCTGGGAATAATTGAAATTTTCTTCTTGAAGTATAGCATATCCCAGATTTTGAATCTTCAATGGTATTTCATTAAAAGAAGTGGTTTTATTTGAAATACACATGAGGAGGGTATGGAATAAAAATCGTGTTGTAGAAGGGAAGAAACCTTTTTGTAAGGTATCCCTCTTCATCATTGTGTCTGCATACCCTCGCTCAATGAAGTAAATTTTTAACTTGTTTTTAGGGAAAGAATTTTTACCTTCCTGATCATCGAGCTGAAAGACCTCTGATATGGATTGCGGTGTGATTCGGACTGCTTTCTTCTGTAGAGTAGAGTTAATGGCTATGAAATCTTCTCCTTGTGTTTCAAGGGTACAATTTTTCCAAAACTCTCTCTGAGTTTGCAGGTAAATGGGTGCATCAACGGTTAACAAAGTTTTGTACTTTGATGTGTTGAGCATATCAAGGATGGAATCAAATGTATCAATGTTGCCGGGTTTTGTGAGAAGACCCAGAAGATTATGAGATGGTTTGTGTGGGATTTCTGTGGAGGTAGCCTTTTGAGAGGCCCCTTTAGAGGATTTTGCGGATGATTTCGATTTTGTCATTTTAATGATGAGAATCGAAAATGAGATTTGTGAAGAAACTTGATGAAATGTGATTGAAACTGCTTTTTGAAGAGAACTTTTAAGAATTCAATTCGACAGTGAAACCCTGTTTGGGTTTTGAAAGGGGGGGTTTTATGGAGGAAAAGTGAATGCTGACGTGGCAGCGGTTACAAAAGGTCTGACCACTAAGTACTGTCCGCATGCCATCCCCTGGTGAAGTGAAGGACAGTACTTTTGAAGAGTACTTTTTGTGAAAACAACTGGTGAAGACAGTAGTTGTAACGGGAATGGAGAACAGTGGATGCTTTAACTATCAGTGGATAGCTCAGCAGTGGATACAACACTGATTTTGAACATCAGTGCTTATCAGAAGGAAATGAGAACAGGGGATGACTTTCAGCAGTGGACAGACTTTTGGAGTAGAGCAGACTTTTGAATCCATCAGTGGTTATGGCAGACTTTTAGGATTCTTAATGAAAAATTCATTTTTAGCTATTTTTAAGGATGGATTTTTTATTTTCTGAAAACATTTTAATGCTTTTATTCATAGAAAAACAGGATTTTGCCTGCTATTCCATGTTTAGCATGCCAATCCTAGAGATCAAGCTTTCAAAGGTGGATGTGTCTAATGCTTTGGTTAGCATATCTGCCAGCTGATCTTTAGTTGGAACATGATGCAGAGAAATCAAACATTTTTCATAGCAATCCCTCACAAAGTGATGTCTGATGTCGATGTGTTTGGTGGTTGAGTGGGAAACTAGATTTTTGATGATATTTTCTGCTGCCTGGCTGTCCAACATGAGTGGTGTCTTTAAGGCAGTGATACCAAAATCCAGTAACTGATATTGAAGCCAGAGCAGCTGGGATGTACAGCTTGCAGCAGCTATATATTCTGCCTCAGTAGTGGATGTAGAAACAGCTGCTTGTTTTTTGCTTTGCCAAGATACTAAACAATTGCCTAGAAATTGGCACCCTCCTGAAGTGGACTTCCTTGTTTTATCACATCCAGCAAAGTCACTATCTGAAAAACCTGAAAGCTCAATTTTACCATCAGCTGGATACCAGATACTAAGTGTGGGAGCACCTTTGAGGTATCTGAATATCCTTTTTACAGCAATAAGGTTTGACTTTCTAGGGGCTGATTGGGATCTTGCACAGACACATGTTGCAAACATGATATCTAGTCTAGATGCAGTTAGGTACAATAAAGACCCAATCATGCTTCTATATAAGGTTTGATCAACCAAATCATCCTTTTCTTCAGACATGACCAATTTATTGGTTGTAATGGGTGTACTACATGGATTACAATCATCCATATCAAATTTCTTTAAAAGTTCTTTGGCATATTTGCCTTGATGGATGAAAGTACCATTTTGCAGCTGCCTTACTTGGAGACCAAGAAAGCACTAGAGTTCACCCATTGCACTCATTTCAAACTCAGCTGTCATGAGTTGCCTGAACTCTTCACACATTTTATTACATGTGCTTCCAAAAATGATGTCATCCACATAAATCTGGACAATCATCAAATCCTTCCCTCTCCATTTTAAAAACAGTGTTTTATCAATCCTACCTCTGGTGAAACCAATGGAAAGTAAAAAGGTGGATAGAGTTTCATACCAGGCCCTTGGTGCTTGTTTCAAGCCATACAAAGCTTTATTTAGCTTGTAGACATGATCTGGATTAAATGGATCCTCAAAACCTGGAGGTTGACAAAAATAAACCTCCTCTTGAATCTTACCATAGAGGAATGCACATTTGATATCCATTTGATACACCTTGATGTTATGGTTGACAGCAAAGGCCAGAAAGAGTCTGATAGCTTCAAGTCTTGCTACAGGGGCAAATGTTTCATCATAGTCAATGTTTTCTTCTTGTCTGAAACCTTGAACCACAAGCCTGGCTTTATTCTTGACAACAATACCCCTTTATCAGTTTTATTTTTGAAGACCCATTTTGTGCTAATAGGACTCACACCCTCTGGCAATGGAACAAGCTCCCATACTTGTTGTCTTCTAAACTGTTGGAGCTCCTCTTGCATGGCTTCTACCCAGCTGTTGTCTTTTAGTGCCTCTTGGAACTTGATTGGCTGATGGAGTGATAGAAAGCCAGCAAAAAGACAAATGTTTTGGGATTGCTTTCTTGTAAGCACCCCTTCATTGATGTTACCAATGGTTTGATCTGGTGGATGAGATTTCAAGAAGATGAGCTCTCCTTGGTATGGAATAATGGCATTGAGTGGTGAGGGCTGCAGATGTGTATCATCTGAGCTAACCACTGCTGGTGACTTTGATGACCCAGCAATGGCTTCAAAAGGTGGTGGCATTGGAGGTAAAGGTATGGACACCTGTTGACTTTGATCCACTGTTTGAGGACTTTTGTCAGCAGTGTTTGATGAGGTAGAAGCAGGGGTTAAGGGGCTACTTTGGTCAACAACTGTTGAGGTAGCAGTGGGTGAGCTTTGACAACTGTTTTGAACACCTGATGCTCTTCCCATTGAAGCAGACTTTTGAGGAATGATGATCTCATACCCATAGTCTGGTGATGAATCCTCTGATAACCCTACACTGTTAGTCTTGACAACAGTATTTTCAAAAGTGAATTTATCAAGATCAAACAAATCAGCAGGATTTGCTGGGATTTTCATTGATGAAAGTTCATTAAACTTTACATTGAAAGTCTCCTCCATTGCCTTGGTCCGTGTATTAAACACTTTGTAGGCCTTAGCAGTGGTTGAGTATCCCAGGTGATAACCACAATCTACTTTGGCTGCAAATTTTGAGATGGAATCTTTTAAATTCAAGATAAAACATTGGCAGCCAAATACTTTAAAGTATGAGATCAGTGGTTTGATTTTATACAGAATTTCATAAGCAGTCTTTTTGTGCCTGGGGTTGATTAAAACTATGTTTTTGACATAGCAAGCAGTATTTACTGCCTCTGCCTAAAAAGTTAATGGCAAACCTGAATATGCAAGCATGGTTCTGGCAGCCTCAATCAATGTTCTGTTCTTCCTTTCAACAACCCCATTTTGCTCTGGTGTTCTAGGGATGCTGTACTGCCTTACAATCCCTTTCTTCACACAGAAGGCATCCAACTCCTTATTTTTGAATTCTGTGCCATTGTCACTCCTGAAGACTTTTACTGGAAGGTCAAATTGCTTTTCAACCTGTGTCACAAAGTCTTGCAAAATGCCTGCAGTTTCATCTTTTGAGTGCAAAAAGAAAGTCCATGTAAACCTAGAAAAGTCATCAATAATAACCAAACAATATCTCTTCTTTTTGAGACTCATGACTTGAACCGGGCCAAACAAATCCATGTGCAGCATTTGCAAACACTGGGTTGTTTTGGACTCTTCAATGGACTTGAAAGAGTTTTTGTGCTGTTTTCCTTTTAAACAGGAAATGCAGTGCTCAGGACATGAAAACATTTTTTTGTGGTAGACCTCTTACAAGGCCATTTTTTGAGATTTCAGTGATGGTCTTAAGATTTGTGTGCCCCAGTCTTCTATGCCAAAGTTCTGTCTCTTTGTTAGAGGCAGCTGAGAACAGACAGGCATCAGCTCTGGGACACTCTCTTCACATGTCAACAACATAAACATTGCCACTTCTTTGAGAAACAAGTTTTGTTGTGCCTTTCTTTATTATTGTTCCAATCTTACTAACCATTTCTGGTCCAACAATCCTACAACAATCCTTTGTGAAGAATGAGCCAAACCCTTTATCACTTATTTGAGATACACTCAGGAGGTTGAATTTTAGATTGTCAATAAGATTGACATTTTTAAATTTTACATTTCTAGACTTTACTGTACCAGACCCCAGAACCTTTCCTTTACTATTATTACCAAAGGATATATCACCCCCTCCATGTATTTTGAAATCTTGAAGAAGGGCTTTACATCCTGTCATGTGCCTGGAGACTCCACTATCTACATACCAAAGACTATCTAAGCATGCAGAAGCTCCCTGCACATGAAGTAAAAGGATTAGTTCATAAAAGTCTCCAAAGCCAACAGGGCTTTGGATGGGGTCTCAACAGTGTCTGGGATGGAGGAAGATGTATGGACAGTGGTTAGTACAGGGGTTTGAACATTTTTGAGAATGTTTTTCTCTAACCACTGTTGGGGTCTTGACCAATCATCTGTTGATAACCAAAAGGATACCTGTTCACTTTAGTTTTAGAGGGCTTGTTGTAAGCCTCATAAATGTGTGGAATCCTTTGGTATGATGCTCTTTCTTTGCCTTTTCTGAAATGATTGGCAGGAGGTGCATCTGTCACCTGTACATCCCTTTGAACAGATGTTTGGTTCAACTGTTTTGTGATAGCAGTTTGGACAGGGAGGAACAGTGGTTGTTTCTTGGTGAACTTAACAGATGATGCTGATGAACTTAAGGATGTTTTTGCAGTATACTCTTTCTTCTTTTCATCAAAGTTTTTGAGATACACACATTCCTTAGTTTTGCGGTTATTTTTACCACAGATGGTGCAGCTTTCAGCAGGAACAATGACATTTGTTTTGTTTAGATCGTGTGCTTTTAGATGAAAACAATCTTTTGTTAAATGATTCCTCTTTTCACAAAAATCACAAAACAGGTTTTTAATCTTTTCTCTTTTCTTCCTTTTCTCAGATTCCTTTGCAACAGAGTTTTGAAGCTCTGTTGGGATATCTTTGATAGGAATGACCCTTACTTTTGGAGCTTTTACACCATCAGTGGTTGTGAAATCCATTGGTTTGAAGTTTTCCAGGATATCACACTCATCAGACCATGTGGGTTTAAATTGGTATTTCTCAATTTCCTCAAAAGTTGAGGATCCCACAGATCTTTCCAGAGTAATTTTGTTACCAAGTTTGTCAGTTATTTTAACTTCTTGGCCACTTTTGTTAGTTGGTATGATTTCAGAAGAAACAGCTTGTATTGTAGCAGTGTTTACAAGATCATCATATTTTCTATGTCCTATACCAAACTTGACATTGCTTTTAAGCTGTTTCTTAAGCGTAACCTCATACCCTATACAAGATTCTACCCATCTTTCACAGGTTATCTGGGTAGACTCCAACTCCTTTTTGCAAACTTGTTATTTTTCTACCATAGTTTGGAGTTGAGTTTTGGTTATGCTTTGTTCTTCTTTTAAACTGCTGATCTCTTTATCTTTTTCAGCCAATTTGTTTCTAAGTTCTTTAATGACTTTTCAAATTTGACTTCATCAGATAAGATTTTATTCCTAAGGTTTTCATTTACCTCTTTGATGTTAGCAAATGCAATAATACATTTGTCTGAACACAGTTTTCAAGAACTTGAGGTGATACCTTAGCAGCAGCCATCATGGCACAGTCACATTGATGATCACTTTCTTCATCAGCTCTATTCTTTTCCTCTTCCCTTTTGTCTTCTTTAGACCAGGGGTCAGATAGTGGTTCAAGCAGGGTTTCTGAATTTTCTTCCAGCAGTAGTTCACCAGCAACTGCAGTAACCACTGCTTCAGCAACTTCATCCACTGTTTCAGCACTTAGTTGTTCACCTTCAGTTTCAACCCCTTCTGGTATTGACTCTAATGCCATCAAACAAAATTTATCATCAAAAGTATCATTAGAAGCATAGAGAGCAAAGTTTTCATCACCAAGTTCATCAGGCATGCTGCTCCAATCAACAATGCCTTGTGTGAAAAAGCTTTGCTTATCTGGTTATGTCACTGTTGGAGCAGCTTGTTAAGGTGCAACAGGTTGCACTTGTGCCTGAGGAACAGGAGCCTGAACATACTGAATTTATGGAACAGTGGTTTGAACATAATGCACAGGCACAGGGGTTGCATCATAATGAGCAATGTTAACATGTGCTGCAGGGGCATATTGGGTATAGTGCACACTGTTTTGTTGTTGTGGTCTAGGGTTTGAGCCAGGGTGAGTAATTATGGGACCAGTGGTTTGACTCCTACATTCCCTAGCAAAGTGACCTAGCCTAGTACACTTGTAACACTTGATTTTTGACTTATCCAACCCCACCCTTAAATTCCCATGAAGCCCTGGAAATTTTCTCCCTGTTCTTTTATAGAATTTGCTTGTTCTAACACTAAGCAAAGCCAGTTGATGCAAGATGTCCATCTCTTCTAAGTCAGTGGGATCAAAATGTTGCAAATCATTCAGTTCAAAGCACAAGTTATCTGACATCTGGTTTTCAGTATTTGCAGTGAAAGCATAATTTGCAGAGTGAGAATCAGAGTTGTTAAAATTACCCCCAGCAGTTATGTCAATAAAGTGATCATAACTCTGATCCTTACTGCTGCTACCAGATTCTTCCTGACCAAATAGAGCTGTGCTGCCAAATGAATAGTCATCAGCAACTTTTCTAGACTCTTGCAACTTCCTTTTCTGGCTTAACTCCCTTTCATAGGTCAGGAGTCTACCATGGAGTTGGGTCAGGGTCAGATCTTTGAACTCAGCTGAATTCCTGGTGACAAAAGCAACTGTGTCCCATTTTTTGGGTAGTGATCTAAGGAACCTGCTATTTTGGGTTGCATTTGGAAATGTAACCTTAACAAGCCTTAGTTCACTGATGAGACAACTGAAACGTTCAAATTGTTGGGTTAGTGACTCCCCTTTGATGTGACAAAATGTTTCATACTGCTGATTTAGAATTTCCCTGTTGTTTTCAATAACCTCTTCTGTTCCCCCAAATTGTTCCTTCAATGCATCCCACAATTCTTTGGCACTGTTACAATGTAACAGCCCAGCATAGATTTCGTTGGGTAGTGCAGAGGCTATGATGCTAAATGCGTTGGCATCCAGTTCGAACTTCTGAAAATCAGATTCAGTGTAATTTTCAGTTGGTTTAGGAACGAACTTCTTGGTGTCCTCAGCACTTGGCACCATAGGAACATGAGGACCGAAAACAACAGACCTCCAACATCCAGTGTTTTGTTGAGCAAGGATGTGACACATCCTTCGCTCCCAGATATTGTATTCATTTCTTTTAAGAATAGGAGGTTTAAAAAGCGAGCCAATGTTATTTTTTTCATCTTGAGACTGTGACGACATCCTGGTTGTTTACAGGCACTGATTAATCAACTTTATCGGTGATTAAACCTTGCTCTGTTTTTCAACAAGACGAACAAACTATCAGTATCAACTATTTCGAGCTGAACTACTTATGTCAAAATGATTGTTAAATCAAATTTGACTGTCCAAGCTCAGATACCAATTGTTAGGATCTGAGTTTGGATTGATTGTGATTTGTTTTTGAATTAAAATGGAATTATGAGTGAGTTGTGCAGCGGAAATTAAATGGAAGCAAACTTTTCTCAATCAAACAGAAGAAATGCTTTCAATCATACATTTTCAACACAGAATCAAATGATTAAATTTATTTCAAACTTTGATTACAATGCATGTATGATTCGCAAACTCCCCCTCAGCCCGAGCTCAGTGTTTGTTCGTGCAGGAAGAAGATGGTGAATGAGCTAAACAGAACAGTACAGAGTACTGTTCTATTTATAGGCACTTGCAAACCACTGAGCATCTAAGCTGACGTCACCATGAAAGTGACATCTAACCTCCTAACAAACTCTAACCTCTGATCTATACAAACACTTCTATGCTAACTACTGATATTACATAAAACAAACATAAACTGCTGCTGCATCCTTCCACTGCTGTGAACCCAGCAGTACTTGTCATGATCAGCAGTGCTAGAACCATAGCAGTAGATTGAGCAGCAGAGCTTTAGTTCTTCAATCAGACTTTGACTTGATCAGCAGTTGTAGGTCAGCAGTTTGTATGATCAGCAGATAGGAGGTCAGCAGATGTTGAAACCACTTCCAAGGGGAGAGACTTGCAACCAAACATCTGCTTATTCTGGATCCACTGCTCTGATCCAATTTTGGCTTTTATTATCTGTTCCTTTGGCAGGGTTCAATCCCAACACAACTTAATATAGAATGACATAATCGTAGTTAAATTCTAACTCTTGTCTAATTATCCAATTGAGTTTTTCAACCTCAAAATAATATAGAATGGCTTAAACGTAATTAATTTCTAACTCTTGCCTAACTAATATACTGTTCCTAAGAATCTACTTGTTTTGTTATATAAGTATAATACATGTACAAAAGCACTTAAATTAGTGATTTAATTAAATACTAAATTAAAAAGAAGTATTATCATAAGTGTTACCTTGAATTGTGAAGATCCACAGTGAAGGAAAATAGAAATGAACAACTTGAGTAGGTGTGGTTTTAACGAAGAATGAATTTTAACTTCAATTGATTTGGCAATACGATCTTCTGTTCTTATAAATAAATAATGATAGAATTTTTTTTGTTTAAATTTTAAATGTATTATCTTTGTTTTTGTTTATAGATAAAATGATTAGTATGATTTTTTGTTTAAAGCTAAAAGGATCAGTATGATTTATTTGTTTAAAGTATAAAAAAAACCGTTAATATATGTTAGGCCTAATATGATGGTTTTCGTCATAATATATAAAATTTTAATAAGAAAATGAGAAATATATGACGGTTCCGTATAATAAAATAGGCCTAATATGACGGTTTAATATATTAGGTCTAATTTGACGGTTTAATAGAGATTTCATAAATCCAAATCTCAAATTTGGCGGTTTCATTTATCAAAATAAGACGGTCCAATAAAATAAGTTTAATTCCAAATCTCAAATATGTTGCTTTCCATAAAATCGTCTTAAAACCGTTTTTTAAACCGTTTTACTTGCTCTGCAAGTAATGGAAAAGACTGATATGACGCTATGTGAAGAAGATAATAATTATGACAAGTGTGACAAAAATAACGACTCCTCCTTACACCCTTATCGATCAAATTTCCTGTTGGCATTAGACCATGTGTAGTGGTTAAGCCATATAATGCCCCTACCATGGGGCATTATTCGACACGTGGCAGTCCAGTCAGCATGGGGCATTATAGCAAAAGTGGCGTAGTGGGAATAATGCCCAATAACGCCCATGCAATCATTTCACAATTATTTTTTTTAAAGTTTAAATACTTCATTAAATAAAAAAAAATACAATACTAGAAATAAAGAAAAATCCGACTAAATTAAAAAAAAATACAATACTAGAAATAAAAAAAAATCCGACTAAATTAAAAAAAACACTAGTTTTCGTCTTCGCTTTCTTCATCCTCGCTTTCTTACTCGTCCTCCGTTTCTTCCTCACCCTCAGGTGATACATACCGAACCGACCTTGCGTGGTATACCAAATCAACCATTAACTGGGAATGGTACGGTTCGTAACGCAACTCTCGCGCATTATTCACTCTTTCTTCCATTGACGCCTGTGGATGGTCCTCTTGAACGGCTTCTGGCACATAATTCTGGCATATCGCCTTTCCTTCGTCTTCCAAAATCATGTTATGCATGATTATACAAGCGTACATAGCATCTCTCATTTTTTGCTTGCTCCATGCACGACAAGGATTTCTCAAATATTGCCAGTGTTGTTTAAGAACCCCAAAGCATCTCTCAATGTCTTTTCGTGAAGACTCTTCAACCTTTTTAAAGTATGCTCTTTTTTCATCAATAGGATCACTAAACGTCTTCACGAAAATCGAATACCTAGGATAAATTTCGTCGCTCAAATAATATCCATGAGGGTAGTAGTTTCCATTTGCGTAAAACGACGCTTTTGGAGCTTTGCCAGAAATCCACTCCTCTAACAACGGAGATTGTTCAAAAACATTGATACCATTGCATGACCCTACCATGCCAAAGTAAGCCGACCAAACCCAAATGTCCTGTGAAGCAACCGCCTGAAGAATAACAGTGGGTCCTTTTTTGGTCATCCCGTGTGTGTTGGCCTCGCCATGCGGTCGGGCAGTTATCCCAACGCCAATGCATGCAATCTATGCTCCCGATCATACCAGGCAAACCATGCTCCGCCGAATGTACCTCGTAGATCTTTTGAAGGTCGTCCCATGTGGGCGTTCTAAGATAACGCGCACCATACACATCAATAATACCTTTATAATAAAACATACACAAACATAAGCTTCAAAAAAAAAAAAACTGTAAACATTATAGTAAAGTATAGGAATTGTACCACGACAAAAATGCTCCAAGGTGTCTCGCGTTGTTTTCTCGCCCATTTTTAGATACTCTTCGTTGATGTCGGTTGTGTTTCCATAAGCAAGGATTCTTAACGCTGAAGTACATTTTTGGATACCGGTAAATCCAAGTGACCCTCTCGCATCCGCTCTTTGTTTAAAATAATCGTAGTTGGCTTCCAAGTCGTCGACTATGCGTAGAAACAACCGCTTACTCATTCGGAAACGACCCCTAAACATTTGGTTCGAAAATGTCGGCGCCTCATCAAAATAATCTTTCATCAAACGATCGTGTGCCGCGCGTCGGTCTCGTTCAATATAACCTCTTTTATTTTTTTCTACTTGGGGCCGACGACAATGGTTCACATATCTCACCGCTAGTTGACAAGCACTCCTAACCGCCTCTTGCTCAACCTCCTCATCGGTGGAATCATCGCCATCCGCAAAAAACTCTTTGTAGTAAAAATTTACCATGGATGAAGAACTAGGGGAATCCATCAACTTTTTTTATAAAATTGTAGTGTTTTTGAGAGAGTATTTGAGAGAGTTTTCGTTAATTTTGAATGGGTTTATATATTGTTGGGATTGAACCCTAACAGAGGAACAGATAATGTAAAGCCAAAACCGGATCCCATCAGTGGACACTTAATAAGCAGCAATTTACTCTAATCTCTCCCCTTGACAGTGGTTATCTAACAGCTGATAGATGTTAAGTGCTGCTCAACTACAACAACTGATAAACCAAACTCTGATGATTATCTAACAACTGCTGAAGATAAACTCTGTTGCTCTATCTACTGCTGTATCCTAAGTACTGCTGAAGACTCAAGCACTGCCCTCTCAAAGACTGATCACCTTTGAAGAAAGCACTGAAGACTCAACATCTGTGCTAAGGCTACAACAGTGGAACGTGATGCAGTAGTTTCCTTATGTTTTGTACTTTAGTGATTATCAGATGTTACATAACAGTAGTTTGTATAGAACAGTATTTATAGTTTGTTAGGTCGTTAGATGTCACTATCATGGTGACGTCAGCTGAAGCATATCCGTAGTTTGGTTTGCCTATAAGTATGACAGTACTCTGTACTGTTACACTTGATCGTTTTGAGTGAGTTTTTCTCCTCAATTCATCCTTTCATCTTGTGCAACCAACTCTGGTGTATCAGGCTGAGGGGGAGTTTAGATTGTAAGCCTGCACTGTAATCTTTTGCTTTTATGTAAATCTTTTGACTCAATGAAAAGCAATTGTTTATCAATCTACACTTTCCTTTGTTTGTGTTTTCAAAGTTTGCTACTCATTTCCGCTGCATTTATTCGTTTTATGCAAACAAACACAATCACAGACAGCCTTAGATCCTAACAATTGGTATCAGAGCTTGGACAGTCAAATTCGATCTTACAATCAATTTGACATAACAGTTCAGCTCAAAATTCATTGATACCAAGGTTGGTTGTATTCAGTTGAAAAAACAGAGTAACGAGTGAATCATGGTTAAATGAATATTCAAATACTCTGAAAATAAACCAAGATGTCATATGACACACAAATCTCACACAACAAGCGTTATCATGCACATGTCACTCATAGTTTTCAGATCTGTAAAATATCTGATAAATTATGGGATCGTTCGATGTTTTCAAAATTGATTTCAATTGTTGTTTTGATATTTGTGATGTTTTAAGTAAACAACTAAAGTATGTACCTCAGTTCAGCAAAACTTGTGTTCATCTAAAACACTAGAATACTGCTGACAAAGAAAAGAGGGAATAAAACTTTGGTCAAAATCTCTCAAGTGCTCAAAGGCAGGTTGAGTACCTTCAAAAGGACCAAATCAACTTTGTCAAAAACACATTGAGAAAATAAGATGTCAAGAGAGTCCTAATCATAAGTAATGTGAGATCTGTAAAAAAAAAAAAAACATGCTCATACATGGTCAGATCTCTCAAAACATTGCTTCAAAATGATTATGGACAAAGTATGTTCAAAATATAATCTCCTAGTGAGTATTTCTGAACATATGAATAAACAGGGTATAAAGGGAAAAGGAAAATGAACAAATCTTAAAGTGTGGCTATCTCAAACTTTTGAAATCAAAAGCAAAAGAGTATAAGCATAAAACACTCTTGAGGTTCAAATTAGATCATCAGTGGTCATTGTGCAACTGTGTGCATTCATCAATCCAGGAATTATTCTGGTAACAATAGCATCTTCAGTGATGGTGCTTAAAAGGAATTTACAATCAATTGACAAGAAATTGACCCAAACAATGGTCAAAATAACTTGAGAATGATATGATCATGAATTTACTGGAAAATTGTCGGATCCTTTTGATTATTTTCAAAACTTCCTTTGATTTTTGTTAAGGTGTTTTCCTCTAAAATAAAAACCAGATTTATTTCATTCCTTTATGAAATATATTTTGTTCTTTTACTCATTTTTAATAGTAAAAGCTCATCTCTGGTCAGGGTGTAATTTCCTTATTTTTGTGTGAAATTACTATCCTTAAATCTGGTCAAAAGGAAATGACATACATACCAAGGTCAGGTTGAGCTCAAGTTAGGTTTTCACTGATCATAAATTGATTGTAAATTGACTTAGACTACTGAGATACTCATGCTCTAGTTCAGGTAATTAGACACAAAATGAGCAGCTCATGTATAAATGTCTTCATCATCTAGGATGCTAAACCATTGTCTAAATAATAGACACTTGGCAAAACCTAGAACAAAAATTCCTGTAAACAACTGCTGGCAATTTAATCCTGATAATTTACATCTAAAATGTATTTTGTTAAGAATAGCATTTCAAATGCTCAAACAGATGTTAGATAAGATACTGTGCTTTCACAAAGCAAAATCAAGTTCTACATCTGAACAAGCAGATGCTAACATTTTTGTCAAGAGTTGAAACACTACTGCACTATCAGTTGTTGAGACAAAAATCTTCATTATTCTACCACTGTTGTATCTAAAATGCTGTTGAGCTTTAACATCTGCTCTCTAAAGTCTGTCCACTGCTAAAGTGTCAACCTCTGCTCTTCAAAAACACTGATGTTTAAAATCATTGTTTCATCCACTGATACATCCACTGTTTCATTTTATTACCGTTGTAACTACTGATACTCGATCCATCAGTAGTTGTTAAAACAACTGTCTTCCATCATTTACCATCTCATCAGATGTTTGACACGTGGTCAGTTTTTAGCCGTCAGATCATTATAACCACTCACACATATCAGCATTCACCTTTTTCCTTAATAAAACTCTACCCTAACACCAAAACAGGGTTTTACTATCGAATTGAATTCCAAAAGTTCTTTTCTGATAACAGTTTCCCTCTCATAACTCCAAAAATCTTTTTCGATCTTCTTCATAAAAAATGACGAAACCAAAATCGAAAACAAAATCAAAATCAAAACCATCATCTTCCTCCAAAACAGCAGAAGCCACTCAAATGGCCGCTGAAACACCGGAGATCCGCTACAAAGCTCCACACAATTATGTAGCTATACTCACAAAACCTACCGATAACCACACCTTCGACTCCATCCTTGACATCCTTTCTGCATCAAAGTACAAAACTTTGATAACAGCAGACGCTCCTATTTACCTTGACACCCAGAGAGAGTTCTGGAAAAAATGCCACCCTTGAAAAACAAGGAGATATCATCGCTGCCATCAACCCCTCGATACAGGGTAAGAAGGTAAAAATCTCACCAAAATCCATCTCTGAAACCTTTAAACTCGATGATTTAAATGGAAAAACCTATTTTACAAAAGACGAGTTAGTAAAGGATTTCATGAATAGGGGCTATGCAGAACAACCAAATAGGGACACCCTACAAAAGGGTTACTTCCCTTCTGCACCCAGATTTTTATTCCACACACTGCTCATGTGTGTTTCAAATAAAACAACGTCCTTCAATGAGATACCAACAAAAATCCAATGCCTGGGGTATGCAATTTTGAACAGTGAAAACTATAACTACTCCCAGGAAATATTTGATGATTTGGTAAAGAACGTTGATAATAAGGCATTTCTGTTCTTTCCGAGGTTTCTAAGTTACTATTTTGAACAAAAATTTGTCGGGAAAGAGGCAGAAGTGCCCAAACAAGGTGTCTCATTCAAAATAAACTGTTTAACAATAGAAACTTTTTCAAGAATGATGACACCAATAAAATTAAAAACAAAAGAGGCAGAGCAGGTTAGAAACTGCCACTGACCCTCAAGAAACCACTGCTGAGCCCACTGCTCCAGGTGATCAGAGTAGCACACCCACTGCTCTGAAACCCACACCTGCCACCACCAAAAAGACCAAAAGAAAACCATCCAGAAAACCCACCAAACCCAAAACAAAGGCAACTCTGGAAGATGAGATCCCAGAGCAACTGCCAGTGACAACACAAAAGTCACCAGAAACCACTGCTGCTACTTCCTCACAGCAGTTGGTAGAAAGATCTCAACCCCAGCCTCAAACTCCTCTTGCATCCTCACAAAAGGATCAAGTTGTAAGCATAGGGACACCACAATATGAAGCTCTAGGTCCACTCGGATCTATCTTCCACAGTCCTGATCCCAAGGACATGTCTCTTTCAACACCCATACCCTCACTAATAATATTGCCACAATCAATAATACCCCTGTTGCATGCAGTTGATATGGCACAGACAAAAACCAGTTCCTCTCTATCACCCATTACTGAGAGTATACCTCCACAAGTGACTGGGTCTGATGCACTTACCTCTACTCTCCCAGCAACAGCTAAGGAGGTTACACCCCCTGAGTTACAAGTAACTCTCGGTGGTAGTTCAAGTGGGGCAGCAACTACAACTGATGGATCAACAGATCTTCAGTTGGACAGTTGTTACATAACTAAGACTCCCTTGAAGGCAATTTCTTCCATGGCAACATCGGTAACCACCAGTGAGTTATCTTTAACTGCTGGTAACATCAAAGGATTATCGAGTGCCGAAGAAAGAAGTCCCCAGTACCAAGAAAAAGGGGCATCAATGGATGACTTTTGGGCTACAGCTCCTAAGTCACACATTGATACAACCACCACTGGTGGGGATTCAGATGATCCTGTTAAATCAGGTGATGATTCAAGATACAACGAATTGACGGCCAGAGTTGGAAATCTAGAATCTTCTGTTGCCGAAATAAAAGATATGGTGCAGCAGCTGTTAGAAGCTCAAAAAGCCCAATCTTCTGCTCCTCCTGCTCAAGCACCTGCTCCACAAGCATTTGCTACAAATGAGCTTTGGAATATCCTCCAACCATTGCTTGAACACCAGCAACAAATGGTTGCTAAACAGCACGCAAATCAAGCACAAATGCTGACCAACATGGTGGAATCTCGGTTCAAAGACACTCAAGCAGACATCAAGGCTATAAAGGCCAGCATACAACAGAATGCTCAAAGTGAGAAAGGTCCATCTACCATTTTCTTCATGGATACACCCCTAGCAGATAATGCCAAAAAGGGGGAGAAAACCAAGCTGAAAAAGAAAGGTATAGAAGATGGGATATACTTTGAACCAGAAAAACCCAAAACCACAAAAACTTCAACAGCTGATACAACAGTAGTTACAAAAACTGCTGTCAGTAGCCAAACAGCTGCTATCTCATCAACACACACACCTCTAACACACACCACCACAACTACTGTTCCACCACCACCTGTGTCTACAACACAAAAACCACCCCTACCATCACAAACAGCCAAACCATCATCACCCCCTGCTAAAAGGCAGAAGACAACAGATGTTACAACATCTGTTGTAATGGCAACAGTGGTTGAAACACAAGTTGTTTCAACTACTGCTAGTCAACCACTAATCACCTCCCAAACAACTGCCACAATAACCCCTGCTCAAAAGCAGAAGACATCTGCTGACACATCAGCAGTTGTAATGACAGCAGCAGTTGAGACACCAGTTGTTTCATAAGTTGTTTGTCAACCATCCACCACTGCTCTATCCTTTCCTATATCTCAACCAAGGTTCTTTAGCAGAAAAAGAAAGCCTATTACTGCCGATGAAGGGATACATGATCCAAATGCTGAAAAGTATCCACTGGAGCTTGAAGCCGTCAAAAATGAGATGAGGCAGTTTTATACAGAAACAGATCCCTCAAAAAGAAAATTCTCCTCACTCATAGGCTATATAGCTCCAGAAGATATAAATGATTATCTCAAGATAAAGGCAAGGCAAGCTAAAGTTAAAGCCAAGGTTGACAGTGAGAAAGAAAGGCTAAGCGAAGAAGGCATTGCTAATAGACTGGATTTCTACCTTGCAAAGGTTAAGCAGATGGAAGAATATGCACAAGAGCTAGACAAAGAAAAGGCTGATCAAAAGAAGAGATTGAGAGAACAACTTCTAGGCTTCATCATGAAAGAAAAGTTATATTCTGCTGAAGAATCCCAGTTTAAAGAATGGCCTTTGGTAGCTTTGAAGCATGAGGCTGAAAGGATCCAAAGAATCAAAAATGATCCTTCAAAGAAGAAAACTGCTCCAAACTGGAGTAAGTACAAAAGACTCATTGCTGATCTCACTGCTGAATATAAAGGAAAGAAGAAGGAGTTAGTGGATGCTAAAGTAGATACTGCTGAAGCCATATCAAAATGGTCTAGGCAGCAAACTGATGAAGCCTATGAGAGGCTGAAGAAAAGGAAGAAGAGAGAACAAATGATGAAGATGGAACATCAAATTGAAAACCTCAGAACAATGCTAAAATCAGCATACAAACCTATTCTTGTCTCAAATCAAGAAGAAGGTACACAGATGTCTGAAGAAGAGGTCAAGGAAAAAGAAGGAGAGTTCTTCAAAGACACCATCATGAAAATGGGTCTGAAAGAAGATAGCTCATCAAAGCTTCAAAGCCTTTTTGTGAAGGTATTAAACAGCCCTGCATCACCAAACACTACAACAGGCATGATAGACAATGAAAAACAAGAGCTTACTTGACAAGAAACTGCAGAAGACATAGCTGCAGCAAACAAAGTCATAGAAGAAGCTTTCAAAAGAATGTCTGAGAGTTTGCATGTGTTTTCAAGGCCATCATCCCTCAAATCATCTGATAATAAATCTCTCCCAAGAAACCCATTGGATTCAAAAATACTAAAGTGGAAGTCTGATCAAAAGACCCACGTATTGACTTTGCTCAGATCCAATGGTGAGGTGAAGCATATATCAAGGAAAGAAACACTAGGCCTTAGTGTTCAAGATTTGCAGGATCTCCTTGAGCTTTCACTGTGCAGGGATGTAGATGACCAGAGTGCCAAAGAATTTGAAGCTGAATTTAAGGAACAAGCTAGGGCACTCTTGATGAGTAATAAAGGTCCTGAATAAGGAATGGTTTTGGCATTATCTGTTCCAGGGGGAGATTGTTGGGATTGAACCCTAACAGAGGAATAGATAATGTAAAGCCAAAACCGGATCCCATCAGTGGACACTTAATAAGCAGCAGTTTACTCTAATCTCTCCCCTTGACAGTGGTTATCTAACAGCTGATAGATGTTAAGTGCTGCTCAACTACAACAACTGATAAACCAAACTCTGATGATTATCTAACAACTGCTGAAAACAAACTCTGTTGCTCTATCTACTGCTGTATCCTAAGTACTGCTGAAGACTCAAGCACTGCCCTCTCAAAGACTGATCACCTTTGAAGAAAGCACTGAAGGCTCAACATCTGTGCTAAGGCTACAACAGTGGAACGTGATGCAGTAGTTTCCTTATGTTTTGTACTTTAGTGATTATCAGATGTTACATAACAGTAGTTTGTATAGAACAGTATTTATAGTTTGTTAGGTCGTTAGATGTCACTATCATGGTGACGTCAGCTGAAGCATATCAGTAGTTTGGTTTGTCTATAAGTATGACAGTACTCTGTACTGTTACACTTGATCGTTTTGAGTGAGTTTTTCTCCTCAATTCATCCTTTCATCTTGTGCAACCAACTCTGGTGTATCAGGCTGAGGGGGAGTTTAGATTGTACGCCTGCACTGTAATCTTTTGCTTTTATGTAAATCTTTTGACTCAATGAAAAGCAATTGTTTATCAATCTACACTTTCCTTTGTTTGTGTTTACAAAGTTTGCTACTCATTTCCGCTGCATTTATTCGTTTTCTGCAAACAAACACAATCACAGACAGCCTTAGATCCTAACATATATATATATATATATATATATATATATATATATATATATATATATATATATATATATATATATATATCTCTATACTACTTTAATAAACATATATGAAGGACAAGATGGTAATTCAACAAGGTGTTGAAAAAACACTTAATGCACAATGTACAAGTGTTAAGGCACAAGAAAACACAAAACCATTTACCCTTTACACGGATCTACATCTGCCGTCCATTTTTTTAACTTTTTCACACGGATCTACATCTGGACCATCCATTTAACTTCACACGGATCACCAATTGCTTTCTCTCTCATTCCTCACACATCTCACAAAACAACATCAGATCTTCTCTCTCTCTTCTCTCTCTTCTCTCTCGGCGATCTAGGGTTTCATGAGAGTATGAGGATGAGCTTGGTAAGACGATGCGACGGTGCGACGGTGTTGAGGACCTAACCATCGCCTCCAACAATGGTGGCTAGGGTTTCTTACAGATCTGACGTATAATTTTCGGAGAGTTTTGGTAAATTGGCGACCATACATACGATATCAGGTGAGTTCTGGTTTCGATCGTTTAATTTCCGGCCATATGAGTTTTGCTTTACGACTTTGCTTTTTGTTCTAAGCAAGTGTACGTCTCTTTTCTAGCCTTTCTCAAGATGCTTAAACACAGTAAGTACCAAATAATAGGGCTTCATTATGTTAAATTGTTCTTTTCATACTTTTGTATACGTTGGATTACACTTGTAAAGTGCACAAGTATAATGTCTTATCCATGAATATTAGACATGTTTGAGGGGTACACCAAAAAGAAGCTCATTGTTACCAAGAACCAGGTACTATTCTTGAACATATGTGTTTTATTGTTTTATATAATTTATCAGATGTTTGGATCTTTAAATATCTTTATATGAAGAGTTATACTGGTTTATTCCATATTTTTTATATCGAGTTTGGGTGTTTTTGAATAGATCTTTAAATCAAACAAGACCATTCATTTGATAATTTTGTATATCTTTTTGGGTTCTTGATATAGTTGGTAGTGCATATGGGAAGGAAATCGATATTTGGAGTGCAGGGGTAATGTTGTATATTCTATTAAGCGGTGTGCCTCCATGTAGGGATTGGATGTTAGTTTGAATTTGGGTTCCTCTTCGTTGGCTGATGGTTCGAAATGGACGGATTGGATCGTGGCGGTCATTATAAACAGCCGAAAGTTAATTCCTTGGCAATGTGAGACCTTCTTACTGTTAACTTTTTTTTGTTTTGATAGGCTTTGTGATTATTGTTAAAACATGACTGATTAAGGTTAAAAACATAAATGGTATTTGACGGTTTTTTTCAAGAATTAATTAATATTTTTGGATAAAAGAATATTAATCGATCTACCCTACACTAAACGATAAAGACAAGGAGGCAAGATGCTAAACCATCTCAGTATTGAGTTATTTACAACCAATCAATTAATATGGGTGTTTACTTGTACCGATAATTGTTTTAAATGAACCAATGGGTTGTCGTGCATCGTATGTTTTAGTTTTTCTTTTTCTGTTTTTTATGGACCCAGAAATTGCATAAATAGAATGTAATACCAGCATCTGTAGTAGGCGGTAACAGATCTGTTTGTTTGTCTTTCTTGATTTGACAACATTGGCGAGCTACTTTTGTTTATCAGCACACGGAGAGTAAAAAAACAATGTTGACTTCCCGAAGTGGGCAAGATATTCGAGAAGTATAGATATTTCTTTTCTTATATTCATAAGACTTCTTACAACTACAACTCTTTTTTATAGACAATTCATTTCTCTTGCAGGCTCGTGAATATCTTTCTACACTAAGTGACCTCAGTTAAACTCAGTTAATCTTTCTACACTTGTGGGCATGCTCCGGGTCTGTTATGGGGCTGTCCGGGCTTATTGTGGTGGTCCGGGATTATGCTTCTACTTAATTCTTCCTCCAGTGGCCCGGATTTTGTGATTAACTTATGTCTGAAGCTGCATCTCTGGCCCAAGATTCTCGAGCTGGCTTTCGTCTACATGCCGCTGCTCTCCTTTAAGTTGTTTTGGATCTGGCTGAAGGCCCACAAGTGGGTTCTGCAGGCCCATATTTTGTTGCTGCTGAAGCGGTTCCCTCATCAGCGATTTCAAGCCATTTCGGTTGGATTGGCTGGGTTTAGGCTCATTTGGATGGCTGCTACTACGCTGAAGAGCAATGCTCAAAGTGGTTTTGTTTACACAGATGCCTTTCGTGTAGGTGGTGCTGATCAACCCTCTATACCATCTGTCATGCCGCCAAGGCCCGTTAGGAATAATGCTGATATCCCAAGATCAGGCTCTTATGTGCATCCTTTCCTTCCTGGCCAAAGGTAAAGCAGCCGTCCTTTTAATTCGAGTAAAATGCCATTTTTGTCCCTGAGGTTTGACCACTATGGCGACTTCGTCCAAAGGTTTGCTTTTCGTCCTTTTACCTATTTGTTAACTCCATCCATTCTTTGGCGACTTTCGTCCAAAAGGTTTTAAATCTTTCATAACTCCATCCATTTTTAACGTTAAGTCAGGGGTATTTTCTTCCTTTAACCTATTTGTTAATGTTTATAAGAAAAGTTATAAATATAAAGTCAACAAAGGTGTATCTTTATTTCTTAATAGCGTTTTTTTTGTTTTAATAAAAAAATGTCTAAAAAACGGAAATACCCCTCATTTAACAAAGAAAAATGGATGGAGTTAATGAGTTGGATGAAAATGGCAAGGTTTCAAATCATTTGGATCTAGATGCGGAAAGACAGACCTTTGGACGAAAGTCGCAAAAGTGGCCAACCTTAGGTACCGAATTGGCATTTTACTCTTTTAATTCAAATTAAACTTTTAATGTTTTCATTATATTTTCGTAGTTAGTTTTGTATCTCGGGATGATTTTCTTCAACATTAAATAAATGGTGATGATTTGTGCAGTTCTGTGGCTGCTAGAGCTCCCGGTTCGGTTGGGTCTTCAATGATTCCTCCACACCCTGGAAGTGCTGCACGGGCACGTGAACGAGCCCAGGCCCTCCAGGCCTATTTTCAGCAACCTTGCAGTTTACTAGGCTTACGCACACCTATTGTATCTGGGTCACGGAGATCCAACAGCCAGGCCCAAATGGGTCAAGCCGGGTCATCTTCAGATAACATTCGTGGAGGTGGCATCTATTTCATCCCAACATCTGGGTCAAACTCAGATGTCTATGACGCGTAGACTACGCATCTCAATTTTCTGAAATTTTGATCGAGTTAACTCGGATTATTTTTTTAAGTAATGTAAATTAACTAAGCTGGAAACTGGAAGTTAACAAACTTTGAGGTTTAAAAAAAATTAAAAATAGTTCCTTAGATCTTCATAGTCCAAGTTTAGTTATATCTTGAGAGAAAAAATTGACTTTTTGGGAATAGAAAAAAAGTACTAAGTTTTCGTTGGTTCTTTTTTTTTATGTAGATGATTTTACATCAATGATCTGGGATTTAGGGACTAAAGGTATAGCGCGTGCCAGTTAAAGTATCCTAAATTGACCCATCCGTAAGTTAATGGGTCAAACTATTTCTAACTGTATATTGATATGCATACGTATGGCTAATCGTTGATTCATGTGTATTAACGAACAGGTACACAAATGAGTTTGAAAGCACCAGAATTATTGGAGAGACACTCCGTAAGCAGCAATTTTGTTAAAATATAATTTTTTATACATGCATCGAATATGAACTTTTTGGCTTTTTCTACTTTGATCTGTTTCTTTTAAGCCAATTTATTTTTATTTTCTTTTGCCATCGGGGGAATCCATTTTGGAAGTTGGTGCGGAATGTGCTTAGAACCCAAGTATAGAGCAAAAAGACTGTCAACAACCAAAGCCTATCTTTTAAGTAATGGATTTATCTAATTATTTCAATTCATTTATACAGTCAGAGTAGTTTGTTTAATTGTAGCTTTTTTTTTGTTCTCTTTTAAGTAATGGATTTATCTAATTACTCCCTTAAAACTTCCTCTGCAGCCTTCAATCCCTGGCCCATTAGGTCCGATCCCTAACGCCTCTTCATCTATGGCATCTGCTATAGAACGCGAAAGAATGCAAACACCAATATCCATTGGCAATCTTACAAGTTAATGTCCCTTAACCATTTACCATTTTTTATCTGCGGTCGACTTATTTTCTTTTGTGTGTGTTCAAATAATGCAGAAACCAGTAAAGTTGTGGATATTATACCCAGAATCGCATATGGTGCTGATAACACTAATAGTAAGTGGGCCTAATTAACATTCTAGAGAGAACTAAAGCTTAAGGAAAACGATGTTTTGACACATGTGGCAGTATTGTAATATGCAGGAATCTTGTATGTCGAATGCGAGAGATACAGGAGTTGTGCAAAAAGGCTGGTGTGAAGGTAAGACCGTATTGGTCGGTACCCAAATCTGTTCATGCCCACAGGCCCAGAAACCTGGTTTGTTTACTTACTGTGTAATTTTAATGTGGTTTACTGGTGTTGCATAAGGGGTATTTTAGGTTGGGACCGGTCAAAAAGGCTGCACAATCAGTGTAATGGGATGTTCTCAAGCTGGTACAACTACTGCAGAAGGTCTGAGACATTGCAGCGTCATTGTGGTTCTATAGGGAAGTTATACAGGAATGTTAAGTTGATGGTTCTGGGTCTCGGTTTGTCTGTTGGATGTCACTGGACAACCGAGAGCTGGTGGCATCAAGCTAGCATTTTTTCTCAGCGTAAAAGATTCTATTTTGTTGGAATATTACTGAAGTGGGATATCCGTGAAAATGGCTTGACTATTGTGCATTTATTGCTGCTGAGGACCGGTTTCATGCTGATGTACAACATCTGGAGCTGGTGCAGATGGGTGTATGATGAGCATCGGAGCTGGGCCTTATATCCATTCATGAAGGCCGACAAAAGGAAACTCTGGCCTGCTGTATTTTGGGCTAAAACTGAGGCCCAATTGATTTCCCAAATCCCTGGTTCAATGCTGGTTATGAAGGCCCAAACTGGGGAGTTTAGGATGCAACCGAGGCCCAATTGACTTCCCAAATCCCTGGTTCAATGCTGGTTCGAAAACAATGCTGGTTATGTTTTTTTTTTTCTATCGTGCAACCCATCTTACTTCCGAATAGAAAATTATATGTCATGTTATTACCTTTTACCTTGGAAAAAAATATTCATCTTTTGTATTCACTAACTTAGAGAGTATAATTGGAATGCATTTAGTGTCCCTATTAGCATGGATCTTTTGTAAACATGGATCTAAACATTACAACACAAGCTGCCATAAGATATCAGATTTCCGTTAATTTGGGTAATATTTTCATGTGTTAAATTGGGTGGGTTGGGTTGACTCGCTAAACATTTTTCAAACCATTTGTTTTAATAAGAAGTTAATTTGTTAATCGAGATTGCAAAAAAGTATAGTGTTATGAAGAGTATCTAGATACTTGAATTGAGATTAATAAGACTTTGGATGCCTTTGAATGCATTTGACCCATTAGATGTGTTATCCCTTGGCTAATAGTATCTAGATATTAGAATTGAATAAACCAACTCCCCACCTAACCTTTCTTCTTCTTCTTCTTCTGCCATAAATTAGCACACCAACA
Source organism: Helianthus annuus (assembly GCF_002127325.2). Lineage (NCBI taxonomy): Eukaryota > Viridiplantae > Streptophyta > Magnoliopsida > Asterales > Asteraceae > Helianthus > Helianthus annuus. The sequence goes on from NC_035441.2 coordinate 44,524,836, forward strand.
ACAGCAGCACCCTCCCAACTCTTCTTCTTTGCAACAATCAGTGTACATATCAAGAATAAAAAAACTAACTTAAGTACGATACAATATATCACGAAACGACTGATAAACTAACGGTAAACGATTATCCTATTGTAAATCGTCACTCCCGCCGCATCGCGCGGGTAAATGGCTAGTATATATATATATATATATATATATATATATATATATATATATATATATATATATATATATATATATATATATATATATATATATATATATATAGGTAAAAGGTTTAAAAATAAAAAAAATAAAAAAATGAAATAGCCGTTGGACGAATTTGATTGGTCAGTCAACATCAACAAAGCGTTTTAATTAAAACGCCAAAACGGCTTTTTTTCAAAAAACACGCCCAATAACGCCTCATGTAATGAGGGTGCTGCGTTTTGAGGCGTTATAATCGAATTTTTTTAAAAATAACGCCCTTACAAGCTCTACCACCACGTGACTTATGTTGAGTAAAATAAGTCGTAAGGCTGATTTTAATGCTCAACCGTCGCCGACAAAAATAATCAAGTCTTGCGGTATGGTGACTATATATTAATACCCATATGCTGACTATATTAATACCCATCACCAAAATTCAAGTGATGTATGACTAAACACATTAAATCCATAACTAATAAGAGTATATATTCTTGTTTTCCAAAATCAATTTACTTTGATGTAATGTCTATTCGTATGAAGACGGACAAATTTTCCTCTGAAATTTATGGAAAAGTATTCTAAAAAACACTCAACAATTATGGAAACATATTCTAAAAAACACCTAACATTTTCATTAAAGTTAAAATAAGACCATGTGTAGTGGTTAAGAAAAATAATGCCCCCACCATGGGGCATTATCCGATACGTGGCAGTCCAGTCAGCATAGGGCGTTATTGCAAAAGTGGCGTAGTAGAAATAATGCCCAAATAATACCCCTTCCAATCAATAAACAATTACTTTTTCAAAGGGTTAAAGATTAAAAAAATAAAAATAAAAGAAAAGGCCCCTTACTTGGACCACTCTCATTGGCCCATGCAAAGTTCCATTTCATCACTTCAGCGTTTTCTTAAAAACGCCTGCATGTAAAATTCTCAAATATAACGCCCAAAAACGCCTGTTGCAATGGGGGGGGAGGGGCGTTTTGCGGCGTTTTTTTTTTTTTCAATTTTTTTTAAAAATACCGTCCACTACGGGTGGTCTAATACTGTTGCATAAACTCTGTTTTCAAAACTGCTACAAATTTATTGAGTAGAGGTCAACTATCATGACAACTTGAGTAGTTATTTTTTTTTCGACAACAATTCCAATATTTTATATAACAAATACATTAAGATCATTCAGCATAAGAAAAGATCAAAAATACCTAAAACATGTTTGGTGAACTAACATATCATAAAAAACACTATTCTTATAAAAATCAAAATCCACCCGATAACAAAACTTAAAAACACTTAAACAGAATGGCAAATCATCACTATTTTTAATAAAAATATATATTTTTAACATTACCCCCGGGGCGGCAAAAAATTTTCCACGGGTGATATGCATAGCGGCGCCATGGTGGTTTCTCTCTTTCACACACATATATTGTTAGTGCATTATCTGTCTATCGCCTCCGTCAATCTAGTCCGTAGCAGAAACCAAGGAAAACGAGAGATATAGTGTTAAATTTAGTGATAGCTAGTAAAAAAGGCAAGGTGGCATAACTGTAATTAATGAGATTCCTCATTAATCCCTTGGCCTATAAATAGAACTCTAGAGCTTCTAGTTTAGAACTTTTGAGACTTTTGTCATTTTCACAACTTAGAGAGAGGAAGCTAGAGAGAGAAAGCTAGAGAGAGAAAGTTCGTTATTCGTGATTCAGGTGCTGTACATTTTCAGATTCGTTAATAGAATCACGTTTATATTACATCACGTGTGTTAGCTCGCGTTCGTGTACGGATTCCGCACGTCACACGTTCGATTACGCAATCGTTTCGGAGTCAAACCGGTCCTGACAAGTGGTATCAGAGCAGGAGCTCGATTGCACTGATCTTTCACACGTTTTCGCACAGGATTTCATCAGATTCAGATCCGAATTTCATCTAGTTCTTCATCTTTTTCATATTTCTTGCGGTTTTAACTGATTTTCGTCGAATCGAACAGGTTTTTAAGGTCCGTTTCAGCTGATTTTTGGATATGTTGTGCGCCTATACCCGATCTACAACCCTACCAAGTTTCAGATCGAAACTCCAAACCGTTTAGGAGAAATCCAGATTTTTCCGTTCGAAATCGCGTCAAAGTTGCAGGTCTACAGGTCTGGTTCGCTTATTTGAACAGACTTGAACCGCTTTTTTGTCAAAGTTTCTGGACCGCTCCAAATTTGTTGTTTAGATCGCTTATATGGACAGTGTGTGGACCGCTTATTCATACAGTTGAGGATCGCTTTTATGACACATGTTGAATCGCTCATAAATCAACTATTGAACCGCTTATTGAACAACAGTTTGGTCCGCTTATTTGACATTGTTGAGGCTCGCTCATAATACTTTTCTGGACCGTTGATAAGACAGTTCATGAATCGCTTTTGTGTCATCTTTGTCACTTGATTCTCTGATCATTAAAAAAGGTTGTCGGCTAAGTGGTAGAAAAGGCCCAATCACGGTCGGTGGTTATGGAATTAATCTGTTGTTGTTGTGAAATCGTCAGTTAAAAGGCCCAATAGGATTGGTTCACAACAAGTTTGTCGGCAACTTGAATATAAAAGACCAACTTTTACACCGCCCCACTACAATTTGTTTGGCCCAATCAACTTTGAGTTGTTGTTGACTGATAATTGCCGCCCACTAAAGAAAGGCCCATGTGCACCGATTAGAAGCCCAATCACATACTTTTAATTTTGGCCTAATCATAGTTGACTCATTAAAATCGGCACAATCATCATTCATGTAAACTTTCGGTCAAATCACATTATACGAACAACAGTCTTGTGGCATTTTAATTGTTTGATATTCTTGAATGTGAGCTTGGATATAGTCAAAATTGAGATGTGTGAATTATGAAATGAATTGTGGTTATTGATTGTTTGTGATACTTGTGTGTGATGATTCAATAGGATAAACAATTGTTTAAGTTTTGTCTTTTTGTGCCAACTAATTCAAGATTTTGTCATGTAGTGTCAACCGATTGACCAGTTCCTGACCGATTGAACAGTTTTCTCGTCAAAACGGCAACCGATTGAACAACATCCCGTCCGATCGACCAGCATACTATCCGATCGATCAAATTTTCATCCGATTCAAATTGTTGGATAAATTTCTAAACTGATCGTTTGATTGTTTGATTCAGGTAATTCGAGAAATTCAAGGTTCGCATCATGGCTGAAATTAAAGAGAAAACTCGAGAAGAGATTTTGAGTGAGAAGACTTACAAAGAATGGAACGTGGTCCACAACAGAATGGATGACATGCAGGAAGAATATGAGAGTGCTGTCAGTAACAGAAGATGGGATAAGAAGAGAGAATGTTACTACAACAGATAAGGTGAACCAGTTGTTCCAAAGAAAGATATAATTTTTAATGATGTTCTTCTCGTAGTCCCGTTGAGAGCCGAATACTACAGAAGAGTGATGAAAGATGAAGCATATGTTAAACAGTATGAAAAAGATATCAGATATGCTATGCTGTCATGTTTGAGAAAAAGAGATGAGGAAAGAATGAAGAAAAATGTTGAAGAGATGGTGGAGAATTTGAAGAAGGTTGCTGAAACAGAAATTGTTGTAGCAGAAGTTGTGCAAGAAGCTGTTACTGAAGAACAGCAGATTGAAGAAGAGATGAAGAAAGAAGAAAAAGAAGAAAAGAATGAGAATGAGAAAGATGGTACTGTTGGTGATGAAATCAGTGTTGACCAAAAGCTGAATGATGCTGAGATGAAGCAAACAGAAGCTGCTGAAAACACCGAGGTGTCAATCACTGAGGTACTTTCTGATTCTGAAGTTTTAAAACAAATTGAACAGTGCAAGAAATGCATGGAACCATGTAGAGCTTGTACTGAAAAAGATGAGCAATTCAGAATAAGAGAACTTGAATTCACAAAAATCGAAAACATTTTCAAAGAAAAATGCAAAGAGATGTTAGAAAAAGAAAAGGTTTTTAACGAAAATGATGAAAAACTTTCAGAAAAATGTTCAAAGTTAGAAAAAGAAAATGAAGTTTTGAAAGAAGCTGTTTTGAAAATGAAAAATGAATGCGAACGAAAAGAGATTGCTTGTCAAGAAATGAAAAAGGAATATGACTCAATGAAATTATCATATCATGTTATGAAAGAGTCGTATGATAAAGTAAAAGACGAAATGAAATATGCTCAATCTAGAATGAATTATCTTTCTGAAACAACCAAAGAGCTTAAACGAATGTATGCTATAAAACAAGATGTTGTTAATTCATATATCGAAGATGTTGCTAAGCTAAAGCGACAGATTGTTGATTTAGAGCAGGATAACAATAAGTTAAAAAGTTACCACGTGTCGTCATATGTGCTTGAAAGAATTTTCCATATAAAACCGGGTGATGGTGAGTCTGAGCAGAACAAGAAAGGCATTGGCTCAGAGTTTCATCAAGTTCCACCACCGGAAAAGTTTGCATTTTATGATGAGGAAAAGGTCGAAAAAGCTTTCAACATGGTAGACCAATTGCCAGACAACATTGACATAACCTATTCCAAATCTGATGATTCTCATGATTCAGAGGTGGTAGGTAAAGTCGTTGAAAGTGTGTTAAAAGAAGAGTCGGTTGATACAGGTAAATCTGAATCACAGGATGAAGATGAAGGAAATCTTCATGATGCATATCTGAAAAACACAAAATCCGAGAACAATTTGAATGATGATTCAAAGGGATTGGTTTATACCATGATTGGATCGGACAAATTATTCTTAGATGTTGTATTCCCGATTCAGAATGTGATTTCAGAAAAAGTTGACAAAGTTTTCAAAATGGTTGAGATTGAGAAGTCTGAGATTTCAAAGTTTGTCGGTAAGAGTCATAAAGGTTCGTATAACAAACCTGGTTTCAAAAAGAAAAACATGAAGGCTGGGTTGGGTTATAAGAAGAAACAGAATCGAAACAAAAATGAAACGCAAAATTATCAGACTAAAATGAGTTTTGTTCAAGGAAATAGTTTGGATGAAGAAAAAGAACTTAAAATTGGACGACAGTCTAACGCTGAGTTTGAGGTTCAAAAGAAAAAGCAACAACCACAGGTTAAAGATGTGTCCATGAGAACATGTTTCAAATGTGATCAAAAAGGACATCTTGCACGCAAGTGTCCAAATCCAAAACCTATGGATGTAGATCAAAAGAAGATTGATGCTGAGAAACAGAAATCTGGGAATATGAGACAAAGGTCACCCAAATTTGATTCAAAACAAACTTGGAGGTATAACACAAACAAGTTTGCTTCAAATCAAAATTGGAAATCAAACCAGAACAGGTTCGATTCAAGACAGACCTGGAACTCTCACACACCCAGACTCAGAACAACACAAAGGTGGAAAACTTCAGTTGATATGACAAAACCCCAACAGTTTTGGAAACCACAAGTTGTTGTTCAAAATCAAAATGTTCAAAAAGATTCACATTTTTACAAACGTGGTACACCGAAAGGTCAAACATGGAGTGTTAAGAAACATGTTGATTCGGTAAAAGATGAGAAAGTTGAAGTTAAAATTGAGAAAGTTTTTGTGAAAAATGACAATGAATTTCCAGCTTTGAATGAAAATTATTGTGTTGAAATGCCTAAGGTTCAACAGACCTGGGCTAAATTGTTCAAGTAATTCAATTAGTTGAATGTGCAGGTGCTCAAGGAATCTGAAGATTGTAAGTTTGGAAATTGGAGCAGCCTGGTACACCAAGAGGAGGAGAAGGCTGCTGGACCCTGTGTTGGTTGAAACAGGGAGTTTATATGTTTTTTTGTACATAAATAAACAATATTTCAAAAACTCTAAAAATTTGAAAATTAAAAACCAAAAATATGTTTTAGTTTGTTACAATTTGAAAAACCAAAAATATGTTTGTTTTTTAATTTTTGTCAAAAATAGAAAAATCAAAAATATGTGTTGATGGAATACGCCGAAACCCTCACGGCTGTACAAACATGATTACATTCATCAGATTGAAAAACGGTTTTCAAACTGTAAAAAATCAGTGTGTTGTAAATCATGGGGGTACTGTATGTTAGTTTTTCTGCTAATTGTGCTAAATAGTATGTTATGTTTTCTGTAATTCGGTACACGAGAAGCAGAAAATGGATGGCGAGACAAAGCTATCTACATCGGTTATCAAATTTCGTTTAATGGTTTTGCATTTTAGGGGGAGAAATATTTGTCAGAAAATACAAAAACATTAGAAAATTTGAAAAAGCCAAAAACATGATAAAATTCGAAAATTTGAGTTTTGTGTAAAAAAGAGGAAATGATAGTACATCAGTAGACAGTTACAGTATGCTAAAGAATTGTAATGATTAAATAGCGTTAAACAGTCTCACTGATGATATGTCGATAGGTTTTTATACACTTAGTAAACTTTTTCGGGATATAAACCGAAATTCAAACTTGCTTATTTTGTGGGGAACACTACTTGGATATATAGGTAACCCCTGAAATCTTGTTTGAAAGGTCTCGTATTCTGATATACTAGGTTTTTATACTCTATGATGTCTGGGGTATTATTCCGGGACTTCTGCTGAACGGAAGTTCTGACCTAGTCCTTGGATAATACTTTCACCGAATGCTTGAAACATAGCATAAACCCTCAGCATGCAGATGAAACAATAAAATTGATAGTCGCTGCTGTTGTAACTAAAAGATCCTTTAAAGGGGACATACTAAAAAGTCGAAACTGATATCTCTCTGCGCATACGGAAGTATCGACCTGAGATCCCTCAGTCCTCGCATACCTAATTTATGTACAGATATCATTGTAGTATTAATCACCTGTAAGACTGAATATTGGGATTCTGGATACGGGAGTATATTCAAGAGGTGGGACACATGAATGAGTTTAAGTCTTAAAACATCTAAATCGTATCCTGAATTAGTTGAAATTTGTATGAAAATTTAAGTGGATCAGTATATTGACAATCTAAGTGAATTGTTTAATTCTTAATGTGTAACTAAGCTCAACGGTACTTGTGACTTGTCAAAAACTGATATGATCCTCTGTCGCATTCTCAAACAAAAATATTGTCTGTAAATATGTTTGTATATATTTCTTTACTGCTTTATATTTTCAGAAAATACAAAAAGATTTTAATTTCTACTTTAGTTTCGATAAACCGATGTCTGAAATGCTGAGTTTCAAAATCTAAGTAAGCTGATTGTGTTTCTGAAAATAAAACAAGTTCATCAATTTGATACTTGATTTAAAATCAAAAATTTCAAAAACAGTTTGTGATATCTCCAAGGTCATTAATTTGGACTTGGATGATTAACTGTGAGGGAGTTGGATTCTTTAATGCTGCCATATCTGTAAAGTTAGTTGATAGGGGGAGTTGATTAGAGAATTTGATTGATAATTTCAAAATGATTGTTACTTATAAATGTCTGAGTGTTGCAGATGTTATACCAGACCACGGTCCCGATAGCCGAGTCTAAGGGGGAGTCTGAAGACGAGCTCAACGCAAACGGAAGCGTACAAAGAGCCAGGTATCATTTCTGGAAGAGCTTGTAACCGGAAAGCAAGGTGTCGATCCCAAAGCACGGAAGCTTGATGAAAGGGGGAGCCTGACAAAGAAAAGAGTCTACAGAAAGGAGAAGCTGAAGCTGAAAACAAATCCACCGGGATTCTGTTTGAGCAAGGGGGAGTCTGTGTAGCTGAGGATGTTAAAGCTTCAAGAAGACTCAAAGAAAGAGAGAAAAGACGCTACGAGTTGACTACAGATTGACTACAGCAATATCCAAGGGGGAGTCTGTTAGTGCATTATCTGTCTATCGCCTCCGTCAATCTAGTCCGTAGCAGAAACCGAGGAAAACGAGAGATATAGTGTTATATTTAGTGATAGCTAGTAAAAAAGGCAAGGTGGCATAACTGTAATTAATGAGATTCCTCATTAATCCCTTGGCCTATAAATAGAACTCTAGGGCTTCTAGTTTAGAACTTTTGAGACTTTTGTCATTTTCACAACTTAGAGAGAGGAAGCTAGAGAGAGAAAGCTAGAGAGAGAAAGTTCGTTATTCGTGATTCAGGTGCTGTACATTTTCAGATTCGTTAATAGAATCACGTTTATATTACATCACGTGTGTTAGCTCGCGTTCGTGTACGGATTCCGCACGTCACACGTTCGATTACGCAATCGTTTCGGAGTCAAACCGGTCCTAACATATATACATATATATATATACATAGGATTAGGTTCAAACGTGAACATTTTCTCCAGCGTGAACTGCGTGAACTGATCTGGGCCCTTGATTTTTATGATCTTGAGATTTTAAGTCAATGGCATGATGGTAATTATTTGATTAATTGTTACTATTTAATTAAATCAATAAGGGTAAATGTGTAATTTCCTTTTTAAACTAATTCCATAAATCTCGTTCTCTCTCCTATTCAATCTTTCTTTATCATCAAACTCTCTCTCACCTTCATTGACCAGATCTAAGAAAATACATTCAATCTTTCTCTCATCTTCATCGCTCAGATCCAAATTTCTCTCTCACGTTCATCGCCCAGATAGAAAAGTATCTCCGGATGGTTTTTCAGATCCGAATCAAAGGAAAACGGGACATCGTCGTTTCATCGCCAACATTGATCTTCGCCGGATTGTTTTTCAGATCCGAACCGAAGAAAAACGATTCATCGCGTCTGTTTCATCGCCGGATCGTATTATTCAGATAAGGTAATTCTAATCCGATTATTGTTATTTATACGTAATTGTATTATCTAGCTTTTTAGTTTTATTCAGATGGATTTTATTAATTTTGGAACATTGCTGTCGTTTAAGTTGTTTCTCAAAAAAAAAGTTGTTTTTCTTTGTTTGATTTAAGCTTGTCTAGATGATAAAGTTGTTTTTCTTAGTTTTTAATTTTGGAACATTGCTGTCATTTAAGTTGTTTCTCTAAAAAAAAAAAGAGGCACACCAACAGGAAAAAGTAAGGAGGCACACCAACAGTTCGATGAAATGTTCCTGTGAATAATTTAACTTTTTGTGTTGAACTTGCTTAGGTTTTTATGGGTTGTTTGTTGTTTGATAATGGGTCAATTTCTTTACAAGAAAGTTGTTTGATTTCACTTCTTTTCTTGTTTTCTAAATCTTGGTTGCTGTCAGTAATAAAAAGGACTTTTTTTTTATAAAAATGTGATTAAAACTTAACAATTGTATAAATTACGGTGAAAATTTTGTGGGCATTTAATGAATAAAAAACTTTAGTTTAACTCTGTTTCTGTGAATAACTTTAGCTTTTTGTTTTAATGTGATGTACACATGTGTATTTTGATTTTGCTCTGGTTTTACTGCGATGTACACATGTGTATTCTGGTTTTGCTCTGTTTTTAATGCGATGGACACATGTGTATTCTGATCTTAACGCGATGTACACATGTGTATTGCGTCTGTTTTTGTTATATCTCAGTTTTTTTTTTTTGTATTGAATGTGTAAGGTTGTTGATGTACACTTGTGAATTATGCAAAGTATTAGTTGCTGAGTTTTTTTGTGCTATTATAGGAGATGTCGTTAACGAGAAAAGTGGAGATGGAAGGTCGATAAGGATGATTCACGTATGAGGTCGATAAGGATGATTCACATATGTTTTTTTGCTTGGTCGACAAGGATGATTCAGCATACAACGTTGCGAATAGTTGTAAAAGATTATATTTTTTGTTTTTTCGATTATGTTGGGTTTATTGTTTTTACGAAGCTGGAACTTGTAATTATATGTTTTTTTGTTTGGTTTGGAAAACATTATGGACCTTGTAATTTGTTAAATATAAAATAGTTTTACAGGTATTGTTTCTATGTACGTATTATGTAGCTAATTACACATATGTACGATGCTGAGTACACATGTGTACTGTTCTATTTACATCCAAGTACACATGTGTATACCGTTGAAATATGAAGGTTACGTGGATCTTAAAAATCAAAATTTGAATTCTGGTGATGAAATCTTAAATAAAAATTAAAATTGAAATAAAACATTATGTGGATAATGAATTTAAAAAAGGAAAGATGTAACTTAATTCAATATTTAAATAATGATTTTAATCTAATTTTTTATACAATTACAATCCTACCCTTAACAACTAAAAAGGAAATCAAGGGTCTAGATCTGTTCACGCAGTTCACTCTTGGGAGGTTGTTCACGCTGGAACCCTACCCTATATACATATATATATATATATATATATATATATATATATATATATATATATATATATATATATATATATATATATATATATATAGGGGACCACTAAAATGAAAACCACCTATTGTTGTAAGAACCGCGAGAACCATTTCCTAACTATTAGATCAAAAAGATGGATGAATGAGATTAAAAGTAACTAAAATGAATATTAAATTCATTTTGTCTTATTATTTCTTTAATATTTTAATTCAAAAGTGTAGTTTAGTAAAATTACTCTATTTTGTCTTTTGGTCTTTATTATTTTTTTATTATTTTTTTGTTTTATTATATTACTTTTGTTTTTTAAAAATAATTTTTTTATTAAAAGAATTTTTAAATTCAAATTTTTTTAACAAAACAAATTTTTTTGCGCGCCGGTTTTTGCATGCCGGGCTTTTTCAAGCGTCGATTTTTTAACGCACCGTTTTTACGTCGGGCTTTTTCAAGCGTCGTTTTTTACAAGCGTCGTTTTTTACGCGCCGTTTTTCAAGCGTTGTTTTTTACACGTTTTTTTAACGCGCCGTTTTTTACACGTTTTTTACACGCCGTTTTTTACACGTTTTTTTACACATCGTTTTAACGCGCCGTTTTTTTACGTTTTACGTTAAAAATTTGAAACTTTTTACGTTTTACGTAAAAGTTTTTACGTTTTACATGAAACTTTTTACGTTTTACGTTAAAATTTTTACGTTTTACGTAAAAACTTTTACGTTTTACGTTTTACATAAAAACTTTTCCGTTTAACGTTTTACGTTTTATGTAAAACTTTTTACTTTTTACGTTTTACGTTTTACCTAAAACTTTTTACGTTTTACGTTAAAAAGTTTACTGTTTGTGTTAAAAAGTTTACGGTTTAACTTTATTTTTTTTTACAAAAAATTTTTTACGCAAAAACGAACATTGACATCACCTTTCCCCAACCCCACCGCCGCCCCTTCACCCCCCGTCGACATCAACCCCTTTAACTCTCTCATCTCTTATCTACTTCTATATCTTTCTCTTTATGGCCATAACCAACGCGCAAAGCCGCAAACCACATAAACATCTGTGGATGAGTGATTGTTCTTATTTTTCTTAGTCATTCAAAACATATATATCTCAATTTTCTAGCAACGCCTAAACACTTAGGGCATCATACAACTCGAGGTGGTTCTCATTTTAGCGGTGAAAAAAAAATTTGGTCCACCTCGCCCCGTACGGTGTAGTTCTCACTGTTCTTACAACTCGAGGTGGTTCTCATTTTAGCGGACCCATATATATATATATATATATATATATATATATATATATATATATATATATATATATATATATATGTATATATGTATAATTGAAGGGTTATAACCCCACTACACACTAAAGTTATATAACCCTACCCATAACCCCCATTTCTTACACATTTGTCATGTGTCGTACAACCCCACATCTTTGGGGGTTACGAGGGGGTGACGAGTACGCATGGCCTAGTAGCTAAGAACAAAAGAAATATACACATCATCTTTAGGGGTTATGAGGGGTGACGAGTACGCATGGCCTAGTAGCTAAGAACAAAAGAAATATACACATGAGCATTAAAAGTGGGTAAATTTGTCTTATTGGGGTTGCTCTAATACATGCACCATGTCAAATTTAAACTTTTTAACGTTTTTTTGGTTGTAAAACATACCACCTAATCATATTCACCAAGATATTCCTTTAACGACAATGGAGCGCGCATTACTAATCTATCAGAGATCCAAATCATTCAGATTAAATAACTCAAAATAAATAGGGAATTAAGTGACAATGATTACAGAATATAAATAAAATACATCTTATTCTCAAGAATGAATGTTACAATGTTGACCATATCGTAGATCTACTTCTTTTAGACTAACTAACTCGAAATAAATAGAAAATTAAGTGACATTGATTTATTGAATATTAGAGATGAATATTATAGAATATAAATGAGATACATCATAAGCTTGGTAGTAAATTGGTGTGTCTCCACTAAGTGGTTATGGGTTCAAATCCTGTAAAGGGCAGGTTTGGTGTGTTTTTAGCTGTTCAAAAAAAGATATTGTTGCCCTCTCATTTAGTATTTTCTCACCAATATATCGGCCTAACATCATAATGGTTGCCTGAGGATTAGTTCCTGGTGAGTTAAAAAACGTAGAAGCATCTACAACTCGTAAAGAATCGACCCCAATGACTTTTAAACGACTATCAACTACCTTGTTCACCAAGCATCCACCATGCATATGCCAAAATGTCGATAATGTTTTACGACAGAAAATCGCGATGGACTCCTGGTCAGAAGAATCCTCGGGTAACGATGGACCAATATAAGCAAAATAGTTTGGTACAAGGATGCTAGGAAACTTATACTCTTCCATAGCCTGAGTTTCCAAAACTTTTCTAAGTATTTCAACAAGATTTCCGCATTGGAGTATGTCTTCAGTACGCGAGTAATAATTAAACCGAACTTTTGGGCTAACTGTGACATCGACCGATGATGCTAAGTTTAGTGAGCCAGTTGATTTGGGTCTTGACACCTTTCCTCCAACTACCACCACACTTAAGTTTACAGGTGGAATCAAATCTAAGAAAGGTATAAAAGGTATGATAGATGAAACTCGTGGGACTGCGGTAGATTCGACGTATGGGCCAATCTCGGTGATCCCAGCCACACGAACTCCTACATCTGGTAATCTGACGGGTACTAGAAGATTAACCCCGTTACGTGGATTATCAGCCATGAACTGTCCAACAAATGGAAGGTCACGAACAACTGGAATCTTCTGCGACGAAAGCGATGACTCTGGCCCTAATCCGCTTAGTAGCAAAAGTTGTGGACTCCCAATAGCTCCGGCACTCAGAATTACTTCTCCACCTCTTTTTACATGTACTTCATGTTGTGTACCTTTGGAATCATGGTATTTAACACCGACAGCAGCTACAGAAGAAAACAATAAAAGATTGTTTGAGTAGTAGCTATGCAAGAAAAGAAGCGAGCTAATTTTCACGCAACCCTCCTCTCTATCTTTCTCTGTATAGAGATAGATAAATGAAAACAGGTGTGACAATAAAATTTAGGAATAACAGATTTTAATAATTCAAAATATTAGCCGTTGGCCTGGTAATGGTCCAAACTTAAAAATTAAATAGTGGTAGTCCCACTTTTTCACATATTCTAAATCAATGTACCTTTACTATCATAACCTTAATTTTTTTTGTCCCTTTTTCTTTTCTGTTAGTAAAAGTGGATTGGTTTACGATATGTGAAAAAATGAGAATATCGTTGATTATTTTTTAAGTTAGGATTGTTGCTGTCCAACAGCTAATAGTTATGATTATTAAATTAAAATCTATTATTCCTAAGATTTAGGAATAGTTGGAGCCAGAAGAAAACCATGTCATCCAACACTACCAGATAACTCTGTGTATGGGGAGGAAAAAACGGTCACAAAGTTAGTGACTTATTTGCGACCGATATCAGTTTCAAAGGTCATTAAAAATAATAATAAAAAAAACTTGAAACGAAACATGGTTGCATGTACCTAAATTATTAGAGCTGGAGAACAAGACTCGATCAACAGTTGCATGAATTACTACCCTTAAGTTTTCCGGGTTAGCTTTACTTATGAGCTCGACTGCACCATGTCGCCTCCCTGAATCATCATATGTCGAACCACCAATCTTGGTGCCTTGAACATGGTCCAGTATGAACCCATTGTCCGGTGCAACTCCAGCTTCTACAAACGCATTATAAGTAGAAGCTTGCCACCTACGTAAACGATCTGTACGCGTAACAATACTGTTTTCGACCCACTCGTAGGCACTTTTAACCGCACTCATATCCCATTCAATACCCGAGTTTTGGTAAAAATAATCATCAGCTCGGGAATAAAACCCAAAATTGATCATGCTACTACCTCCCAGCACCCTCCCTCTTGTGTTAAACACACCATCTTCAGAGAAAAAGTTTTGAGCTGGGGAGTCATCATGATTTGCGTATAAAAGGGGGTTTAAAGATCTATTTTCATGTAAGATGTCAGGGTCCGAACTAGCTACACCACCGCGCTCAAGTAGTAATACAGAATACTTTTCCGATAAAGTGGCGGCTAACGGGCAACCTGCGGTTCCTCCACCGACGATGATATAATCGTATTCTTCCGCCGGAAAGAAATCAGTGGCTTCGTGGGTGAAACCAAGGTAACTTTCATCTGCATAGCATAAACAAAGAATTTTGTTTATTCCTTCCTAGGGAAATTTCCCAGTGAAAATATAGCGTCAGAAATCTACGAGGATGTGATGGAAATGTGTCCCTGATCCCAAAAACACTTATCTGTGTGAAAAGTGTCAGAAAAATTTCTTGAAAGAGTTTCTGACGAAATTATTTTTGTTGCAAAAATGTCGCTATAGATAAAATGTTTCATAAGCATTTTCGACGAATTTTGCTGTCGAAATTGCCCTAGTTTTTTCATATATGTTTTTGTGTGTATATAGAGATGGGGTATATGACATGCCTGGAAGTGAATTTGGCTGCAAAAAACAAACAACTTTCAACTGCAAACCAACACAGATCACAAGATAAAATAGTGCAGCCTCTCGCAACATTTGATGGTTGGCCCTTTTCATATTGTTCAACACCAAGATATAGAAGGAGAAGGGATCTTTAAATGGGAAAAAAAGTTGGTTGACTTTTGTTTGCATGTGGTATGAAAATGAACACGCCATTGATAATGATAAAATTATTCAATCACATCTTATCTTCGAAATGAGGTATGAAAATGAACACGCCATTCATAATGATAAAAATCTTCAATCACATCTTATCTTTGAAGAACCTATTTGATAACTCCAGTCTAATTTATTATGTTTTATAATAAGCTGTCAAGTTAGACACAATGGAGTAGGTGATTGATTTTTATAAATGTGATCTGGATTTAAATCTTTGTAATTGTAAGTGGATAAAGTTTATGATTATGAGAAAAAGTTTTCTTAGAAGAAAAAAACAACAGATTTTAATATGTGTGTACTTTTTAGTGAAATTAATTTAGATTGAATTGTAAATTATATCCTTTATTTTTTATATCCAATTTTAACTGGTGTTTCTTACCTTTAAATTTGACTAGTTTTTACTTAATTTTTTAAAATCTTATATGGTTTGTCCTTTAAAGCTCACCTAGTTAATTTTTATAATTAAACTAGATAATGTGAAAGACATATGAGGGTATGATTGTCTTTTTACCACCACCAAAGCCACATGTTTAAGCCACCTCCTTCCACCACCTCCACCTCCACCTCCACCACCACATCCTCCGTCGACTACCGCCTTCCACCACCACCACTCTCTCTCTCTCTCCCTCCCTCCCCCCTCCTCTCTCCCGCCCTCCCTCCCTCAAACACCCTCCAACCCTTAACAAAACTATACCAAAAACAAAAATCCCAAATTGAAATACAAAACACTAATTTTAAGAACCCTAACCCAATCGATTGACCCAAAATTACTAACTTTTCACCAATTTAAGGAACCCCAAATAGATCCAGCGCGCAAACAGATCCGGCCGCAAACAGGACCGCCGCTACTACCGCCCATTATCATCATCTTCGCTTTTATCTGTTTCACCGTGCCAGAAAGCAATCAGTTATGCTCTCAAAGCTTGTGTATATCTTACGGTAATAATATGAAGCCATTGAGTGGTCAAAACCACCAAGATTATTACTGAAGGGTGAACCGTAAGAGGATCTTTAAGTTGATTAAATAAGAAAGAAATTGATATATTTGATGTTTAAATTGGTGAATCTAGATGACTACGGCGAACTTGATGATAGCAGGTTAAAGGAGCAAAGGAGGTGTAAAGAACAAGCATGGAACAAATGAGAGCTTAAAATGGAAGGAATACGAAGCATAAATAATTTATTGGAATTGAAAAATTAAGAAGATAAAATGATAGAGGATGAAATTACGAGAACGTGAGTGAAAACAACGAAGAAAATGGAGTTGAAACGAGAAAGTTATGAAGAAAAACAAAATTGTTTAACTGAAGCCTACCGCAACTTACAGTAGCTACGGTAGACCCTGACCAAAAATGTGCACCGTAGTACAGTAGCTTCCCACCGTAGCAATTTAAAGGCCACGGTAAGCTACGGTAGCCAAGGTAGCATACGGTGGAGCCAGACGCAAATTTTGTAACTCCTTTTTAATTGTTGGTGGTTGTGACTTTTGGAGTATCCTTATCATTATCTTCGTTTCAGAACTTTGTGAGGGAGATTTTTAGGTGATAAAACATTATTTTAGGTGTTTCTGTGATTGCTTTCCGATCTTTGATTCATATGAACATCGGAATTGAAGTGATGATCAACAGAACAATTTGTGGCTAAGTTCTTGTATGTTTTCACTCGGATTGTAAGGTTTCGAACTAAATGTTTGTGATTGTTTAAGTAATTTCTAGGATAGTATTTTAATCATTTTGATTATGTTACTATGGTGTTTATGAGTTTGATTTGTAATTTTTTTTATTGTTGAATTTCGTTTTCAGAACCATCAGTTCTTGGTGCCATAGGCAATCAAGATTTATTGGGAGGGACTCAGGGTTTGCTATATTATACTAATTATCGGGTGACAACCTTGCGCTCTTGTAATCCAAGTACTTAGTCCTCTTTTATCACAATTAAACACATATTCACGAACTATGTCTATGTAGTTCATCCCAGATTAAACTTTCACATTAACATTTGTAGAAACCTGAAACCGGGGGAGAACATATTCTCTCATTTCTGAATTCGAAACTTGTTAAGTGATTTTAATTAATTTTAGCATACAAACAAAACAATCAAAACTTGATATTACTTTGTCTGCATATTAGTTTTAATTCTAGTAATTTCCAAACTGCATAGATAATATACCACAGACTCCCTATGTTCGATACCCTTTTTACCGCTATCTATTTAGTGTAATTGGTTTATTTTTTAGTGAGACTTCGACCTCACGTCAAATTTTGGCGCCGTTTCCGGGAAGTAGTGCGCACCATGTGTTATTTTGAGGAATCATCCGAATTTCTCCTATGGAAATCCGGCAAATCAAGCCAATCCTAACTTTCACGAGAGTCAAGGTAATTATGTTCCGCCTCAACAATTCAACAATCAAGGTTATCAAAGGCAATATAAACTACCAACCAATGAACAAACAGGGTGGTCAGGACCAGCCAGCTCAAGTGGGAATGAATTCATGGATTTACTCAAGACGATGCAACTAGAGAGGCAAAGAAGAAATCAAATGGATGATGCTCGTCTTCAAAAAGATGAAATCTGTGACAAGGCGATTCAATCTTTGACCACTCAAATGGGTCAACTTGCACGTGAAATGACACTTTTGAAGAAGAACAAAGGTCAACTACCGAGTGACACAGTGATAAATCCTAAGAATATCAAAAGCGTGAACAACAATGTGGTAAGCACTGTTCCTAATAGTGAATTTAATGAAACATTTCTAACCTCTTCGTGTCAAGTGAGTGCAGGTATAGGAAAGGATGCCGAGGTTGAAAATGAAAAAGAGCATGGAGCACCAATTGTGCCTATCCAAGTGGGAAAATTAAAAATTCCTCAAGCATTGTTGGACTACGGGGCATGCATGAGTGTGTTACCAGGCGATTTATATGACATGTATGACTTTGGTCCGCTACAAGATATAGGCAACAATGCAGATGAAAGTTGGAGGCGTCCACGAGGAGTGGTTAGGAATGTCGTGATTCAATTGGGAGAATTTGAATATCATGTGGATTTTCTTGTCCTAGACTATGCTTCTACCAAAATGGCAGCACAACAAAGGGTAATCTTAGGTCGACCCGTTCCTATACACAGCAAATGCTCAAATAAATTGTAGAGACGTGATCATTACTATGACCGAAAAGAACTGTAAGTTATCCTTTGATGTTCAAACTAGGGTGATTAGTTATGAGTCTGTTGAGGCAAAGGGTAGTGAGTCTAGTGATTGTATGAGAAGGGTATGTCAAAGAATGAAAATAAATAACCCACCGGGTTATGAAGAAAAGCATGGGGGATCAAGCATGAGTGTATTTGATTACCCACCGAATAGACATGGGATCAATACATTTTACCCAAAGGCACTGCTCGGGAGGCAACCCGGGGTTTGACACTGATCTTGTTGTTCCTCTATCTTTCTATGTTTGAGGGCCATGGCAACACTCAAGTGGGGGATGATGGGCGGATATTTGTGTGAAGGTGGTGATAGGGAGTCGGATAATATACAACATATGTTGTGTCAAACTTCACCAGGTCCATGTACTCTTTCCTTAGTCTTGTTATGTTCTTTAGCCTTAAAATGTTGGTAGTTAGTTTGTGTGCTTTTGTATCGTTTAAAAGGGGGGGGGGGAGCATGTTTGTAGGTGTGCGTTTCTTCCAAAACCATACATTGGGGACAATGTATCCCAAGTGTGGGAAGGGGAAATTTTTCAAAAAATAAAAAAATAATAAAGAAAAGTGTCGTTTGAATTGAACACTTGTCATTGTATTCACATAATACACCGGAAACCCTTTATCCTTACATTGTGAGCGTTTGGGCCACACATTTGCTTTAATGATAATTCTTCTTTCGATTGAGAGTGGCAATGTGTGGTACTGCATTAGAAATTGTGCATTAGATGCGCTCCGAGGCTATAGGTTAGCATGTTTATGAAAGTGATAAAGGCATTTAGGTAGCCTCGTCTCGATGTGCACGAGTGTGGGAACTTAGGGGTGGGTCTCATACATTACGTATATGAGCATGGTAGCGAGATGGGTGGGGGTTTGGTCTAATAGTAGCCACATTTGAGCCTATTGCCTATCAATTTATGACCCATGCCTACTGCCAAAATTTTTACTCGTTTGAGAAGATCTGGCCTAATAGTTTGTGTTATTTAATGTTTCTGTGATTGTATGTTTAGTATTAAGAAAAACGAGAAAATACAAAATAAAAAGAATGAGAATAAACATTTGTAGTAACTGAAAGAAAAAAAAAAGAAAAAAAAAGTTGTAAGATGTTGTAATTAGTCTGATGTAATAAAAAGGCCGGGTCAGATCATTACGCTGCTTATATCCATTTATTTCCTACCTTAACACTTAGCCTCGTTGCAACCTTATAACTCCTTTTGAATCATATGCATGCTTAAGCATTTATCTTGGCGGAGGTTCGATTTTTGCACAAGCTTATTATTGTAAGATCACACATATGATTTGAGTGCATTCTAGCACATTGTTTCTAGCTACCATATTTCACCGAGAGGAGTGTTTTGTTAGGGGTTGTTGTGTGGTTAATAATGAAAATTTTGTATAAGTATGTGGTTTGTATTGTTTTGTTATAGAAGTTGATTTTGTGGTGGATTGTTTTTGAATGAGTTGCTTGGGGGCAAGCAACGTTGTTAAGTGTGGGGATGTGACGGGTGAACCGTAGGAGGATCTTTAAGTTGATTAAATAAGAAAGAAATTGATATATTTGTTGTTTAAATTGGTGAATCTAGATGACTATGGCGAACTTGATGATATAGGTTAAAGGAGCTAAGGAGCTGTAAAGAAGAAGCATGTAAAGAGCTTAAAATGGAAGGAATACAGAGCATAAATGAAGAAAATAATTTTTTGGAATTGAATAATTAAGAAGATAACATGATAGAGGATGAAATTACAAGAACGTGGGCGAAAATGGCGAAGAAAACGGAGTTGAAACGAGAAAGTTACGAAGAAAACAAATCTGCTTGCTTACGGTAGCTACCGTAAGCTACGGTAGACCCTGACCAAAAATGTGCATCGTAGTACAGTAGCTTCCCACAGTAGTAATTTAAAGGCCACCGTAAGCTACGGTAGCCACCGTTGCTTACGGTGGAGCCAAACGCAAATTTTGTTACTCCTTTTAATTGTTGGTGGGTGTGACTTTTGGAGTATCCTTATCATTATTTTGGGTGTTTCTATCATTGCTTTTCGATCTTTGATTCATATAACATCGGAATTGAAGTGATGATCAACCGAATAATGTAACACCCCAAAATTCGAATTATTAAATTCGTTAGCATGTTGCCATGTTTAATAAAACGAGATACAATAACTAGGTTAATAAACCTAGTTAAATGCCTATTAGATAAGCTAAATGATGAAACTTGTGGCATATATGATAGTAAGTTAAACTTGAGGGACTTGGAGTGCCAAACTTGGAAGTTTGGTTTACTAAAACAAAAATCACACACACACCCACACAAGGGTGCGTGAGATCGAGCAGGAGAAAAGAAAAAGGGGTGAAACCCTAGTTCTCAAGAAAGCTTCAAATTGACAAGGAAATTAGGCTCAAATCCGATGCATGAACTCGTTTTCTTGATGATCTAGCCCTAACAAACATGTGGTAAGTTGTATTTTATGATTTGATGATCTTGCTATGAAGTGGGTTATGGTCAATCCATGAAATTGTATGAAATTGATCATGTAGGTGTGTTAGAATCACATTATAGAACATGAACTATGCAAGATTCTAAGTAATTTGATGATTTTGGATGAAACCCACTTGTGGTAGTGAAGATGATGATATGGATAATCATGCATGTTCATTAGTTGTGTAAGATTGATGTATGATGTTGTATGTAATGAGTAATGGTCAGTTAATTTGGGTATAGTATGAAAATTACATGATTCTAGTGGAATTTGATGATCTTGATATGAGTTAGTAAGAATTTGCAAAGAATGCTTGTACATAATGTTTTGTTAGTAGTACACCCGCCAAGTGTTCGATAAAATGCCTAAGAGAGCAAAATTTGTGAAATTGTATGAAAGTTATGTAGAAGGTGCTTATGGTGTAGCCGTTAGCAAAATAATAAGTTAAGTATGCTTAAGGTGGAGTCATTATGAGAATTCGGATTTGAATGTATGGTTTGGTAAAATTATGCATTAGGAACTTGTACCTTATGTCCCAATGATGTAATGCTCGCCATATACTTTATGCATTTGATTCATGGTGATTGAGAGCAAATGTGTACGAATATGTGATGCGTAGTTTATTGATAAGTGATAATGTTGGAATTATGTCGTGTACATATGTAAGATGATAATTTGATTGTGCGGATGTCGAACAATGCGGTTGTCGAATGTAGAGTTAAGAAAGCATAAGTATGTGTATATTGTGTAAGCGACTAGGCGATCATATAGTTGTATGTGTTATACGACATTATGTATGAAATTAATATGATGTCATTAATATGATCTAAGTGGTTGACAAATCATGTCGTATGCGTGTTAGTGGAAGTCAATGTAGATGAGAGTTGGAAAAATGTATGTTAATATGAATAAGTATAAATACTAACATTATTATGGCATGACGGCATGAAAGAATAGGAACCACACTAGCATGGACCAAGCATGGAAGGCTAACGGGTCAAGATGAGGCAAGGAAGCGGTTATGAACACGGATGCACAAGGTAAGTGATTTCCGTAATCACTTCTTAGTTCAAGTAAGTAATAAAGTGTTGAAATTAATTAAACATGATGTTTGAGGTTAAATATGTAGGAAAGTCTTTCGTCGTAAATGACGGGATTAAAGTTGACCAAAATGCCCTTGATGGGTATTTTGGGCAAACGATCTTAATAAGTAGTTTAGAAGCAAGTTATTGATTAGTGTAATGTCTTGGACAAGTATGGAAGCGAAGAGTATGGTCTTGGTATGTCATAAACCATTAACGCGCAAATACCCTTAACGGGTCAAAACTAAGTATATGAACGATAATGTGTTAAGAGGATGCAAAATGTCTAAGAACTTATTATTTTATGATAGATGTCACTGGTATTATTAGGTTTATAAGAGTTTATGGTAAAACAAACAAGTTACGTTGAAGAATGCATGAACGGGTCGAATTGTGGGTAAGAGGGTAATAAGCCGATAGCGTGTAAGTTAAGATTTTCCTTAAGGCGGTTATGGGATTTTAAGTTCATTTGATAGGATGTGAATTTACAAGCATGTAGGAAGAATATGTAGTAATACGGTACCTAAATGTGGGATCCTAAAGAATATGTAGCAATAAGGTACCTAAATGTGGGATCCTAAGGAATATATAGTAAAATGGTACCTAAATGTGGGATCCCAAGGAATATATAGTAAAATGGTACCTAAATGTGGGATCCCAAGGAATATATAGTAAAATGGTACCTAAATGTGGGATCCTATTGAATGTATGTACGTATGTAGGTGTGTATGTAGGTAGTATGTGTATGTGTATATATATATCCAAGTGAGTATGTATGAATGTGTGCACATATGTAGGGTTGTGAGAAGGCATGTAATAGGTATGTATGTAGACATGTATGTATGTATGTATGTAGGTATGCACGTATGTAGGAACGTACGTATGAATGTAGGTACGTAGGTTTGTAAGTAGTTATGTGTGAACGGATGCATATATGTAAGTATGTATGAAAGTATATACGCAAGTATTCAATGAAATTGAGTATTGACGATAATAATAGTGTGCCTTGTGAACGAAGTGTAACACAGGTACAATGAGAAAGTCTCACCACGGATTGTACGATCAGATGGAAAGCTGGGATGTAAAGAGTTAATGGAATAAAAAGTAAACGTGAATAAATCTTGTATGTTTATAATGCGTACTAATGTTATGAATTTTATGTGGTGAGCGCAGGTAGTACGAGTCATGAGGATCATCAAGGAATAGAGATCGAGGATCAAGTCACTAGTGAGATTGTACGGGAACGTTGATGTATATAATGTAGTAAACATAAGCTATGTTTTTACTTAGTAAATAAGTCGATTGATGGATTTATGTGAAAGAGTTATGTTAAAGTTAATTTTTAAATAAGTTAAGGTGTTTATAATGAAAGAAAGTTTATGACTTGAACTTCCGCTACGACTTTTAGTCAAATACGTATTAGGGTCTTACAAGTTGGTATCAGAGCCCTGGTTTGAGGGAATCAAGTACAAGAAGGTAGGTACTTGAACTCAAACCTATGTGCTCTTGTGATAAGGAACCTGTACAATCCATGACTCGATCAAGATCCAAAGGTAGAAATGGAATGAAAACGTGTATGTATGTATTCATATGAAGAAGCTAACGGTTTGCTATGTGCAAGGTAAGCTTAAAAGTTTGGAGAGGATGATCCGTGAATGCAGTCTAAGGTGGATGCTAAGGCAGGCAAGGATGCGAATGGACAGACGGACCCCAGGTACACAATGTTGACATGTATGGGTACCGTTGTTAAAAGAAAAAGGAAGAAGTCTCCTTGGGAGGGTAAGTACTAAACGGAAGACAACGATATTGTCTTGGTAAAATTGTAAAAATGTAGCACGAACTGAGACCCACTAATGCGGACATAAGGCGATGATTACCTGAAGGCACGGAATTAGTATGTGAATTGCGCACCTGGCCAGTACGCAAGAAGCATATGACGTTCGTGAGACCGTGGTAATTATCGCAGGTATATCTGTAGAATTGGGTAGCAGGTGGGCGTGCGGGTGAAGTGGGTAGTAAGGCTCTCGGGAAATTGAGAGTACTATGTAGGAATGAAATGCAGAAAATGATATGTTTGAATCTGTGAGACGGATTCAGCACATGTAATGAATGAAAGATGTGAATGGGTAATGTAAATGAAATGTTTGAATCCGCGAAAAGGATTCAAAGCACGAAAGGAAGAAAATGTATGAATAGTATGTTTGGAACCGCTAGACGGATTCAAAACATGAAAGCAATGAAAGGCATGAATGTGACGTTTGAGTTCGCGGGACGGATTTAAAATATAAAAAGGGATGAAATTAATCCACATCACAATGTGTCGACAGTTTGACCATGGTTGTGTCAAACGAGTCATACGGGTAAATGTAAAGTAATAAACAAAAGAATGATCGTAATGGGCATGCAAACCTAAATTTTAAAGCGAAAGAAAGAAGTTCAAACAAGTTATGTGTTAAATGTGTTAGTAATGGACTCTTAGGAGTCATAATGAATGACGGGCTACGACCCGGACAATGATTTAAGTACGAACAGGTAAGTTTTGTTAAGAATACCGAAAGGATGTAATGAATGTCTTTGCAAGTAAGCATGAATGGAAAGAAGTACGAAGAGTACCTCAATACATCTATGGTAAGTAAGAAATGACAGTCTGACCTGGAAAGGTCAAACTGCAAAGGTTGATGAAATGAGGAACTAGAATAAAAGAATTGCAGGTAAGGAATGAAATGCGGAATGTGTTAAAGTTTGTACGCAGGACATTGAAAAAGGAAATATAGGTGAGTAATCACCTAGTATAATGAATGCTTGAATGAAATGTGCTAACCGCTAAAATTGTAGATTATAATGTTAGGAACTCTTGATGTGATGAAACCAAACGAATTGGTGGAAGGATGTGCACGAGCGAAAGCGCATTACGCGGATGAATGAAATCTAGCCTGGTATGGCTAGTACTCGTGAAGAATGCGGATCGATCTGGGTTGCGGATCGTCGATTGATGATATGAGATGAGGTTAGTAAAAAGTTTAACTTATCTTAGATGAGTATGAATTGGTTAATTGGGTACGACCTACGAAATGAATGATGGGATGGGTATGGTATAATATGGGAAGTTTGATTTTTTTTAGTTGACATAAGAAGAAAACTATGTCATCAAGAAGCGAATCTCAAAGGTTTTGAGTGAAAAGTTCGAGTATTGGTTAAACTCTCATGAAATAAATTGCACGACACGTATGCTTATGCAAAATAAGTAAGACCCGAAATAAGAGGTTAGTAATGTGAAACAAATGAGGTAAGTTGAAGGTAAAGTATGAGAAATATGGACTTACTAGTAGAGAATGGTGTTGAGATTATGTCAAATTTCTAGTTTTTGAATATGATTGTCAACTATAGTGTTTCGAATATGTTAGTATGAGTTGAAATGGTGATACATGTGCATATATGTAATTAGTTGATCATGTACTTATGTATATGAATGTCTTTCACCATGATAATGAAATGTAAATGGTATCATTGGTATGGCCGACTAGGTTTTGATGAGCACATGATCATATGACGAAAGTATGTAGGTAAGCTGATTGACTTTCTGAAAGTCAACAATGTATGAACAGCACGACTAGGTCTTTGGATGCACTTTCGAGAATAGAGACGACAAGTATAGTTAAGAAATACTAACCATGATGCTCGGCTTGTTGGCCATGTTCATTTGAACAAGACATTGTAGAAAAGATACGCATGGCATAAATAACAAAAGTGACCATGGAATTAATGCCTAATTTTCGTGTTAAGTATGGATAAGTGGGTTTAAGAAGGGTGATTATAAGTAAGAATTGGTATATCGAAAGTCTATGATATGCGTATAATGATACGTCGACCTTTTTATGAATATGAATGTAAGTAGAAGAAACGTTAGTGATGATATGTGTTAAGAGCTAGTATTATAAAGTAAAAGACACTAATAAGAGCTCTGGAGCAGAGTCTAACATAAGTATAACTATGAAAGTAATATAAGTAATATGAGGGCATAGGAGCGATGTGTACAATTACGTTCATGTATGAATAACACCTTTGCCAAGATCCCGAATGCGTTTAGGTGGTAGTAAGTATTGTGAATGAAGCAACCTGAAAGGGGTAAGAGTAGAATCGGTCTAGTTTGAATGAGAAAGGTTTCGGGGACGAAACCTTCTTTAAGGGGGGTAGACTTGTAACACCCCAAAATTCGAATTATTAAATTCGTTAGCATGTTGCCATGTTTAATAAAACGAGATACAATAACTAGGTTAATAAACCTAGTTAAATGCCTATTAGATAAGCTAAATGATGAAACTTGTGGCATATATGATAGTAAGTTAAACTTGAGGGACTTGGAGTGCCAAACTTGGAAGTTTGGTTTACTAAAACAAAAATCACACACACACCCACACAAGGGTGCGTGAGATCGAGCAGGAGAAAAGAAAAAGGGGTGAAACCCTAGTTCTCAAGAAAGCTTCAAATTGACAAGGAAATTAGGCTCAAATCCGATGCATGAACTCGTTTTCTTGATGATCTAGCCCTAACAAACATGTGGTAAGTTGTATTTTATGATTTGATGATCTTGCTATGAAGTGGGTTATGGTCAATCCATGAAATTGTATGAAATTGATCATGTAGATGTGTTAGAATCACATTATAGAACATGAACTATGCAAGATTCTAAGTAATTTGATGATTTTGGATGAAACCCACTTGTGGTAGTGAAGATGATGATATGGATAATCATGCATGTTCATTAGTTGTGTAAGATTGATGTATGATGTTGTATGTAATGAGTAATGGTCAGTTAATTTGGGTATAGTATGAAAATTACATGATTCTAGTGGAATTTGATGATCTTGATATGAGTTAGTAAGAATTTGCAAAGAATGCTTGTACATAATGTTTTGTTAGTAGTACACCCGCCAAGTGTTCGATAAAATGCCTAAGAGAGCAAAATTTGTGAAATTGTATGAAAGTTATGTAGAAGGTGCTTATGGTGTAGCCGTTAGCAAAATAATAAGTTAAGTATGCTTAAGGTGGAGTCATTATGAGAATTCGGATTTGAATGTATGGTTTGGTAAAATTATGCATTAGGAACTTGTACCTTATGTCCCAATGATGTAATGCTCGCCATATACTTTATGCATTTGATTCATGGTGATTGAGAGCAAATGTGTACGAATATGTGATGCGTAGTTTATTGATAAGTGATAATGTTGGAATTATGTCGTGTACATATGTAAGATGATAATTTGATTGTGCGGATGTCGAACAATGCGGTTGTCGAATGTAGAGTTAAGAAAGCATAAGTATGTGTATATTGTGTAAGCGACTAGGCGATCATATAGTTGTATGTGTTATACGACATTATGTATGAAATTAATATGATGTCATTAATATGATCTAAGTGGTTGACAAATCATGTCGTATGCGTGTTAGTGGAAGTCAATGTAGATGAGAGTTGGAAAAATGTATGTTAATATGAATAAGTATAAATACTAACATTATTATGGCATGACGACATGAAAGAATAGGAACCACACTAGCATGGACCAAGCATGGAAGGCTAACAGGTCAAGATGAGGCAAGGAAGCGGTTATGAACACGGATGCACAAGGTAAGTGATTTCCGTAATCACTTCTTAGTTCAAGTAAGTAATAAAGTGTTGATATTAATTAAACATGATGTTTGAGGTTAAATATGTAGGAAAGTCTTTCGTCGTAAATGACGGGATTAAAGTTGACCAAAATGCCCTTGATGGGTATTTTGGGCAAACGATCTTAATAAGTAGTTTAGAAGCAAGTTATTGATTAGTGTAATGTCTTGGACAAGTATGGAAGCGAAGAGTATGGTCTTGGTATGTCATAAACCATTAACGCGCAAATACCCTTAACGGGTCAAAACTAAGTATATGAACGATAATGTGTTAAGAGGATGCAAAATGTCTAAGAACTTATTATTTTATGATAGATGTCACTGGTATTATTAGGTTTATAAGAGTTTATGGTAAAACAAACAAGTTACGTTGAAGAATGCATGAACGGGTCGAATTGTGGGTAAGAGGGTAATAAGCCGATAGCGTGTAAGTTAAGATTTTCCTTAAGGCGGTTATGGGATTTTAAGTTCATTTGATAGGATGTGAATTTACAAGCATGTAGGAAGAATATGTAGTAATACGGTACCTAAATGTGGGATCCTAAAGAATATGTAGCAATAAGGTACCTAAATGTGGGATCCTAAGGAATATATAGTAAATGGTACCTAAATGTGGGATCCCAAGGAATATATAGTAAAATGGTACCTAAATGTGGGATCCCAAGGAATATATAGTAAAATGGTACCTAAATGTGGGATCCTATTGAATGTATGTACGTATGTAGGTGTGTATGTAGGTAGTATGTGTATGTGTATATATATATCCAAGTGAGTATGTACGAATGTGTGCACATATGTAGGGTTGTGAGAAGGCATGTAATAGGTATGTATGTAGACATGTATGTATGTATGTATGTAGGTATGCACGTATGTAGGAACGTACGTATGAATGTAGGTACGTAGGTTTGTAAGTAGTTATGTGTGAACGGATGCATATATGTAAGTATGTATGAAAGTATATACGCAAGTATTCAATGAAATTGAGTATTGACGATAATAATAGTGTGCCTTGTGAACGAAGTGTAACGCAGGTACAATGAGAAAGTCTCACCACGGATTGTACGATCAGATGGAAAGCTGGGATGTAAAGAGTTAACGGAATAAAAAGTAAACGTGAATAAATCTTGTATGTTTATAATGCGTACTAATGTTATGAATTTTATGTGGTGAGCGCAGGTAGTACGAGTCACGAGGATCATCAAGGAATAGAGATCGAGGATCGAGTCACTAGTGAGATTGTACGGGAACGTTGATGTATATAATGTAGTAAACATAAGCTATGTTTTTACTTAGTAAATAAGTCGATTGATGGATTTATGTGAAAGAGTTATGTTAAAGTTAATTTTTAAATAAGTTAAGGTGTTTATAACGAAAGAAAGTTTATGACTTGAACTTCCGCTGCGACTTTTAGTCAAATACGTATTAGGGTCTTACAAATAATGTGTAGCTATGTTCTTGTATGTTTTCCCTCGGATTATAAGGTTTCGAACTTAATGTTTGTGATTATTTTTTGTTATTTCTGGGATAGTATTTTAATCATTTTAATTATGTTACTATGGTGTTTATGAGTTTGATTTGTAATTGTTTATATTCTTGAATTTCGTTTTCTAACCATCAGTTCTTGGTGCCATAGGCAATCAGGATTTATTGGGAGGGATTCGGGGTTGGCTATATTGAACTGATTATCGGGTGACAACCTTGCGTTCTTGTAATCCAAGTACTTAGTCCCCTTTTATGACAATTAAACACACATTCACGAAGTATGTTTATGTAGTTTATCCTAGATTAAACTTTCACATTAACATTTGTAGAAACTTGAAACCGGGGGAGAACATATTCTCTAATTTCTGAATTCGAAACTTGTTAAATGATTTTAGTATACAAACCAAACCATCAAAACTTGAGATTGCTTTTTCTACATATTAGTTTTAATTCTAGTAATTTGCAAACTGCTTAGATAATACATTTTCCATAAACTCCCTGTGTTCTAGCAAGCAAGCAATCAGTTATGCTCTCAAAGTTTGTGTATACCGTATGGTAATAATATGAAACCATTAAGTGGTCAAAACCACCAAGATTACCCACTGAAAATTCAGCAGGAAAACGGAGTGTTGACTTCTACCAATA
The DNA here is from genome assembly GCF_002127325.2 of Helianthus annuus. NCBI lineage: Eukaryota > Viridiplantae > Streptophyta > Magnoliopsida > Asterales > Asteraceae > Helianthus > Helianthus annuus. The sequence goes on from NC_035441.2 coordinate 44,554,516, forward strand.
GTTGAACGCCCTTTGTTTATTCAAACCTTTCATTTAAAAGAAAAGTACATGAATTGAGGTGTTCAACATAATTAATGAAAACACCCCAAGTAAGCTCAATGTCCCCATTACGAGGCCATGTCCGACGGCCTCCTTCTCCGGCCGCACTCTCTTTGATTTATCTCTCTTTCTAGACATTGTTCTATCGCTCTCTACTTCTTGAAGTTAGAATGTGTGAGTGTGTGGATTTGTTTGTAAAAGAGAAAGAGAGAAAGTAAGTGAGTTAGGGTTTCATGGAGACAAAGAGGATGATGTTGTAGTTAAATTACCAACTTATTCTCATATCCCTTGCACGTGATCTGATTTAACCATAAAAATTAACTAGGGTAGGTCCAAAGGATAAACCTTATAAGTTTATTTAACATTAAGTACAAAAGTCATCAATTTTAGAGGCAAAGGACACCGGTTGAAATTGATTATAAAGATAAAGGACAAAACTTACAATTCACTCTATGTTAAAAGATAGTCAAAACTAGGGGTGTAAACATCAGTTATTACTATTTGTTAATTTGTGTGAACATCACTTATTACGATCATTGGCGTTTTACATCTATTTGATTAGTTTTTAATGTTATTTAGTAGTATTTGTAAACATCAGTTACTACTATTTGTTAATTTGTGTAAACATCAGTTTTGTTAGTTATGGCGTTTTCATTATGATGTTATATTTTGTTAATTATTTATGTTGTTAAGTGTTTTTAATTATTCATCTCATGGCGTTTTCATCATGTCATTATTAAATTATGTGTTTATTATGTCTTGTTTATTATTCAATTAATGGCGTTTTAATCTATAATGTTATTACGAGACATTTTCTATTTTTAATGGCGTTTTTCTGATTTTTCTGTTCCTTACTGTGTTTTCTCAGACGAAGTTGCTTCCTCGAGTCAAAGGCTTTGCCCCAAAACTGGATTACCATTTATCATTTCTGACGTCAGTGAAGAAATAAAGCCCACAATGGACATGGTATTCTCAAGCCTCAAGGATTGTTATTCAATGTATGTCAAGTATGCCAAGGAGTCTGGGTTTTCAGTCAGGAAAGGAACTACAAAGACAAGCTCTAAAGGTGTGTTACATATTAAGTATTACTTGTGTACGAGATCTAGGTTATACAAGGACAAGAAGGTTGATACGTTGGACCCCAATCAAAAGGAGCAATTAGTGCGATCCAACTTTTCAAAGAGGACTGATTGTGGTGCACTGTTAGGTGTAACTTTTGAGGATGGATCATGGAAGGTGTATAACATAACCATTATCTTGTTGAACGTCCTGATAAGCATTTTCTTCCAACTGATCGACACCTCACTCAGCTCCAGAAGCATGTTATACACAACATGTCTAAGCTGAATTTGGGTCCCGTGAAGGCGTTTAATGTTATGAAGACTTGTTTTGGCGGTTTTGAAGATGTGGGTGCAAGTAAAGTTGAATTTAAGAACTATAAGAGGCAAATTAACTTGTTTATAGGGGAATATGACGCCGATATGTTTATGAGACATTTAAATGAAAAAAAAAACATTCTCGGCCTAATTTCTCGTATTGATTAGTTCACAGACGAAGAGAATCGTTTGAAGGGACTTTTTTGGTGTGATTATCAAGCCAAATGAAATTACCACGTGTTTGGTGATGTGATTTCGTTTGACGCTACGCATCGTTCCAACAAGTAATATTTTATTATTCAACTTCTTCTGTTTTTTGGCGTTTTATGAGTTTACATGCAATGGCGTTTTTATTAGTTTACATGATATGGCATTTTATTAGTTTACATGCAATGGCGTTTTTATTATTGTTTCAGTTTTCACGGCGTTTTTATATGTAGATACTTTATGGTGTTTGTACCATTCACTGGTATAGACAATCATCTCTACAATGTTACATTTGGTGCAACATTATTGGCGTCGGAAACTGCTGATACGTATATTTGGTTGTTGAGAGTTTTTCTAAAGGCTGTTGGTTCTCAACCAAAAGTTGTTGTCACTGACCAAGATCCAGCAATGAAGAAGGCTATTCCTGTTGTATTTGTTGACACGAGGCATCGGTTATGCATGTGGCATGTGTTGCATAAACTTTATCTGAAGGTTGGTATGCTTATTTTTACCTTTGGCATTTTAGGATACACTGCGTTTTGAAATACATGGCGTTTTGTAACTTGTTAATGTTTTTTTTTAATTAAGTTTTGTCTTTGTGTAACTTTATATGTTTTTTTATGCATGGCATTTTCGTGTTATACATAGGTTGGTGTTAGGCTATGGAATTCCACCAATTTTAAAGAACGTATTTGTGGTGTTGTGTGGACGGATATTCTCACACCTGAAGAGTTTGAATCAGAATGGGAAGCGGTTATCGCAGAGTTCAATTTAGCAGATAATGACTGGCTATCTGATATTTTTGCACTCAGGGAATCTTGGATCCCTGCATATTATAGAATGGAAGAGATATCGGGTCTTATGCGAACGACATCGAGGTCGGAGAGTGAGAATCATTTTTTTGGTCAAGTGTGCAATTCGAAAGCTACTTTTTTTGAGTTCATGACTCATTATGAAACTGCAATAGAAGCACAACATCACACACACCGGAAAAATGATCATGAATCTCCATACAAACGACCCCAGTTGAAGAGTAATTACCAATTGTTGGAAGGCCAAGCTGTTGACATATACACAAAAAGTATTTTTTTGTGACGTTCTAGCTGAGCTAATTGGAATTGTGGATTGCATAAATCAACGTTATGAAGATCAGCCCGATGGGTTTCTTAAGTTTTACATAAATGAATTCCAACAGCCTTGTACATCCTTATTTGAGGTAAACAATGGCGTTTTGTTTTTGTATGGCGTTTTCTGTTAATGGCGTTTTTCATATCCAATGTATTTTTTGTTTAATATTTTTAGACAAACATTCCCTGCATGGCGTTATAGAGATATTGTTTTTGGCGTTTTTCAGGTAATGTTCCGTAAGTCTGACTGCACATGCAGTTGCTCATGCAGGCGTTTTGAACAGTTTGGTTTGCTATGTAGACATATATTCTATGTTTTGAGAATTATGAACATTAGGGAATTTCCAAAACAGTACATTCTGAATAGATGGCGCAAAGAGGCTTCCCCAAATTGCTTTCCCGAATACTCAATTAGTCGTGAATATATGGCCGAGCTTGATCCCGATGTGCAAAGTATGATGCGAGATATTATTTGTTCAACGGAATATACTTTGGATCGTTTATCTGGTAATAAAGAGGAGCCATCCTTATACAAGGATCATGTTCAATCTTATATGAAGAACGTTCAAGATATGCAAATTGTTGCTCCTCCCGCTAGTACTAGGGATAGATTTGCCGAGATAACCGGTCAGAGTCCTTGTTGGGTATAAATCCAAAGGTTCTGGTTCTCGGAAGCGCCTGAAATCTAAACAGGAGATAGCAATCGAGAGAAGAAATGAAAGTCGAAACCCGGGGCCAAAGAAAGACAGTGTTAAAACTGCAAAGGATATGGACACTACGCATCGACATGCAAACAGGCTGTAATTAAAAGAAGATCGACAAGGTTTTCGAGAGCTAGTGAAGAGTAGTTTGGCATTTTGTATTTTTCATTCTTATAGAACACACACAGATGGCCTTTGAGAGCCATTGTAGAGTAGTTTGGCGTTTTGTATATTTCATTCCTATAGAACCCATAAGATCTCAGTTTGACGTTTTACATCATTTGTATACATCATTTTTTTCCATTCTTTTTTTTTCGACCTATTTGTTCATAACATGCTACTTCGAAGTCACGTAACAAATAATATAAGATCGGTCAAGCAAATCAAACGCCAAAAAAAAAAACAACGCCACGAAATAAAACTACCAAAAACCTCTAATTTTGGTCATGCTAAACGCAATGATGTTTTGCTGAATGAGATGGACAACATTGTTAATCCTCAAGAAAGATGTCTAACAATGTTGTCTATCCCGTTTAGCTAAACTTTATTGAGAACAAAACTGAATCTCCATGAAATAGCGTTTTGAATTTTTATGGTTTTTGTATGTTTTGGCGTTTATATTGAGGAAATAGTGCATATCAAAGAAACACGCATTGAAATCTTTAATATTTGGGTTTTTTGGAGTTTCTAAGATGAATGGTATTGAGGAAAATATGGCGTTTGGGGTTTTGGTGTGGATTTTAGTAGGTCTGAGAGGTTGTTTATATAGGAAGTTTTTGGCGGGTATTTTAGGCGCGATTTTTATTATAGTAAATGCTATTAATTAAGTTCCGTCGTTTCAGTACTGTTGTTCAGCTTTATCGGTTAAAAACAAAGTTTGGCGTTTTATATCTAATGGCGTTTGGATTAGGATGAAGTGTGCTATGTGTGTTAAGGCGGGATTTTAATAGCGTTTTATTCGTGAGTTTGGCGTCTTGTGTAGAGAAGTCAAAAGACCCTTTTGCCCTTATGGAAGCGCGCCCCCTTTAAAAAGTTTATGTTATTTACGAAAGCGCCACCGCGCCATCTAGTCCATTGATTGTTTTCATCTGAAGATCCATAATCTTTCTCACCGTTCTCACACTTTCACCCGTTCTCTCTAAATCCTGATTATATATATATATATATAGTGGAGAGTTCAAATGAGAATAAATTTTTGTAAGAAGAAAAAATAACAAATTTCAACCAATAAGAATGCTTTATTTTACTTCATTATATATATAGTGGAGAGTTCAAATGAGAAGAAATTTTTTGTAAGAAAAAAAAGAACAAATTTCAACCAATAAGAATGTTTTATTTTACTTCATTTAATATAAGTATTTACGAGTTGTGTAAGATAAATTTCAACGTGTTTTATTTTACTTTTTGATGTGTGTAGGCAAAAAAAGTTACTGTGGAGGATAATAGTCTTTATAACTAATTAATTAGTAAAAAATGATAATAAATGAGATAAGTGAAAAACTATTTAATGTTTTACAAAATTACCGTTTGTTCTTTTTCTTCTCAATTATTTTTTCTTCTCAAATGAACCTTCCTATATTTATTCACTTAAATATTTCATTCATTGATTTTTGTATGTTAGAGCATCTCCAATAAGCTATTTTTCATGTTTTTATATGTCTATGTGGCATATGTTCATGTTTTTGTTATTGTGGGACATGTTTTTTATACCCATTTTTTGGATGGTGTTTTTCTCCAAGAACTAGAAAAAATGAGTAAATAATGGGACCCATGTACTTTTAATATATATATATATATATAGGGAGAAGATCATACGAGAACCACCTCTTATTGTGAGAACCGCGAGAACCAATGTGAACACACCAAAAATGCCTAAAAATAGCTAAAAATCACACAAAACTTTTTTTTTTTTGAATTTTTTTAATATTTTTTATAAAAAAATCGCTACTTTTCGAAGAAAAAAAATTTAAATTTTTTTTTAATTTTTTTTGGCTTCTATAAGTAGCGATTTAAACATAAAAAATATTAAAAAATTCAAAAAAAATTAGATTTTTTCTAGTTTTTTTGGGGGTTTAGTTTTTAGCATTTTAGCTTGGGGTTGGGGGGGGGGGGTTAGGTTTTTGGGGGGTGGGGGAGGGGGGTTTAGGTTTTTTTTTGGGGGGGGGGGGGTTAGGTTTTTTTTTTTTTGGGAGGGGGGGGGGGGTTAGGTTTTTTTTTTTTTGGGGGGGGGGGGGGTTGGGGGTTAGGTTTTTTTAGGTTTTTTAGGTTGTGTTCACATTGGTTCTCAAGGTTCTCACAATAAGGGTGGTTCTCGCATAAGCCCCTCCTTATATATATATATATATATATATATATATATATATATATATATATATATATATATATATATATATATATATATATATATATATATATATATATATATATATATATATATAATATAGAGAGAGAATAAGTGGTGTAAATGTATGGTTAAAAATTTAAAAAGGGGTGATGATGTGGCAATGTTTTTATGTGTTTTTGTGTTTTCTTATTGGGTGAGTTTTTGATGTTCTTGAAAGGTGAGTGTTTTTCTGATATGGCAGCTGGCTCGACATGTTTTTGGGTATTTTTAGTGGGTCTTATTGTGGATGCTCTTATGTAAGTTTAGCCATGAAGAACAATTTATCATCAAAAGCACTTGAAGTTTGTATAGTTAGAAGTAAACTAATTGAGAATATTAGATGATTTTGTTGGTTACTAATAAAAGCATATGGCCTCTTAGAATAGTGGAACTAAATGTTTGTCTTATTAAGTTTCCTACAAAGTGGACATTAGGTAAATTCTAAGAATACCATTATATAGATTTTAGAATATGTGTGTTCGTTATTTATAAAACTAAAAACAAAGAAACTTAACTAACAGTATTGTCACTGCCTAAACAAATTGTTGGATCAAACATATTATGAGGTGTAAAACAAAATTTAGATTTGAGTCGGTTGTGACTTGTCCCTTTTTATATGCCTAAACAAATTGTTGGATCAAACATATTATGAGGTGTAAAACAAAATTTAGTTTTGAGTCACTTGTGACTTGTCCCTTTTTATCCGTAATTGGTGTAAACATGATAACCTAAGTAGTTATATTTACTTACAGTTATTTAATAACGGGGACCACATGATGGTGTACACATGATAACATTAGTTATGTTGTCGTATAGTTATTTAATAACGAGGACCACATGATTTATGTTAAAAAAAATGTAGCTAACAAGTGGTACCATAAACGTGCAAATTCAACACAAACTAGTATAAATCCTCCCACTTTGAGAGGTGGGTAAAATCGTACCAAGTAACATCAATATCAGAAAAGGTTATAAAAAGTAAATAAAAATATAACACCGAACAAAAAGCAGGCGTAAAATCTTGAACCACGCACGGCCGTTGCGGCATGTTAATTCGAAGACATTAAACCGAAACGTAAAACATGTAAAAGAATAACTAAGTTGATTTTGGACCCCGAACGTTTCGACGAACATGTCAGAAGGGAAAAAATAAACGCGTTGCGAAAGGCCTGTCAAACGAGAAAAATAGACAAAAACGTTAAACCCCACCTGCACGTTGCGAAAGTATGGCAACCCATGTTGAAAATAAAAAACTGTGGCGTTAAATTATAAAAGATGAAAAAATTTGAGATAAAAATAAAAAAAAATTCAATAAGATTAAAATGTAAAAGATGAGAATTTTTGGTTAAGAAGTAAAAAAAAAAAATTTTTTTTTGTTAAACTCCCTAAGATACAACATCAAGTGCAAAAAAGTTGTTAATTAATAGTATGGAAATGTTGGTCCTCTCAAGTTAAACATTGATCCTATTGGGATTATGGTGTTCAATTTTAATTTTTAATAAAAACATATTTACATAATATAACTTTACAACAAGTTGAGGCATTGGAGTGTTGTAGTCGATGTTTTGGGGGTTTTAAAAAAAAAAATTGATGTTTCACTTTAAGCATAGAACTAGTTGATTTTGTAGTTTTAACCCAAAAGTTTTTTGTTTTTCCAATTAACTTCACAACATTTTTACTTTCAACTTTGATCCCCTATGTTTTCATATTTTGCAAAATTTTTCGTTTTACGTTTAGATCTAAATTTTACGACTTAACGCGGCACAATGTGTGTGTGTGGTTCAACGATTTTACGTTTTGTTATACGCTTCGTTCTAAATTTTGTGAATTAACATGGGGCAACGTACGTGTGTGGTTCAGTGTGTTTACGTCGTCTATTCTTTTCATGTTTAATAAGTTCGTCACAATGCACGAGTCCTAAATCATTATTTTATATGTTTTACTAGGCTATCACCCGCGAACATCGCGGGTAGAAAAATTTATGTTTGAATTAAAAAATAATACATAAGTAATATTTATAAACTAATGAGTGGATTGTTTCCCTTACTAACAAATATTTTTTATTCGGTTTGAATAATATTCCAAATTGGCGTCCATGTGTGTTTAAAGGTTTCACGTAGAATCAATAACTTTTTACATGGGGTAACGGCATGAGGAAAGTTTGTTCGATTTGTTATTATTTTGAAATGCCTTTAGTGCAGGAAGTTTACAAAAATAAGTTAAAAATAATGGGTCATTTAAATTGTTTGGTGAATGTATTTTTTTTTGTTTCTATTGAATCAATTGGGGCAATCATATCTTGGGCTCCAATTGATTATTTTGAAACGTTCTACAGGCAAAATAAAAAAGTGTTTTCATAATGGCCCAACTTCCCTTTGACTCACACAAAAAATGTTATGCATTTTATGTTGCTTTGTGATAGTTATGTATTAGTGAAATAACTTAACACAATAAATACAAACAATAAGAAATCGTTTAAAAAAATACTATACTCTTATGAATATGTGAAATGGTATTCAAGTAGTGTTTCAACAAAATTATAAGTCACTGAGGTTACTTACTATTAATAAACACCAACATATGTAAGGTGATATGATAAAAAACAACTAATAACAACCATTCTAGTAATATCAACAATTCAAGTAATTTTTATTACAATTATTAGAATGAAAATTCAATTCAGACACATATCATAAGTGTGTGAACACTTCTTTGTAAACCACATTAGTTGTTGTGTTGGTAGGTTTGCCATCCTTATCAAGAATTAACATCTTCACACCTTCCCTTGATTTAACTCTTGATAATGCTACATATAGCTGGCCATGTGTAAAAACGGGCTCCTTTAAAAACAATCCAACCTTAGATAAAGATTGGCCTTGACTCTTGTTGATCGTCATAGCAAAGCACACAGCAACAGGAAACTGTCGTCTTTGAAAAGCAAAAGGAATTTTTTTGTCGGAGGGAATCATGCTAATTCTTGGTATGAATGTTCTGGTTCCGACATTAGCACCTGATATAATTTCAGCTTCTATAACCCTCTTTCCAAGAAATGTAACTTGTAACCTTGTACCATTACACAAACCATTTTGCTGATCAATGTTCCTAAGAAGCATAATTGGAACTCCAGGTTTTAAAACCAAACGATGATTAGGTAAACCAGATATCTTTAAACCATTAAGGACATCAGGAGAATACAACTCTTGTTGGAATGAATCGATACCTTTCTCCGTCGCACATATACTATCAGAACTCAGGTACTCTGTTGGTTCACCAGGAAACAATTCTAGTAGTCGATCATTTATTTCATGTACCACCTCGTTTTTTGGTGTCAGAATCGCCCTTTCAGAAAAATAATCTCGATCCTTATATCTTTCAAGAACAGATGGATATACAAATTGAATTAAACTTTCGATGGGATCCAAAGAATCTGTGATTAACAAATCAGATGGTATTTCTACAGTTGCTACACCATCATTGTCCCCTCCAACTTTACCCTCGCCAATATCAAGAAGCCATTCGGCAAATCTCTTTGTCGACTCGACTGTAGATGGTAAAACACCAACAGTCAATCTCATGTTTTTGGTAAAAGTAAGTAACTTGCAATGGGGCCATATATAGGATGAACTCAACGAAGCGTTAACAATTTCTTGCCTACTTCCGTTTGGAATAACAGGAAGAATTTGTCTAAAATCACCACCAAAAACGATAACCTTACCTCCAAACAAAACATCCGACTGACAATTGCTTTTATCGACAAAAATATCTTTTAATGTTCTATCTAAAGCTTCAAACGCATGTCTATGTACCATGGGTGCTTCGTCCCATATAATCAACCTAGTTTGTTTAAGCAGATAAGCTACATCACCATCGGGCCTTATGTGACACATAGAACTCTCATCTAAATTTATGGGGATGTGAAATCTAGAATGAGCCGTTCTACCTCTTGACATTAGAAGTGAAGCAATACCACTTGAAGCCACATTTAAAACAATCTGCTCTCTCGACCTAACGGTTAAGGCTAACGTCTTCCACAAAAACGTCTTCCCCGTTCCTCCATATCCGTAAACAAAAAATACACCTCCTTTGTCGCCTTCAACGGCTGTCATTATCTGATTATAAACATATAGTTGTTCGTCAGTCAATGAAGATTTTAGACTATCTAACTCGCTCTGTACCTGAGGAACATTAAAAGACAGTTCTTCATCAACCAGACGATTGTTTCCAACAGCAAACGAATCGTAATCAGGATAAGGAATTGTTGGCCATCGTGTCAAAGAGGACCCATTTCGAATGAGGTACTTCTCAATCTCCACCAATGTCTTGTTCTTCAATCTCTCATCTGACATTACAAGATCTGTACAGCAAAAAGTAAAGCCATTTAAAAAATGTGGGAAAAATTAAATATGAATACTATTATGCGTAATAAATCAAAAACAAACCTTTGTTCTTTGTTTCTTTTCTCGTTTTGTATAAAATGTCATCCCCCAAGTATTTCCATGTTTGTTCGAAAACAAATTCAGGTCTTGATAATGTGTTTGACAACAGCAAAGTAACAAAAAATGCACGAATATAACGACCATCTCCCGTAAAACTCGCTTCTTTAATAGCTTCGATGTATTCCATGTCATCGTCTAACAAACCCATAGCATAACATGCATCCCTGAAGGTTGGAAACAACTGGCCATCAACAGTTCTAATTTCTTCAAAGGATCTTGGTCCTTTGACTTTGTTTAAAAGAATTCTAAGAAAATATGGTTCACCCAAAGCAGGGGAAACAGAATGAATGCGTCCAATCTGTAATAATTTTCTTTTACATTCTGCCCAATTTCTATCTTTTAGTTTCCAACAGAATTTTGTAGGAAACTCAACATACGTAAGCTTCCGTGCTTCCTCATTATTTATGTTCATCTCCATCCACTTTAAAAAAATGGATGAAGAGACTGATGGCTTGTCCAACACTTCTTCAATATCGTCTTCGGCACCAAAAACAACATTTTGTTGACCTTCCATATGAAAAGGAAGCCTCATAACTGGAGGAAACCTATAGTGAACTTCATTTGCAAATATTCTCCAAGAAGCTTCACAAGCGGAAACGTACCTACAATCATAATAAGCTTTGATCTCATCCTTTGCTGTTTGTTCGTTATCTGTACCGTCTCCATTTGACACCACAAGCGATGCTTTGTCTGGACCTTTATTAATGTACTTAAACAAATATTTGATAGAACCCGCTTGATTGCACCATTCTACATTAATGTGAGCTTGGTATCTTTTCAAAAGAAGCGGATTATATGGAACGACACTTCTGTTGTCCAATTGAACTTTGGACTTGATAATGGTGTTTCCATTATCTCTTCTTCTGTATACAGGGAAACCTTCAGCATCGGTAATTGTTTCATTAATGAATTTTTTTGGAAATTTTTTTGAACATCTATTATCAACCATACAAGGACAATTGGGATTTGCATTTCCACATGGACCATGAATCATAAACTCGGATACAAGAGCATAAAGAGCGGGATCTTGAATCTTATCTAGTATCTCAGCAGATATGAATTTGTCTACGTGATCAACAGAGAGAAGCTTGGATTCAGGTTTCAAAAAAATACAAATGTGAGCATGTGGCAATCCACGCTTTTGAAATTCAACAGTATAAACCGCTACAAAAAAAATTAATAATATTAGAGTAACTGTAAAAATTTCATACTAAAAATAATAATATAATAATAATAATAATAATAATAATAATAATAATAATAAGAATATTTACATTGTATTTATACCTGCACTTAGTGCTCCAAACACTTTCTTGTCCTTCAAATCCTTTATAATTGAATCCAGTTTCATCTTAAACAAACGGCACATAATATCTGGTCTGTCCTCTTGCTTAATAGAAGTATTTCGAAGGTATCGGATAATCTCTGGCCACTTAGGATTACATGTCACCGTAATGAAAAAATCAGGATACCCGAACCATTTGCAAATAGCCATAGCATCTAGATAATTTTGCTGCATATACCGAGACCCACCAGTAAAAGATGATGGTAGTACTAACCGTACCCCAGTATTAGATAGATCCTCTTTTCCTTCATTCTTAAATTTCTGAAGATTTGTGTATGATTCAGACCTAAGATGTTTTTGTTGAAAACGGATATAATTAAGTCTTTCACTCTCGATCATGGTATATGCATCAACCAAAAATTGCTGGAACAATCTGCGGGCATTTAATATTACCGAAAATGAAGTTGATCGATCTTGGATTCTATAAGCAAAGAATTCTCTCATTGTACACTTGGGACTAATTTTCTTTAAAGTACTTATACCATCCCTATGAGGAATGTCTATTCTATATCCGTCATCACCATTGGGAAAAAGAATTGGATACTGAAGTGCAAGATATGATGGATGTAGTTCACTTATTCGTTGAAGACCTTCCGTGTGAGACTCAACAACAATATCACGATGGTCAACTATTTGTTGGATACCACCAACAATCAATGCAGCAACTTCAGAAGATGAAGGAAAGTTGTAAGTACGACCATCAAGATCTCTTTTGTAAATGATACGAAGTTTGAAGTTCTCATTAGGATTATCATTGAAGTGGTTTCTTGCTATTCTGTAACTTTTAACCAACTGATTATTATTATTATCCAGGAAGTCTTTTAAAAACTTTATGAGATGAAGATCTATTTGCTTTAAATGCAAGTCGGACTTATTTGTGGAGTCACTGTGAATTAAGAAAAACGTGTTAACTAAATTTAGCACATAACATAACATCTGTGTATTGGTAAATAAAAAAAAACTAAAAAGAACAATAGTTGGTATGAAATACCTGAACAACTTATTTCGATTTGAAACTTCATTCTCAGTGTCATAAATATAAAGCTGGGAGAACTTTGGCTGTTTTCCAGGTGCAGGTACCAAACCACCTAATGAATGAAAATTCTGTCCACTTATACGAAATACATAAGGTGCCCTGCCACTATTGATGCTTGAATCTACTTTTCCACCCATGGATGTGAATGCGAACATAGAATTATATCGACGGATATTCTTTAGAAAATACTTGTTGTTTTCATTAGAATTTGCAAATAGATCCTTGTATATTGAAGAAGGCTCTTTCAAATCCGGAAGCTCCACTTTTCCATAACCACAACATAAGCTATAGCTTAACTTACCCAATGTAATTCTCCCTTTACCACCTTCGTCAGTCCATAACAATGAATCACACATCTCACATTTAAGGCTTTGATTACCGTGATCCAAATAATCTAACATAAAACAAATTGATCACTGAGTAATGAATAAATTAACGAATACAGTTTATTTAACTAATAAATAAACAACAAATACTCAGAATTATTATAACCTGTCGATACACCCTTACAAGGCTCTTGAATGGGAGCAAAGTCTACATTCTCATCATCAGACGTAAGATCTAACATTGGAATAGGATCAATACGGCGTTTCTTAGGTAAAAGCTTTTGTTTACCGGAATTCAGCTTTGTTAACGTTGAGGACGATTGACCAATGGAGTTACTGCTTTGTGTAACAATGTTTGAAACAATAGAAAACCGAGTACTTGTAGAAGTGGTAAATTCGTTATTCAAAGGAAGACCACCTATTGAATAAAAAAATAGTAGCTAGTGAGATATATTTAACAATACATAAACTATAAAAATTTATAGACTATAATGAGAAATAAAAGTTGATGAGATAACATACTGGTCGTGATGGTACTTGATGATGCTGATGTGGTTACATATTTCAAGTTCCGCACTGTGTGAAAATTATTAGATGATGAAGAAATATTTGGATTATAATTCTCTTTGTCGATGACCTGAGACCGATTATCGACTTTTGAGCATCCTCTACTAAAAGGACCAGTACTTTGTTTCTTTGAATTCGATCGTTTGCTATCAAGATAGAGCTTGCGCATTTTTCTTCTTTCTTTAGCAAGTAATCCTGAATTATTCAATTTGATAATACTATATATATTAGATCCTATTCGTGTAACAAACTAATATAACAACGTAAGAAGTGTAGTCAATGAGATAACACATATTAAGTTACATTAAGATATGACATACCAATTGAGTTATAAGTTAACGAAACTGATTCATTTGTACCTAATAAATTATGTATATAAAAAATCAATAAGCACAACATACGATATGAAATCGTTAAATAACTGAAAATAATGAAATATATAACATACCAATAACTGTTTGAGGTGTATGAGCGAATGATATACCTAGATTAGTGGTTAAAAGTTGCCCACAAAATAGAAATATATTTATATTGTACAATAACTAAATTTAAATTGATCCAATAATAAATAAATACTTGTAATATGTCAAATTTACCATTGGAAATATTGGACAACGGTGTTCTTGGAAGCGTACCTACACACATAGTTTGTAACGTGTGAGTATATATAGAGATTACTAATATCAAATGGAATACATGTAATTGTAATTGTTAACAAAATCAATTGTACTAAAATAACTTACTGTTAGATGATTCCCCAACTAAAGTATTATCAATCAACGGTGTATTTTTAAATCTTCTCTTACTTGCCATTTGCTGTATTCATAAGTCACAACAGACAACATACGTTAAATTCATAATAAAATGATATAAAGGAATAGCGTATGTTAAACATTATTTTCATAGAAGCACCGCCTTTTACACTATAATACTATTAAACATATGGTAATGATAATATAGTAGTTGTTTAAGAATCACCAAAGTATGTGCACCTAAAAGAATATCAATAATCATTACTGTATATTTAGTATATAATTAACGTCTATAATGATGTTAATGCAGGTTGTACGATTTGTACTTGTTACGCAAAAAACCTTCATTGATGGAAGACGAATAATTTGGATGGGAAAATGATGGTTAACAAAATCAAAATATAAAAAAGTGTTAAATAGGTCGGTTACGCAATTGTTAAAAGCCCTAAAATGATGCATAACGAAATCGTATGAAGTATGATTAGATTTTTTACTTCACGTTTGTAACTTGAAAACAGTTGCTGATATAAGAAATGTGGATGGAACCTAATAAAATTGACAATAAGAAGGTAATAGGTGAGTCAATTGGTTTAGTGTCATGCAATAAGGTTATGGTTAATCTGTGATATGAATAAATCTGCATATGAACATGTTATTAGTACTTACGTAACCGTGTGTTTTGCTAATATGGAATGATTGGATGATGTAAGGTGATGATCAGGAATCTGTATTGCATTCAACTTAAAAGAACAATATTACGCGCATCGGATATTATAATTTAACAATGTTTAAAACATGAACATATAACATAATAAGAGTTTTGCAGATACCTGAGAAATGAGGTTATGTAGAATCGTTGGTATGACAACGAATAAAAGAGAAAGGATAGCTAAAGACGTAAGAAAGATAGTGTTCGATGCTTTGACAAGGAATTCAAGTAACTGGTTGATGAATATAAAAAATGATAACTACTTTTATTCACACAATGAACTTATTTATATAAAGTATGTAGGATAACTAATAATTACAATTCGATAATATATAAGGAAGTAAATTAAAATAATTAATATTAAAATATAAGTTACGTTCAAAAAAATATAGGTGCTCTTTAATTAGAATATTGTATTGAAAAGAATTATTAAATACTTGTATTTACAATTAGTATAAAATAATAGATGTCAATTTTTAAATTAAATAAGGTTTTGCATTCTTTCCATATAATGGTCCTTTATCTAAATATAACTCATAGGGTAGGTTGACTAAATATTGTAGAAACAAAAAAGTCGATTGCAAATCCAGTTGTGAAGTGATTTTATATATTTTTAATATTAATAAAATTATGCAAAAATATATGTAAAATTTATAGTTCATCAAGTTTACAAACTTAAGTTCACATAATATGTAAATTAATTTGACTCGTGAGTTTGTTTGTTTTTTTGTTCTAATGGAACAAATGGATCTATTTACATAAGTTGGGCTATGGTTGATT
The DNA here is from genome assembly GCF_002127325.2 of Helianthus annuus. NCBI lineage: Eukaryota > Viridiplantae > Streptophyta > Magnoliopsida > Asterales > Asteraceae > Helianthus > Helianthus annuus. The sequence continues at coordinate 44,570,360 of NC_035441.2, forward strand.
ATGTATAAATGTTATATAGGCAAAAATAGTGTTTTCATAATGGCCAAACTAACTTTTGAACTACACCATTTTTTTATGCATTATTTGTTACTTTTCGATAAAAATTAGAACATATCTGAAATATAAATCCGATATAAGAAATCCGTCACATTGAATTAAGATAATGAAAACATAAAACACCGAACATTTTGCAAACCTAAACGAAAGAAATCCAATACGATATTATCCATATATATTAAAAACAGATATTTATTGAAAAACCCAGAACACAATTCGACACAAAATACGGCCCCCTCATATTATCAGATGAGAAACGGATCAGGATGGATGCCTTCTTCAAGAAGCTTTTCCTGTTACAAATATCGAAAATAATGTGACAATCACTACAAGGAGTGTTAAATATAAATATAGCAAATTTAATTTCATTCGATTTATTATATGGAAAAAAAATATATTACCAATCTATTATTAACGCGGGTGCAATGCTTCATCAGAAATTCAAAACTTGTTAGTGCTTCATACCAATCTTTACATACACTTCTGAACCGAACAACTGATTTGAGAGGGAGCCTAAAAAAAATTTCCATGAGCACCAAATCAAATGGCATATTCTCCGTGATACAAGCAAACCTAGGAAAAAAAAAATACACATATAATAACCAAACTAAATTACTTCGTTATCATAAATCAAAAGAGAGTAGGTATTACAAAAGATATTTCGATAGTACCTTATAGAAGAAACACAAAAAAGGTATAGAAGTTGATATGTATTGAATGAAAACATTCTTGTTAATTTATATGAAAAAAAGAATTATAAAAGGAATCTATATATATATCATTCATTACATGATTTTGTCATATGTGAGATGATATAATTGGGATAGATATATGATAGGCATATGTGAGATGAGACATTAATTATTATGTTTATTATAAATCTTTAATATGTTAATAATATGTTTGGAAAGTATTGAAAAGTTGGTTTCGAATTTGTCATAATTGTTGAGAAAAATATTAGTTTGATCATAATTATTTTCATCAATCACTAAATTAATTTACCGAATTTTAAAACATTCCAAAAATGAGAACAATAATTTTAGAATTATAATTAAACTTGGCAGATGTATTCGCATAAATTTAATTTAGGAAAATAATGGAAAGGTATATTATATCATTAAACTTTATAAATATATATTAATTATGTGTATTAACATTAATTTTAAATGAACACCAAGAATTCGTCATTTAATTAAGTGTATATATAGATTTTAAGAAAAGGCCATAAAAAATAAAGCAACCTAAATTTAACCGGGAATCACTGTAGACTTTAGAAAATTTTGGATGTCTTATAAGTTTAAAACATTGGTTGTTGATGTATAGATAATTAATTAGAATCTTACTATAGTTACAATATGATAGTAAGTTTGACAACCTAGCAAACGTCCGAACAGTTATCATTCATAACATCATGACTCAAACATTCCAAATCCGTAACGTTAAAAGATTTACAAAACATGATTGAGGAAGTTGGTAAGCGAAGATACTAAAACATGTACATAACATGCAAAACTAAATGACTGAACATGTCGTTAGTGAATCTAAAGTAGCAGACCAACAAAAACGGCTATTGTACTAATAAGTAAACACAAAAGGATAAGAATACTGTTTTTAACCACCAACACATCCGATCTAGCACCACCACGTCAACGGTAAATCAACATACCTTTACTTTTGACATAAACCATATGAAATTCGGAACCTTTGACTAACTGTTTGTCTCGAACAAAATTCTTCATACCAGTCACGTTATAGCGCGGATATCCTTCAGAGTGCTCGACACCAACGGACACGTCCCAAGTCAAACCAGCAGAGTCCTTAATAATCAAATCCCTCTTACGATCCAAACCGTGCAATTGTGCCCACTTCTTTTTTAGTCGCTACGAATACCAATAAAATAATTAAATATTTTAATTGGTTATTATACGGGTCATCGATTTATAATGAATACAAAACAACACATGCATTAGCAGTATGAATATGTAAATTTCAAAAACTTACATAATGATTGTCCACGCGAAATACAACCGGTACTTCATCGTCCGTACTCTCTTCAACACCAACTACCGGAATGGGATTAGGCAAATCATCATCAGAAATATCAATCACCTCATTTGTAGGTTCTTCTTTGACAGCACAAAGTTCTGGTGGTAGAGTTAATAGGGTGGGTTTGCAACAGAAAACACTCATCTCAAATGTATGCAAATCAAGCATTTCAAAAACGACCAAATGATGATCAGTAATAGACATCTCCTTCTTGATTCGATTCCAACCAGTTGTAATATAGATATCATTGTCAAAAATATCCATACGAACGAACCATTTACGATTACAAGAGGAACGTACCACAACAGGATAATATGGACAAGTTGAAAGCATCTTGTGATCAACAAACAACCTACTCACATACTACACGTGATATGCAAACATATATAAGTTCAGACGTTGAAAACAAATATTCACTTCAAAATTTTAAACACATAGAATTTAAAATGGGATAAGTACCATGCAGTTATCACGGTCCCAAGGATTTCCATGTTGGTAGTAGAAATACTCAGACGGCGCAAGATTTATGTCTTGATAAAAGTAGATGAGACGAAATGAAGATAAAGCTTCTTCGTATTGGAAAACCACCCAGGCAGATGACGGTAACTTCAAAGAAGTGACCATATCAAGCCACCCGTTATACAGAAAGTAGTCGCCTGCAATCTTAATAATTTTTACTTTAAAAATCATCCCATCGACAGTGCGGATGACAGCATTCTTATCCGGGTAGTTGAATGTTTTAATCCAATCGCCATATAATGCCGGAAGTTTCTATAAAGAAAGACAGTATGTAATGTTAATATTAATTATAACATGAATAATCAACGACAATTAATTAAAAATTGAATTATGTTGGTCCAAAATTTTATAAGATTAAAACTAACCAACGATTTTCTGTCCTTGTTATGGACACGAGCAGTAAATCCATAAACCATTTAAGCTTCCTACGTATGCCTTCAACATGACACCATTAGTTTAATATTTATACAATCAAAACATAATAGTAAAATTGTAATACTTCAAACAGGATGTTCCAAAAATATAAAAAAAAATTAAAAAATAGAAAATATTTATATAAAATCACCAAATCTAACCATTAACAGTAAACCTAATCAAAACAAAATCCATTAATAAAAACACAAAATCTTCAAATAAGTTTATGTCTAACCCAATACTTTCGATCATTGTAACATAACAATATAAACAAAATTGCAAAGTACAAGATTGCAAACATAGATTACTACACTCCAGACCAAACAATCTCGATTATTGTTTTGGTTTCAGGTTTAATCAGAGATAAAACATCAAGAAACACATACTATCCAAGATTATATATTCTGATAATCTTATACAAAATACTCGTATAAGATTGAAGACATAGATTATTACCCTAAAGAACAAATATTTTAGAGTAAAAAAGATGAAAAAATTACACCAAGCGGAGATGGAATCAAACATTTAACCAGAAATAATAGATGAAGACAAACAAAAGATCCAGGTATGTGATTGCATGTATAGATACATAATCGGCGATGGAAAGCTTTACATTTAAAGTAAATAATATGAAAACAATACACCAAAAACATTTTAGCTATGAAAATGTATGATATTACCGATGAAGATTTTGAGGGTTTTTTGATGAACTTGTTGAAGATGAAAGTATGCCTTGGTTCTTGTGTTGAAGATTTTGAAATAAGTGAGATATTGTAAAAATCATTACTAAAATATCTCTTTATACAGGGTCCGGATACACATGGTTCGGCGGGTCGGGTATGTTTCCTAACTCTCGCGGATATATCTTATAGGTTTGTAAGTTTGATTTAAAAAATATATAATGTATTGAAAGTAAATAATATTGGTATCCATGTACAATAATATTTTAAATTTGAAAATGCAAACTTATACAATATGAAATTTATATTTATATCTATATATATGTAATGTATTTAAAGTGACTACGGGAGATTTTTGAGAGTTAGGTTCATTCGTTTGGCTGTAGTGCCATCCTTTTTGTAGGGATAACCAATATCAAGACCCTTATGGTGATGCGATCTCATTATCCAAGGCCACTTAAACATGACACATCATACCTTATTTAGCATGTCTATTAGACCATGTGTAGTGGTAGTGGGTTATAATGCCCCCATCATGGGGCATTATCCGACACGTGGCGTCCTAGTCAGCGATGGGGCAGTATAGCAAAAGTGGTGTAGTGGGTATAATGCCCCATAATGCCCCCTTCCAATTATTAAAATGAATAAAAAAAAAAGAAAAAAGAGACTTTTGGACCCACTTGGACCACTAAAGTCCCTCCCCATTGGTTAGTCAAAAGAAACTTCTGGACCCATTTATGTTTTGGGCGTTATCTTTAAAACGCTATTAGGAAATTTTTTCAAAATTTTTTAACTTTAACGCCCCATGTAATGGGGTTGGCGGCGTTTTAAGGCGTTATTTTGCAATGTTTTTTAAAAATCACGCCCCACTACGGATGGTCTTATATATAACTTTATTAAGTTGGGAGACGGGGTAAGTTTCCGGTGAGAGTTATCAAGTTGAAATACAAAATTAGTTTATGATAATTGTATAAGGTGTTAAAAATAGTCTTCTCATAATGGCGCAACATCTTTGTGACCATTTCGAAATTGGTTATGCATTATTTATTAGTTTATGATAATTATGTATTAGTCAAATAACTTTAGACAACAATTACAAACATAAAAAAATTGGTTTAAACAAATTGTATACTTTTATGAATATGTCAAATGGTATCCAAGTAGTGATTCTTAAAAAGTCTCATTGAATCAACAAATTTTTAACTGATTGAGGTTAATCAACGTTAATCAACTCGAAAACATGAATATAAGTTGGAACATCCTGGATAGGGAAAATTATATTTGAATTAGAAATACATAGAGAAAATTAGTAAACTAATTAGTGTGTTCTTTCCCTTCCTAACAAAATCTTTTATTCGGTTTTAGTCAAATTCCAATTTGGCCTCCATGAGTGTTTATAGTTTCATGTGGAATTATTAACTTTTAGGTTATGGGTGAAATATAATTATAATAATGTTTGGAGATAATTGTTAACGATAATTGTGGTGTTAGAAAATAATATCTATATTTATAAACATAAAATATATATAGATTATACTATACAACTTTTGTATTGTTTTTGGATTGATTTAATTTCAATTACGGTATTTGGTAATAAAGAAGGCATATTACCACAATGTATGTTAAAATATCTAATTTATGAAACCAACTTTTTTGACATAAATAAACATGAAACGTAATACACTTAATTCTTTTAATATTAAACTAAGCAAAAGATAAAACACAAGACACTTGAAACAAATTACATAGTTCGATAAACAAAAGATGAAATAGTGTCAATTTAATTAAATTTTTCTAACGGAAAGGCGAAACGATTGTCTCCAAAAATAATGCGCCTTTAGGTCCGTTAAAGCTGTCAACATGTTGAATGTAGTTAAAAGAATCGTTGCACAGTAGAACTTCAACAGTATCTCCCCAAATACTTGTTATCAACCACTTATTGTTTTTGAATTATATTCGTCCTTTGCTGCGGCTCCAATTGTTGAACTATGCGAGCATTGCTGAAAGAAAATACCGTTATCCAATCATCATGTTCATATTTGACCAATTCTGCAGTTAGTTCATCAGAATATCGAACAACAATGCCATGGAGCTTGTTCGAAATTGTTAGAAAATGCACTTGGCAAGGATTGACTTGAATACGTTCGGGAAAACAAAGAATACTGAACGATTCAGATACAACATCAAAAGCAACAATGTTACTTTCACCAGGTGGAATCCAGTAATTGGAAGCAGTGAAATAAATTGTTTTGCCGGAATAAATTCCAGCCGACCATGAATAAAAGTTTGAACCTAACCGACATCCTTGCAAGAAACTCAAATTTCTCCATGAGTCATTATGTCGTGAATATACACGAGCAGTAACTGCACCAGCGAAACAGTTAATATGAAGCACTTTCAGATCGTTGTGCTCGTCAAAGTACATCCCACCCGTATCGTCATGTCCGACCAAAATAACGACTAAAATAGTCGTCCGATATCAACTTAAAACGCCTAGTCGTTGGATTCCAAAGGACGAGCTCATTCGCATCAGTCCTCCTAATGCAAAGTAAAATCAGTCCGTTAAATGAACCTATAATGATTAATCTTGATGGCTGGACATCGTATGGAAAAGTGACGATTTTTCTGGTATCGACTTCCGAGTTGCCAGATACTATGTCGTCAACGACAATGGTATGTTTCATTCAAAGAGAGCAGCTTCTTTTGTAGTAAGTTTGAAAAGTCGTCGAGTATGTATTAAAACAAACTTTGGTGTAGATAACTCATAACACCATTGTTTGCAAACACACTTGAATTGACAAACTACCTTTGGAGGTAGTCTCGATAAGATCTCTTCAAACATCATGTCATCACCAATACGATCCATGATCCTTAATACTCTGAAAACAAAAAAAAAAATAAACAAAAAACGATTGTATAAAAACTTAATGTATAAACACTTGAGAACTATCAATTGAATATCAAATATTTTATAATAGTAAAATTTCATACCAATAACCATAGTAGAACAATTTTAACACTTCAAAGAGGATGTTAAAAAATATAAAAAAAAGACATTAAGAGAAATAGAAAACTATTTATATAAAATCACCAAATCTAACCATTAACAGTAAACCTAATCAAAACACAATCCATTAAGAAAAACACGAAATCTTCAAATAAGTTTATGTCAAACAAAATACTTTCGATCACTGTACCATAACAATATAAACAAAATTCCATTGCACAGAATGAAGACATTTATTAGTATGCTCCAGACCAAACAATCTCGAGTATTGTTTTGGTTTCCGGTTTAATCAGAGATAAAACATCAAGAAAAACATACTATCCAAGTATATGATTGAAGATAATCTTATACAAAATACTTGTATAAGATTGAAGACATAGATTATTACCCTAAAGAACAAATAATTGCGAGTAAAAAAGATGAAAAAATACACCAATCGGAGATGGAATCAAACATTTAACCAGAAATAATAGATGAAGACAAACAAAAGATCCAGGTAATGCGATTGCATGTATAGATACATAATCGGAGATGGAAAGCTTTACATTTAAAGTAAATAAGATGAAAACAATACACCAACAACATTTTAGGTATGAAATATGTATGATATTACCGATGAAGATTTAGAGGTTTTTTGATGAACTTGTTGAAGATGAAAGGCTTCCTTGGTACTCGTGATGAAGCAATAGAAATAACTGAGATATTGTGTGAGAGATATACTAAAAATATCTCCTATATATAGTGTTGATACCCATGGATTTTTTGTCGGGTTTCTTGCATATCTCGTGGATTATGTTATAAGTTTGTAAGATCAATTTTAAAAACTATATAATGTTATTGAAATTTGACTAATAATATGACTGTACAATAAATATATTTAATTTTGAAAATACAAACTTATACAATATGAAATTTATATATCTAAAGTGACTACGGGAGATCTTTAAGAGTTAGGTTCATTCGTTTGGCTGTAGTGCCATCCTTTTTGTAGGGATAACCAATATCAAGACCCTTATGTGATGCCATCTCATTATCCAAGGCCACTTAAACATGACACATCATTCCTTATTTAGCATGTCTATTATATAACTTTATTAAGTTGAGATACGGGGTCAGTTTATGGTGAGAGTTATCGAGTTGAAATACAAAATTAGTTTATCATAATTATATAAGGTGTTAAAAATAGTCTTCTCATAATGGCGCAACTTCGTTGTGACTCACACGAAATTGGTTATCCATTATTTCATAGTTTATGATAATTATGTATTAGTGAAATAACTTTAGACAACAAATAGAAACATAAAAAAATTGGTTTAAACAAATTCTATACTTTTACGAATATGTGAAATGGTATCCAAGTAGTGATTCTTAAAAAGTCTCATTGAATCAACAAAATTTTAAGTGATTGAGGTTAATCAACGTTAATCAACTCGAAAGTATGAATATAAGGTGATATTCAAAACACCTATGATAGTACATTTTTTAACGAAAATCAGTAAATGTTAAAGCATATAATATTACCAAATGCCAATATAAAAAACCTTAATTACTTCCAAAAAATGTCAAAATAAATCCCATAAAACCATCAATAGCATATAATGCCTTATTCCAACACATAAGTCTTAAAAATATGTAAAATGGAAATTCATATCGAGACCATGGGCAGATTCATTCATTTCTCTAACTTTGGAGTGATGAAGTCAAACTTGATAGCATCTTTTATTTCAACATCACCCGGAATGTTCGGACATTTAGTAGATGAGCTGTCAACAGCATCAACATCATAAAGTTCTTGAAGGTTACGTTTGACGTTTTCCAACTTTGACTGACCATGATCGGTAACATCAACATGTTCTGGTGTAACATTGTCACCAATTACAGATTGTGATTCCTGCAGAATAAATAAAATAATAACATTCAAATTTATTTTTCATGGTTATTGTTGTATTAAGAAAAGTGACACTGTGCAAAATTAAATGTTACCTTAGATATGAATTTCACATTACTGACCGAATCAGACAGTGATTGAACATTTGACTCAGACTGATCAAGCTACACAAAAAACCAAATATATACACAAAGTTGTATATTAAGAATAATGGTGATGGATCACCCGCGGGGAGGGTGATCGGTGGTTAATAAGATGTTTACATTAGAGATATTTTTTGGGTACTACTAAATTACCTCATTAATTTTCCATTTTTTCTCTAGCGCTGAGAGTATGTCATCATCAGAAGATAACATAGAAATTCCATAGTTTTCCGACTGGTTAGCAATGTTATAACTGGAAACTTTGATTTGAAAAGCAAACTTTCTGTTGATCAGCGTATCAAACTCAGTTGGAAGTGTTTGAAAGCCTCCTTCTGTCGAACTGTCAACCTATTTAAAACAATGAATTTTGCCTCAGATGTATGAATTGAATACATTTTAACCACAAACCTAATAAAATTTAGGATAATTAGGTAAAAGGTGTACCTTTGTATAAACATCCAGGAGTTGTTTGGCGGTTTTCTTAAAAAGCTTAATAGCTTCATAATCAAACAACGTACAAGACACAGTCCCTGTCGAATCCTGAACCCTTAGAGGTATCTTGTATCTAGTAGGCAGCAATAAACAACAAAATCCAAACATGCAATTAGATTATATGTTATGGATGAATACAATAACCATTAAAAAAATATATATTATACCGATGAATAGGGGTAATGTCAACAGCCTCGCAATCACCGTTTGTACACTCAATGATATTCTGATCTAAAACGTCAAAGCTGCCGTCCTCTTTTTCAACCAGCTGAGATCTCTCTTCAATTTGTTTCTTACAATGATTGCATGCTAAATAGTACCAAGGCTTATTATTTGATATTGCAATAACAGTACCAACGATGACAACCTTCTTTTCCTATTATAATAAAGTATTAGAATATAAGCCACAATTAACAAAAAAATACATTATGTAGGAAATGTACCACTTCAATGGAAGAAATGAAAGCATTTAACACAAAGTCACCAGCATTTAGAAACTGTTCTTCAACATTGGATATCACTTGAGAACATGAGTGTTTACTGGAAGACGACTGAGAAAACTCCTTCTCCACATACCTAGAAGAGGAGTAATGTATTTAAAAAAAAAGACAGTTTAACTTTAATTTCAAAATTACACAGAAATACCTGTCTTTGAACTCTCTTATCTCATCAATATCAGAATTAATGAATAGACGACTTGCTTCAAACATATTGGTAAGGCCAACTTTTTCTGAATAATGTTATACAAATGAAAAAAAACATACATAGCATATTTATTAATCTACATATATATAAGAAAATAAAATAGCTGAACTTTATTATGTTTCTTCATTAAATATATTTGAAATGAGTACCTTGATAGATGTTTACCGTGCCAAAATGCACAAGAAGAACCACATGATCTTCGCGGTCCTTACCATTCATGTAATCGGACATCTCGATTGCATACTTTTCCCATAATGTAAGACTAATCTTGGTATCACTGTACAATAAATTGTTTACATTTTAAGAATACAAACTTATACAATATGAAATCTATATATCTATATATATGTATATATATATGTAATGTATTTAAAGTGACTACTGGAGATCTTTGAGAGTTAGGTTCATTCGTTTGGCTTTAGTGCCATCCTTTTTATCCACATCCTCAATAGGATAAGACACAACCACGTATCCAAGAAAATCTACAAACAGAACAATGTGTTAGTTTAATATACGTTTCACTATGTAAAAGTATTAACATATTTTTGATAAAAATATAGAACAGTTAAATATAACTGGTGAATAATCCATACCTATAGGAGTATTAGCTGGAACTTTTTTGGTCAACACAGATTTAAAATCAGTGAAACGAAAATAGTAGCGAGGCCCAGACCAATTCTCTATTTTCAGAACAGAACTGAATGGATACAAAGATAGCTTCTGATCTTTTCCCGTAACCTTTATCTTTGTAGTATCTTTCGCAAGAGATGGTTTGTAAATCAATAAACAGTCATCAACAACCAAATGCTTGAGGAACCGTTTGAAAAGCTTGTTCAAACAACTACATTGCATAAATGAACCCTGAAATCAATAATACATAATGTATTTAAGTTCATCAACATGCATAACAAATAATCTATAATAAATTATTAGGAAGTTTCATAAAATAAAATAAAAAACGTAACCTCCTCATCCATCAAGAACATATCAACTCGATATATTTGCTTTTCATCACCATTCATTTTTTTATGCCACAATGATATGATCTTGGCCTTGATGGTGTAGTTAGTTAAGTGAGCATCGAGTGACCGGAACATAGTAATCTTATTGTTCTCCATTGAAGTGGTATACAATTATTAGCTCTAAATCCGTAAACTAATTTATAAACTACACAACGTTAATTTTTTGGAATGATTGTTAACTATTTTTGGAAGTTTCAAAAAGACCATCAATCAAGTTTATTTTAAGAAATGATTGTCGGTTACATTTCAAATTTAGAAGATTCAATTTCCTAGTTTTTTACGTTTTGAATTTTTTTAAAAATCATGCCATTAATAAAGATATACATTCTATTTATAATGCCAATTTTTTCTGTATAATTACAAAATTCAAAAAAACATACATAGAAGATTTATTAAATCTCTATAATATGTGTATTGAAAAAATATATTTGATTAATATATTTTAATTGAGTACATGAATAGATGTTTACCCTGAAAAAAATGCACAAGAAGAACCACATGAACTTCGAGGTTCTTACCATTCATGTAATCGGACTGCAAAAATTGAAAATAACATTTCAAATTAAAAATTGGGACATAAACATCACAACTTGTAGAATTGCACCTCTGATACTATCTACGGATTAACGAACAGATGTAAACACAACGTAATACACAAATCTATACTAATCTATACTAATAAGTCACATAACAGGTTTTACTGATACGTATCTATACCTGGAGGATAAACAACACGATTCTTTGTGATTTATAAATAAATAAAACATAGACTTCAACAAAATCCTTCAAACATAAGCATGAATCAGCGGATGTAAAACCTAAATACATTAAAAGGAACAATTAGTGGTGAATATATGGTCTAGGATATGCTCAATAAGAATAGGAGAAATCATAAGTGAACTAAAATACGAAACATACAAAGCTTGAATTACATCCGATGATCAAGAATCAACGGATGTAAACCCTAAATACATTAATCATCGGATGTAAACCCTAAAAATAGGAGAAATCATAAGTGAATCCAAATATAAAGAATACAAACCTTGAATCATATAGGATGATCATGAATCAACGAATAGAAGATTGAAGATTGTGTGAGCTGGAGTAGAACCACCGGATGCGGCCGATCTAGATGGGAGAATTGATAGGTTTCATTGAGTTAGGGTTTTTGTTTCATTCTTTATATACTCGGGTCACCAAACTTCATACGGATACCCAACACGGGATCCGAATGCGGATATGTAATTGTTCCCTATTGTTTCCCGCCCAAATGATCTATTTAGTTGCACGATGTAGGGACACGTGTCCCACATCTAATTCATTTATTATATATATAGATGAGTGTGTTAAACGTTATGTATAAGAAAAGCTATTTACCAATGTTATATTATTAAGCTTATATGTAATTTAACTATTCTCCGTATCTTTAAATATATATGAGTGGTTTTCCCCAAGTTTCTTATGATTTTCCTCTGTATATGTGTTTGATGTCTTGCAAAACATCTTATTTTCCATGTATTTGTATACATTTTAGCTTAGTTTCGAGGCGTTTTCTATCATTTATAGTTTGTACTTAGAAAAATTGGTGTTTTGTTGGTAAAAGTGTGCTAAGGGAGTTTAAACGGACAAGAATGGAGCTAAACCGAGTACACAGGCGAAAGCGGGTTGTTATAAAATTAATTTTCTGACCAAAAGGGCCCTAGGCATGTCGCAATGTATGGGTAGTGTGTCTCTTGCGAGTCACCTATGATTGATGAGCGTTTCAAGTTATTACGAAAATGCCATCACGCATGGTTGTCGTGGTTTTGGTTTCCAAGCGTGGCACGAGCCACATTCCCCCACGTCTCGCGACGCATGAGACGTTTTAAGTCAGCAAAAACGCGAAAAGATGTATTTGAGTCATATAAGAACATGTATTCACCCTAGGTGTAACACCCCGTGTTTTCGAATGTCAAAGTCAAAGTCAAAGTCCAAGTCAACTTTGACTTTCTTTGACTGTAGATAGTCTATGTTATGTTTTAGTTGTATTATGTGGAGTAAGTGTTATAATCAGCAAGAATCGAAGTAATCGAATGTTAACGCGAACCGATCTACGACTGTGAATGATAGGAAGTAACAATGCGATAAAGTTAACTAATCAGTAATCAAACCGATCTAACAATCATCGAACTCGAGACTCGAATTATGCGAATTTTGGTATTTATACGTGTATGTGTGCCTTATGTGTTACTTGTGCGTGTTTACTTTATGTTTGGTGTGGTATTCAAGCAAATTAATCGAAAATCGAATCGAAACTCGAAAAGGCAATCGAACTCAATCGTAACCGACATCGAAACGTGACTTATAGAAGATTGTATGTTAGATATAGTGATTGGAACTGAAAGTAATTTGACTAGGAACTCTATCGTAATTCGTATCATCGTCCATCGAAATCGAACCGTCGAAAATCATCGCAAAATACTCAAAGTGTGTCGCGGATCGAACAGGAGGCATCCTGATCAAACAGGCCAGCTGATCGGCTAGCATCTTCCAGCCGATCGAGCAGCCCACTCGATCGGAGCTCCTGGCCGATCGGCTGCCACTTTCCCCTTTTGGAAGCCTATAAATAGGGTTGTCCTTGTCTTCATTTCCACTTTTGGAAAGTTCTGACCGGCCAGCTCCTATTCTTCATCTTTTCTCAGATTTCTCTCAATCCCGGTAAGTTTTCACTCTAATTCTTGTACGTTCTTGATCATTACTTGATTCTACACCTTTCTATCTTTCAAAATTTGGATTCTAACTGTGAAATCACCAAGATCTAAGTGTCTTGGGTGATGTCATCATGGTGTTCTTGAAGAACATCAAACTTTGGCCTCATTCAACCATGAATAGCTTAGATCTAACCGATTTCCACATAAACAAGTTAAGATCTATCAAAGATCTAAACATTCACATGTTGTGAAGGATTGAAAGAAGGAATCCCAACTTTCTTTCAACTCTTTTACACTCAATGCCTTCAAAACGTTAGAAACGGAGCTTGAACCGGCTAACTAATCATTCTAACAGTTAAAAGGTTTAAGATTCGGATTCTATATACAAGGTTCACCGACAATGGGTTAAACTCTAAACCAACGTTCCGAACCGTTCACCGGCCGGACTTGGGTGATTCCTGTCCGAGCCAAAGAAGCGGGTAGGAACGGAAGGTATCATAGTTCAACTCGTTGTCAAGATACCTCGAAAAATGACAAACAATTAAACAGCCAAGTGTTAGACGGAAGGCCGACCAGGTCAGAAATGCTGGCCGAACGGCTATGCTGTTCGAACAGCCCAGCCGATCGGACATACCAGCCGATCGACCGGGCCAGCCGATCGGCTAGCACATGGTCCACACTTTTAAATTTCAGGAAGCATAGTATTGAGGAAGAGATGTTCGATCGAACTGCGTTTGGTGAACATTACTCTTCGGATCATGAAATACTATACTTCAACACTTGATCGATTTTACAACTCGTTCGTAGTTTGGAATGCCACCCGATCGAAAATGTTGTCCGATCGAGTGACATTCAGTTGAGGACTAATTCTGAGGTTCCTAGCCGATCGAGTGAGCTAGCCGATCGAACGAATAGTTCGATCGATCGACTTGAAAGGTAAGAACACTTCAGTGCTCTCAAATGCTGCAACGAAAAACTTCAAAAGTTCTAATCCTCAAACACAAACACACCAGAGGAAGAAACAATCCACTCGAATGGCCCAGCCGATCGGGCCTACCGGCCGATCGAACAGGACTGTCCAACCGAACATACCAGCCGACCGAACAGCCCGTTCGATCGAACCTGCCGTTCGATCGACCAGTCCATTCGATCCACCCACACTTGTTTACATTCTCGTGTTACTTATCGTTATGCTATCAAACTATTCAGGCTAATCTTACTCTCAGCGCTCCCTTCAATCCACAATCAATCACTGTGAGTATACTCGATCCCTTTTTGCTTTTAGCACTTTTGGGTGTTACATACGTTACCTATCAAATCACAATTAAACACAAACTATTTGAACGCTAACCATTTGCATGTGCTACTTGACTAAATGAATGTTGTTTATTATGTTTACACGTGGAGTGCTATCTACCTGCCTTAGCAACATAGTATTATAGTTTGGACTCAGCACCCGTTCACACGGGGTTGTTAAGGACAATTACTTGCATGGATTACGGTGGTAATCATGTATTGCGAACCGTCTCGGACGGTCAACCCGCAGTCGTTGGTACCGATGGTCCCATGTCGATAATTAACATGCTTCGTTTTCCTCTGTGTACGTGCCTGGTTATGCGTAAACTATTCGAACTTTATATGCTATTATCAAACTTGTGTGCTCACCTTTACATTTTATGTATTGACTTTATTTTAACGTATGTGATAGGTGCTTAAGTTGCTAGGATGCTTAGGCGCGTGGTGATGAAATCGAGGCTAGGGAGTCTAGTAATAATAAACAATTGTCTGTAATAATAATTGAATCTGAGTTGTCGGAACGGAATTATTTGCCTAGTTGCTTTCTATGATAACTTGTTTATTTATTTGGGATACGGTATGAGACGTATCATTTAACTGAATTTGTAATAATAGTTGTTGTGGAAACTTCTGGACAATCTGTTTCGCTCAGTGCCGCGCCCCGATGATTCCGCCATCGGTTGTGGTGTGACACGAGGTCCCTCATAACCTGTTGATATACGAACTCATAGCTGATAAAAGGTGATTTTGGTTGGTTTAGAGCTGAGAGGAAGCATTAGAGTGAAGGTAATTAGCAAAAGTTATTAGCTTTTTCAGTTAGGCATTGATCTATTGTTTTCGGTTTTGATCAAACTCAACACTATG